>NW_024543284.1:0-600000 GCF_018167655.1 Microtus oregoni | reverse complement strand
CAGGGTGCTGGGTAATCAGTGCTCAGGGTGCTGGGTGCTCAGTACTCAGGGTGCTGGGTGCTCAGTACTCAGGGTGCTGGGTGCTCAGTGCTCGGGGTGCTCGGTGCTCAGTACTCAGGGTGCTGGGTGCTCAGTGCTCGAGGTGCTCAGTACTCAGGGTGCTGTGTGTTCAGTGCTCAGGGTGCTTGGTGCTCAGTACTCAGGGTGCTCGGTGCTTAGTACTCAGGGTGCTGGGTGCTCAGTACTCCGGGTGCTGGGTGCTCAGTGCTCGGGGTGCTCGGTGCTCAGTGCTCAAGGTGCTGGGTGCTCAGTACTCAGGGTGCTCATTGCTCAGGGTGCTGGGTGCTCAGTGTTCAGGGTGCTCGGTGCTCGGGGCGCTGGGTGCTCAGTGCTCGGGGTGCTCGGAGCTCAGTACTCAGGGTGCTGGGTGCTCAGTACTCGGGGTGCTCGGTGCTCAGTACTCAGGGTGCTGGGTGCTCAGTGCTCGGGGTGCTCGGTGCTCAGTACGTTGGGTGCTCACTACTCAGGGTGCTGGGTGCTCAGTGCTCAGGGTGCTGGGTGCTCAGTACTCAGGGTGCTGGGTGCTCAGTGCTCGGGGTGCTGGGTGCTCAGTGCTCAGGGTGCTGGGTGCTAAGT
The DNA here is from genome assembly GCF_018167655.1 of Microtus oregoni. NCBI lineage: Eukaryota > Metazoa > Chordata > Mammalia > Rodentia > Cricetidae > Microtus > Microtus oregoni. The sequence continues at coordinate 599,364 of NW_024543284.1, read as the reverse complement.
ACTCAGGGTGCTGGGTGTTCAGTACTCGGGGTGCTGGGTTCTCAGTACTCAGGGTGCTGGGTGCTCAGTACTTGGGTTGCTGGGTGCTCAGTGCTCAGGGTGCTGGGTGCTCAGTGCTCGGGGTGCTGGTTGCTCAGATCTCAGTACTCAGGGTGCTGGGTGCTCAGTGCTCAGGGTGCTATGTGCTCAGTGCTCGGGGTGTTGGGTTCTCAGTACTCAGGGTGCTGGGTGCTCACTACTCCGGGTGCTGGGTGCTCAGTTCTCGGGGTGCTCAGTGCTCATTGCTCATGGTGCTGGGTGTTCAGTATTCAGGGTGCTGGGTGCTCAGTACTCAGGGTCCTGGGTGCTCACTACTCTGTGTGCTGGGTGCTCAGTGCTCAGGGTGCTGGGTGCTCAGTACTCAGGGTGCTGGGTGCTCAGTGCTCGGGGTGCTGGGTGCTCAGTGCTCAGGGTGCTGCTTGCTCAGTACTCAGGGTGCTCGGTGCTTATTACTCAGGGTGCTCGGTGCTCGGGGTGCTGGGTGCTCAGTGCTCGGGGTGCTAGGTGCTCAGTACTCAGAGTGCTGGGTGCTCAGTACTCAGGGTACTGGGTGCTCAGTACTCGGGTGCTGGGTGCTCAGTGCTCAGGGTGCTGGGTGCTCAGTGCTCGGGGTGCTGGGTGCTCAGTGCTCAGTACTCAGGGTGCTGGGTGCTCAGTGCTCAGGGTGCTGGGTGCTCAGTGCTCAGTACTCAGTGTGCTGGGTGCTCAGTGCTCAGGGTGCTGGGTGCTCAGTGCTCAGGGTGCTGGGTGCTCAGTGCTCAGGGTGCTGGGTACACAGTGCTCAGGGTGCTGGGTTCCCAGTACTCAGGGAGCTCAGTGCTCAGTACTCGGGGTGCTGGGTGCTCAGTGCTCAGGGTGCTCAGTGCTCAGTACTCGGGGTGCTGTGTGCTCAGTGCTCCGGGTGCTCAGTGCTCAGTGCTCGTGGTGCTGGGTGGTCAGTGCTCGGGGCGCTGGGGGCTCAGTGCTCGGTGTGCTGGGTGCTCAGTACTCGGGGTGCTGGGTGCTCAGTGCTCAGGGTGCTCAGTGCTCAGTACTCAGTGCTCAGGGTGCTCAGTGCTCAGTGCTCAAGGTGCTGGGTGTTCAGTACTCAGGGTGCTGGGTGCTCAGTACTGAGGGTGCTGGGTGCTCAGTGCTCAGGGTGCTGGGTGCTCAGTGCTCGGGGTGCTCAGTACTCAGGGTGCTGTGTGTTCAGTGCTCAGGGTACTGGGTGCTCAGTACTCAGGGTGCTCGGTGCTTAGTACTCAGGGTGCTGGGTGCTCAGTACTCCGGGTGCTGGGTGCTCAGTGCTCGGGGTGCTCGGAGCTCAGTACTGAGGGTGCTGGGTGCTCAGTGATCGGGGTGATCGGTGCTCAGTACTCAGGGTGCTGGGTGCTCAGTGCTCGGGGTGCTCGGTGCTCAGTACGTTGGGTGCTCACTACTCAGGGTCCTGTGTGCTCAGTGCTCAGTGTGCTGGGTGCTCAGTGCTCAGGGTGCTGGGTGCTCAGTGCTCAGGGTGCTGGGTGCTCAGTCCTCAGGGTGCTGGGTGCTCAGTGCTCAGGGTGCTGGGTGCTCAGTACTCAGGGTGCTGGGTGCTCAGTACTTGGGGTGCTGGGTGCTCAGTACTCAGGGTGCTGGGTGCTCAGTACTCAGGGTGCTGGGTGTTCAGTACTCGGGGTGCTGGGTTCTCAGTACTCAGGGTGCTGGGTGCTCAGTACTCGGGGTGCTGGGTGCTCAGTGCTCAGGGTGCTGGGTGCCCAGTGCTCGGGGTGCTGGGTGCTCAGTGCTCAGGGTGCTGGGTGCTCAGTGCTCGGTGTGCTGGTTGCTCAGTGCTCAGTACTCAGGGTGCTGGGTGCTCAGTGCTCAGGGTGCTGGGTGCTCAGTGCTCGGGGTGCTGGGTGCTCAGTACTCAGGGTGCTGGGTGCTCAGTACTCCGGGTGCTGGGTGCTCAGTGCTCGGGGTGCTCGGTGCTCAGTGCTCAAGGTGCTGGGTGCTCAGTACTCAGGGTGCTCATTGCTCAGGGTGCTGGGTGCTCAGTGTTCAGGGTGCTCGGTGCTCGGGGCGCTGGGTGCTCAGTGCTCGGGGTGCTCGGAGCTCAGTACTCAGGGTGCTGGGTGCTCAGTACTCGGGGTGCTCGGTGCTCAGTACTCAGGGTGCTGGGTGCTCAGTGCTCGGGGTGCTCGGTGCTCAGTACGTTGGGTGCTCACTACTCAGGGTGCTGGGTGCTCAGTGCTCAGGGTGCTGGGTGCTCAGTACTCAGGGTGCTGGGTGCTCAGTGCTCGGGGTGCTGGGTGCTCAGTGCTCAGGGTGCTGGGTGCTAAGTACTCAGGGTGCTGGGTGTTCAGTACTCGGGGTGCTGGGTTCTCAGTACTCAGGGTGCTGGGTGCTCAGTACTTGGGTTGCTGGGTGCTCAGTGCTCAGGGTGCTGGGTGCTCAGTGCTCGGGGTGCTGGGTGCTCAGTGCTCGGGGTGCTGGGTGCTCAGTGCTCAGGGTGCTGGGTGCTAAGTACTCAGGGTTCTGGGTGTTCAGTACTCGGGGTGCTGGGTTCTCAGTACTCAGGGTGCTGGGTGCTCAGTACTTGGGTTGCTGGGTGCTCACTACTCTGTGTGCTGGGTGCTCAGTGCTCAGGGTGCTGGGTGCTCAGTACTCAGGGTGCTGGGTGCTCAGTGCTCGGGGTGCTGGGTGCTCAGTGCTCAGGGTGCTGCTTGCTCAGTACTCAGGGTGCTCGGTGCTTAGTACTCAGGGTGCTCGGTGCTCGGGGTGCTGGGTGCTCAGTGCTCGGGGTGCTAGGTGCTCAGTACTCAGAGTGCTGGGTGCTCAGTACTCAGGGTACTGGGTGCTCAGTACTCGGGTGCTGGGTGCTCAGTGCTCAGGGTGCTGGGTGCTCAGTGCTCGGGGTGCTGGGTGCTCAGTGCTCAGTACTCAGGGTGCTGGGTGCTCAGTGCTCAGGGTGCTGGGTGCTCAGTGCTCAGTACTCAGGGTGCTGGGTGCTCAGTGCTCAGGGTGCTGGGTGCTCAGTGCTCAGGGTGCTGGGTGCTCAGTGCTCAGGGTGCTGGGTACACAGTGCTCAGGGTGCTGGGTTCCCAGTACTCAGGGAGCTCAGTGCTCAGTACTCGGGGTGCTGGGTGCTCAGTGCTCAGGGTGCTCAGTGCTCAGTACTCGGGGTGCTGTGTGCTCAGTGCTCCGGGTGCTCAGTGCTCAGTGCTCGTGGTGCTGGGTGGTCAGTGCTCGGGGCGCTGGGGGCTCAGTGCTCGGTGTGCTGGGTGCTCAGTACTCGGGGTGCTGGGTGCTCAGTGCTCAGGGTGCTCAGTGCTCAGTACTCAGTGCTCAGGGTGCTCAGTGCTCAGTGCTCAAGGTGCTGGGTGTTCAGTACTCAGGGTGCTGGGTGCTCAGTACTGAGGGTGCTGGGTGCTCAGTGCTCAGGGTGCTGGGTGCTCAGTGCTCGGGGTGCTCAGTACTCAGGGTGCTGTGTGTTCAGTGCTCAGGGTACTGGGTGCTCAGTACTCAGGGTGCTCGGTGCTTAGTACTCAGGGTGCTGGGTGCTCAGTACTCCGGGTGCTGGGTGCTCAGTGCTCGGGGTGCTCGGAGCTCAGTACTGAGGGTGCTGGGTGCTCAGTGCTCGGGGTGCTCGGTGCTCAGTACGTTGGGTGCTCACTACTCAGGTTCCTGGGTGCTCAGTGCTCAGTGTGCTGGGTGCTCAGTGCTCAGGGTGCTGGGTGCTCAGTGCTCAGGGTGCTGGGTGCTCAGTCCTCAGGGTGCTGGGTGCTCAGTGCTCAGAGTGCTGGGTGCTCAGTACTCAGGGTGCTGGGTGCTCAGTACTTGGGGTGCTGGGTGCTCAGTACTCAGGGTGCTGGGTGCTCAGTGCTCAGGGTGCTCAGTGCTCAGTACTCAGTGCTCAGGGTGCACAGTGCTCAGTGCTCAGGGTGCTGGGTGTTCAAAACTCAGGGTGCTGGGTGCTCAGTACTCAGGGTGCTGGGTGCTCAGTGCTCAGGGTGCTCAGTGCTCAGTGCTCAGTGCTCAGGGTGCACAGTGCTCAGTGCTCAGGGTGCTGGGTGTTCAAAACTCAGGGTGCTGGGTGCTCAGTACTCAGGGTGCTGGGTGCTCAGTGCTCAGGGTGCTGGGTGCTCAGTGCTCGGGGTGCTCAGTACTCAGGGTGCTGTGTGTTCAGTGCTCAGGGTACTGGGTGCTCAGTACTCAGGGTGCTCGGTGCTTAGTACTCAGGGTGTTGGGTGCTCAGTACTCCGGGTGCTGGGTGCTCAGTGCTCGGGGTCCTCGGAGCTCAGTACTCAGGGTGCTGGGTGCTCAGTGCTCGGGGTGATCGGTGCTCAGTACTCAGGGTGCTGGGTGCTCAGTGCTCGGGGTTCTCGGTGCTCAGTACGTTGGGTGCTCACTACTCAGGGTCCTGGGTGCTCAGTGCTCAGTGTGCTGGGTGCTCAGTGCTCAGGGTGCTGGGTGCTCAGTACTCAGGGTGCTGGGTGCTCAGTACTCAGGGTGCTGGGTGCTCAGTGCTCAGGGTGCTGGGTGCTCAGTACTCAGGGTGCTGGGTGCTCAGTACTTGGGGTGCTGGGTGCTCAGTACTCAGGGTGCTGGGTGCTCAGTACTCAGGGTGCTGGGTGCTCAGTACTCGGGTGCTGGGTGCTCAGTGCTCAGGGTGCTGGGTGCTCAGTGCTCGGGGTGCTGGGTGTTCAGTGCTGAGTTCTCAGGGTGCTGGGTGCTCAGTGCTCAGGGTGCCGGGTGCTCAGTGCTCAGTACTCAGGGTAGTGCGTGCTCAGTGCTCAGGGTGCTGTGTGCTCAGTGCTCAGGGTGCTGGGTGCTCAGTACTCAGGGTGCTGGGTGCTCAGTGCTCGGGGAGCTGGGTGCTCAGTGCTCGCGGTGCAGGGTGCTCAGTGCTCGGGGTGCTCGGTGCCCAGTACTCAGGGTGCTGGGTGCTCAGTACTCGGGTGCTGGGTGCTCAGTGCTCAGGGTGCTGGGTGCTCAGTGCTCGGGGTGCTGGGTGCTCAGTGCTCAGTACTCAGGGTGCTGGGTGCTCAGTGCTCGGGGTGCTGGGTGCTCAGTGCTCAGGGTGCTGGGTACACAGTGCTCAGGGTGCTGGGTTCCCAGTACTCAGGGAGCTCAGTGCTAAGTACTCGGGGTGCTGGGTGCTCAGTGCTCAGGGTACTGGGTAATCAGTGCTCAGGGTGCTGGGTGCTCAGTACTCAGGGTGCTGGGTGCTCAGTGCTCGGGGTGCTATGTGCTCAGTGGTCGCGGTGCTGGGTGCTCAGTGCTCGGGGTGCTCGGTGCTCAGTACTCAGGGTGCTGGGTGCTCAGTGCTCGAGGTGCTCAGTACTCAGGGTGCTGTGTGTTCAGTGCTCAGGGTGCTTGGTGCTCAGTACACAGGGTGCTCGGTGCTTAGTACTCAGGGTGCTGGGTGCTCAGTACTCCGGGTGCTGGGTGCTCAGTGCTCGGGGTGCTCGGTGCTCAGTGCTCAAGGTGCTGGGTGCTCAGTACTCAGGGTGCCCATTGCTCAGGGCGCTGGGTGCTCAGTGCCCGGGGTGCTCGAGCTCAGTACTCAGGGTGCTGGGTGCTCAGTACTCGGGGTGCTCGGTGCTCAGTACTCAGGGTGCTGGGTGCTCAGTGCTCAGGGTGCTCGGTGCTCAGTACGTTGGGTGCTCACTACTCAGCGTGCTGGGTGCTCAGTGCTCAGGGTGCTGGGTGCTCAGTACTCAGGGTGCTGGGTGCTCAGTGCTCGGGGTGCTGGGTGCTCAGTGCTCAGGGTGCTGGGTGCCCAGTGCTCGGGGTGCTGGGTGCTCAGTGCTCAGGGTGCTGGGTGCTCAGTGCTCGGTGTGCTGGTTGCTCAGTGCTCAGTACTCAGGGTGCTGGGTGCTCAGTGCTCAGGGTGCTGGGTGCTCAGTGCTCGGGGTGCTGGGTGCTCAGTACTCAGGGTGCTGGGTGCTCAGTACTCCGGGTGCTGGGTGCTCAGTGCTCGGGGTGCTCGGTGCTCAGTGCTCAAGGTGCTGGGTGCTCAGTACTCAGGGTGCTCATTGCTCAGGGTGCTGGGTGCTCAGTGTTCAGGGTGCTCGGTGCTCGGGGCGCTGGGTGCTCAGTGCTCGGGGTGCTCGGAGCTCAGTACTCAGGGTGCTGGGTGCTCAGTACTCGGGGTGCTCGGTGCTCAGTACTCAGGGTGCTGGGTGCTCAGTGCTCGGGGTGCTCGGTGCTCAGTACGTTGGGTGCTCACTACTCAGGGTGCTGGGTGCTCAGTGCTCAGGGTGCTGGGTGCTCAGTACTCAGGGTGCTGGGTGCTCAGTGCTCAGGGTGCTCAGTGCTCAGTGCTCAGTGCTCAGGGTGCACAGTGCTCAGTGCTCAGGGTGCTGGGTGTTCAAAACTCAGGGTGCTGGGTGCTCAGTACTCAGGGTGCTGGGTGCTCAGTGCTCAGGGTGCTGGGTGCTCAGTGCTCGGGGTGCTCAGTACTCAGGGTGCTGTGTGTTCAGTGCTCAGGGTACTGGGTGCTCAGTACTCAGGGTGCTCGGTGCTTAGTACTCAGGGTGTTGGGTGCTCAGTACTCCGGGTGCTGGGTGCTCAGTGCTCGGGGTCCTCGGAGCTCAGTACTCAGGGTGCTGGGTGCTCAGTGCTCGGGGTGATCGGTGCTCAGTACTCAGGGTGCTGGGTGCTCAGTGCTCGGGGTTCTCGGTGCTCAGTACGTTGGGTGCTCACTACTCAGGGTCCTGGGTGCTCAGTGCTCAGTGTGCTGGGTGCTCAGTGCTCAGGGTGCTGGGTGCTCAGTACTCAGGGTGCTGGGTGCTCAGTACTCAGGGTGCTGGGTGCTCAGTGCTCAGGGTGCTGGGTGCTCAGTACTCAGGGTGCTGGGTGCTCAGTACTTGGGGTGCTGGGTGCTCAGTACTCAGGGTGCTGGGTGCTCAGTACTCAGGGTGCTGGGTGCTCAGTACTCGGGTGCTGGGTGCTCAGTGCTCAGGGTGCTGGGTGCTCAGTGCTCGGGGTGCTGGGTGTTCAGTGCTGAGTTCTCAGGGTGCTGGGTGCTCAGTGCTCAGGGTGCTGGGTGCTCAGTGCTCAGTACTCAGGGTAGTGGGTGCTCAGTGCTCAGGGTGCTGTGTGCTCAGTGCTCAGGGTGCTGGGTGCTCAGTACTCAGGGTGCTGGGTGCTCAGTGCTCGGGGAGCTGGGTGCTCAGTGCTCGCGGTGCAGGGTGCTCAGTGCTCGGGGTGCTCGGTGCCCAGTACTCAGGGTGCTGGGTGCTCAGTACTCGGGTGCTGGGTGCTCAGTGCTCAGGGTGCTGGGTGCTCAGTGCTCGGGGTGCTGGGTGCTCATTGCTCAGTACTCAGGGTGCTGGGTGCTCAGTGCTCGGGGTGCTGGGTGCTCAGTGCTCAGGGTGCTGGGTACACAGTGCTCAGGGTGCTGGGTTCCCAGTCCTCAGGGAGCTCAGTGCTAAGTACTCGGGGTGCTGGGTGCTCAGTGCTCAGGGTACTGGGTAATCAGTGCTCAGGGTGCTGGGTGCTCAGTACTCAGGGTGCTGGGTGCTCAGTACTCAGGGTGCTGGGTGCTCAGTGCTCGGGGTGCTATGTGCTCAGTGGTCGCGGTGCTGGGTGCTCAGTGCTCGGGGTGCTCGGTGCTCAGTACTCAGGGTGCTGGGTGGTCAGTGCTCGAGGTGCTCAGTACTCAGGGTGCTGTGTGTTCAGTGCTCAGGGTGCTTGGTGCTCAGTACACAGGGTGCTCGGTGCTTAGTACTCAGGGTGCTGGATGCTCAGTCCTCCGGGTGCTGGGTGCTCAGTGCTCGGGGTGCTCGGTGCTCAGTGCTCAAGGTGCTGGGTGCTCAGTACTCAGGGTGCTCATTGCTCAGGGCGCTGGGTGCTCAGTGCCCGGGGTGCTCGGAGCTCAGTACTCAGGGTGCTGGGTGCTCAGTACTCGGGGTACTCGGGGTGCTCGGTGCTCAGTACTCAGGGTGCTGGGTGCTCAGTGCTCAGGGTGCTCGGTGCTCAGTACGTTGGGTGCTCACTACTCAGCGTGCTGGGTGCTCAGTGCTCAGGGTGCTGGGTGCTCAGTACTCAGGGTGCTGGGTGCTCAGTGCTCGGGGTGCTGGGTGCTCAGTGCTCAGGGTGCTGGGTGCCCAGTGCTCGGGATGCTGGGTTCTCAGTGCTCAGGGTGCTGGGTGCTCAGTGCTCGGTGTGCTGGTTGCTCAGTGCTCAGTACTCAGGGTGCTGGGTGCTCAGTGCTCAGGGTGCTGGGTGCTCAGTGCTCGGGGTGCTGGGTGCTCAGTACTCAGGGTGCTGGGTGCTCAGTACTCCGGGTGCTGGGTGCTCAGTGCTCGGGGTGTTCGGTGCTCAGTGCTCAAGGTGCTGGGTGCTCAGTACTCAGGGTGCTCATTGCTCAGGGTGCTGGGTGCTCAGTGTTCAGGGTGCTCGGTGCTCGGGGCGCTGGGTGCTCAGTGCTCGGGGTGCTCGGAGCTCAGTACTCAGGGTGCTGGGTGCTCAGTACTCGGGGTGCTCGGTGCTCAGTACTCAGGGTGCTGGGTGCTCAGTGCTCGGGGTGCTCGGTGCTCAGTACGTTGGGTGCTCACTACTCAGGGTGCTGGGTGCTCAGTGCTCAGGGTGCTGGGTGCTCAGTACTCAGGGTGCTGGGTGCTCAGTGCTCGGGGTGCTGGGTGCTCAGTGCTCAGGGTGCTGGGTGCTAAGTACTCAGGGTGCTGGGTGTTCAGTACTCGGGGTGCTGGGTTCTCAGTACTCAGGGTGGTGGGTGCTCAGTACTTGGGTTGCTGGGTGCTCAGTGCTCAGGGTGCTGGGTGCTCAGTGCTCGGGGTGCTGGGTGCTCAGTGCTCGGGGTGCTGGGTGCTCAGTGCTCAGGGTGCTGGGTGCTAAGTACTCAGGGTGCTGGGTGTTCAGTACTCGGGGTGCTGGGTTCTCAGTACTCAGGGTGCTGGGTGCTCAGTACTTGGGTTGCTGGGTGCTCACTACTCTGTGTGCTGGGTGCTCAGTGCTCAGGGTGCTGGGTGCTCAGTACTCAGGGTGCTGGGTGCTCAGTGCTCGGGGTGCTGGGTGCTCAGTGCTCAGGGTGCTGCTTGCTCAGTACTCAGGGTGCTCGGTGCTTAGTACTCAGGGTGCTCGGTGCTCGGGGTGCTGGGTGCTCAGTGCTCGGGGTGCTAGGTGCTCAGTACTCAGAGTGCTGGGTGCTCAGTACTCAGGGTACTGGGTGCTCAGTACTCGGGTGCTGGGTGCTCAGTGCTCAGGGTGCTGGGTGCTCAGTGCTCGGGGTGCTGGGTGCTCAGTGCTCAGTACTCAGGGTGCTGGGTGCTCAGTGCTCAGGGTGCTGGGTGCTCAGTGCTCAGTACTCAGGATGCTGGGTGCTCAGTGCTCAGGGTGCTGGGTGCTCAGTGCTCAGGGTGCTGGGTGCTCAGTGCTCAGGGTGCTGGGTACACAGTGCTCAGGGTGCTGGGTTCCCAGTACTCAGGGAGCTCAGTGCTCAGTACTCGGGGTGCTGGGTGCTCAGTGCTCAGGGTGCTCAGTGCTCAGTACTCGGGGTGCTGTGTGCTCAGTGCTCCGGGTGCTCAGTGCTCAGTGCTCGTGGTGCTGGGTGGTCAGTGCTCGGGGCGCTGGGGGCTCAGTGCTCGGTGTGCTGGGTGCTCAGTACTCGGGGTGCTGGGTGCTCAGTGCTCAGGGTGCTCAGTGCTCAGTACTCAGTGCTCAGGGTGCTCAGTGCTCAGTGCTCAAGGTGCTGGGTGTTCAGTACTCAGGGTGCTGGGTGCTCAGTACTGAGGGTGCTGGGTGCTCAGTGCTCAGGGTGCTGGGTGCTCAGTGCTCGGGGTGCTCAGTACTCAGGGTGCTGTGTGTTCAGTGCTCAGGGTACTGGATGCTCAGTACTCAGGGTGCTCGGTGCTTAGTACTCAGGGTGCTGGGTGCTCAGTACTCCGGGTGCTGGGTGCTCAGTGCTCGGGGTGCTCGGAGCTCAGTACTGAGGGTGCTGGGTGCTCAGTGCTCGGGGTGCTCGGTGCTCAGTACGTTGGGTGCTCACTACTCAGGTTCCTGGGTGCTCAGTGCTCAGTGTGCTGGGTGCTCAGTGCTCAGGGTGCTGGGTGCTCAGTGCTCAGGGTGCTGGGTGCTCAGTCCTCAGGGTGCTGGGTGCTCAGTGCTAAGGGTGCTGGGTGCTCAGTACTCAGGGTGCTGGGTGCTCAGTACTTGGGGTGCTGGGTGCTCAGTACTCAGGGTGCTGGGTGCTCAGTACTCAGGGTGCTGGGTGTTCAGTACTCGGGGTGCTGGGTTCTCAATACTCAGGGTGCTGGGTGCTCAGTACTCGGGGTGCTGGGTGCTCAGTGCTCAGGGTGCTGGGTGCCCAGTGCTCGGGGTGCTGGGTGCTCAGTGCTCAGGGTGCTGGGTGCTCAGTGCTCGGTGTGCTGGTTGCTCAGTGCTCAGTACTCAGGGTGCTGGGTGCTCAGTGCTCAGGGTGCTGGGTGCTCAGTGCTCGGGGTGCTGGGTGCTCAGTACTCAGGGTGCTGGGTGCTCAGTACTCCGGGTGCTGGGTGCTCAGTTCTCGGGGTGCTCGGTGCTCAGTACTCAGTGCTCAGGGTGCTCAGTGCTCAGTGCTCAGGGTGCTGGGTGTTCAGTATTCAAGGTGCTGGGTGCTCAGTGCTCAGGGTGCTGGGTGCTCAGTGCTCAGGGTGCTCGGTGCTCTGGGCGCTGGGTGCTCAGTGCTCGGGGTGCTCGGAGCTCAGAACTCAGGGTGCTGGGTGCTCAGTGCTCGGGGTGCTCGGTGCTCAGTACTCAGGGTGCTGGGTGCTCAGTGCTCGGGGTGCTGGGTGCTCAGTGCTCAGTACTCAGGGTGCTGGGTGCTCAGTGCTCAGGGTGCTGTGTGCTCAGTGCTCAGGGTGCTGGGTGCTCAGTGCTCAGGGTGCTGGGTAATCAGTGCTCAGGGTGCTGGGTGCTCAGTACTCAGGGTGCTGGGTGCCCAGTGGTCGCGGTGCTGGGTGCTCAGTGCTCGGGGTGCTATGTGCTCAGTGGTCGCGGTGCTGGGTGCTCAGTGCTCGGGGTGCTCGGTGCTCAGTACTCAGGGTGCTGGGTGCTCAGTGCTCGAGGTGCTCAGTACTCAGGGTGCTGTGTGTTCAGTGCTCAGGGTGCTGGGTGCTCAGTACTCAGGGTGCTCGGTGCTTAGTACTCAGGGTGCTGGGTGCTCAGTACTCCGGGTGCTGGGTGCTCAGTGCTCGGGGTGCTCGGTGCTCAGTGCTAAAGGTGCTGGGTGCTCAGTACTCAGGGTGCTCATTGCTCAGGGTGCTGGGTGCTCAGTGCTCAGGGTGCTCGGTGCTCGGGGCGCTGGGTGCTCAGTGCTCGGGGTGCTCGGAGCTCAGTACTCAGGGTGCTGGGTGCTCAGTACTCGGGGTGCTCGGTGCTCAGTACTCAGGGTGCTGGGTGCTCAGTGCTCGGGGTGCTCGGTGCTCAGTACGTTGGGTGCTCACTACTCAGGGTGCTGGGTGCTCAGTGCTCAGGGTGCTGGGTGCTCAGTACTCAGGGTGCTGGGTGCTCAGTGCTCGGGGTGCTGGGTGCTCAGAGCTCAGGGTGCTGGGTGCTCAGTACTCAGGGTGCGCGGTGCTTAGTACTCAGGGTGCTCGGTGCTCACGGTGCTGGGTGCTCAGTGCTCGGGGTGCTGGGTGTTCAGTGCTGAGTTCTCAGGGTGCTGGGTGCTCAGTGCTCAGGGTGCTGGGTGCTCAGTGCTCAGTACTCAGGGTAGTGGGTGCTCAGTGCTCAGGGTGCTGTGTGCTCAGTGCTCAGGGTGCTGGGTGCTCAGTACTCAGGGTGCTTTGTGCTCAGTGCTCGGGGAGCTGGGTGCTCAATGCTCGCGGTGCAGGGTGCTCAGTGCTCGGGGTGCTCGGTGCCCAGTACTCAGGGTGCTGGGTGCTCAGTACTCGGGTGCTGGGTGCTCAGTGCTCAGGGTGCTGGGTGCTCAGTGCTCGGGGTGCTGGGTGCTCAGTGCTCAGTACTCAGGGTGCTGGGTGCTCAGTGCTCGGGGTGCTGGGTGCTCAGTGCTCAGGGTGCTGGGTACACAGTGCTCAGGGTGCTGGGTTCCCAGTACTCAGGGAGCTCAGTGCTAAGTACCCGGGGTGCTGGGTGCTCAGTGCTCAGGGTACTGGGTAATCAGTGCTCAGGGTGCTGGGTGCTCAGTACTCAGGGTGCTGGGTGCTCAGTACTCAGGGTGCTGGGTGCTCAGTGCTCGGGGTGCTATGTGCTCAGTGGTCGCGGTGCTGGGTGCTCAGTGCTCGGGGTGCTCGGTGCTCAGTACTCAGGGTGCTGGGTGCTCAGTGCTCGAGGTGCTCAGTACTCAGGGTGCTGTGTGTTCAGTGCTCAGGGTGCTTGGTGCTCAGTACACAGGGTGCTCGGTGCTTAGTACTCAGGGTGCTGGGTGCTCAGTACTCCGGGTGCTGGGTGCTCAGTGCTCGGGGTGCTCGGTGCTCAGTGCTCAAGGTGCTGGGTGCTCAGTACTCAGGGTGCTCATTGCTCAGGGCGCTGGGTGCTCAGTGCCCGGGGTGCTCGGAGCTCAGTACTCAGGGTGCTGGGTGCTCAGTACTCGGGGTGCTCGGTGCTCAGTACTCAGGGTGCTGGGTGCTCAGTGCTCAGGGTGCTCGGTGCTCAGTACGTTGGGTGCTCACTACTCAGCGTGCTGGGTGCTCAGTGCTCAGGGTGCTGGGTGCTCAGTACTCAGGGTGCTGGGTGCTCAGTGCTCGGGGTGCTGGGTGCTCAGTGCTCAGGGTGCTGGGTGCTCAGTACTCAGGGTGCTCGGTGCTTAGTACTCAGGGTGCTCGGTGCTCGGGGTGCTGGGTGCTCAGTGCTCGGGGTGCTAGGTGCTCAGTACTCAGAGTGCTGGGTGCTCAGTACTCAGGGTACTGGGTGCTCAGTACTCGGGTGCTGGGTGCTCAGTGCTCAGGGTGCTGGGTGCTCAGTGCTCGGGGTGCTGGGTGCTCAGTGCTCAGTACTCATTGTGCTGGGTGCTCAGTGCTCGGGGTGCTGGGTGCTCAGTGCTCAGTACTCAGTGTGCTGGGTGCTCAGTGCTCAGGGTGCTGGGTGCTCAGTGCTCAGGGTGCTGGGTGCTCAGTGCTCGGGGTGCTCAGTACTCAGGGTGCTGTGTGTACAGTGCTCAGGGTACTGGGTGCTCAGTACTCAGGGTGCTCGGTGCTTAGTACTCAGGGTGCTGGGTGCTCAGTACTCCGGGTGCTGGGTGCTCAGTGCTCGGGGTGCTCGGAGCTCAGTACTCAGGGTGCTGGGTGCTCAGTGTTCGGGGTGATCGGTGCTCAGTACTCAGGGTGCTGGGTGCTCAGTGCTCGGGGTGCTCGGTGCTCAGTACGTTGGGTGCTCACTACTCAGGGTCCTGGGTGCTCAGTGCTCAGTGTGCTGGGTGCTCAGTGCTCAGTGTGCTGGGTGCTCAGTGCTCAGGGTGCTGGGTGCTCAGTACTCAGGGTGCTGGGTGCTCAGTGCTCAGGGTGCTGGGTGCTCAGTACTCAGGGTGCTGGGTGCTCAGTACTTGGGGTGCTGGGTGCTCAGTACTCAGGGTGCTGGGTGCTCAGTACTCAGGATGCTGGGTGCTCAGTACTCGGGTGCTGGGTGCTCAGTGCTCAGGGTGCTGGGTGCTCAGTGCTCGGGGTGCTGGGTGCTCAGTGCTCAGTTCTCAGGGTGCTGGGTGCTCAGTGCTCAGGGTGCTGGGTGCTCAGTGCTCAGTACTCAGGGTACTGGGTGCTCAGTGCTCAGGGTTCTGTGTGCTCAGTGCTCAGGGTGCTGGGTGCTCAGTACTCAGGGTGCTGGGTGCTCAGTGCTCGGGGAGCTGGGTGCTCAGTGCTCGCGGTGCTGGGTGCTCAGTGCTCGGGGTGCTCGGTGCCCAGTACTCAGGGTGCTGGGTGCTCAGTACTCGGGTGCTGGGTGCTCAGTGCTCAGGGTGCTGGGTGCTCAGTGCTCAGTACTCAGGGTGCTGGGTGCTCAGTGCTCGGGGTGCTGGGTGCTCAGTGCTCAGTACTCAGTGTGCTGGGTGCTCAGTGCTCAGGGTGCTGGGTGCTCAGTGCTCAGGGTGCTGGGTGCTCAGTGCTCAGGGTGCTGGGTACACAGTGCTCAGGGTGCTGGGTTCCCAGTACTCAGGGTGCTCAGTGCTCAGTACTCGGGGTGCTGGGTGCTCAGTGCTCAGGGTGCTGGGTAATCAGTGCTCAGGGTGCTGGGTGCTCAGTACTCAGGGTGCTGAGTGCTCAGTACTCAGGGTGCTGGGTGCTCAGTGCTCGGGGTGCTCGGTGCTCAGTACTCAGGGTGCTGGGTGCTCAGTGCTCGAGGTGCTCAGTACTCAGGGTGCTGTGTGTTCAGTGCTCAGGGTGCTTGGTGCTCAGTACTCAGGGTGCTCGGTGCTTAGTACTCAGGGTGCTGGGTGCTCAGTACTCCGGGTGCTGGGTGCTCAGTGCTCGGGGTGCTCGGTGCTCAGTGCTCAAGGTGCTGGGTGCTCAGTACTCAGGGTGCTAATTGCTCAGGGTTCTGGGTGCTCAGTGTTCAGGGTGCTCGGTGCTCGGGGCGCTGGGTGCTCAGTGCTCGGGGTGCTCGGAGCTCAGTACTCAGGGTGCTGGGTGCTCAGTACTCGGGGTGCTCGGTGCTCAGTACTCAGGGTGCTGGGTGCTCAGTGCTCGGGGTGCTCGGTGCTCAGTACGTTGGGTGCTCACTACTCAGGGTGCTGGGTGCTCAGTGCTCAGGGTGCTGGGTGCTCAGTACTCAGGGTGCTGGGTGCTCAGTGCTCGGGGTGCTGGGTGCTCAGTGCTCAGGGTGCTGGGTGCTCAGTACTCAGGGTGCTCGGTGCTTAGTACTCAGGGTGCTCGGTGCTCGGGGTGCTGGGTGCTCAGTGCTCGGGGTGCTAGGTGCTCAGTACTCAGAGTGCTGGGTGCTCAGTACTCAGGGTACTGGGTGCTCAGTACTCGGGTGCTGGGTGCTCAGTGCTCAGGGTGCTGGGTGCTCAGTGCTCGGGGTGCTGGGTGCTCAGTGCTCAGTACTCAGGGTGCTGGGTGCTCAGTGCTCGGGGTGCTGGGTGCTCAGTGATCAGTACTCAGTGTGCTGGGTGCTCAGTGCTCAGGGTGCTGGGTGCTCAGTGCTCAGGGTGCTGGGTGCTCAATGCTCAGGGTGCTGGGTACACAGTGCTCAGGGTGCTGGGTTCCCAGTACTCAGGGAGCTCAGTGCTCAGTACTCGGGGTGCTGGGTGCTCAGTGCTCAGGGTGCTCAGTGCTCAGTACTCGGGGTGCTGTGTGCTCAGTGCTCCGGGTGCTCAGTGCTCAGTGGCGGGGTGCTGAGTGGTCAGTGCTCGGGGCGCTGGGGGCTCAGTGCTCGGTGTGCTGGGTGCTCAGTCCTCGGGGTGCTGGGTGCTCAGTGCTCATGTTGCTCAGTGCTCAGTACTCAGTCCTCAGGGTGCTCAGTGCTCAGTGCTCAGGGTGCTGTTTGCTCAGTACTCAGGGTGCTGGGTGCTCAGTGCTCAGGGTGCTGGGTGCTCAGTGCTCGGGTTGCTCAGTACTCAGGGTGCTGTGTGTTCAGTGCTCAGGGTACTGGGTGCTCAGTACTCAGGGTGCTCGGTGCTTAGTACTCAGGGTGCTGGGTGCTCAGTACTCCGGGTGCTGGGTGCTCAGTGCTCGGGGTGCTCGGAGCTCAGTACTCAGGGTGCTCGGTGCTCAGTGCTCGGGGTGATCGGTGCTCAGTACTCAGGGTGCTGGGTGCTCAGTGCTCGGGGTGCTCGGTGCTCAGTACGTTGGGTGCTCACTACTGAGGGTCCTGGGTGCTCAGGGTGCTGGGTGCTCAGTGATCGGGGTGCTGGGTGCTCAGTACTCAGGGTGCTGGGTGCTCAGTACTCCGGGTGCTGGGTGCTCAGTTCTCGTTGTGCTCGGTGCTCAGTACTCAGTGCTCAGGGTGCTCAGTGCTCAGTGCTCAGGGTGCTGGGTGTTCAGTATTCAGGGTGCTGGGTGCTCAGTGCTCAGGGTGCTGGGTGCTCAGTGCTCAGCGTGCTCGGTGCTCGGGGCGCTGGGTGCTCAGTGCTCGGGGTGCTCGGAGCTCAGTACTCAGGGTACTGGGTGCTCAGTGCTCGGGGTGCTATGTGCTCAGTGGTCGCGGTGCTGGGTGCTCAGTGCTCGGGGTGCTCGGTGCTCAGTACTCAGGGTGCTGGGTGCTCAGTGCTCGAGGTGCTCAGTACTCAGGGTGCTGTGTGTTCAGTGCTCAGGGTGCTGGGTGCTCAGTACTCAGGGTGCTCGGTGCTTAGTACTCAGGGTGCTGGGTGCTCAGTACTCCGGGTGCTGGGTGCTCAGTGCTCGGGGTGCTCGGTGCTCAGTGCTCAAGGTGCTGGGTGCTCAGTACTCAGGGTGCTCATTGCTCAGGGTGCTGGGTGCTCAGTGCTCAGGGTGCTCGGTGCTCAGGGCGCTGGGTGCTCAGTGCTCGGGGTGCTCGGAGCTCAGTACTCAGGGTGCTCGGTGCTCAGTACTCGGGGTGCTCGGTGCTCAGTACTCAGGGTGCTGGGTGCTCAGTGCTCGGGGTGCTCGGTGCTCAGTACGTTGGGTGCGCACTACTCAGGGTGCTGGGTGCTCAGTGCTCAGGGTGCTGGGTGCTCAGTACTCAGGGTGCTGGGTGCTCAGTGCTCGGGGTGCTGGGTGCTCAGTGCTCAGGGTGCTGGGTGCTCATTACTCAGGGTGCTCGGTGCTTAGTACTCAGGGTGCTCGGTGCTCGGGGTGCTGGGTGCTCAGTGCTCGGGGTGCTAGGTGCTCAGTACTCAGAGTGCTGGGTGCTCAGTACTCAGGGTACTGGGTGCTCAGTACTCGGGTGCTGGGTGCTCAGTGCTCAGGGTGCTGGGTGCTCAGTGCTCGGGGTGCTGGGTGCTCAGTGCTCAGTACTCAGGGTGCTGGGTGCTCAGTGCTCGTGGTACTGGGTGCTCAGTGCTCAGTACTCAGTGTGCTGGGTGCGCAGTGCTCAGGGTGCTGGGTGCTCAGTGCTCAGGGTGCTGGGTGCTCTGTGCTCAGGGTGCTGGGTACACAGTGCTCAGGGTGCTGGGTTCCCAGTACTCAGGGAGCTCAGTGCTCAGTACTCGGGCTGCTGGGTGCTCAGTGCTCAGGGTGCTCAGTGCTCAGTACTCGGGGTGCTGTGTGCTCAGTGCTCCGGGTGCTCAGTGCTCAGTGCTCGGGGTGCTGGGTGGTCAGTGCTCGGGGCGCTGGGGGCTCAGTGCTCGGTGTGCTGGGTGCTCAGTACTCGGGGTGCTGGGTGCTCAGTGCTCAGGGTGCTCAGTGCTCAGTACTCAGTGCTCAGGGTGCTCAGTGCTCAGTGCTCAGGGTGCTGGGTGTTCAGTACTCAGGGTGCTGGGTGCTCAGTACTCAGGGTGCTGGGTGCTCAGTGCTCAGGGTGCTGGGTGCTCAGTGCTCGGGGTGCTCAGTACTCAGGGTGCTGTGTGTTCAGTGCTCAGGGTACTGGGTGCTCAGTACTCAGGGTGCTCGGTGCTTAGTACTCAGGGTGCTGGGTGCTCAGTACTCCGGGTGCTGGGTGCTCAGTGCTCGGGGTGCTCGGAGCTCAGTACTCAGGGTGCTGGTTGCTCAGTGCTCGGGGTGATCGGTGCTCAGTACTCAGGGTGCTGGGTGCTCAGTGCTCGGGGTGCTCGGTGCTCAGTACGTTGGGTGCTCACTACTCAGGGTCCTGGGTGCTCAGTGCTCAGTGTGCTGGGTGCTCAGTGCTCAGGGTGCTGGGTGCTCAGTGCTCAGGGTGCTGGGTGCTCAGTACTCAGGGTGCTGGGTGCTCAGTGCTCAGGGTGCTGGGTGCTCAGTACTCAGGGTGCTGGGTGCACAGTACTTGGGGTGCTGGGTGCTCAGTGCTCAGGGTGCTGGGTGCTCAGTACTCAGGGTGCTGGGTGCTCAGTACTTGGGGTGCTGGGTGCTCAGTATTCAGGGTGCTGGGTGCTCAGTACTCAGGGTGCTGGGTGCTCAGTACTCGGGTGCTGGGTGCTCAGTGATCAGGGTGCTGGGTGCTCAGTGCTCGGGGTGCTGGGTGCTCAGTGCTCAGTTCTCAGAGTGCTGGGTGCTCAGTGCTCAGGGTGCTGGGTGCTCAGTGCTCAGTACTCAGGGTACTGGGTGCTCAGTGCTCAGGGTTCTGTGTGCTCAGTGCTCAGGGTGCTGGGTGCTCAGTACTCAGGGTGCTGGGTGCTCAGTGCTCGGGGAGCTGGGTGCTCAGTGCTCGCGGTGCTGGGTGCTCAGTGCTCGGGGTGCTCGGTGCCCAGTACTCAGGGTGCTGGGTGCTCAGTACTCGGGTGCTGGGTGCTCAGTGCGCAGGGTGCTGGGTGCTCAGTGCTCAGTACTCAGGGTGCTGGGTGCTCAGTGCTCAGTACTCAGTGTGCTGGGTGCTCAGTGCTCAGGGTGCTGGGTGCTCAGTGCTCAGAGTGCTGGGTGCTCAGTGCTCAGTGTGCTGGGTACACAGTGCTCAGGGTGCTGGGTTCCCAGTACTCAGGGTGCTCAGTGCTCAGTACTCGGGGTGCTGGGTGCTCAGTGCTCAGGGTGCTGGGTAATCAGTGCTCAGGGTGCTGGGTGCTCAGTACTCAGGTTGCTGGGTGCTCAGTACTCAGGGTGCTGGGTGCTCAGTGCTCGGGGTGCTCGGTGCTCAGTACTCAGGGTGCTGGGTGCTCAGTGCTCGAGGTGCTCAGTACTCAGGGTGCTGTGTGTTCAGTGCTCAGGGTGCTTGGTGCTCAGTACTCAGGGTGCTTGGTGCTTAGTACTCAGGGTGCTGGGTGCTCAGTACTCCGGGTGCTGGGTGCTCAGTGCTCGGGGTGCTCGGTGCTCAGTGCTCAAGGTGCTGGGTGCTCAGTACTCAGGGTGCTCATTGCTCAGGGTGCTGGGTGCTCAGTGTTCAGGGTGCTCGGTGCTCGGGGCGCTGGGTGCTCAGTGCTCGGGGTGCTCGGAGCTCAGTACTCAGGGTGCTGGGTGCTCAGTACTCGGGGTGCTCGGTGCTCAGTACTCAGGGTGCTGGGTGCTCAGTACTCAGGGTGCTGGGTGCTCAGTGCTCGGGGTGCTATGTGCTCAGTGGTCGCGGTGCTGGGTGCTCAGTGCTCGGGGTGCTCGGTGCTCAGTACTCAGGGTGCTGGGTGCTCAGTGCTCGAGGTGCTCAGTACTCAGGGTGCTGTGTGTTCAGTGCTCAGGGTGCTTGGTGCTCAGTACTCAGGGTGCTCGGTGCTTAGTACTCAGGGTGCTGGGTGCTCAGTACTCCGGGTGCTGGGTGCTCAGTGCTCGGGGTGCTCGGTGCTCAGTGCTCAAGGTGCTGGGTGCTCAGTGCTCGGGGTGCTCGGAGCTCAGTACTCAGGGTGCTGGGTGCTCAGTACTCGGGGTGCTCGGTGCTCAGTACTCAGGGTGCTGGGTGCTCAGTGCTCAGGGTGCTCGGTGCTCAGTACGTTGGGTGCTCACTACTCAGGGTGCTGGGTGCTCAGTGCTCAGGGTGCTGGGTGCTCAGTACTCAGGGTGCTGGGTGCTCAGTGCTCGGGGTGCTGGGTGCTCAGTGCTCAGGGTGCTGGGTGCTCAGTACTCAGGGTGCTCGGTGCTTAGTACTCAGGGTGCTCGGTGCTCGGGGTGCTGGGTGCTCAGTGCTCGGGGTGCTAGGTGCTCAGTACTCAGAGTGCTGGGTGCTCAGTACTCAGGGTACTGGGTGCTCAGTACTCGGATGCTGGGTGCTCAGTGCTCAGGGTGCTGGGTGCTCAGTGCTCGGGGTGCTGGGTGCTCAGTGCTCAGTACTCAGGGTGCTGGGTGCTCAGTGCTCGGGGTGCTGGGTGCTCAGTGCTCAGTACTCAGTGTGCTGGGTGCTCAGTGCTCAGGGCGCTGGGTGCTCAGTGCTCAGGGTGCTGGGTGCTCAGTGCTCGGGGTGCTCAGTACTCAGGGTGCTGTGTGTTCAGTGCTCAGGGTACTGGGTGCTCAGTACTCAGGGTGCTCGGTGCTTAGTACTCAGGGTGCTGGGTGCTCAGTACTCCGGGTGCTGGGTGCTCAGTGCTCGGGGTGCTCGGAGCTCAGTACTCAGGGTGCTGGGTGCTCAGTGTTCGGGGTGATCGGTGCTCAGTACTCAGGGTGCTGGGTGCTCAGTGCTCGGGGTGCTCGGTGCTCAGTACGTTGGGTGCTCACGACTCAGGGTCCTGGGTGCTCAGTGCTCAGTGTGCTGGGTGCTCAGTGCTCAGTGTGCTGGGTGCTCAGTGCTCAGGGTGCTGGGTGCTCAGTACTCAGGGTGCTGGGTGCTCAGTGCTCAGGGTGCTGGGTGCTCAGTACTCAGGGTGCTGGGTGATCAGTACTCAGGGTGCTGGGTGCTCAGTACTCGGGTGCTGGGTGCTCAGTGCTCAGGGTGCTGGGTGCTCAGTGCTCGGGGTGCTGGGTGCTCAGTGCTCAGTTCTCAGGGTGCTGGGTGCTCAGTGCTCAGGGTGCTGGGTGCTCAGTGCTAAGTACTCAGGGTACTGGGTGCTCAGTGCTCAGGGTTCTGTGTGCTCAGTGCTCAGGGTGCTGGGTGCTCAGTACTCAGGGTGCTGGGTGCTCAGTGCTCGGGGAGCTGGGTGCTCAGTGCTCGCGGTGCTGGGTGCTCAGTGCTCGGGGTGCTCGGTGCCCAGTACTCAGGGTGCTGGGTGCTCAGTACTAGGGTGCTGGGTGCTCAGTGCTCAGGGTGCTGGGTGCTCAGTGCTCAGTACTCAGGGTGCTGGGTGCTCAGTGCTCGGGGTGCTGGGTGCTCAGTGCTCAGTACTCAGTGTGCTGGGTGCTCAGTGCTCAGGGTGCTGGGTGCTCAGTGCTCAGGGTGCTGGGTGCTCAGTGCTCAGGGTGCTGGGTACACAGTGCTCAGGGTGCTGGGTTCCCAGTACTCAGGGTGCTCAGTGCTCAGTACTCGGGGTGCTGGGTGCTCAGTGCTCAGGGTGCTGGGTAATCAGTGCTCAGGGTGCTGGGTGCTCAGTACTCAGGGTGCTGAGTGCTCAGTACTCAGGGTGCTGGGTGCTCAGTGCTCGGGGTGCTCGGTGCTCAGTACTCAGGGTGCTGGGTGCTCAGTGCTCGAGGTGCTCAGTACTCAGGGTGCTCTGTGTTCAGTGCTCAGGGTGCTTGGTGCTCAGTACTCAGGGTGCTCGGTGCTTAGTACTCAGGGTGCTGGGTGCTCAGTACTCCGGGTGCTGGGTGCTCAGTGCTCGGGGTGCTCGGTGCTCAGTGCTCAAGGTGCTGGGTGCTCAGTACTCAGGGTGCTCATTGCTCAGGGTGCTGGGTGCTCAGTGTTCAGGGTGCTCGGTGCTCGGGGCGCTGGGTGCTCAGTGCTCGGGGTGCTCGGAGCTCAGTACTCAGGGTGCTGGGTGCTCAGTACTCGGGGTGCTCGGTGCTCAGTACTCAGGGTGCTGGGTGCTCAGTGCTCGGGGTGCTCGGTGCTCAGTACGTTGGGTGCTCACTACTCAGGGTGCTGGGTGCTCAGTGCTCAGGGTGCTGGGTGCTCAGTACTCAGGGTGCTGGGTGCTCAGTGCTCGGGGTGCTGGGTGCTCAGTGCTCAGGGTGCTGGGTGCTCAGTACTCAGGGTGCTCGGTGCTTAGTACTCAGGGTGCTCGGTGCTCGGGGTGCTGGGTGCTCAGTGCTCGGGGTGCTAGGTGCTCAGTACTCAGAGTGCTGGGTGCTCAGTACTCAGGGTACTGGGTGCTCAGTACTCGGGTGCTGGGTGCTCAGTGCTCAGGGTGCTGGGTGCTCAGTGCTCGGGGTGCTGGGTGCTCAGTGCTCAGTACTCAGGGTGCTGGGTGCTCAGTGCTCGGGGTGCTGGGTGCTCAGTGATCAGTACTCAGTGTGCTGGGTGCTCAGTGCTCAGGGTGCTGGGTGCTCAGTGCTCAGGGTGCTGCGTGCTCAATGCTCAGGGTGCTGGGTACACAGTGCTCAGGGTGCTGGGTTCCCAGTACTCAGGGAGCTCAGTGCTCAGTACTCGGGGTGCTGGGTGCTCAGTGCTCAGGGTGCTCAGTGCTCAGTACTCGGGGTGCTGTGTGCTCAGTGCTCCGGGTGCTCAGTGCTCAGTGCTCGGGGTGCTGAGTGGTCAGTGCTCGGGGCGCTGGGGGCTCAGTGCTCGGTGTGCTGGGTGCTCAGTACTCGGGGTGCTGGGTGCTCAGTGCTCAGGGTGCTCAGTGCTCAGTACTCAGTCCTCAGGGTGCTCAGTGCTCAGTGCTCAGGGTGCTGGGTGTTCAGTACTCAGGGTGCTGGGTGCTCAGTACTCAGGGTGCTGGGTGCTCAGTGCTCAGGGTGCTGGGTGCTCAGTGCTCGGGTTGCTCAGTACTCAGGGTGCTGTGTGTTCAGTGCTCAGGGTACTGGGTGCTCAGTACTCAGGGTGCTCGGTGCTTAGTACTCAGGGTGCTGGGTGCTCAGTACTCCGGGTGCTGGGTGCTCAGTGCTCGGGGTGCTCGGAGCTCAGTACTCAGGGTGCTGGGTGCTCAGTGCTCGGGGTGCTCGGTGCTCAGTACGTTGGGTGCTCACTACTGAGGGTCCTGGGTGCTCAGTGCTCAGTGTGCTGGGTGCTCAGTGCTCAGGGTGCTGGGTGCTCAGTGCTCAGGGTGCTGGGTGCTCAGTACTCAGGGTGCTGGGTGCTCAGTGCTCAGGGTGCTGGGTGCTCAGTACTTGGGGTGCTGGGTGCTCAGTACTCAGGGTGCTGGGTGCTCAGTACTCAGGGTGCTGGGTGTTCAGTACTCGGGGTGCTGGGTTCTCAGTACTCAGGGTGCTGGGTGCTCAGTACTCGGGGTGCTGGGTGCTCAGTGCTCAGGGTGCTGGGTGCTCAGTGCTCGGGGTGCTGGGTGCTCAGTGCTCAGGGTGCTGGGTGCTCAGTGCTCGGGGTGCTGGGTGCTCAGTGCTCAGTACTCAGGGTGCTGGGTGCTCAGTGCTCAGGGTGCTGGGTGCTCAGGGCTCGGGGTGCTGGGTGCTCAGTACTCAGGGTGCTGGGTGCTCAGTACTCCGGGTGCTGGGTGCTCAGTTCTCGGGGTGCTCGGTGCTCAGTACTCAGTGCTCAGGGTGCTCAGTGCTCAGTGCTCAGGGTGCTGGGTGTTCAGTATTCAGGGTGCTGGGTGCTCAGTGCTCAGGGTGCTGGGTGCTCAGTGCTCAGGGTGTTCGGTGCTCGGGGCGCTGGGTGCTCAGTGCTCGGGGTGCTCGGAGCTCAGTACTCAGGGTGCTGGGTGCTCAGTGCTCGGGGTGCTATGTGCTCAGTGGTCGCGGTGCTGGGTGCTCAGTGCTCGGGGTGCTCGGTGCTCAGTACTCAGGGTGCTGGGTGCTCAGTGCTCGAGGTGCTCAGTACTCAGGGTGCTGTGTGTTCAGTGCTCAGGGTGCTGGGTGCTCAGTACTCAGGGTGCTCGGTGCTTAGTACTCAGGGTGCTGGGTGCTCAGTACTCCGGGTGCTGGGTGCTCAGTGCTCGGGGTGCTCGGTGCTCAGTGCTCAAGGTGCTGGGTGCTCAGTACTCAGGGTGCTCATTGCTCAGGGTGCTGGGTGCTCAGTGCTCAGGGTGCTCGGTGCTCGGGGCGCTGGGTGCTCAGTGCTCGGGGTGCTCGGAGCTCAGTACTCAGGGTGCTCGGTGCTCAGTACTCGGGGTGCTCGGTGCTCAGTACACAGGGTGCTGGGTGCTCAGTGCTCGGGGTGCTCGGTGCTCAGTACGTTGGGTGCTCACTACTCAGGGTGCTGGGTGCTCAGTGCTCAGGGTGCTGGGTGCTCAGTACTCAGGGTGCTGGGTGCTCAGTGCTCGGGGTGCTGGGTGCTCAGTGCTCAGGGTGCTGGGTGCTCAGTACTCAGGGTGCTCGGTGCTTAGTACTCAGGGTGCTCGGTGCTCGGGGTGCTGGGTGCTCAGTGCTCGGGGTGCTAGGTGCTCAGTACTCAGAGTGCTGGGTGCTCAGTACTCAGGGTACTGGGTGCTCAGTACTCGGGTGCTGGGTGCTCAGTGCTCAGGGTGCTGGGTGCTCAGTGCTCGGGGTGCTGGGTGCTCAGTGCTCAGTATTCAGGGTGCTGGGTGCTCAGTGCTCGGGGTACTGGGTGCTCAGTGCTCAGTACTCAGTGTGCTGGGTGCGCAGTGCTCAGGGTGCTGGGTGCTCAGTGCTCAGGGTGCTGGGTGCTCTGTGCTCAGGGTGCTGGGTACACAGTGCTCAGGGTGCTGGGTTCCCAGTACTCAGGGAGCTCAGTGCTCAGTACTCGGGGTGCTGGGTGCTCAGTGCTCAGGGTGCTCAGTGCTCAGTACTCAGGGTGCTGTGTGCTCAGTGCTCCGGGTGCTGGGTGGTCAGTGCTCGGGGCGCTGGGGGCTCAGTGCTCGGTGTGCTGGGTGCTCAGTACTCGGGGTGCTGGGTGCTCAGTGCTCAGGGTGCTCAGTGCTCAGTACTCAGTGCTCAGGGTGCTCAGTGCTCAGTGCTCAGGGTGCTGGGTGTTCAGTACTCAGGGTGCTGGGTGCTCAGTACTCAGGGTGCTGGGTGCTCAGTGCTCAGGGTGCTGGGTGCTCAGTGCTCGGGGTGCTCAGTACTCAGGGTGCTGTGTGTTCAGTGCTCAGGGTACTGGGTGCTCAGTACTCAGGGTGCTCGGTGCTTAGTACTCAGGGTGCTGGGTGCTCAGTACTTCGGGTGCTGGGTGCTCAGTGCTCGGGGTGCTCGGAGCTCAGTACTCAGGGTGCTGGTTGCTCAGTGCTCGGGGTGATCGGTGCTCAGTACTCAGGGTGCTGGGTGCTCAGTGCTCGGGGTGCTCGGTGCTCAGTACGTTGGGTGCTCACTACTCAGGGTCCTGGGTGCTCAGTGCTCAGTGTGCTGGGTGCTCAGTGCTCAGGGTGCTGGGTGCTCAGTGCTCAGGGTGCTGGGTGCTCAGTACTCAGGGTGCTGGGTGCTCAGTGCTCAGGGTGCTGGGTGCTCAGTACTCAGGGTGCTGGGTGCACAGTACTTGGGGTGCTGGGTGCTCAGTGCTCAGGGTGCTGGGTGCTCAGTACTCAGGGTGCTGGATGCTCAGTACTTGGGGTGCTGGGTGCTCAGTACTCAGGGTGCTGGGTGCTCAGTGCTCAGTACTCAGGGTACTGGGTGCTCAGTGCTCAGGGTTCTGTGTGCTCAGTGCTCAGGGTGCTGGGTGCTCAGTACTCAGGGTGCTGGGTGCTCAGTGCTCGGGGAGCTGGGTGCTCAGTGCTCGCGGTGCTGGGTGCTCAGTGCTCGGGGTGCTCGGTGCCCAGTACTCAGGGTGCTGGGTGCTCAGTACTCGGATGCTGGGTGCTCAGTGCTCAGGGTGCTGGGTGCTCAGTGCTCAGTACTCAGGGTGCTGGGTGCTCAGTGCTCAGTACTCAGTGTGCTGGGTGCTCAGTGCTCAGGGTGCTGGGTGCGCAGTGCTCAGGGTGCTGGGTGCTCAGTGCTCAGGGTGCTGGGTACACAGTGCTCAGGGTGCTGGGTTCCCAGTTCTCAGGGTGCTCAGTGCTCAGTACTCGGGGTGCTGGGTGCTCAGTGCTCAGGGTGCTGGGTAATCAGTGCTCAGGGTGCTGGGTGCTCAGTACTCAGGGTGCTGAGTGCTCAGTACTCAGGGTGCTGGGTGCTCAGTGCTCGTGGTGCTCGGTGCTCAGTACTCAGGGTGCTGGGTGCTCAGTGCTCGAGGTGCTCAGTACTCAGGGTGCTGTGTGTTCAGTGCTCAGGGTGCTTGGTGCTCAGTACTCAGGGTGCTCGGTGCTTAGTACTCAGGGTGCTGGGTGCTCAGTACTCCGGGTGCTGGGTGCTCAGTGCTCGGGGTGCTCGGTGCTCAGTGCTCAAGGTGCTGGGTGCTCAGTACTCAGGGTGCTCATTGCTCAGGGTGCTGGGTGCTCAGTGTTCAGGGTGCTCGGTGCTCGGGGCGCTGGGTGCTCAGTGCTCGGGGTGCTCGGAGCTCAGTACTCAGGGTGCTGGGTGCTCAGTACTCGGGGTGCTCGGTGCTCAGTACTCAGGGTGCTGGGTGCTCAGTGCTCGGGGTGCTCGGTGCTCAGTACGTTGGGTGCTCACTACTCAGGGTGCTGGGTGCTCAGTGCTCAGGGTGCTGGGTGCTCAGTACTCAGGGTGCTGGGTGCTCAGTGCTCGGGGTGCTGGGTGCTCAGTGCTCAGGGTGCTGGGTGCTCAGTACTCAGAGTGCTCGGTGCTTAGTACTCAGGGTGCTCGGTGCTCGGGGTGCTGGGTGCTCAGTGCTCGGGGTGCTAGGTGCTCAGTACTCAGAGTGCTGGGTGCTCAGTACTCAGGGTACTGGGTGCTCAGTACTCGGGTGCTGGGTGCTCAGTGCTCAGGGTGCTGGGTGCTCAGTGCTCGGGGTGCTGGGTGCTCAGTGCTCAGTACTCAGGGTGCTGGGTGCTCAGTGCTCAGGGTGCTGGGTGCTCAGTGATCAGTACTCAGTGTGCTGGGTGCTCAGTGCTCAGGGTGCTGGGTGCTCAGTGCTCAGGGTGCTGGGTGCTCAATGCTCAGGGTGCTGGGTACACAGTGCTCAGGGTGCTGGGTTCCCAGTACTCAGGGAGCTCAGTGCTCAGTACTCAGGGTGCTGGGTGCTCAGTGCTCAGGGTGCTCAGTGCTCAGTACTCGGGGTGCTGTGTGCTCAGTGATCCGGGTGCTCAGTGCTCAGTGCTCGGGGTGCTGGGTGGTCAGTGCTCGGGGAGCTGGGGGCTCAGTGCTCGGTGTGCTGGGTGCTCAGTACTCGGGGTGCTGGGTGCTCAGTGCTCAGGGTGCTCAGTGCTCAGTACTCAGTCCTCTGGGTGCTCAGTGCTCAGTGCTCAGGGTGCTGGGTGTTCAGTACTCAGGGTGCTGGGTGCTCAGTACTCAGGGTGCTGGGTGCTCAGTGCTCAGGGTGCTGGGTGCTCAGTGCTCGGGGTGCTCAGTACTCAGGGTGCTGTGTGTTCAGTGCTCAGGGTACTGGGTGCTCAGTACTCAGGGTGCTCGGTGCTTAGTACTCAGGGTGCTGGGTGCTCAGTACTCCGGGTGCTGGGTGCTCAGTGCTCGGGGTGCTCGGAGCTCAGTACTCAGGGTGCTGGGTGCTCAGTGCTCGGGGTGATCGGTGCTCAGTACTCAGGGTGCTGGGTGCTCAGTGCTCGGGGTGCTCGGTGCTCAGTACGTTGGGTGCTCACTACTCAGGCTCCTGGGTGCTCAGTGCTCAGTGTGCTGGGTGCTCAGTGCTCAGGGTGCTGGGTGCTCAGTGCTCAGGTTGCTGGGTGCTCAGTACTCAGGGTGCTGGGTGCTCAGTGCTCAGGGTGCTGGGTGCTCAGTACTTGGGGTGCTGGGTGCTCTGTACTCGGGGTGCTGGGTGTTCAGTACTCGGGGTGCTGGGTTCTCAGTACTCAGGGTGCTGGGTGCTCAGTACTCGGGGTGCTGGGTGCTCAGTGCTCAGGGTGCTGGGTGCTCAGTGCTCGGGGTGCTGGGTGCTCAGTGCTCAGGGTGCTGGGTGCTCAGTGCTCGGGGTGCTGGGTGCTCAGTGCTCAGTACTCAGGGAGCTGGGTGCTCAGTGCTCAGGGTGCTGGGTGCTCATTGCTCGGGGTGCTGGGTGCTCAGTACTCAGGGTGCTGGGTGCTCAGTACTGCGGGTGCTGGGTGCTCAGTTCTCGGGGTGCTCGGTGCTCAGTACTCAGTGCTCAGGGTGCTCAGTGCTCAGTGCTCAGGGTGCTGGGTGTTCAGTATTCAGGGTGCTGGGTGCTCAGTGCTCAGGGTGCTGGGTGCTCCGTGCTCAGGGTGCTCGGTGCTCGGGGCGCTGGGTGCTCAGTGCTCGGGGTGCTCGGAGCTCAGTACTCAGGGTGCTGGGTGCTCAGTGCTCGGGGTGCTATGTGCTCAGTGGTCGCGGTGCTGGGTGCTCAGTGCTCGGGGTGCTAGGTACTCAGTACTCAGGGTGCTGGGTGCTCAGTGCTCGAGGTGCTCAGTACTCAGGGTGCTGTGTGTTCAGTGCTCAGGGTGCTGGGTGCTCAGTACTCAGGGTGCTCGGTGCTTAGTACTCAGGGTGCTGGGTGCTCAGTACTCCGGGTGCTGGGTGCTCAGTGCTCGGGGTGCTCGGTGCTCAGTGCTCAAGGTGCTGGGTGCTCAGTACTCAGGGTGCTCATTGCTCAGGGTGCTGGGTGCTCAGTGCTCAGGGTGCTCGGTGCTCGGGGCGCTGGGTGCTCAGTGCTCGGGGTGCTCGGAGCTCAGTACTCAGGGTGCTCGGTGCTCAGTACTCGGGGTGCTCGGTGCTCAGTACTCAGGGTGCTGGGTGCTCAGTGCTCGGGGTGCTCCGTGCTCAGTACGTTGGGTGCTCACTACTCAGGGTGCTGGGTGCTCAGTGCTCAGGGTGCTGGGTGCTCAGTACTCAGGGTGCTGGGTGCTCAGTGCTCGGGGTGCTGGGTGCTCAGTGCTCAGGGTGCTTGGTGCTCAGTACTCAGGGTGCTCGGTGCTTAGTACTCAGGGTGCTCGGTGCTCGGGGTGCTGGGTGCTCAGTGCTCGGGGTGCTAGGTGCTCAGTACTCAGAGTGCTGGGTGCTCAGTACTCAGGGTACTGGGTGCTCAGTACTCGGGTGCTGGGTGCTCAATGCTCAGGGTGCTGGGTGCTCAGTGCTCAGGGTGCTGGGTGCTCAGTGCTCAGTACTCAGGGTGCTGGGTGCGCAGTGCTCAGGGTGCTGGGTGCTCAGTGCTCGGGGTGCTGGGTGCTCAGTGCTCAGTACTCAGTGTGCTGGGTGCGCAGTGCTCAGGGTGCTGGGTGCTCAGTGCTCAGGGTGCTGGGTGCTCTGTGCTCACGGTGCTGGGTACACAGTGCACAGGGTGCTGGGTTCCCAGTACTCAGGGAGCTCAGTGCTCAGTACTCGGGGTGCTGGGTGCTCAGTGCTCAGGGTGCTCAGTGCTCAGTACTCTGGGTGCTGTGTGCTCAGTGCTCCGGGTGCTCAGTGCTCAGTGCTCGGGGTGCTGGGTGGTCAGTGCTCGGGGCGCTGGGGGCTCAGTGCTCGGTGTGCTGGGTGCTCAGTACTCGGGGTGCTGGGTGCTCAGTGCTCCGGGTGCTCAGTGCTCAGTACTCAGTGCTCAGGGTGCTCAGTGCTCAGTGATCAGGGTGCTGGGTGTTCAGTACTCAGGGTGCTGGGTGCTCAGTACTCAGGGTGCTGGGTGCTCAGTGCTCAGGGTGCTGGGTGCTCAGTGCTCGGGGTGCTCAGTACTCAGGGTGCTGTGTGTTCAGTGCTCAGGTACTGGGTGCTCAGTACTCATGGTGCTCGGTGCTTAGTACTCAGGGTGCTGGGTGCTCAGTACTCCGGGTGCTGGGTGCTCAGTGCTCGGGGTGCTCGGAGCTCAGTACTCAGGGTGCTGGGTGCTCAGTGCTCGGGGTGATCGGTGCTCAGTACTCAGGGTGCTGGATGCTCAGTGCTCGGGGTGCACGGTGCTCAGTGCTCAGGGTGCTGGGTGCTCAGTACTCAGGGTGCTGGGTGCTCAGTGCTCGGGGTGCTGGGTGCTCAGTGCTCAGGGTGCTGGGTGCTCAGTACTCAGGGTGCTCGGTGCTTAGTACTCAGGGTGCTCGGTGCTCGGGGTGCTGGGTGCTCAGTGCTCGGGGTGCTAGGTGCTCAGTACTCAGAGTGCTGGGTGCTCAGTACTCAGGGTACTGGGTGCTCAGTACTCGGGTGCTGGGTGCTCAGTGCTCAGGGTGCTGGGTGCTCAGTGCTCCGGGTGCTGGGTGCTCAGTGCTCAGTACTCAGGGTGCTGGGTGCGCAGTGCTCAGGGTGCTGGGTGCTCAGTGCTCGGGGTGCTGGGTGCTCAGTACTCAGGGTGCTGGGTGCTCAGTGCTCAGGGTGCTGGGTGCTCAGTACTCAGGGTGCTGGGTGCACAGTACTTGGGGTGCTGGGTGCTCAGTGCTCAGGGTGCTGGGTGCTCAGTACTCAGGGTGCTGGGTGCTCAGTACTTGGGGTGCTGGGTGCTCAGTACTCAGGGTGCTGGGTGCTCAGTACTCAGGGTGCTGGGTGCTCAGTACTCGGGTGCTGGGTGCTCAGTGCTCAGGGTGCTGGGTGCTCAGTGCTCGGGGTGCTGGGTGCTCAGTGCTCAGTTCTCAGGGTGCTGGGTGCTCAGTGCTCAGGGTGCTGGGTGCTCAGTGCTCAGTACTCAGGGTACTGGGTGCTCAGTGCTCAGGGTTCTGTGTGCTCAGTGCTCAGGGTGCTGGGTGCTCAGTACTCAGGGTGCTGGGTGCTCAGTGCTCGGGGAGCTGGGTGCTCAGTGCTCGCGGTGCTGGGTGCTCAGTGCTCGGGGTGCTCGGTGCCCAGTACTCAGGGTGCTGGGTGCTCAGTACTCGGGTGCTGGGTGCTCAGTGCTCAGGGTGCTGGGTGCTCAGTGCTCAGTACTCAGGGTGCTGGGTGCTCAGTGCTCAGTACTCAGTGTGCTGGGTGCTCAGTGCTCAGGGTGCTGGGTGCGCAGTGCTCAGGGTGCTGGGTGCTCAGTGCTCATGGTGCTGGGTACACAGTGCTCAGGGTGCTGGGTTCCCAGTACTCAGGGTGCTCAGTGCTCAGTACTCGGGGTGCTGGGTGCTCAGTGCTCAGGGTACTGGGTAATCAGTGCTCAGGGTGCTGGGTGCTCAGTACTCAGGGTGCTGAGTGCTCAGTACTCAGGGTGCTGGGTGCTCAGTGCTCGTGGTGCTCGGTGCTCAGTACTCAGGGTGCTGGGTGCTCAGTGCTCGAGGTGCTCAGTACTCAGGGTGCTGTGTGTTCAGTGCTCAGGGTGCTTGGTGCTCAGTGCTCGGGGTGCTCGGTGCTCAGTGCTCAAGGTGCTGGGTGCTCAGTACTCAGGGTGCTCATTGCTCAGGGTGCTGGGTGCTCAGTGTTCAGGGTGCTCGGTGCTCGGGGCGCTGGGTGCTCAGTGCTCGGGGTGCTCGGAGCTCAGTACTCAGGGTGCTGGGTGCTCAGTACTCGGGGTGCTCGGTGCTCAGTACTCAGGGTGCTGGGTGCTCAGTGCTCGGGGTGCTCGGTGCTCAGTACGTTGGGTGCTCACTACTCAGGGTGCTGGGTGCTCAGTGCTCAGGGTGCTGGGTGCTCAGTACTCAGGGTGCTGGGTGCTCAGTGCTCGGGGTGCTGGGTGCTCAGTGCTCAGGGTGCTGGGTGCTCAGTACTCAGAGTGCTCGGTGCTTAGTACTCAGGGTGCTCGGTGCTCGGGGTGCTGGGTGCTCAGTGCTCGGGGTGCTAGGTGCTCAGTACTCAGAGTG
The DNA here is from genome assembly GCF_018167655.1 of Microtus oregoni. Taxonomy (NCBI): domain Eukaryota; kingdom Metazoa; phylum Chordata; class Mammalia; order Rodentia; family Cricetidae; genus Microtus; species Microtus oregoni. The sequence continues at coordinate 568,262 of NW_024543284.1, read as the reverse complement.
CTGGGTGCTCAGTACTCAGGGTACTGGGTGCTCAGTACTCGGGTGCTGGGTGCTCAGTGCTCAGGGTGCTGGGTGCTCAGTGCTCGGGGTGCTGGGTGCTCAGTGCTCAGTACTCAGGGTGCTGGGTGCTCAGTGCTCGGGGTGCTGGGTGCTCAGTGATCAGTACTCAGTGTGCTGTGTGCTCAGTGCTCAGGGTGCTGGGTGCTCAGTGCTCAGGGTGCTGGGTGCTCAATGCTCAGGGTGCTGGGTACACAGTGCTCAGGGTGCTGGGTTCCCAGTACTCAGGGAGCTCAGTGCTCAGTACTCGGGGTGCTGGGTGCTCAGTGCTCAGGGTGCTCAGTGCTCAGTACTCAGTCCTCTGGGTGCTCAGTGCTCAGTGCTCAGGGTGCTGGGTGTTCAGTACTCAGGGTGCTGGGTGCTCAGTACTCGGGGTGCTGGGTGCTCAGTGCTCGGGGTGCTCGGAGCTCAGTACTCAGGGTGCTGGGTGCTCAGTGCTCGGGGTGCTCGGTGCTCAGTACGTTGGGTGCTCACTACTCAGGGTCCTGGGTGCTCAGTGCTCAGTGTGCTGGGTGCTCAGTGCTCAGGGTGCTGGGTGCTCAGTGCTCAGGTTGCTGGGTGCTCAGTACTCAGGGTGCTGGGTGCTCAGTGCTCAGGGTGCTGGGTGCTCAGTACTTGGGGTGCTGGGTGCTCTGTACTCAGGGTGCTGGGTGTTCAGTACTCGGGGTGCTGGGTTCTCAGTACTCAGGGTGCTGGGTGCTCAGTACTCGGGGTGCTGGGTGCTCAGTGCTCAGGGTGCTGGGTGCTCAGTGCTCGGGGTGCTGGGTGCTCAGTGCTCAGGGTGCTGGGTGCTCAGTGCTCGGGGTGCTGGGTGCTCAGTGCTCAGTACTCAGGGTGCTGCGTGCTCAGTGCTCAGGGTGCTGGGTGCTCATTGCTCGGGGTGCTGGGTGCTCAGTGCTCAGGGTGCTCGGTGCTCGGGGCGCTGGGTGCTCAGTGCTCGGGGTGCTCGGAGCTCAGTACTCAGGGTGCTCGGTGCTCAGTACTCGGGGTGCTCGGTGCTTAGTACTCAGGGTGCTGGGTGCTCAGTGTTCGGGGTGCTCGGTGCTCAGTACGTTGGGTGCTCACTACTCAGGGTGCTGGGTGCTCAGTTCTCAGGGTGCTGGGTGCTCAGTACTCAGGGTGCTGGGTGCTCAGTGCTCGGGGTGCTCGGTGCTTAGTACTCAGGGTGCTGGGTGCTCAGTGTTCGGGGTGCTCGGTGCTCAGTACGTTGGGTGCTCACTACTCAGGGTGCTGGGTTCTCAGTGCTCAGGGTGCTGGGTGCTCAGTACTCAGGGTGCTGGGTGCTCAGTGCTCGGGGTGCTGGGTGCTCAGTGCTCAGGGTGCTGGGTGCTCAGTACTCAGGGTGCTCGGTGCTTAGTACTCAGGGTGCTCGGTGCTCGGGGTGCTGGGTGCTCAGTGCTCGGGGTGCTAGGTGCTCAGTACTCAGAGTGCTGGGTGCTCAGTACTCAGGGTACTGGGTGCTCAGTACTCGGGTGCTGGGTGCTCAATGCTCAGGGTGCTGGGTGCTCAGTGCTCGGGGTGCTGGGTGCTCAGTGCTCAGTACTCAGGGTGCTGGGTGCGCAGTGCTCAGGGTGCTGGGTGCTCAGTGCTCGGGGTGCTGGGTGCTCAGTGCTCAGTACTCAGTGTGCTGGGTGCGCAGTGCTCAGGGTGCTGGGTGCTCAGTGCTCAGGGTGCTGGGTGCTCTGTGCTCACGGTGCTGGGTACACAGTGCTCAGGGTGCTGGGTTCCCAGTACTCAGGGAGCTCAGTGCTCAGTACTCGGGGTGCTGGGTGCTCAGTGCTCAGGGTGCTCAGTGCTCAGTACTCTGGGTGCTGTGTGCTCAGTGCTCCGGGTGCTCAGTGCTCAGTGCTCGGGGTGCTGGGTGGTCAGTGCTCGGGGCGCTGGGGGCTCAGTGCTCGGTGTGCTGGGTGCTCAGTACTCGGGGTGCTGGGTGCTCAGTGCTCAGGGTGCTCAGTGCTCAGTACTCAGTGCTCAGGGTGCTCAGTGCTCAGTGATCAGGGTGCTGGGTGTTCAGTACTCAGGGTGCTGGGTGCTCAGTACTCAGGGTGCTGGGTGCTCAGTGCTCAGGGTGCTGGGTGCTCAGTGCTCGGGGTGCTCAGTACACAGGGTGCTGTGTGTTCAGTGCTCAGGTACTGGGTGCTCAGTACTCGGGGTGCTCGGAGCTCAGTACTCAGGGTGCTTGGTGCTCAGTGCTCGGGGTGATCGGTGCTCAGTACTCAGGGTGCTGGATGCTCAGTGCTCGGGGTGCACGGTGCTCAGTGCTCAGGGTGCTGGGTGCTCAGTACTCAGGGTGCTGGGTGCTCAGTGCTCGGGGTGCTGGGTGCTCAGTGCTCAGGGTGCTGGGTGCTCAGTACTCAGGGTGCTCGGTGCTTAGTACTCAGGGTGCTCGGTGCTCGGGGTGCTGGGTGCTCAGTGCTCGGGGTGCTAGGTGCTCAGTACTCAGAGTGCTGGGTGCTCAGTACTCAGGGTGCTGGGTGCTCAGTACTCAGGGTGCTGGGTGCACAGTACTTGAGGTGCTGGGTGCTCAGTGCTCAGGGTGCTGGGTGCTCAGTACTCAGGGTGCTGGGTGCTCAGTACTTGGGGTGCTGGGTGCTCAGTACTCAGGGTGCTGGGTGCTCAGTACTCAGGGTGCTGGGTGCTCAGTACTCGGGTGCTGGGTGCTCAGTGCTCAGGGTGCTGGGTGCTCAGTGCTCGGGGTGCTGGGTGCTCAGTGCTCAGTTCTCAGGGTGCTGGGTGCTCAGTGCTCAGGGTGCTGGGTGCTCAGTGCTCAGTACTCAGGGTACTGGGTGCTCAGTGCTCAGGGTTCTGTGTGCTCAGTGCTCAGGGTGCTGGGTGCTCAGTACTCAGGGTGCTGGGTGCTCAGTGCTCGGGGAGCTGGGTGCTCAGTGCTCGCGGTGCTGGGTGCTCAGTGCTCGGGGTGCTCGGTGCCCAGTAATCAGGGTGCTGGGTGCTCAGTACTCGGGTGCTGGGTGCTCAGTGCTCAGGGTGCTGGGTGCTCAGTGCTCAGTACTCAGGGTGCTGGGTGCTCAGTGCTCAGTACTCAGTGTGCTGGGTGCTCAGTGCTCAGGGTGCTGGGTGCGCAGTGCTCAGGGTGCTGGGTGCTCAGTGCTCAGGGTGCTGGGTACACAGTGCTCAGGGTGCTGGGTTCCCAGTACTCAGGGTGCTCAGTGCTCAGTACTCGGGGTGCTGGGTGCTCAGTGCTCAGGGTGCTGGGTAATCAGTGCTCAGGGTGCTGGGTGCTCAGTACTCAGGGTGCTGAGTGCTCAGTACTCAGGGTGCTGGGTGCTCAGTGCTCGTGGTGCTCGGTGCTCAGTACTCAGGGTGCTGGGTGCTCAGTGCTCGAGGTGCTCAGTACTCAGGGTGCTGTGTGTTCAGTGCTCAGGGTGCTTGGTGCTCAGTACTCAGGGTGCTCGGTGCTTAGTACTCAGGGTGCTGGGTGCTCAGTACTCCGGGTGCTGGGTGCTCAGTGCTCGGGGTGCTCGGTGCTCAGTGCTCAAGGTGCTGGGTGCTCAGTACTCAGGGTGCTCATTGCTCAGGGTGCTGGGTGCTCAGTGTTCAGGGTGCTCGGTGCTCGGGGCGCTGGGTGCTCAGTGCTCGGGGTGCTCGGAGCTCAGTACTCAGGGTGCTGGGTGCTCAGTACTCGGGGTGCTCGGTGCTCAGTACTCAGGGTGCTGGGTGCTCAGTGCTCGGGGTGCTCGGTGCTCAGTACGTTGGGTGCTCACTACTCAGGGTGCTGGGTGCTCAGTGCTCAGGGTGCTGGGTGCTCAGTACTCAGGGTGCTGGGTGCTCAGTGCTCGGGGTGCTGGGTGCTCAGTGCTCAGGGTGCTGGGTGCTCAGTACTCAGAGTGCTCGGTGCTTAGTACTCAGGGTGCTCGGTGCTCGGGGTGCTGGGTGCTCAGTGCTCGGGGTGCTAGGTGCTCAGTACTCAGAGTGCTGGGTGCTCAGTACTCAGGGTACTGGGTGCTCAGTACTCGGGTGCTGGGTGCTCAGTGCTCAGGGTGCTGGGTGCTCAGTGCTCGGGGTGCTGGGTGCTCAGTGCTCAGTACTCAGGGTGCTGGGTGCTCAGTGCTCGGGGTGCTGGGTGCTCAGTGATCAGTACTCAGTGTGCTGGGTGCTCAGTGCTCAGGGTGCTGGGTGCTCAGTGCTCAGGGTGCTGGGTGCTCAATGCTCAGGGTGCTGGGTACACAGTGCTCAGGGTGCTGGGTTGCCAGTACTCAGGGAGCTCAGTGCTCAGTACTCGGGGTGCTGGGTGCTCAGTGCTCAGGGTGCTCAGTGCTCAGTACTCGGGGTGCTGTGTGCTCAGTGATCCGGGTGCTCAGTGCTCAGTGCTCGGGGTGCTGGGTGGTCAGTGCTCGGGGCGCTGGGGGCTCAGTGCTCGGTGTGCTGGGTGCTCAGTACTCGGGGTGCTGGGTGCTCAGTGCTCAGGGTGCTCAGTGCTCAGTACTCAGTCCTCTGGGTGCTCAGTGCTCAGTGCTCAGGGTGCTGGGTGTTCAGTACTCAGGGTGCTGGGTGCTCAGTACTCAGGGTGCTGGGTGCTCAGTGCTCAGGGTGCTGGGTGCTCAGTGCTCGGGGTGCTCAGTACTCAGGGTGCTGTGTGTTCAGTGCTCAGGGTACTGGGTGCTCAGTACTCAGGGTGCTCGGTGCTTAGTACTCAGGGTGCTGGGTGCTCAGTACTCCGGGTGCTGGGTGCTCAGTGCTCGGGGTGCTCTTAGCTCAGTACTCAGGGTGCTGGGTGCTCAGTGCTCGGGGTGATCGGTGCTCAGTACTCAGGGTGCTGGGTGCTCAGTGCTCGGGGTGCTCGGTGCTCAGTACGTTGGGTGCTCACTACTCAGGGTCCTGGGTGCTCAGTGCTCAGTGTGCTGGGTGCTCAGTGCTCAGGGTGCTGGGTGCTCAGTGCTCAGGTTGCTGGGTGCTCAGTACTCAGGGTGCTGGGTGCTCAGTGCTCAGGGTGCTGGGTGCTCAGTACTTGGGGTGCTGGGTGCTCTGTACTCAGGGTGCTGGGTGTTCAGTACTCGGGGTGCTGGGTTCTCAGTACTCAGGGTGCTGGGTGCTCAGTACTCGGGGTGCTGGGTGCTCAGTGCTCAGGGTGCTGGGTGCTCAGTGCTCGGGGTGCTGGGTGCTCAGTGCTCAGGGTGCTGGGTGCTCAGTGCTCGGGGTGCTGGGTGCTCAGTGCTCAGTACTCAGGGTGCTGGGTGCTCAGTGCTCAGGGTGCTGGGTGCTCATTGCTCGGGGTGCTGGGTGCTCAGTACTCAGGGTGCTGGGTGCTCAGTACTCCGGGTGCTGGGTGCTCAGTTCTCGGGGTGCTCGGTGCTCAGTACTCAGTGCTCAGGGTGCTCAGTGCTCAGTGCTCAGGGTGCTGGGTGTTCAGTATTCAGGGTGCTGGGTGCTCAGTGCTCAGGGTGCTGGGTGCTCCGTGCTCAGGGTGCTCGGTGCTCGGGGCGCTGGGTGCTCAGTGCTCGGGGTGCTCGGAGCTCAGTACTCAGGGTGCTGGGTGCTCAGTGCTCGGGGAGCTATGTGCTCAGTGGTCGCGGTGCTGGGTGCTCAGTGCTCGGGGTGCTCGGTGCTCAGTACTCAGGGTGCTGGGTGCTCAGTGCTCGAGGTGCTCAGTACTCAGGGTGCTGTGTGTTCAGTGCTCAGGGTGCTGGGTGCTCAGTACTCAGGGTGCTCGGTGCGTAGTACTCAGGGTGCTGGGTGCTCAGTACTCCGGGTGCTGGGTGCTCAGTGCTCGGGGTGCTCGGTGCTCAGTGCTCAAGGTGCTGGGTGCTCAGTACTCAGGGTGCTCATTGCTCAGGGTGCTGGGTGCTCAGTGCTCAGGGTGCTCGGTGCTCGGGGCGCTGGGTGCTCAGTGCTCGGGGTGCTCTGAGCTCAGTACTCAGGGTGCTCGGTGCTCAGTACTCGGGGTGCTCGGTGCTCAGTACTCAGGGTGCTGGGTGCTCAGTGCTCGGGGTGCTCGGTGCTCAGTACGTTGGGTGCTCACTACTCAGGGTGCTGGGTGCTCAGTGCTCAGGGTGCTGGGTGCTCAGTACTCAGGGTGCTGGGTGCTCAGTGCTCGGGGTGCTGGGTGCTCAGTGCTCAGGGTGCTGGGTGCTCAGTACTCAGGGTGCTCAGTGCTTAGTACTCAGGGTGCTCGGTGCTCGGGGTGCTGGGTGCTCAGTGCTCGGGGTGCTAGGTGCTCAGTACTCAGAGTGCTGGGTGCTCAGTACTCAGGGTACTGGGTGCTCAGTACTCGGGTGCTGGGTGCTCAATGCTCAGGGTGCTGGGTGCTCAGTGCTCGGGGTGCTGGGTGCTCAGTGCTCAGTACTCAGGGTGCTGGGTGCGCAGTGCTCAGGGTGCTGGGTGCTCAGTGCTCGGGGTGCTGGGTGCTCAGTGGTCAGTACTCAGTGTGCTGGGTGCGCAGTGCTCAGGGTGCTGGGTGCTCAGTGCTCAGGGTGCTGGGTGCTCTGTGCTCACGGTGCTGGGTACACAGTGCTCAGGGTGCTGGGTTCCCAGTACTCAGGGAGCTCAGTGCTCAGTACTCGGGGTGCTGGGTGCTCAGTGCTCAGGGTGCTCAGTGCTCAGTACTCTGGGTGCTGTGTGCTCAGTGCTCCGGGTGCTCAGTGCTCAGTGCTCGGGGTGCTGGGTGGTCAGTGCTCGGGGCGCTGGGGGCTCAGTGCTCGGTGTGCTGGGTGCTCAGTACTCGGGGTGCTGGGTGCTCAGTGCTCAGGGTGCTCAGTGCTCAGTACTCAGTGCTCAGGGTGCTCAGTGCTCAGTGATCAGGGTGCTGGGTGTTCAGTACTCAGGGTGCTGGGTGCTCAGGACTCATGGTGCTGGGTCCTCAGTGCTCAGGGTGCTGGGTGCTCAGTGCTCGGGGTGCTCAGTACTCAGGGTGCTGTGTGTTCAGTGCTCAGGTACTGGGTGCTCAGTACTCAGGGTTCTCGGTGCTTAGTACTCAGGGTGCTGGGTGCTCAGTACTCCGGGTGCTGGGTGCTCAGTGCTCGGGGTGCTCGGAGCTCAGTACTCAGGGTGCTGGGTGCTCAGTGCTCGGGGTGATCGGTGCTCAGTACTCAGGGTGCTGGATGCTCAGTGCTCGGGGTGCACGGTGCTCAGTGCTCAGGGTGCTGGGTGCTCAGTACTCAGGGTGCTGGGTGCTCAGTGCTCGGGGTGCTGGGTGCTCAGTGCTCAGGGTGCTGGGTGCTCAGTACTCAGGGTGCTCGGTGCTTAGTACTCAGGGTGCTCGGTGCTCGGGGTGCTGGGTGCTCAGTGCTCGGGGTGCTAGGTGCTCAGTACTCAGAGTGCTGGGTGCTCAGTACTCAGGGTACTGGGTGCTCAGTACTCGGGTGCTGGGTGCTCAGTGCTCAGGGTGCTGGGTGCTCAGTGCTCCGGGTGCTGGGTGCTCAGTGCTCAGTACTCAGGGTGCTGGGTGCGCAGTGCTCAGGGTGCTGGGTGCTCAGTGCTCGGGGTGCTGGGTGCTCAGTGCTCAGTACTCAGTGTGCTGGGTGCGCAGTGCTCAGGGTGCTGGGTGCTCAGTGCTCAGGGTGTTGGGTGCTCTCTGCTCAGGGTGCTGGGTACACAGTGCTCAGGGTGCTGGGTTCCCAGTACTCAGGGAGCTCAGTGCTCAGTACTCGGGGTGCTGGGTGCTCAGTGCTCAGGGTGCTCAGTGCTCAGTACTCGGGGTGCTGTGTGCTCAGTGCTCCGGGTGCTCAGTGCTCAGTGCTCGGGGTGCTGGGTGGTCAGTGCTCGGGGCGCTGGGGGCTCAGTGCTCGGTGTGCTGGGTGCTCAGTACTCGGGGTGCTGGGTGCTCAGTGCTCAGGGTGCTCAGTGCTCAGTACTCAGTGCTCAGGGTGCTCAGTGCTCAGTGCTCAGGGTGCTGGGTGTTCAGTACTCAGGGTGCTGGGTGCTCAGTACTCAGGGTGCTGGGTGCTCAGTGCTCAGGGTGCTGGGTGCTCAGTGCTCGGGGTGCTCAGTACTCAGGGTGCTGTGTGTTCAGTGCTCAGGGTACTGGGTGCTCAGTACTCAGGGTGCTCGGTGCTTAGTACTCAGGGTGCTGGGTGCTCAGTACTCCGGGTGCTGTGTGCTCAGTGCTCGGGGTGCTCGGAGCTCAGTACTCAGGGTGCTGGGTGCTCAGTGCTCGGGGTGATCGGTGCTCAGTACTCAGGGTGCTGGGTGCTCAGTGCTCGGGGTGCACGGTGCTCAGTACGTTGGGTGCTCACTACTCAGGGTCCTGGGTGCTCAGTGCTCAGTGTGCTGGGTGCTCAGTGCTCAGGGTGCTGGGTGCTCAGTGCTCGGGGTGCTGGGTGCTCAGTGCTCAGGGTGCTGGGTGCTCAGTACTCAGGGTGCTCGGTGCTTAGTACTCAGGGTGCTCGGTGCTCGGGGTGCTGGGTGCTCAGTGCTCGGGGTGCTAGGTGCTCAGTACTCAGAGTGCTGGGTGCTCAGTACTCAGGGTACTGGGTGCTCAGTACTCGGGTGCTGGGTGCTCAGTGCTCAGGGTGCTGGGTGCTCAGTGCTCCGGGTGCTGGGTGCTCAGTGCTCAGTACTCAGGGTGCTGGGTGCGCAGTGCTCAGGGTGCTGGGTGCTCAGTGCTCGGGGTGCTGGGTGCTCAGTGCTCAGTACTCAGTGTGCTGGGTGCGCAGTGCTCAGGGTGCTGGGTGCTCAGTGCTCAGGGTGTTGGGTGCTCTCTGCTCAGGGTGCTGGGTACACAGTGCTCAGGGTGCTGGGTTCCCAGTACTCAGGGAGCTCAGTGCTCAGTACTCGGGGTGCTGGGTGCTCAGTGCTCAGGGTGCTCAGTGCTCAGTACTCGGGGTGCTGTGTGCTCAGTGCTCCGGGTGCTCAGTGCTCAGTGCTCGGGGTGCTGGGTGGTCAGTGCTCGGGGCGCTGGGGGCTCAGTGCTCGGTGTGCTGGGTGCTCAGTACTCGGGGTGCTGGGTGCTCAGTGCTCAGGGTGCTCAGTGCTCAGTACTCAGTGCTCAGGGTGCTCAGTGCTCAGTGCTCAGGGTGCTGGGTGTTCAGTACTCAGGGTGCTGGGTGCTCAGTACTCAGGGTGCTGGGTGCTCAGTGCTCAGGGTGCTGGGTGCTCAGTGCTCGGGGTGCTCAGTACTCAGGGTGCTGTGTGTTCAGTGCTCAGGGTACTGGGTGCTCAGTACTCAGGGTGCTCGGTGCTTAGTACTCAGGGTGCTGGGTGCTCAGTACTCCGGGTGCTGTGTGCTCAGTGCTCGGGGTGCTCGGAGCTCAGTACTCAGGGTGCTGGGTGCTCAGTGCTCAGGGTGATCGGTGCTCAGTACTCAGGGTGCTGGGTGCTCAGTGCTCGGGGTGCACGGTGCTCAGTACGTTGGGTGCTCACTACTCAGGGTCCTGGGTGCTCAGTGCTCAGTGTGCTGGGTGCTCAGTGCTCAGGGTGCTGGGTGCTCAGTGCTCAGGGTGCTGGGTGCTCAGTACTCAGGGTGCTGGGTGCTCAGTGCTCAGGGTGCTGGGTGCTCAGTACTCAGGGTGCTGGGTGCACAGTACTTGGGGTGCTGGGTGCTCAGTACTCAGGGTGCTGGGTGCTCAGTACTCAGGGTGCTGGGTGCTCAGTACTCGGGTGCTGGGTGCTCAGTGCTCAGGGTGCTGGGTGCTCAGTGCTCGGGGTGCTGGGTGCTCAGTGCTCAGTTCTCAGGGTGCTGGGTGCTCAGTGCTCAGGGTGCTGGGTGCTCAGTGCTCAGTACTCAGGGTACTGGGTGCTCAGTGCTCAGGGTGCTGTGTGCTCAGTGCTCAGGGTGCTGGGTGCTCAGTACTCAGGGTGCTGGGTGCTCAGTGCTCGGGGAGCTGGGTGCTCAGTGCTCGCGGTGCTGGGTGCTCAGTGCTCGGGGTGCTCGGTGCCCAGTACTCAGGGTGCTGGGTGCTCAGTTCTCGGGTGCTGGGTGCTCAGTGCTCAGGGTGCTGGGTGCTCAGTGCTCGGGGTGCTGGGTGCTCAGCGCTCAGTACTCAGGGTGCTGGGTGCTCAGTGCTCGGGGTGCTGGGTGCTCAGTGCTCAGTACTCAGTGTGCTGGGTGCTCAGTGCTCAGGGTGCTGGGTGCTCAGTGCTCAGGGTGCTGGGTGCTCAGTGCTCAGGGTGCTGGGTACACAGTGCTCAGGGTGCTGGGTTCCCAGTACTCAGGGAGCTCAGTGCTCAGTACTCGGGGTGCTGGGTGCTCAGTGCTCAGGGTGCTCAGTGCTCAGTGCTCGGGGTGCTGGGTGGTCAGTGCTCGGGGCGCTCGGGGCTCAGTGCTCGGTGTGCTGGGTGCTCAGTACTCGGGGTGCTGGGTGCTCAGTGCTCAGGGTGCACAGTGCTCAGTACTCAGTGCTCAGGGTGCTCAGTGCTCAGTGCTCAGGGTGCTGGGTGTTCAGTACTCAGGGTGCTGGGTCCTCAGTACTCAGGGTGCTGGGTGCTCAGTGCTCAGGGTGCTGGGTGCTCAGTGCTCGGGGTGCTCAGTACTCAGGGTGCTGTGTGTTCAGTGCTCAGGGTACTGGGTGCTCAGTACTCAGGGTGCTCGGTGCTTAGTACTCAGGGTGCTGGGTGCTCAGTACGCCGGGTGCTGGGTGCTCAGTGCTCGGGGTGCTCGGAGCTCAGTACTCAGGGTGCTGGGTGCTCAGTGCTCGGGGTGCTCGGTGCTCAGTACGTTGGGTGCTCACTACTCAGGGTCCTGGGTGCTCAGTGCTCAGTGTGCTGGGTGCTCAGTGCTCAGGGTGCTGGGTGCTCAGTACTTGGGGTGCTGGGTGCGCAGTACTCAGGGTGCTTGGTGCTCAGTACTCAGGGTGCTGGGTGTTCAGTACTCGGGGTGCTGGGTTCTCAGTACTCAGGGTGCTGGGTGCTCAGTACTCGGGGTGCTGGGTGCTCAGTGCTCAGGGTGCTGGGTGCTCAGTGCTCGGGGTGCTGGGTACTCAGTGCTCAGGGTGCTGGGTGCTCAGTGCTCGGGGTGCTGGGTGCTCAGTGCTCAGTACTCAGGGTGCTGGGTGCTCAGTGCTCAGGGTGCTGGGTGCTCAGTGCTCGGGGTGCTGGGTGCTCAGTACTCAGGGTGCTGGGTGCTCAGTACTCCGGGTGCTGGGTGCTCAGTTCTCGGGGTGCTCGGTGCTCAGTACTCAGTGCTCAGGGTGCTCAGTGCTCAGTGCTCAGGGTGCTGGGTGTTCAGTATTCAGGGTGCTGGGTGCTCAGTGCTCAGGGTGCTGGGTGCTCAGTGCTCAGGGTGCTCGGTGCTCGGGGCGCTGGGTGCTCAGTGCTCGGGGTGCTCGGAGCTCAGTACTCAGGGTGCTGGGTGCTCAGTGCTCGGGGTGCTCGGTGCTCAGTACTCAGGGTGCTGGGTGCTCAGTGCTCGGGGTGCTGGGTGCTCAGTGCTCAGTACTCAGGGTGCTGGGTGCTCAGTGCTCAGGGTGCTGTGTGCTCAGTGCTCAGGGTGCTGGGTGCTCAGTGCTCAGGGTGCTGGGTAATCAATGCTCAGGGTGCTTGGTGCTCAGTACTCAGGGTGCAGGGTCCTCAGTACTCAGGGTGCTGGGTGCTCAGTGCTCGGGGTGCTATGTGCTCAGCGGTCGCGGTGCTGGGTGCTCAGTGCTCGGGGTGCTCGGTGCTCAGTACACAGGGTGCTGGGTGCTCAGTGCTCGAGGTGCTCAGTACTCAGGGTGCTGTGTGTTCTGTGCTCAGGGTGCTTGGTGCTCAGTACTCAGGGTGCTCGGTGCTTAGTACTCAGGGTGCTGGGTGCTCAGTAATCCGGGTGCTGGGTGCTCAGTGCTCGGGGTGCTCGGTGCTCAGTGCTCAAGGTGCTGGGTGCTCAGTACTCAGGGTGCTCATTGCTCAGGGTGCTGGGTGCTCAGTGCTCAGGGTGCTCGGTGCTCGGGGCGCTGGGTGCTCAGTGCTCGGGGTGCTCGGAGCTCAGTACTCAGGGTGCTGGGTGCTCAGTACTCGGGGTGCTCGGTGCTCAGTACTCAGGGTGCTGGGTGCTCAGTGCTCGGGGTGCTCGGTGCTCAGTACGTTGGGTGCTCACTACTCAGGGTGCTGGGTGCTCAGTGCTCAGGGTGCTGTGTGCTCAGTACTCAGGGTGCTGGGTGCTCAGTGCTCGGGGTGCTGAGTGCTCAGTGCTCAGGGTGCTGGGTGCTCAGTACTCAGGGTGCTAGGTGATTAGTACTCAGGGTGATCGGTGCTCGGGGTGCTGGGTGCTCAGTGCTCGGGGTGCTAGGTGCTCAGTACTCAGAGTGCTGGGTGCTCAGTACTCAGTGTGCTGGGTGCTCAGTACGCGGGTGCTGGGTGCTCAGTGCTCAGGGTGCTGGGTGCTCAGTGCTCGGGGTGCTGGGTGCTCAGTGCTCAGTACTCAGGGTGCTGGGTGCTCAGTGCTCGGGGTGCTGGGTGCTCAGTGCTCAGTACTCAGGGTGCTGGGTGCTCAGTGCTCAGGGTGCTGTGTGCTCAGTGCTCAGGGTGCTGGGTGCTCAGTGCTCAGGGTGCTGGGTACTCAGTGCTCAGGGTGCTGGGTGGTCAGTACTCAGGGTGCTGGGTGCTCAGGGCTCAGCGTGCTGGGTGCTCAGTGCTCGGGGTGCTGGGTGCTCAGTGCTTGGGGTGCTGGGTGCTCAGTGCTCGGGGTGCTCGGTGCTCAGTACTCAGGGTGCTGGGTGCTCAGTGCTCGAGGTGCTCAGTACTCAGACTGCTGTATGTTCAGTGCTCAGGGTGCTGGGTGCTCAGTACTCAGGGTGCTCGGTGCTTAGTACTCAGGGTGCTGGGTGCTCAGTACTCCGGGTCCTGGGTGCTCAGTGCTCGGGGTGCTCGGTGCTCAGTACTCAGTGCTCAGGGTGCTCGGTGCTCAGTGCTCAGGGTGCTGGGTGCTCAGTACTCAGGGTGCTGGGTGCTCAGTACTCAGGGTGCTGGGTGCTCAGTGCTCAGGGTGCTGGGTACTCAGTGCTCAGGGTGCTCGGTGCTCAGTGCTCGGGGTGCTGGGTGCTCAGTACTCAGGGTGCTGGGTGCTCAGTGCTCAGGGTGCTGGGTGCTCAGTACTCAGGGTGCTAGGTGCTCAGTGCTCAGGGTGCTGGGTGCTCAGTACTCAGGGTGCTGGGTGCTCAGTGCTCAGGGTGCTGGGTGCTCAGTACTCAGGGTGCTGGGAGCTCAGTGCTCAGGGTGATCGGTGCTCAGTACTCAGGGTGCTCAGTACTCAGGGTGCTGGGTGCTCAGTGCTCAGGGTGCTGGGTGCTCAGTACTCAGGGTGCTGGGTGCTCAGTGCTCTGGGTGCTGGGTGCTCAGTGCTCAGGGTGATCGGTGCTCAGTACTCAGGGTGCTGGGTGCTCAGTGCTCAGGGTGCTGGGTGCTCAGTCCTCAGGGTGCTCACTGCTCAGGGTGCTGGGTGCTCAGTACTCGGGGTGCTCGGTGCTCAGTACTCAGGGTGCTGTGTGCTCAGTGCTCGGTGTGCTCGGTGCTCAGTACGTTGGGTGCTCACTACTCAGGGTGCTGGGTGCTCAGTGCTCAGGGTGCTGTGTGCTCAGTACTCAGGGTGCTGGGTGCTCAGTGCTCGGGGTGCTGAGTGCTCAGTGCTCAGGGTGCTGGGTGCTCAGTACTCAGGGTGCTCGGTGATTAGTACTCAGGGTGATCGGTGCTCGGGGTGCTGGGTGCTCAGTGCTCGGGTGCTAGGTGCTCAGTACTCAGAGTGCTGGGTGCTCAGTACTCAGTGTGCTGGGTGCTCAGTACGCGGGTGCTGGGTGCTCAGTGCTCAGGGTGCTGGGTGCTCAGTGCTCGGGGTGCTGGGTGCTCAGTGCTCAGTACTCAGGGTGCTGGGTGCTCAGTGCTCGGGGTGCTGGGTGCTCAGTGCTCAGTACTCAGGGTGCTGTGTGCTCAGTGCTCAGGGTGCTGGGTGCTCAGTGCTCAGGGTGCTGGGTACTCAGTGCTCAGGGTGCTGGGTGGTCAGTACTCAGGGTGCTGGGTGCTCAGGGCTCAGGGTGCTGGGTGCTCAGTGCTCGGGGTGCTGGGTGCTCAGTGCTTGGGGTGCTGGGTGCTCAGTGCTCGGGGTGCTCGGTGCTCAGTACTCAGGGTGCTGGGTGCTCAGTGCTCGAGGTGCTCAGTACTCAGACTGCTGTATGTTCAGTGCTCAGGGTGCTGGGTGCTCAGTACTCAGGGTGCTCGGTGCTTAGTACTCAGGGTGCTGGGTGCTCAGTACTCCGGGTCCTGGGTGCTCAGTGCTCAGGGTGCTGGGTGCTCAGTACTCAGGGTGCTAGGTGCTCAGTACTCAGTGTGCTGGGTGCTCAGTGCTCGGTGCTCAGTACTCAAGGTGCTGGGTGCTCAGTGCTCAGGGTGCTGGGTGCTCAGTGATCAGGGTGCTGGGTGCTCAGTACTCAGGGTGATCGGTGCTCAGTACTCAGGCTTCTCAGTGCTCAGTACTCAGGGTGCTGGGTACTCAGTGCTCAGGGTGCTGGGTGCTCAGTACTCAGGGTGCTCAGTGCTCAGTACTCGGGGTGCTTGGTGCTCAGTACTCAGGGTGCTCAGTGCTCAGAACTCGGGGTGCTGGGTGCTCAGTGCTCGGGGTGCTCGGAGCTCAGTACTCAGGGTGCTGGGTGCTCAGTGCTCGGAGTGCTCGGTGCTCAGTACTCAGGGTGCTGGGTGCTCAGTGCTCGGGGTGCTGGGTGCTCAGTGCTCAGTACTCAGGGAGCTGGGTGCTCAGTGCTCTGGGTGCTGTGTGCTCAGTGCTCAGGGTGCTGGGTGGTCAGTACTCAGGGTGCTGCGTGCTCAGTGCTTGGGGTGCTGGGTGCTCAGTACTCAGGGTGCTGGGTGCTCAGTGCTCAGGGTGCTGGGTGCTCAGTGCTCAGGGTGCTGGGTGCTCAGTGCTCAGTAGTCAGGGTGCTAGGTGCTCAGTGCTCAGGGTGCTGTGTGCACAGTGCTCAGGGTGCTGGGTGCTCAGTGCTCAGGGTGCTGGGTACTCAGTGCTCAGAGTGCTGGGTGCTCAGTACTCAGGGTGCTGGGTGCTCAGTACTCAGGTTGCTGGGTGCTCAGTGCTCGGGGTGCTGGGTACTCAGTGCTCAGGGTGCTCGGTGCTCAGTACTCGGGGTGCTGGGTGCTCATTCTCGGGGTGCTGGGTGCTCAGTGCTCGGGGTGCTGGGTGCTCAGTACTCAGGGTGCTGGGTGCTCAGTGCTCAGGGTGCTGGGTGCTCAGTACTCAGGGTGCTAGGTGCTCAGTGCTCAGGGTGCTCGGTGCTCAGTACTCAGGGTGCTGGGTGCTCAGTGCTCAGGGTGCTGGGTGCTCAGTACTCAGGGTGCTGGGAGCTCAGTGCTCAGGGTGATCGGTGCTCAGTACTCAGGGTGCTCAGTACTCAGGGTGCTGGGTGCTCAGTGCTCGGGGTGCTGGGTGCTCAGTACTCAGGGTGCTGGGTGCTCAGTGCTCTGGGTGCTGTGTGCTCAGTGCTCAGGGTGATCGGTGCTCAGTACTCAGGGTGCTGGGTTCTCAGTGCTCAGGGTGCTGGGTGCTCAGTCCTCAGGGTGCTCACTGCTCAGGGTGCTGGGTGCTCAGTGCTCAGGGTGCTGGATGCACAGTGCTCCGGGTGCTGGGTGCTCAGTGCTCAGTGCTCAGGGTGCTGGTTGCTCAGTACTCAGGGTGCTAGGTGCTCAGTACTCAGGGTGCTGGGTGCTCAGTGCTCAGGGTGCTGGGTGCTCAGTACTCAGGGTGCTAGGTGCTCAGTACTCAGTGTGCTGGGTGCTCAGTGCTCGGTGCTCAGTACTCAAGGTGCTGGGTGCTCAGTGCTCAGGGTGCTGGGTGCTCAGTGATCAGGGTGCTGGGTGCTCAGTACTCAGGGTGATCGGTGCTCAGTACTCAGGCTTCTCAGTGCTCAGTACTCAGGGTGCTGGGTACTCAGTGCTCAGGGTGCTGGGTGCTCAGTACTCAGGGTGCTCAGTGCTCAGTACTCGGGGTGCTTGGTGCTCAGTACTCAGGGTGCTCAGTGCTCAGTACTCGGGGTGCTGGGTGCTCAGTGCTCGGGGTGCTCGGAGCTCAGTACTCAGGGTGCTGGGTGCTCAGTGCTCGGAGTGCTCGGTGCTCAGTACTCAGGGTGCTGGGTGCTCAGTGCTCGGGGTGCTCCGTGCTCAGTGCTCAGTACTCAGGGAGCTGGGTGCTCAGTGCTCAGGGTGCTGTGTGCTCAGTACTCAGGGTGCTGGGTGCTCAGTGCTCAGGGTGCTGGGTGCTCAGTGCTCAGTAGTCAGGGTGCTAGGTGCTCAGGGCTCAGGGTGCTGTGTGCACAGTGCTCAGGGTGCTGGGTGCTCAGTGCTCAGTAGTCAGGGTGCTAGGTGCTCAGGGTGCTGGGTGCTCAGTGCTCAGTAGTCAGGGTGCTAGGTGCTCAGTGCTCAGGGTGCTGTGTGCTCAGTGCTTGGGGTGCTGGGTGCTCAGTACTCAGGGTGCTGGGTGCTCAGTGCTCAGGGTGCTGGGTGCTCAGTGCTCAGGGTGCTGGGTGCTCAGTGCTCAGTAGTCAGGGTGCTAGGTGCTCAGTGCTCAGGGTGCTGTGTGCACAGTGCTCAGGGTGCTGGGTGCTCAGTGCTCAGGGTGCTGGGTACTCAGTGCTCAGAGTGCTGGGTGCTCAGTACTCAGGGTGCTGGGTGCTCAGTACTCAGGTTGCTGGGTGCTCAGTTCTCGGGGTGCTGGGTGCTCAGTGCTCGCTGTGCTGGGTGCTCAGTGCTCGGGGTGCTCGGTGCTCAGTACTCAGGGTGCTGGGTGCTCAGTGCTCGAGGTGCTCAGTACTCAGGGTGCTGTGTGTTCAGTGCTCAGGGTGCTGGGTGCTCAGTGCTCGGGGTGCTCGGTGCTCAGTGCTCAAGGTGCTGGGTGCTCAGTACTCAGGGTGCTCATTGCTCAGGGTGCTGGGTGCTCAGTACTCAGGGTGATGGGTGCTCAGTGCTCAGGGTGCTCGGTGCTCGGGGCGCTGGGTGCTCAGTCCTCGGGGTGCTCGGAGCTCAGTACTCAGGGTGCTGGGTGCTCAGTGCTCGGGGTTCTCGGTGCTCAGTACTCAGGGTGCTGGGTGCTCAGTGCTCGTTGTGCTCGGTGCTCAGTACTTTGGGTGCTCACTACTCAGGGTGCTGGGTGCTCAGTGCTCAGGGTGCTGGGTGCTCAGTGCTCAGGGTGCTGGGTGCTCAGTGCTCAGGGTGCTGGGTGCTCAGTACTCAGGGTGCTTTGTGCTCAGTGTTCGGGGTGCTGGGTGCTCAGTGCTCAGGGTGCTGGGTGCTCAGTACTCAGGGTGCTGGGTGTTCAGTACTCGGGGTGCTGGGTTCTCAGTACTCAGGGTGCTGGGTGCTCAGTGCTCGGGGTGCTGGGTGCTGAGTGCTCAGTACTCAGGGTGCTGGGTGCTCAGGGCTCAGGGTGCTGGGTCCTCAGTGCTCAGGGTGCTGGGTGCTCAGTGCTCGGGGTGCTGGGTGCTCAGTGCTCAGTGCTCAGGGTGCTGGGTGCTCAGTACTCAGGGTGCTGGGTGCTCAGTGCTCGGGGTGCTGGGTGCTCAGTGCTCGGGTTGCTGGGTGCTCAGTACTCAGGGTGCTGGGTGCTCAGTACTCGGGGTGCTGGGTGCTCAGTACTCAGGGTGCTGGGTGCTCAGTACTCAGGGTGTTGGGTGCTCAGTACTCGGGTGCTGGGTGCTCATTGCTCAGGGTGCTGGGTGCTCAGTGCTCGGGGTGCTGGGTGCTCAGTGCTCAGTACTCAGGGTGCTGGGTGCTCAGTGCTCAGGGTGCTGTGTGCTCAGAGCTCAGGGTGCTGGGTGCTCAGTGCTCAGGGTGCTGGGTACTCAGTGCTCAGTGTGCTGGGTGGTCAGTACTCAGGGTGCTGGGTGCTCAGGGCTCAGGGTGCTGGGTGCTCAGTGCTCGGGGTGCTGGGTGCTCAGTGCTTGGGGTGCTGGGTGCTCAGTGCTCGGGGTGCTCGGTGCTCAGTACTCAGGGTGCTGGGTGCTCAGTGCTCGAGGTGCTCAGTACTCAGACTGCTATATGTTCAGTGCTCAGGGTGCTGGGTGCTCAGTACTCAGGGTGCTCGGTGCTTAGTACTCAGGGTGCTGGGTGCTCAGTACTCCGGGTCCTGGGTGCTCAGTGCTCGGGGTGCTCGGTGCTCATTACTCAGTGCTCAGGGTGCTCAGTGCTCAGTGCTCAGGGTGCTGGGTGTTCAGTACTCAAGGTGCTGGGTGCTCAGTACTCAGGGTGCTGGGTGCTCAGTGCTCAGGGTGCTGGGTGCTCAGTACTCAGGGTGCTGGGTGCTCAGTACTCAGGGTGCTAGGTGCTCAGTGCTCAGGGTGCTGGGTGCTCAGTACTCAGGGTGCTGGGTGCTCAGTTCTCAGGGTGCTGGGTGCTCAGTACTCAGGGTGATGGGAGCTCAGTGCTCAGGGTGATCGGTGCTCAGTACTCAGGGTGCTCAGTACTCAGGGTGCTGGGTGCTCAGTGCTCGGGTTGCTGGGTGCTCAGTGCTCAGGGTGCTGGGTGTTCAGTACTCAGGGTGCTGGGTGCTCAGTACTCAGGGTGCTGGGTGCTCAGTGCTCAGGGTGCTCAGTGCTCAGTACTCGGGGTGCTTGGTGCTCAGTACTCAGGGTGCTCAGTGCTCAGTACTCGGGGTGCTGGGTGCTCAGTGCTCAGGGTGCTCAGTGCTCGGGGTGCTGGGTGCTCAATGCTCGGGTCGCTGGGTGCTCAGTGCTCGGGGTGCTGGGTGCTCAGTACTCGGGGTGCTGTGTGCTCAGTTCTCAGGGTGCTCAGTACTCTGTACTAAGTGCTCAGGGTGCTCAGTGCTCAGTGCTCAGGGTGCTGGGTGTTCAGTACTCAGGGTGCTGGGTGCTCAGTACTCAGGGTGCTAGGTGCTCAGTGCTCAGGGTGCTGGGTGCTCAGTGCTCGGGGCACTGGGTGCTCAGTGCTCGGGGTGCTGTGTGCTCAGTACTCAGGGTGCTCAGTGCTCAGTAATCAGGGTACTGGGTGCTCAGTGATTAGGGTGCTGTGTGCTCAGTGCTCAGGGTGCTGGGTGCTCAGTGCTCGGGTTGCTGGGTGCTCAGTGCTCAGTTCTCAGGGTGCTGTGTGCTCAGTGCTCAGGGTGCTGGGTACTCAGTGCTCAGTAATCAGGGTACTGGGTGCTCAGTGCTCAGGGTGCTGTGTGCTCAGTGCTCAGGGTGCTCGGTGCTCAGTGCTCAGGGTGCTGGGTACTCAGTGCTCAGAGTGCTGGGTGCTCAGTACTCAGGGTGCTGGGTGCTCAGTACTCAGGGTGCTGGGTGCTCAGTACTCAGGTTGCTGGGTGCTCAGTGCTCGGGGTGCTGGGTGCTCAGTCCTCGCGGTGCTGGGTGCTCAGTGCTCGGGGTGCTCGGTGCTCAGTACTCAGGGTGCTGAGTGCTCAGTGCTCGAGGTGCTCAGTACTCAGGGTGCTGTGTGTTCAGTGCTCAGGGTGCTGGGTGCTCAGTACTCAGGGTGCTTTGTGCTTAGTACTCAGGGTGCTTGGTGCTCAGTACTCCGGGTGCTGGGTGCTCAGTGCTCGGGGTGCTCGGTGCTCAGTGCTCAAGGTGCTGGGTGCTCAGTACTCAGGGTGCTCATTGCTCAGGGTGCTGGGTGCTCAGTACTCAGGGTGCTGGGTGCTCAGTGCTCAGGGTGCTCGGTGCTCGGGGCGCTGGGTGCTCAGTCCTCGGGCTGCTCGGAGCTCAGTACTCAGGGTGCTGGGTGCTCAGTGCTCGGGGATCTCGGTGCTCAGTACTCAGGGTGCTGGGTGCTCAGTGCTCGTTGTGCTCGGTGCTCAGTACTTTGGGTGCTCATTACTCAGGGTGCTGGGTGCTCAGTGCTCAGGGTGCTGGGTGCTCAGTGCTCAGGGTGCTGGGTGCTCAGTGCTCAGGGTGCTGGGTGCTCAGTACTCAGGGTGCTGGGTGCTCAGTGCTCGGGGTGCTGGGTGCTCAGTGCTCAGGGTGATGGGTGCTCAGTACTCAGGGTGCTGGGTGTTCAGTACTCGGGGTGCTGGGTTCTCAGTACTCAGGGTGCTGGGTGCTCAGTACTCGGGTGCTGGGTTCTCAGTACACAGGTTGCTGGGTGCTCAGTACTCAGGGTGCTGGGTGCTCAGTACTCGGGTGCTGGGTGCTCAGTGCTCAGGGTGCTGGGTGCTCAGTGCTCGGGGTGCTGGGTGCTCAGGGCTCAGTACTCAGGGTGCTGGGTGCTCAGTGCTCGGGGTGCTGGGTGCTGAGTGCTCAGTACTCAGGGTGCTGGGTGCTCAGGGCTCAGGGTGCTGGGTCCTCAGTGCTCAGGGTGCTGGGTGCTCAGTGCTCGGGGTGCTGGGTGCTCAGTGCTCAGTGCTCAGGGTCCTGGGTGCTCAGTACTCAGGGTGCTGGGTGCTCAGTGCTCGGGGTGCTGGGTGCTCAGTGCTCGGGTTGCTGGGTGCTCAGTACTCAGGGTGCTGGGTGCTCAGTACTCGGGGTGCTGGGTGCTCAGTACTCAGGGTGCTGGGTGCTCAGTACTCAGGGTGTTGGGTGCTCAGTTCTCGGGTGCTGGGTGCTCAGTGCTCAGGGTGCTGGGTGGTCAGTGCACGGGGTGCTGGGTGCTCAGTGCTCGGGGTGCTGGGTGCTCAGTGCTCAGTACTCAGGGTGCTGGGTGCTCAGTGCTCAGGGTGCTGTGTGCTCAGAGCTCAGGGTGCTGGGTGCTCAGTGCTCAGGGTGCTGGGTTCTCAGTGCTCAGTGTGCTGGGTGGTCAGTACTCAGGGTGCTGGGTGCTCAGGGCTCAGGGTGCTGGGTGCTCAGTGCTCGGGGTGCTGGGTGCTCAGTGCTTGGGGTGCTGGGTGCTCAGTGCTCGGGGTGCTCGGTGCTCAGTACTCAGGGTGCTGGGTGCTCAGTGCTCGAGGTGCTCAGTACTCAGACTGCTATATGTTCAGTGCTCAGGGTGCTGGGTGCTCAGTACTCAGGGTGCTCGGTGCTTAGTACTCAGGGTGCTGGGTGCTCAGTACTCCGGGTCCTGGGTGCTCAGTGCTCGGGGTGCTCGGTGCTCAGTACTCAGTGCTCAGGGTGCTCAGTGCTCAGTGCTCAGGGTGCTGGGTGTTCAGTACTCAGGGTGCTGGGTGCTCAGTACTCAGGGTGCTCGGTGCTCAGTGCTCAGGGTGCTGGGTGCTCAGTACTCAGGGTGCTGGGTGCTCAGTACTCAGGGTGCTAGGTGCTCAATGCTCAGGGTGCTGGGTGCTCAGTACTCAGGGTGCTGGGTGCTCAGTGCTCAGGGTGCTGGGTGCTCAGTACTCAGGGTGCTGGGAGCTCAGTGCTCAGGGTGATCGGTGCTCAGTACTCAGGGTGCTCAGTACTCAGGGTGCTGGGAGCTCAGTGCTCAGGGTGATCGGTGCTCAGTACTCAGGGTGCTCAGTGCTCAGTACTCGGGGTGCTGGGTGCTCAGTGCTCAGGGTGCTCAGTGCTCGGGGTGCTGGGTGCTCAATGCTCGGGTCGCTGGGTGCTCAGTGCTTGGGGTGCTGGGTGCTCAGTACTCGGGGTGCTGTGTGCTCAGTGCTCAGGGTGCTCAGTGCTCTGTACTCAGTGCTCAGGGTGCTCAGTGCTCAGTGCTCAGGGTGCTGGGTGTTCAGTACTCAGGGTGCTGGGTGCTCAGTACTCAGGGTGCTAGGTGCTCAGTGCTCAGGGTGCTGGGTGCTCAGTGCTCGGGGCGCTGGGTGCTCAGTGCTCGGGGTGCTGTGTGCTCAGTACTCAGGGTGCTCAGTGCTCAGTAATCAGGGTACTGGGTGCTCAGTGCTCAGGGTGCTGTGTGCTCAGTGCTCAGGGTGCTGGGTGCTCAGTGCTCGGGTTGCTGGGTGCTCAGTGCTCAGTTCTCAGGGTGCTGTGTGCTCAGTGCTCAGGGTGCTGGGTACTCAGTGCTCAGTAATCAGGGTACTGGGTGCTCAGTGCTCAGGGTGCTGTGTGCTCAGTGCTCAGGGTGCTGGGTGCTCAGTGCTCAGGGTGCTGGGTACTCAGTGCTCAGAGTGCTGGGTGCTCAGTACTCAGGGTGCTGGGTGCTCAGTACTCAGGTTGCTGGGTGCTCAGTGCTCGGGGTGCTGGGTGCTCAGTCCTCGCGGTGCTGGGTGCTCAGTGCTCGGGGTGCTCGGTGCTCAGTACTCAGGGTGCTGGGTGCTCAGTGCTCGAGGTGCTCAGTACTCAGGGTGCTGTGTGTTCAGTGCTCAGGGTGCTGGGTGCTCAGTACTCAGGGTGCTTTGTGCATAGTACTCAGGGTGCTTGGTGCTCAGTACTCCGGGTGCTGGGTGCTCAGTGCTCGGGGTGCTCGGTGCTCAGTGCTCAAGGTGCTGGGTGCTCAGTACTCAGGGTGCTCATTGCTCAGGGTGCTGGGTGCTCAGTACTCAGGGTGCTGGGTGCTCAGTGCTCAGGGTGCTCGGTGCTCGGGGCGCTGGGTGCTCAGTCCTCGGGCTGCTCGGAGCTCAGTACTCAGGGTGCTGGGTGCTCAGTGCTCGGGGTTCTCAGTGCTCAGTACTCAGGGTGCTGGGTGCTCAGTGCTCGTTGTGCTCGGTGCTCAGTACTTTGGGTGCTCACTACTCAGGGTGCTGGGTGCTCAGTGCTCAGGGTGCTGGGTGCTCAGTGCTCAGGGTGCTGGGTGCTCAGTGCTCAGGGTGCTGGGTGCTCAGTACTCAGGGTGCTGGGTGCTCAGTGCTCGGGGTGCTGGGTGCTCAGTGCTCAGGGTGATGGGTGCTCAGTACTCAGGGTGCTGGGTGTTCAGTACTCGGGGTGCTGGGTTCTCAGTACTCAGGGTGCTGGGTGCTCAGTACTCGGGTGCTGGGTTCTCAGTACACAGGTTGCTGGGTGCTCAGTACTCAGGGTGCTGGGTGCTCAGTACTCGGGTGCTGGGTGCTCAGTGCTCAGGGTGCTGGGTGCTCAGTGCTCGGGGTGCTGGGTGCTCAGGGCTCAGTACTCAGGGTGCTGGGTGCTCAGTGCTCGGGGTGCTGGGTGCTGAGTGCTCAGTACTCAGGGTGCTGGGTGCTCAGGGCTCAGGGTGCTGGGTCCTCAGTGCTCAGGGTGCTGGGTGCTCAGTGCTCGGGGTGCTGGGTGCTCAGTGCTCAGTGCTCAGGGTGCTGGGTGCTCAGTACTCAGGGTGCTGGGTGCTCAGTGCTCGGGGTGCTGGGTGCTCAGTGCTCGGGTTGCTGGGTGCTCAGTACTCAGGGTGCTGGGTGCTCAGTACTCGGGGTGCTGGGTGCTCAGTACTCAGGGTGCTGGGTGCTCAGTACTCAGGGTGTTGGGTGCTCAGTACTCGGGTGCTGGGTGCTCAGTGCTCAGGGTGCTGGGTGCTCAGTGCTCGGGGTGCTGGGTGCTCAGTGCTCGGGGTGCTGGGTGCTCAGTGCTCAGTACTCAGGGTGCTGGGTGCTCAGTGCTCAGGGTGCTGTGTGCTCAGAGCTCAGGGTGCTGGGTGCTCAGTGCTCAGGGTGCTGGGTACTCAGTGCTCAGTGTGCTGGGTGGTCAGTACTCAGGGTGCTGGGTGCTCAGGGCTCAGGGTGCTGGGTGCTCAGTGCTCGGGGTGCTGGGTGCTCAGTGCTTGGGGTGCTGGGTGCTCAGTGCTCGGGGTGCTCGGTGCTCAGTACTCAGGGTGCTGGGTGCTCAGTGCTCGAGGTGCTCAGTACTCAGACTGCTATATGTTCAGTGCTCAGGGTGCTGGGTGCTCAGTACTCAGGGTGCTCGGTGCTTAGTACTCAGGGTGCTGGGTGCTCAGTACTCCGGGTCCTGGGTGCTCAGTGCTCGGGGTGCTCGGTGCTCAGTACTCAGTGCTCAGGGTGCTCAGTGCTCAGTGCTCAGGGTGCTGGGTGTTCAGTACTCAGGGTGCTGGGTGCTCAGTACTCAGGGTGCTGGGTGCTCAGTGCTCAGGGTGCTGGGTGCTCAGTACTCAGGGTGCTGGGTGCTCAGTACTCAGGGTGCTAGGTGCTGAGTGCTCAGGGTGCTGGGTGCTCAGTACTCAGGGTGCTGGGTGCTCAGTGCTCAGGGTGCTGGGTGCTCAGTACTCAGGGTGCTGGGAGCTCAGTGCTCAGGGTGATCGGTGCTCAGTACTCAGGGTGCTCAGTACTCAGGGTGCTGGGAGCTCAGTGCTCAGGGTGATCGGTGCTCAGTACTCAGGGTGCTCAGTGCTCAGTACTCGGGGTGCTGGGTGCTCAGTGCTCAGGGTGCTCAGTGCTCGGGGTGCTGGGTGCTCAATGCTCGGGTCGCTGGGTGCTCAGTGCTTGGGGTGCTGGGTGCTCAGTACTCGGGGTGCTGTGTGCTCAGTGCTCAGGGTGCTCAGTGCTCTGTACTCAGTGCTCAGGGTGCTCAGTGCTCAGTGCTCAGGGTGCTGGGTGTTCAGTACTCAGGGTGCTGGGTGCTCAGTACTCAGGGTGCTAGGTGCTCAGTGCTCAGGGTGCTGGGTGCTCAGTGCTCAGGGCGCTGGGTGCTCAGTGCTCGGGGTGCTGTGTGCTCAGTACTCAGGGTTCTCAGTGCTCAGTAATCAGGGTACTGGGTGCTCAGTGCTCAGGGTGCTGTGTGCTCAGTGCTCAGGGTGCTGGGTGCTCAGTGCTCAGGTTGCTGGGTGCTCAGTGCTCAGTTCTCAGGGTGCTGTGTGCTCAGTGCTCAGGGTGCTGGGTACTCAGTGCTCAGTAATCAGGGTACTGGGTGCTCAGTGCTCAGGGTGCTGTGTGCTCAGTGCTCAGGGTGCTGGGTGCTCAGTGCTCAGGGTGCTGGGTACTCAGTGCTCAGAGTGCTGGGTGCTCAGTACTCAGGGTGCTGGGTGCTCAGTACTCAGGTTGCTGGGTGCTCAGTGCTCGGGGTGCTGGGTGCTCAGTGCTCGCGGTGCTGGGTGCTCAGTGCTCGGGGTGCTCGGTGCTCAGTACTCAGGGTGCTGGGTGCTCAGTGCTCGAGGTGCTCAGTACTCAGGGTGCTGTGTGTTCAGTGCTCAGGGTGCTGTGTGCTCAGTACTCAGGGTGCTCGGTGCTTAGTACTCACGGTGCTTGGTGCTCAGTACTCCGGGTGCTGGGTGCTCAGTGCTCGAGGTGCTCAGTACTCAGGGTGCTGTGTGTTCAGTGCTCAGGGTGCTGTGTGCTCAGTACTCAGGGTGCTCGGTGCTCAGTGCTCAAGGTGCTGGGTGCTCAGTACTCAGGGTGCTCATTGCTCAGGGTGCTGGGTGCTCAGTACTCAGGGTGCTGGGTGCTCAGTGCTCAGGGTGCTCGTTGCTCGGGGCGCTGGGTGCTCAGTCCTCGGGCTGCTCGGAGCTCAGTACTCAGGGTGCTGGGTGCTCAGTGCTCGGGGTTCTCGGTGCTCAGTACTCAGGGTGCTGGGTGCTCAGTGCTCGTTGTGCTCGGTGCTCAGTACTTTGGGTGCTCACTACTCAGGGTGCTGGGTGCTCAGTGCTCAGGGTGCTGGGTGCTCAGTGCTCTAGGTGCTGGGTGCTCAGTACTCAGGGTGCTGGGTGCTCAGTGCTCGGGGTGCTGGGTGCTCAGTGCTCAGGGTGATGGGTGCTCAGTACTCAGGGTGCTGGGTGTTCAGTACTCGGGGTGCTGGGTTCTCAGTACTCAGGGTGCTGGGTGCTCAGTACTCGGGTGCTGGGTTCTCAGTACACAGGTTGCTGGGTGCTCAGTACTCAGGGTGCTGGGTGCTCAGTACTCGGGTGCTGGGTGCTCAGTGCTCAGGGTGCTGGGTGCTCAGTGCTCGGGGTGCTGGGTGCTCAGGGCTCAGTGCTCAGGGTGCTGGGTGCTCAGTGCTCGGGGTGCTGGGTGCTGAGTGCTCAGTACTCAGGGTGCTGGGTGCTCAGGGCTCAGGGTGCTGGGTCCTCAGTGCTCAGGGTGCTGGGTGCTCAGTGCTCGGGGTGCTGGGTGCTCAGTGCTCAGTGCTCAGGGTGCTGGGTGCTCAGTACTCAGGGTGCTGGGTGCTCAGTGCTCGGGGTGCTGGGTGCTCAGTGCTCGGGTTGCTGGGTGCTCAGTACTCAGGGTGCTGGGTGCTCAGTACTCGGGGTGCTGGGTGCTCAGTACTCGGGGTGCTGGGTGCTCAGTACTCAGGGTGTTGGGTGCTCAGTACTCGGGTGCTGGGTGCTCAGTGCTCAGGGTGCTGGGTGCTCAGTGCTCGGGGTGCTGGGTGCTCAGTGCTCAGTACTCAGTGTGCTGGGTGCTCAGTGCTCGGGGTGCTGGGTGCTCAGTGCTCAGTACTCAGGGTGCTGGGTGCTCAGTGCTCAGGGTGCTGTGTGCTCAGAGCTCAGGGTGCTGGGTGCTCAGTGCTCAGGGTGCTGGGTACTCAGTGCTCAGTGTGCTGGGTGGTCAGTACTCAGGGTGCTGGGTGCTCAGGGCTCAGGGTGCTGGGTGCTCAGTGCTCGCGGTGCTGGGTGCTCAGTGCTTGGGGTGCTGGGTGCTCAGTGCTCGGGGTGCTCGGTGCTCAGTACTCAGGGTGCTGGGTGCTCAGTGCTCGAGGTGCTCAGTACTCAGACTGCTATATGTTCAGTGCTCAGGGTGCTGGGTGCTCAGTACTCAGGGTGCTCGGTGCTTAGTACTCAGGGTGCTGGGTGCTCAGTACTCCGGGTCCTGGGTGCTCAGTGCTCGGGGTGCTCGGTGCTCAGTACTCCGTGCTCAGGGTGCTCAGTGCTCAGTGCTCAGGGTGCTGGGTGTTCAGTACTCAGGGTGCTGGGTGCTCAGTACTCAGGGTGCTCGGTGCTCAGTGCTCAGGGTGCTGGGTGCTCAGTACTCAGGGTGCTGGGTGCTCAGTACTCAGGGTGCTAGGTGCTCAGTGCTCAGGGTGCTGGGTGCTCAGTACTCAGGGTGCTGGGTGCTCAGTGCTCAGGGTGCTGGGTGCTCAGTACTCAGGGTGCTGGGAGCTCAGTGCTCAGGGTGATCGGTGCTCAGTACTCAGGGTGCTCAGTACTCAGGGTGCTGGGTGCTCAGTGCTCGGGGTGCTGGGTGCTCAGTGCTCAGGGTGCTGGGAGCTCAGTGCTCGGGGTGCTCGGTGCTCAGTACTCAGGGTGCTGGGTGCTCAGTACTCAGGGTGCTGGGAGCTCAGTGCTCGGGGTGCTCGGTGCTCAGTACTCAGGGTGCTGGGTGCTCAGTGCTCGAGGTGCTCAGTACTCAGGGTGCTGTGTGTTCAGTGCTCAGGGTGCTGGGTGCTCAGTACTCAGGGTGCTTTGTGCATAGTACTCAGGGTGCTTGGTGCTCAGTACTCCGGGTGCTGGGTGCTCAGTGCTCGGGGTGCTCGGTGCTCAGTGCTCAAGGTGCTGGGTGCTCAGTACTCAGGGTGCTCATTGCTCAGGGTGCTGGGTGCTCAGTACTCAGGGTGCTGGGTGCTCAGTGCTCAGGGTGCTCGGTGCTCGGGGCGCTGGGTGCTCAGTCCTCGGGCTGCTCGGAGCTCAGTACTCAGGGTGCTGGGTGCTCAGTGCTCGGGGTTCTCAGTGCTCAGTACTCAGGGTGCTGGGTGCTCAGTGCTCGTTGTGCTCGGTGCTCAGTACTTTGGGTGCTCACTACTCAGGGTGCTGGGTGCTCAGTGCTCAGGGTGCTGGGTGCTCAGTGCTCAGGGTGCTGGGTGCTCAGTGCTCAGGGTGCTGGGTGCTCAGTACTCAGGGTGCTGGGTGCTCAGTGCTCGGGGTGCTGGGTGCTCAGTGCTCAGGGTGATGGGTGCTCAGTACTCAGGGTGCTGGGTGTTCAGTACTCGGGGTGCTGGGTTCTCAGTACTCAGGGTGCTGGGTGCTCAGTACTCGGGTGCTGGGTTCTCAGTACACAGGTTGCTGGGTGCTCAGTACTCAGGGTGCTGGGTGCTCAGTACTCGGGTGCTGGGTGCTCAGTGCTCAGGGTGCTGGGTGCTCAGTGCTCGGGGTGCTGGGTGCTCAGGGCTCAGTACTCAGGGTGCTGGGTGCTCAGTGCTCGGGGTGCTGGGTGCTGAGTGCTCAGTACTCAGGGTGCTGGGTGCTCAGGGCTCAGTGTGCTGGGTCCTCAGTGCTCAGGGTGCTGGGTGCTCAGTGCTCGGGGTGCTGGGTGCTCAGTGCTCAGTGCTCAGGGTGCTGGGTGCTCAGTACTCAGGGTGCTGGGTGCTCAGTGCTCGGGGTGCTGGGTGCTCAGTGCTCGGGTTGCTGGGTGCTCAGTACTCAGGGTGCTGGGTGCTCAGTACTCGGGGTGCTGGGTGCTCAGTACTCAGGGTGCTGGGTGCTCAGTACTCAGGGTGTTGGGTGCTCAGTACTCGGGTGCTGGGTGCTCAGTGCTCAGGGTGCTGGGTGCTCAGTGCTCGGGGTGCTGGGTGCTCAGTGCTCGGGGTGCTGGGTGCTCAGTGCTCAGTACTCAGGGTGCTGGGTGCTCAGTGCTCAGGGTGCTGTGTGCTCAGAGCTCAGGGTGCTGGGTGCTCAGTGCTCAGGGTGCTGGGTACTCAGTGCTCAGTGTGCTGGGTGGTCAGTACTCAGGGTGCTGTGTGCTCAGGGCTCAGGGTGCTGGGTGCTCAGTGCTCGGGGTGCTGGGTGCTCAGTGCTTGGGGTGCTGGGTGCTCAGTGCTCGGGGTGCTCGGTGCTCAGTACTCAGGGTGCTGGGTGCTCAGTGCTCGCGGTGCTCAGTACTCAGACTGCTATATGTTCAGTGCTCAGGGTGCTGGGTGCTCAGTACTCAGGGTGATCGGTGCTTAGTACTCAGGGTGCTGGGTGCTCAGTACTCCGGGTCCTGGGTGCTCAGTGCTCGGGGTGCTCGGTGCTCAGTACTCAGTGCTCAGGGTGCTCAGTGCTCAGTGCTCAGGGTGCTGGGTGTTCAGTACTCAGGGTGCTGGGTGCTCAGTACTCAGGGTGCTCGGTGCTCAGTGCTCAGGGTGCTGGGTGCTCAGTACTCAGGGTGCTGGGTGCTCAGTACTCAGGGTGCTAGGTGCTGAGTGCTCAGGGTGCTGGGTGCTCAGTACTCAGGGTGCTGGGTGCTCAGTGCTCAGGGTGCTGGGTGCTCAGTACTCAGGGTGCTGGGAGCTCAGTGCTCAGGGTGATCGGTGCTCAGTACTCAGGGTGCTCAGTACTCAGGGTGCTGGGAGCTCAGTGCTCAGGGTGATTGGTGCTCAGTACTCAGGGTGCTCAGTGCTCAGTACTCGGGGTGCTGGGTGCTCAGTGCTCAGGGTGCTCAGTGCTCGGGGTGCTGGGTGCTCAATGCTCGGGTCGCTGGGTGCTCAGTGCTTGGGGTGCTGGGTGCTCAGTACTCGGGGTGCTGTGTGCTCAGTGCTCAGGGTGCTCAGTGCTCTGTACTCAGTGCTCAGGGTGCTCAGTGCTCAGTGCTCAGGGTGCTGGGTGTTCAGTACTCAGGGTGCTGGGTGCTCAGTACTCAGGGTGCTAGGTGCTCAGTGCTCAGGGTGCTGGGTGCTCAGTGCTCAGGGCGCTGGGTGCTCAGTGCTCGGGGTGCTGTGTGCTCAGTACTCAGGGTGCTCAGTGCTCAGTAATCAGGGTACTGGGTGCTCAGTGCTCAGGGTGCTGTGTGCTCAGTGCTCAGGGTGCTGGGTGCTCAGTGCTCGGGTTGCTGGGTGCTCAGTGCTCAGTTCTCAGGGTGCTGTGTGCTCAGTGCTCAGGGTGCTGGGTACTCAGTGCTCAGTAATCAGGGTACTGGGTGCTCAGTGCTCAGGGTGATGTGTGCTCAGTGCTCAGGGTGCTGGGTGCTCAGTGCTCAGGGTGCTGGGTACTCAGTGCTCAGAGTGCTGTGTGCTCAGTACTCAGGGTGCTGGGTGCTCAGTACTCAGGTTGCTGGGTGCTCAGTGCTCGGGGTGCTGGGTGCTCAGTGCTCGCGGTGCTGGGTGCTCAGTGCTCGGGGTGCTCGGTGCTCAGTACTCAGGGTGCTGGGTGCTCAGTGCTCGAGGTGCTCAGTACTCAGGGTGCTGTGTGTTCAGTGCTCAGGGTGCTGTGTGCTCAGTACTCAGGGTGCTCGGTGCTTAG
Source organism: Microtus oregoni (assembly GCF_018167655.1). NCBI lineage: Eukaryota > Metazoa > Chordata > Mammalia > Rodentia > Cricetidae > Microtus > Microtus oregoni. Next base: position 538,445 of record NW_024543284.1, on the reverse strand, counting down.
TACTCAGGGTGCTTGGTGCTCAGTACTCCGGGTGCTGGGTGCTCAGTGCTCGGGGTGCTCGGTGCTCAGTGCTCAAGGTGCTGGGTGCTCAGTACTCAGGGTGCTCATTGCTCAGGGTGCTGGGTGCTCAGTACTCAGGGTGCTGGGTGCTCAGTGCTCAGGGTGCTCGTTGCTCGGGGCGCTGGGTGCTCAGTCCTCGGGCTGCTCGGAGCTCAGTACTCAGGGTGCTGGGTGCTCAGTGCTCGGGGTTCTCGGTGCTCAGTACTCAGGGTGCTGGGTGCTCAGTGCTCGTTGTGCTCGGTGCTCAGTACTTTGGGTGCTCACTACTCAGGGTGCTGGGTGCTCAGTGCTCAGGGTGCTGGGTGCTCAGTGCTCAGGGTGCTGGGTGCTCAGTACTCAGGGTGCTGGGTGCTCAGTGCTCGGGGTGCTGGGTGCTCAGTGCTCAGGGTGATGGGTGCTCTGTACTCAGGGTGCTGGGTGTTCAGTACTCGGGGTGCTGGGTTCTCAGTACTCAGGGTGCTGGGTGCTCAGTACTCGGGTGCTGGGTTCTCAGTACACAGGTTGCTGGGTGCTCAGTACTCAGGGTGCTGGGTGCTCAGTACTCGGGTGCTGGGTGCTCAGTGCTCAGGGTGCTGGGTGCTCAGTGCTCGGGGTGCTGGGTGCTCAGGGCTCAGTACTCAGGGTGCTGGGTGCTCAGTGCTCGCGGTGCTGGGTGCTCAGTGCTTGGGGTGCTGGGTGCTCAGTGCTCGGGGTGCTCGGTGCTCAGTACTCAGGGTGCTGGGTGCTCAGTGCTCGAGGTGCTCAGTACTCAGACTGCTATATGTTCAGTGCTCAGGGTGCTGGGTGCTCAGTACTCAGGGTGCTCGGTGCTTAGTACTCAGGGTGCTGGGTGCTCAGTACTCCGGGTCCTGGGTGCTCAGTGCTCGGGGTGCTCGGTGCTCAGTACTCCGTGCTCAGGGTGCTCAGTGCTCAGTGCTCAGGGTGCTGGGTGTTCAGTACTCAGGGTGCTGGGTGCTCAGTACTCAGGGTGCTCGGTGCTCAGTGCTCAGGGTGCTGGGTGCTCAGTACTCAGGGTGCTGGGTGCTCAGTACTCAGGGTGCTAGGTGCTCAGTGCTCAGGGTGCTGGGTGCTCAGTACTCAGGGTGCTGGGTGCTCAGTGCTCAGGGTGCTGGGTGCTCAGTACTCAGGGTGCTGGGAGCTCAGTGCTCAGGGTGATCGGTGCTCAGTACTCAGGGTGCTCAGTACTCAGGGTGCTGGGTGCTCAGTGCTCGGGGTGCTGGGTGCTCAGTGCTCAGGGTGCTGGGTGTTCAGTACTCAGGGTGCTGGGTGCTCAGTACTCAGGGTGCTGGGTGCTCAGTGCTCAGGGTGCTCAGTGCTCAGTACTCGGGGTGCTTGGTGCTCAGTACTCAGGGTGCTCAGTGCTCAGTACTCGGGGTGCTGGGTGCTCAGTGCTCAGGGTGCTCAGTGCTCGGGGTGCTGGGTGCTCAGTACTCGGGGTGCTGTGTGCTCAGTGCTCAGGGTGCTCAGTGCTCTGTACTCAGTGCTCATGGTGCTCAGTGCTCAGTGCTCAGGGTGCTGGGTGTTCAGTACTCAGGGTGCTGGGTGCTCAGTACTCAGGGTGCTAGGTGCTCAGTGCTCAGGGTGCTGAGTGCTCAGTGCTCGGGGCGCTGGGTGCTCAGTGCTCGGGGTGCTGTGTGCTCAGTACTCAGGGTGCTGGGTGCTCAGTACTCAGGGTGCTGGGTGCTCAGTACTCGGGTGCTGGGTGCTCAGTGCTCAGGGTGCTGGGTGCTCAGTGCTCGGGTTGCTGGGTGCTCAGTGCTCAGTTCTCAGGGTGCTGGGTGCTCAGTGCTCAGGGTGCTGGGTGCTCAGTGCTCAGTAATCAGGGTACTGGGTGCTCAGTGCTCAGGGTGCTGTGTGCTCAGTGCTCAGGGTGCTGGGTGCTCAGTACTCAGGGTGCTGGGTGCTCAGTGCTCGGGGAGCTGGGTGCTCAGTGCTCGCGGTGCTGGGTGCTCAGTGCTCGGGGTGCTCGGTGCCCAGTACTCAGGGTGCTGGGTGCTCAGTGCTCGAGGCAATCAGTACTCAGGGTGCTGTGTGTTCAGTGCTCAGGGTGCTGGGTGCTCAGTACTCCGGGTGCTGGGTGCTCAGTGCTCAGGGTGCTCGGTGCTCAGTGCTCAAGGTGCTGGGTGCTCAGTACTCAGGGTGCTCATGGCTCAGGGTGCTGGGTGCTCAGTACTCAGGGTGCTGGGTGCTCAGTGCTCAGGGTGCTCGGTGCCCGGGGCGCTGGGTGCTCAGTGCTCGGGGTGCTGGGTGCTCAGTGCTCAGGGTGCTCAGTGCTCGGGGTGCTGGGTGCTCAGTGCTCGGGGCGCTGGGTGCTCAGTGCTCGGGGTGCTGGGTGCTCAGTACTCGGGGTGCTGTGTGCTCAGTGCTCAGGGTGCTCAGTGCTCAGTACTCAGGGCTCAGGGTGCTCAGTGCTCAGTGCTCAGGGTGCGGGGTGTTCAGTACTCAGGGTGCTAGGTGCTCAGTGCTCAGGGTGCTGGGTGCTCAGTGCTCGGGGCGTTGGGTGCTCAGTGCTCGGGGTGCTCGGAGCTCAGTACTCAGGGTGCTGGGTGCTCAGTGCTCAGGGTGATCGGTGCTCAGTACTCAGGGTACTGGGTGCTCAGTGCTCGGGGTGCTCGGTGCTCAGTACGTTGGGTGCTGGGTGCTCAGTACTCAGGGTGCTGGGTGCTCAGTACTCAGGGTGCTGGGTGCTCAGTACTCGGGTGCTGTGTGCTCAGGGCTCAGGGTGCTGGGTGCTCAGTGTTCAGGGTGCTGGGTGCTCAGTTCTCAGGGTGCTGGGTGCTCAGTACTCGGGGTGCTGGGTGCTCAGTACTCGGGGTGCTGGGTGCTCAGTACTCAGGGTGCTGGGTGCTCAGTACTCAGGGTGCTGGGTGCTCAGTACTCGGGTGCTGGGTGCTCAGTGCTCAGGGTGATGGGTGCTCAGTGCTCGGGGTGCTGGCTGCTCAGTGCTCAGTACTAAGGGTGCTGGGTGCTCAGTGCTCGGGGTGCTGGGTGCTCAGTGCTCAGTACTCAGGGTGGTGGGTGCTCAGTGCTCAGGGTGCTGGGTGCTCAGTGCTCAGGGTGCTAGGTGCTCGGTGCTCGGGGTGCTGGGTGCTTAGTGCTCGGGGTGCCGGTGCTCAGTACTCGGGGTGCTCAGTGCTCAGTACTCTGGGCGCTGGGTGCTCAGTGCTCAGGGTGCTGGGTGCTCAGTACTCAGGGTGCTGGGTGCTCGGTGCTCAGTACGCTGGGTGCTCAGTGCTCAGGGTGCTGGGTGCTCAGTACACAGGGTGCTGGGTGCTCAGTGCTCGGGGTGCTGGGTGCTCAGTGCTCAGTACTCAGGGTGCTGGGTGCTCAGTGCTCAGGGTGCTGGGTGCTCAGTACTCAGGGTGCTGGGTGCTCGGTGCTCAGTATGCTGGGTGCTCAGTGCTCAGGGTGCTGGGTGCTCAGTACTCAGTGTGCTGGGTGCTCGGTGCTCAGTACGCTGGGTGCTCAGTACTCCGGTTGCTGGGTGCTCAGTTCTCGGGGTGCTCGGTGCTCAGTGCTCAAGGTGCTGGGTGCTCAGTACTCAGGGTGCTCATTGCTCAGGGTGCTGGGTGCTCAGTACTCAGGGTGCTGGGTGCTCAGTACTCAGGGTGCTCGGTGCTCGGGGCGCTGGGTGCTCCGGGTGCTCGGAGCTCAGTACTCAGGGTGCTGGGTGCTCAGTGCTCGGGGTGCTCGGTGCTCAGTACTCAGGGTGCTGGGTGCTCACTGCTCAGGGTGCTGGTTGCTCAGTGCTCGGGGTGCTGGATGCACAGTGCTCCGGGGGCTGGGTGCTCAGTGCTCAGTGCTCAGGGTGCTGGGTGCTCAGTGCTCAGTGCTCAGGGTGCTGGTTGCTCAGTACTCAGGGTGCTAGGTGCTCAGTACTCAGGGTGCTGGGTGCTCAGTGCTCAGGGTGCTGGGTGCTCAGTACTCAGGGTGCTGGGTGATCAGTGCTCGGGGTGCTGGGTGCTCAGTGCTCAGGGTGCTGGGTGCTCAGTGCTCAGGGAGCTGGGTGCTCAGTACTCATTGTGCTGGGTGCTCAGTGCTCGGGGTGCTCAGTGCTCAGTACTCAAGATGCTGGTTGCTCAGTGCTCAGGGTGCTGGGTGCTCAGTGAACAGGGTGCTGGGTGCTCAGTACTCAGGGTGATCGGTGCTCAGTACTCAGGGTTCTCAGTGCTCAGTACTCAGGGTGCTGGGTACTCAGTGCTCAGGGTGCTGGGAGCTCAGTATTCAGGGTGCTCAGTGCTCAGTACCCGGGGTGCTTGGTGCTCAGTACTCAGGGTGCTCAGTGCTCAGTACTCGGCGTGCTGGGTGCTCAGTGTTCGGGGTGCTCGGAGCTCAGTACTCAGGGTGCTGGGTGCCCCGTGCTCGGGGTGCTCGGTGCTCAGTACTCAGGGTGCTGGGTGCTCAGTGCTCGGGGTGCTGGGTGCTCAGTGCTCAGTACTCAGGGAGCTGGGTGCTCAGTGCTCAGGGTGCTGTGTGCTCAGTGCTCAGGGTGCTGGGTGCTCAGTACTCAGGGTGCTGTGTGCTCAGTGCTTGGGGTGCTGTGTGCTCAGTACTCAGGGTGCTGGGTGCTCAGTGCTCAGGGTGCTGGGTGCTCAGTGCTCAGGGTGCTGGGTGCTCAGTGCTCAGTACTCAGGGTGCTGGGTGCTCAGTGCTCAGGGTGCTGTGTGCACAGTGCTCAGGGTGCTGGGTGCTCAGTGCTCAGGGTGCTGGGTACTCAGTGCTCAGAGTGCTGTGTGCTCAGTACTCAGGGTGCTGGGTGCTCAGTACTCAGGTTGCTGGGTGCTCAGTGCTCGGGGTGCTGGGTGCTCAGTACTCAGGGTGCTGGGTGCTCAGTGCTCGAGGTGCTCAGTACTCAGGGTGCTGTGTGTTCAGTGCTCAGGGTGCTGGGTGCTCAGTACTCAGGGTGCTCGGTGCTTAGTACTCAGGGTGCTCGGTGCTCAGTACTTTGGGTGCTCACTACTCAGGGTGCTGGGTGCTCAGGGTGCTGGGTGCTCAGTGCTCAGGGTGCTGGGTGCTCAGTGCTCAGGGTGCTGGGTGCTCAGTACTCAGGGTGCTGGGTGTTCAGTACTCGGGGTGCTGGGTTCTCAGTACTCAGGGTGCTGGGTGCTCAGTACTCGGGGTGCTGGGTTCTCAGTACACAGGTTGCTGGGTGCTCAGTACTCAGGGTGCTGGGTGCTCAGTACTCGGGTGCTGGGTGCTCAGTGCTCAGGGTGCTGGGTGCTCAGTGCACGGGGTGCTGGGTGCTCAGGGCTCAGTACTCAGGGTGCTGGGTGCTCAGTGCTCAGGGTGCTGGGTGCTGAGTGCTCAGTACTCAGGGTGCTGGGTGCTCAGGGCTCAGGGTGCTGGGTCCTCAGTGCTCAGGGTGCTGGGTGCTCAGTGCTCGGGGTGCTGGGTGCTCAGTGCTCAGGGTGCTGGGTGCTCAGTACTCAGGGTGCTGGGTGCTCAGTGCTCGGGGTGCTGGGTGCTCAGTGCTCGGGTTGCTGGGTGCTCAGTACTCAGGGTGCTGGGTGCTCAGTACTCGGGGTGCTGGGTGCTCAGTACTCAGGGTGCTGGGTGCTCAGTTCTCAGGGTGTTGGGTGCTCAGTACTCGGGTGCTGGGTGCTCAGTGCTCAGGGTGCTGGGTGCTCAGTGCTCGGGGTGCTGGGTGCTCAGTGCTCAGTACTCAGGGTGCTGGGTGCTCAGTGCTCGGGGTGCTGGGTGCTCAGTGCTCAGTACTCAGGGTGCTGGGTGCTCAGTGCTCAGGGTGCTGTGTGCTCAGAGCTCAGGGTGCTGGGTGCTCAGTGCTCAGGGTGCTGGGTACTCAGTGCTCAGGGTGCTGGGTGGTCAGTACTCAGGGTGCTGGGTGCTCAGGGCTCAGGGTGCTGGGTGCTCAGTGCTTGGGGTGCTGGGTGCTCAGTGCTCGGGGTGCTCGGTGCTCAGTACTCAGGGTGCTGGGTGCTCAGTGCTCGAGGTGCTCAGTGCTCAGACTGCTATATGTTCAGTGCTCAGGGTGCTGGGTGCTCAGTACTCAGGGTGCTCGGTGCTTAGTACTCAGGGTGCTGGGTGCTCAGTACTCCGGGTCCTGGGTGCTCAGTGCTCGGGGTGCGCGGTGCTCAGTACTCAGTGCTCAGGGTGCTCAGTGCTCAGTGCTCAGGGTGCTGGGTGTTCAGTACTCAGGGTGCTGGGTGCTCAGTACTCAGGGTGCTGGGTGCTCAGTGCTCAGGGTGCTGGGTGCTCAGTACTCGGGGTGCTCGGTGCTCGGTGCTCAGTGCTCAGGGTGCTGGGTGCTCAGTACTCAGGGTGCTGGGTGCTCAGTACTCAGGGTGCTGGGTGCTCAGTGCTCAGGGTGCTGGGTACTCAGTGCTCAGGGTGCTCGGTGCTCAGTACTCGGTGTGCTGGGTGCTCATTCTCGGGGTGATGGGTGCTCAGTGCTCGGGGTGCTGGGTGCTCAGTACTCAGGGTGCTGGGTGCTCAGTGCTCAGGGTGCTGGGTGCTCAGTACTCAGGTTGCTAGGTGCTCAGTGCTCAGGGTGCTGGGTGCTCAGTACTCAGGGTGCTGGGTGCTCAGTGCTCAGGGTGCTGGGTGCTCAGTACTCAGGGTGCTGGGAGCTCAGTGCTCAGGGTGATCGGTGCTCAGTTCTCAGGGTGCTCAGTACTCAGGGTGCTGGGTGCTCAGTGCTCAGGGTGCTGGGTGCTCAGTACTCAGGGTGCTGGGTGTTCAGTACTCAGGGTGCTGGGTGCTCAGTACTCAGGGTGCTGGGTGCTCAGTGCTCAGGGTGCTCAGTGCTCAGTACTCGGGGTGCTTGGTGCTCAGTACTCAGGGTGCTCAGTGCTCAGTACTCGGGGTGCTGGGTGCTCAGTGCTCAGGGTGCTCAGTGCTCGGGGTGCTGGGTGCTCAGTGCTCAGGGTGCTGGGTACTCAGTGCTCAGGGTGCTGGGTGGTCAGTACTCTGGGTGCTGGGTGCTCAGTACTCGGGTGCTGGGTGCTCAGTGCTCAGGGTGCTGGGTGCTCAGTGCTCGGGGTGCTGGGTGCTCAGGGCTCAGTACTCAGGGTGCTGGGTGCTCAGTGCTCGGGGTGCTGGGTGCTGAGTGCTCAGTACTCAGGGTGCTGGGTGCTCAGGGCTCAGGGTGCTGGGTCCTCAGTGCTCAGGGTGCTGGGTGCTCAGTGCTCGGGGTGCTGGGTGCTCAGTGCTCAGGGTGCTGGGTGCTGAGTGCTCAGTACTCAGGGTGCTGGGTGCTCAGGGCTCAGGGTGCTGGGTCCTCAGTGCTCAGGGTGCTGGGTGCTCAGTGCTCGGGGTGCTGGGTGCTCAGTGCTCGGGGTGCTGGGTGCTGAGTGCTCAGTACTCAGGGTGCTGGGTGCTCAGGGCTCAGGGTGCTGGGTCCTCAGTGCTCAGGGTGCTGGGTGCTCAGTGCTCGGGGTGCTGGGTGCTCAGTGCTCAGTGCTCAGGGTGCTGGGTGCTCAGTACTCAGGGTGCTGGGTGCTCAGTGCTCGGGGTGCTGGGTGCTCAGCGCTCGGGTTGCTGGGTGCTCAGTACTCAGGGTGCTGGGTGCTCAGTACTCGGGGTGCTGGGTGCTCAGTACTCAGTGTGCTGGGTGCTCAGTACTCAGGGTGTTGGGTGCTCAGTACTCGGGTGCTGGGTGCTCAGTGCTCAGGGTGCTGGGTGCTCAGTGCTCGGGGTGCTGGGTGCTCAGTGCTCAGTACTCAGGGTGCTGGGTGCTCAGTGCTCGGGGTGCTGGGTGCTCAGTGCTCAGTACTCAGGGTGCTGGGTGCTCAGTGCTCAGGGTGCTGTGTGCTCAGAGCTCAGGGTGCTGGGTGCTCAGTGCTCAGGGTGCTGGGTACTCAGTGCTCAGGGTGCTGGGTGGTCAGTACTCAGGGTGCTGGTTGCTCAGGGCTCAGGGTGCTGGGTGCTCAGTGCTCGGGGTGCTGGGTGCTCAGTGCTTGGGGTGCTGGGTGCTCAGTGCTCGGGGTGCTCGGTGCTCAGTACTCAGGGTGCTGGGTGCTCAGTGCTCGAGGTGCTCAGTACTCAGACTGCTATATGTTCAGTGCTCAGGGTGCTGGGTGCTCAGTACTCAGGGTGATCGGTGCTTAGTACTCAGGGTGCTGGGTGCTCAGTACTCCGGGTCCTGGGTGCTCAGTGCTCGGGGTGCTCGGTGCTCAGTACTCAGTGCTCAGGGTGCTCAGTGCTCAGTGCTCAGGTTGCTGGGTGTTCAGTACTCAGGGTGCTGGGTGCTCAGTACTCAGGGTGCTTGGTGCTCAGTGCTCAGGGTGCTGGGTGCTCAGTACTCGGGGTGCTCGGTGCTCGGTGCTCAGTGCTCAAGGTGCTGGGTGCTCAGTACTCAGGGTGCTGGGTCCTCAGTACTCAGGGTGCTGGGTGCTCAGTGCTCAGGGTGCTGGGTACTCAGTGCTCAGGGTGCTCGGTGCTCAGTACTCGGTGTGCTGGGTGCTCATTCTCGGGGTGATGGGTGCTCAGTGCTCGGGGTGCTGCGTGCTCAGTACTCAGTGTGCTGGGTGCTCAGTGCTCAGGGTGCTGGGTGCTCAGTACTCAAGGTGCTAGGTGCTCAGTGCTCAGGGTGCTGGGTGCTCAGTACTCAGGGTGCTGGGTGCTCAGTGCTCAGGGTGCTGGGTGCTCAGTACTCAGGGTGCTGGGAGCTCAGTGCTCAGGGTGATCGGTGATCAGTACTCAGGGTGCTCAGTACTCAGGGTGCTGGGTGCTCAGTGCTCGGGGTGCTGGGTGCTCAGTGCTCAGGGTGCTGGGTGTTCAGTACTCAGGGTGCTGGGTGCTCAGTACTCAGGGTGCTGGGTGCTCAGTGCTCAGGGTGCTCAGTGCTCAGTACTCGGGGTGCTTGGTGCTCAGTACTCAGGGTGCTCAGTGCTCAGTACTCGGGGTGCTGGGTGCTCAGTGCTCAGGGTGCTCGGTGCTCGGGGCGCTGGGTGCTCAGTCCTCGGGGTGCTCGGAGCGCAGTACTCAGGGTGCTGGGTGCTCAGTGCTCAGGGTGCTCGGTGCTCGGGGCGCTGGGTGCTCAGTCCTCGGGGTGCTCGGAGCTCAGTACTCAGGGTGCTGTGTGCTCAGTGCTCTGGGTTCTCGGTGCTCAGTACTCAGGGTGCTGGGTGCTCAGTGCTCGTTGTGCTCGGTGCTCAGTACTTTGGGTGCTCACTACTCAGGGTGCTGGGTGCTCAGTGCTCAGGGTGCTGGGTGCTCAGTGCTCAGGGTGCTGGGTGCTCAGTGCTCAGGGTGCTGGGTGCTCAGTACTCAGGGTGCTGGGTGCTCAGTGCTCGGGGTGCTGGGTGCTCAGTGCTCAGGGTGCTGGGTGCTCAGTACTCGGGGTGCTGGGTTCTCAGTACTCAGGGTGCTGGGTGCTCAGTACTCTGGGTGCTGGGTTCTCAGTACACAGGTTGCTGGGTGCTCAGTACTCAGGGTGCTGGGTGCTCAGTACTCGGGTGCTGGGTGCTCAGTGCTCAGGGTGCTGGGTGCTCAGTGCTCGGGGTGCTGGGTGCTCAGGGCTCAGTACTCAGGGTGCTGGGTGCTCAGTGCTCGGGGTGCTGGGTGCTGAGTGCTCAGTACTCAGGGTGCTGGGTGCTCAGGGCTCAGGGTGCTGGGTCCTCAGTGCTCAGGGTGCTGGGTGCTCAGTGCTCGGGGTGCTGGGTGCTCAGTGCTCAGGGTGCTGGGTGCTCAGTACTCAGGGTGCTGGGTGCTCAGTGCTCGGGGTGCTGGGTGCTCAGTGCTCGGGTTGCTGGGTGCTCAGTACTCAGGGTGCTGGGTGCTCAGTACTCGGGGTGCTGGGTGCTCAGTACTCAGGGTGCTGGGTGCTCAGTACTCAGGGTGTTGGGTGCTCAGTACTCGGGTGCTGGGTGCTCAGTGCTCAGGGTGCTGGGTGCTCAGTGCTCGGGGTGCTGGGTGCTCAGTGCTCAGTACTCAGGGTGCTGGGTGCTCAGTGCTCGGGGTGCTGGGTGCTCAGTGCTCAGTACTCAGGGTGCTGGGTGCTCAGTGCTCAGGGTGCTGTGTGCTCAGAGCTCAGGGTGCTGGGTGCTCAGTGCTCAGGGTGCTGGGTACTCAGTTCTCAGGGTGCTGGGTGGTCAGTACTCAGGGTGCTGGGTGCTCTGTACTCGGGTGCTGGGTGCTCAGTGCTCAGGGTGCTGGGTGCTCAGTGCTCGGGGTGCTGGGTGCTCAGGGCTCAGTACTCAGTGTGCTGGGTGCTCAGTGCTCGGGGTGCTGGGTGCTGAGTGCTCAGTACTCAGGGTGCTGGGTGCTCAGGGCTCAGGGTGCTGGGTCCTCAGTGCTCAGGGTGCTGGGTGCTCAGTGCTCGGGGTGCTGGGTGCTCAGTGCTCAGGGTGCTGGGTGCTCAGTACTCAGGGTGCTGGGTGCTCAGTGCTCAGGGTGCTGTGTGCTCTGTGCTCAGGGTGCTGGGTGCTCAGTACTCAGGGTGCTGGGTACTCAGTGCTCAGAGTGCTGGGTGCTCAGTACTCAGGGTGCTGGGTGCTCAGTACTCAGGTTGCTGGGTGCTCAGTGCTCGGGGTGCTGGGTGCTCAGTGCTCGCGGTGCTGGGTGCTCAGTGCTCGGGGTGCTCGGTGCTCAGTACTCAGGGTGCTGGGTGCTCAGTGCTCGAGGTGCTCAGTACTCAGGGTGCTGTGTGTTCAGTGCTCAGGGTGCTGGGTGCTCAGTACTCAGGGTGATCGGTGCTTAGTACTCAGGGTGCTTGGTGCTCAGTACTCCGGGTGCTGGGTGCTCAGTGCTCGGGGTGCTCGGTGCTCAGTGCTCAAGGTGCTGCGTGCTCAGTACTCAGGGTGCTCATTGCTCAGGGTGCTGGGTGCTCAGTACTCAGGGTGCTGGGTGCTCAGTGCTCAGGGTGCTCGTTGCTCGGGGCGCTGGGTGCTCAGTCCTCGGGCTGCTCGGAGCTCAGTACTCAGGGTGCTGGGTGCTCAGTGCTCGGGGTTCTCGGTGCTCAGTACTCAGGGTGCTGGGTGCTCAGTGCTCGTTGTGCTCGGTGCTCAGTACTTTGGGTGCTCACTACTCAGGGTGCTGGGTGCTCAGTGCTCAGGGTGCTGGGTGCTCAGTGCTCAGGGTGCTGGGTGCTCAGTACTCAGGGTGCTGGGTGCTCAGTGCTCGGGGTGCTGGGTGCTCAGTGCTCAGGGTGATGGGTGCTCAGTACTCAGGGTGCTGGGTGTTCAGTATTCGGGGTGCTGGGTTCTCAGTACACAGGGTGCTGGGTGCTCAGTACTCGGGTGCTGGGTTCTCAGTACACAGGTTGCTGGGTGCTCAGTACTCAGGGTGCTGGGTGCTCAGTACTCGGGTTCTGGGTGCTCCGTGCTCAGGGTGCTGGGTGCTCAGTGCTCGGGGTGCTGGGTGCTCAGGGCTCAGTACTCAGGGTGCTGGGTGCTCAGTGCTCGGGGTGCTGGGTGCTGAGTGCTCAGTACTCAGGGTGCTGGGTGCTCAGGGCTCAGGGTGCTGGGTCCTCAGTGCTCAGGGTGCTGGGTGCTCAGTGCTCGGGGTGCTGGGTGCTCAGTTCTCAGTGCTCAGGGTGCTGGGTGCTCAGTACTCAGGGTGCTGGGTGCTCAGTGCTCGGGGTGCTGGGTGCTCAGTGCTCGGGTTGCTGGGTGCTCAGTACTCAGGGTGCTGGGTGCTCAGTACTCGGGGTGCTGGGTGCTCAGTACTCGGGGTGCTGGGTGCTCAGTACTCAGGGTGTTGGGTGCTCAGTACTCGGGTGCTGGGTGCTCAGTGCTCAGGGTGCTGGGTGCTCAGTGCTCGGGGTGCTGGGTGCTCAGTGCTCAGTACTCAGTGTGCTGGGTGCTCAGTGCTCGGGGTGCTGGGTGCTCAGTGCTCAGTACTCAGGGTGCTGGGTGCTCAGTGCTCAGGGTGCTGTGTGCTCAGAGCTCAGGGTGCTGGGTGCTCAGTGCTCAGGGTGCTGGGTACTCAGTGCTCAGTGTGCTGGGTGGTCAGTACTCAGGGTGCTGGGTGCTCAGGGCTCAGGGTGCTGGGTGCTCAGTGCTCGGGGTGCTGGGTGCTCAGTGCTTGGGGTGCTGGGTGCTCAGTTCTCGGGGTGCTCGGTGCTCAGTACTCAGGGTGCTGGGTGCTCAGTGCTCGAGGTGCTCAGTACTCAGACTGCTATATGTTCAGTGCTCAGGGTGCTGGGTGCTCAGTACTCAGGGTGCTCGGTGCTTAGTACTCAGGGTGCTGGGTGCTCAGTACTCCGGGTCCTGGGTGCTCAGTGTTCGGGGTGCTCGGTGCTCAGTACTCCGTGCTCAGGGTGCTCAGTGCTCAGTGCTCAGGGTGCTGGGTGTTCAGTACTCAGGGTGCTGGGTGCTCAGTACTCAGGGTGCTCGGTGCTCAGTGCTCAGGGTGCTGGGTGCTCAGTGCTCAGTACTCAGGGTGCTGGGTGCTCAGTGCTCGGGGTGCTGGGTGCTCAGTGCTCAGTACTCAGGGTGCTGGGTGCTCAGTGCTCGGGGTGCTGGGTGCTCAGTGCTCAGTACTCAGGGTGCTGGGTGCTCAGTGCTCAGGGTGCTGTGTGCTCAGAGCTCAGGGTGCTGGGTGCTCAGTGCTCAGGGTGCTGGGTACTCAGTGCTCAGGGTGCTGGGTGGTCAGTACTCAGGGTGCTGGGTGCTCAGGGCTCAGGGTGCTGGGTGCTCAGTGCTCGGGGTGCTGGGTGCTCAGTGCTTGGGGTGCTGGGTGCTCAGTGCTCGGGGTGCTCGGTGCTCAGTACTCAGGGTGCTGGGTGCTCAGTGCTCGAGGTGCTCAGTACTCAGACTGCTATATGTTCAGTGCTCAGGGTGCTGGGTGCTCAGTACTCAGGGTGATCGGTGCTTAGTACTCAGGGTGCTGGGTGCTCAGTACTCCGGGTCCTGGGTGCTCAGTGCTCGGGGTGCTCGGTGCTCAGTACTCAGTGCTCAGGGTGCTCAGTGCTCAGTGCTCAGGTTGCTGGGTGTTCAGTACTCAGGGTGCTGGGTGCTCAGTACTCAGGGTGCTTGGTGCTCAGTGCTCAGGGTGCTGGGTGCTCAGTACTCGGGGTGCTCGGTGCTCGGTGCTCAGTGCTCAAGGTGCTGGGTGCTCAGTACTCAGGGTGCTGGGTCCTCAGTACTCAGGGTGCTGGGTGCTCAGTGCTCAGGGTGCTGGGTACTCAGTGCTCAGGGTGCTCGGTGCTCAGTACTCGGTGTGCTGGGTGCTCATTCTCGGGGTGATGGGTGCTCAGTGCTCGGGGTGCTGCGTGCTCAGTACTCAGTGTGCTGGGTGCTCAGTGCTCAGGGTGCTGGGTGCTCAGTACTCAAGGTGCTAGGTGCTCAGTGCTCAGGGTGCTGGGTGCTCAGTACTCAGGGTGCTGGGTGCTCAGTGCTCAGGGTGCTGGGTGCTCAGTACTCAGGGTGCTGGGAGCTCAGTGCTCAGGGTGATCGGTGATCAGTACTCAGGGTGCTCAGTACTCAGGGTGCTGGGTGCTCAGTGCTCGGGGTGCTGGGTGCTCAGTGCTCAGGGTGCTGGGTGTTCAGTACTCAGGGTGCTGGGTGCTCAGTACTCAGGGTGCTGGGTGCTCAGTGCTCAGGGTGCTCAGTGCTCAGTACTCGGGGTGCTTGGTGCTCAGTACTCAGGGTGCTCAGTGCTCAGTACTCGGGGTGCTGGGTGCTCAGTGCTCAGGGTGCTCGGTGCTCGGGGCGCTGGGTGCTCAGTCCTCGGGGTGCTCGGAGCGCAGTACTCAGGGTGCTGGGTGCTCAGTGCTCAGGGTGCTCGGTGCTCGGGGCGCTGGGTGCTCAGTCCTCGGGGTGCTCGGAGCTCAGTACTCAGGGTGCTGTGTGCTCAGTGCTCTGGGTTCTCGGTGCTCAGTACTCAGGGTGCTGGGTGCTCAGTGCTCGTTGTGCTCGGTGCTCAGTACTTTGGGTGCTCACTACTCAGGGTGCTGGGTGCTCAGTGCTCAGGGTGCTGGGTGCTCAGTGCTCAGGGTGCTGGGTGCTCAGTGCTCAGGGTGCTGGGTGCTCAGTACTCAGGGTGCTGGGTGCTCAGTGCTCGGGGTGCTGGGTGCTCAGTGCTCAGGGTGCTGGGTGCTCAGTACTCGGGGTGCTGGGTTCTCAGTACTCAGGGTGCTGGGTGCTCAGTACTCTGGGTGCTGGGTTCTCAGTACACAGGTTGCTGGGTGCTCAGTACTCAGGGTGCTGGGTGCTCAGTACTCGGGTGCTGGGTGCTCAGTGCTCAGGGTGCTGGGTGCTCAGTGCTCGGGGTGCTGGGTGCTCAGGGCTCAGTACTCAGGGTGCTGGGTGCTCAGTGCTCGGGGTGCTGGGTGCTGAGTGCTCAGTACTCAGGGTGCTGGGTGCTCAGGGCTCAGGGTGCTGGGTCCTCAGTGCTCAGGGTGCTGGGTGCTCAGTGCTCGGGGTGCTGGGTGCTCAGTGCTCAGGGTGCTGGGTGCTCAGTACTCAGGGTGCTGGGTGCTCAGTGCTCGGGGTGCTGGGTGCTCAGTGCTCGGGTTGCTGGGTGCTCAGTACTCAGGGTGCTGGGTGCTCAGTACTCGGGGTGCTGGGTGCTCAGTACTCAGGGTGCTGGGTGCTCAGTACTCAGGGTGTTGGGTGCTCAGTACTCGGGTGCTGGGTGCTCAGTGCTCAGGGTGCTGGGTGCTCAGTGCTCGGGGTGCTGGGTGCTCAGTGCTCAGTACTCAGGGTGCTGGGTGCTCAGTGCTCGGGGTGCTGGGTGCTCAGTGCTCAGTACTCAGGGTGCTGGGTGCTCAGTGCTCAGGGTGCTGTGTGCTCAGAGCTCAGGGTGCTGGGTGCTCAGTGCTCAGGGTGCTGGGTACTCAGTTCTCAGGGTGCTGGGTGGTCAGTACTCAGGGTGCTGGGTGCTCTGTACTCGGGTGCTGGGTGCTCAGTGCTCAGGGTGCTGGGTGCTCAGTGCTCGGGGTGCTGGGTGCTCAGGGCTCAGTACTCAGTGTGCTGGGTGCTCAGTGCTCGGGGTGCTGGGTGCTGAGTGCTCAGTACTCAGGGTGCTGGGTGCTCAGGGCTCAGGGTGCTGGGTCCTCAGTGCTCAGGGTGCTGGGTGCTCAGTGCTCGGGGTGCTGGGTGCTCAGTGCTCAGGGTGCTGGGTGCTCAGTACTCAGGGTGCTGGGTGCTCAGTGCTCAGGGTGCTGTGTGCTCTGTGCTCAGGGTGCTGGGTGCTCAGTACTCAGGGTGCTGGGTACTCAGTGCTCAGAGTGCTGGGTGCTCAGTACTCAGGGTGCTGGGTGCTCAGTACTCAGGTTGCTGGGTGCTCAGTGCTCGGGGTGCTGGGTGCTCAGTGCTCGCGGTGCTGGGTGCTCAGTGCTCGGGGTGCTCGGTGCTCAGTACTCAGGGTGCTGGGTGCTCAGTGCTCGAGGTGCTCAGTACTCAGGGTGCTGTGTGTTCAGTGCTCAGGGTGCTGGGTGCTCAGTACTCAGGGTGATCGGTGCTTAGTACTCAGGGTGCTTGGTGCTCAGTACTCCGGGTGCTGGGTGCTCAGTGCTCGGGGTGCTCGGTGCTCAGTGCTCAAGGTGCTGCGTGCTCAGTACTCAGGGTGCTCATTGCTCAGGGTGCTGGGTGCTCAGTACTCAGGGTGCTGGGTGCTCAGTGCTCAGGGTGCTCGTTGCTCGGGGCGCTGGGTGCTCAGTCCTCGGGCTGCTCGGAGCTCAGTACTCAGGGTGCTGGGTGCTCAGTGCTCGGGGTTCTCGGTGCTCAGTACTCAGGGTGCTGGGTGCTCAGTGCTCGTTGTGCTCGGTGCTCAGTACTTTGGGTGCTCACTACTCAGGGTGCTGGGTGCTCAGTGCTCAGGGTGCTGGGTGCTCAGTGCTCAGGGTGCTGGGTGCTCAGTACTCAGGGTGCTGGGTGCTCAGTGCTCGGGGTGCTGGGTGCTCAGTGCTCAGGGTGATGGGTGCTCAGTACTCAGGGTGCTGGGTGTTCAGTATTCGGGGTGCTGGGTTCTCAGTACACAGGGTGCTGGGTGCTCAGTACTCGGGTGCTGGGTTCTCAGTACACAGGTTGCTGGGTGCTCAGTACTCAGGGTGCTGGGTGCTCAGTACTCGGGTTCTGGGTGCTCCGTGCTCAGGGTGCTGGGTGCTCAGTGCTCGGGGTGCTGGGTGCTCAGGGCTCAGTACTCAGGGTGCTGGGTGCTCAGTGCTCGGGGTGCTGGGTGCTGAGTGCTCAGTACTCAGGGTGCTGGGTGCTCAGGGCTCAGGGTGCTGGGTCCTCAGTGCTCAGGGTGCTGGGTGCTCAGTGCTCGGGGTGCTGGGTGCTCAGTTCTCAGTGCTCAGGGTGCTGGGTGCTCAGTACTCAGGGTGCTGGGTGCTCAGTGCTCGGGGTGCTGGGTGCTCAGTGCTCGGGTTGCTGGGTGCTCAGTACTCAGGGTGCTGGGTGCTCAGTACTCGGGGTGCTGGGTGCTCAGTACTCGGGGTGCTGGGTGCTCAGTACTCAGGGTGTTGGGTGCTCAGTACTCGGGTGCTGGGTGCTCAGTGCTCAGGGTGCTGGGTGCTCAGTGCTCGGGGTGCTGGGTGCTCAGTGCTCAGTACTCAGTGTGCTGGGTGCTCAGTGCTCGGGGTGCTGGGTGCTCAGTGCTCAGTACTCAGGGTGCTGGGTGCTCAGTGCTCAGGGTGCTGTGTGCTCAGAGCTCAGGGTGCTGGGTGCTCAGTGCTCAGGGTGCTGGGTACTCAGTGCTCAGTGTGCTGGGTGGTCAGTACTCAGGGTGCTGGGTGCTCAGGGCTCAGGGTGCTGGGTGCTCAGTGCTCGGGGTGCTGGGTGCTCAGTGCTTGGGGTGCTGGGTGCTCAGTTCTCGGGGTGCTCGGTGCTCAGTACTCAGGGTGCTGGGTGCTCAGTGCTCGAGGTGCTCAGTACTCAGACTGCTATATGTTCAGTGCTCAGGGTGCTGGGTGCTCAGTACTCAGGGTGCTCGGTGCTTAGTACTCAGGGTGCTGGGTGCTCAGTACTCCGGGTCCTGGGTGCTCAGTGTTCGGGGTGCTCGGTGCTCAGTACTCCGTGCTCAGGGTGCTCAGTGCTCAGTGCTCAGGGTGCTGGGTGTTCAGTACTCAGGGTGCTGGGTGCTCAGTACTCAGGGTGCTCGGTGCTCAGTGCTCAGGGTGCTGGGTGCTCAGTACTCAGGGTGCTGGGTGCTCAGTACTCAGGGTGCTAGGTGCTCAGTGCTCAGGGTGCTGGGTGCTCAGTACTCAGGGTGCTGGGTGCTCACTGCTCAGGGTGCTGGGTGCTCAGTACTCAGGGTGCTGGGAGCTCAGTGCTCAGGGTGATCGGTGCTCAGTACTCAGGGTGCTCAGTACTCAGGGTGCTGGGTGCTCAGTGCTCGGGGTGCTGGGTGCTCAGTGCTCAGGGTGCTGGGTGTTCAGTACTCAGGGTGCTGGGTGCTCAGTACTCAGGGTGCTGGGTGCTCAGTGCTCAGGGTGCTCAGTGCTCAGTACTCGGGGTGCTTGGTGCTCAGTACTCAGGGTGCTCAGTGCTCAGTACTCGGGGTGCTGGGTGCTCAGTGCTCAGGGTGCTCAGTGCTCGGGGTGCTGGGTGCTCAGTACTCGGGGTGCTGTGTGCTCAGTGCTCACGGTGCTCAGTGCTCTGTACTCAGTGCTCATGGTGCTCAGTGCTCAGTGCTCAGGGTGCTGGGTGTTCAGTACTCAGGGTGCTGGGTGCTCAGTACTCAGGGTGCTAGGTGCTCAGTGCTCAGGGTGCTGGGTGCTCAGTGCTCGGGGCGCTGGGTGCTCAGTGCTCAGGGTGCTGTGTGCTCAGTACTCAGGGTGCTGGGTGCTCAGTACTCAGGGTGCTGGGTGCTCAGTACTCGGGTGCTGGGTGCTCAGTGCTCAGGGTGCTGGGTGCTCAGTGCTCGGGTTGCTGGGTGCTCAGTGCTCAGTTCTCAGGGTGCTGGGTGCTCAGTGCTCAGGGTGCTGGGTGCTCAGTGCTCAGTAATCAGGGTACTGGGTGCTCAGTGCTCAGGGTGCTGTGTGCTCAGTGCTCAGGGTGCTGGGTGCTCAGTACTCAGGGTGCTGGGTGATCAGTGCTCGGGGAGCTGGGTGCTCAGTGCTCGCGGTGCTGGGTGCTCAGTGCTCGGGGTGCTCGGTGCCCAGTACTCAGGGTGCTGGGTGCTCAGTGCTCGAGGCGATCAGTACTCAGGGTGCTGTGTGTTCAGTGCTCAGGGTGCTGGGTGCTCAGTACTCCGGGTGCTGGGTGCTCAGTGCTCAGGGTGCTCGGTGCTCAGTGCTCAAGGTGCTGGGTGCTCAGTACTCAGGGTGCTCATGGCTCAGGGTGCTGGGTGCTCAGTACTCAGGGTGCTGGGTGCTCAGTGCTCAGGGTGCTCGGTGCCCGGGGCGCTGGGTGCTCAGTGCTCGGGGTGCTGGGTGCTCAGTGCTCAGGGTGCTCAGTGCTCGGGGTGCTGGGTGCTCAGTGCTCGGGGCGCTGGGTGCTCAGTGCTCGGGGTGCTGGGTGCTCAGTACTCGGGGTGCTGTGTGCTCAGTGCTCAGGGTGCTCAGTGCTCAGTACTCAGGGCTCAGGGTGCTCAGTGCTCAGTGCTCAGGGTGCGGGGTGTTCAGTACTCAGGGTGCTGGGTGCTCAGTACTCAGGGTGCTAGGTGCTCAGTGCTCAGGGTGCTGGGTGCTCAGTGCTCGGGGCGTTGGGTGCTCAGTGCTCGGGGTGCTCGGAGCTCAGTACTCAGGGTGCTGGGTGCTCAGTGCTCAGGGTGATCGGTGCTCAGTACTCAGGGTGCTGGGTGCTCAGTGCTCGGGGTGCTCGGTGCTCAGTACGTTGGGTGCTGGGTGCTCAGTACTCAGGGTGCTGGGTGCTCAGTACTCAGGGTGCTGGGTGCTCAGTACTCGGGTGCTGTGTGCTCAGTGCTCAGGGTGCTGGGTGCTCAGTGTTCAGGGTGCTGGGTGCTCAGTTCTCAGGGTGCTGGGTGCTCAGTACTCGGGGTGCTGGGTGCTCAGTACTCAGGGTGCTGGGTGCTCAGTACTCAGGGTGCTGGGTGCTCAGTACTCAGGGTGCTGGGTGCTCAGTACTCGGGTGCTGGGTGCTCAGTGCTCAGGGTGATGGGTGCTCAGTGCTCGTGGTGCTGGCTGCTCAGTGCTCAGTACTAAGGGTGCTGGGTGCTCAGTGCTCGGGGTGCTGGGTGCTCAGTGCTCAGTACTCAGGGTGGTGGGTGCTCAGTGCTCAGGGTGCTGGGTGCTCAGTGCTCAGGGTGCTAGGTGCTCGGTGCTCGGGGTGCTGGGTGCTTAGTGCTCGGGGTGCCGGTGCTCAGTACTCGTGGTGCTCAGTGCTCAGTACTCTGGGCGCTGGGTGCTCAGTGCTCAGGGTGCTGGGTGCTCAGTACTCAGGGTGCTGGGTGCTCGGTGCTCAGTACGCTGGGTGCTCAGTGCTCAGGGTGCTGGGTGCTCAGTGCTCGGGGTGCTGGGTGCTCAGTGCTCAGTACTCAGGGTGCTGGGTGCTCAGTGCTCAGGGTGCTGGGTGCTCAGTACTCAGGGTGCTGGGTGCTCGGTGCTCAGTATGCTGGGTGCTCAGTGCTCAGGGTGCTGGGTGCTCAGTACTCAGGGTGCTGGGTGCTCGGTGCTCAGTACGCTGGGTGCTCAGTACTCCGGTTGCTGGGTGCTCAGTTCTCGGGGTGCTCGGTGCTCAGTGCTCAAGGTGCTGGGTGCTCAGTACTCAGGGTGCTCATTGCTCAGGGTGCTGGGTGCTCAGTACTCAGGGTGCTGGGTGCTCAGTACTCAGGGTGCTCGGTGCTCGGGGCGCTGGGTGCTCCGGGTGCTCGGAGCTCAGTACTCAGGGTGCTGGGTGCTCAGTGCTCGGGGTGCTCGGTGCTCAGTACTCAGGGTGCTGGGTGCTCACTGCTCAGGGTGCTGGGTGCTCAGTGCTCGGGGTGCTGGATGCACAGTGCTCCGGGGGCTGGGTGCTCAGTGCTCAGTGCTCAGGGTGCTGGGTGCTCAGTGCTCAGTGCTCAGGGTGCTGGTTGCTCAGTACTCAGGGTGCTAGGTGCTCAGTACTCAGGGTGCTGGGTGCTCAGTGCTCAGGGTGCTGGGTGCTCAGTACTCAGGGTGCTGGGTGATCAGTGCTCGGGGTGCTGGGTGCTCAGTGCTCAGGGTGCTGGGTGCTCAGTGCTCAGGGAGCTGGGTGCTCAGTACTCATTGTGCTGGGTGCTCAGTGCTCGGGGTGCTCAGTGCTCAGTACTCAAGGTGCTGGGTGCTCAGTGCTCAGGGTGCTGGGTGCTCAGTGAACAGGTTGCTGGGTGCTCAGTACTCAGGGTGATCGGTGCTCAGTACTCAGGGTTCTCAGTGCTCAGTACTCAGGGTGCTGGGTACTCAGTGCTCAGGGTGCTGGGAGCTCAGTACTCAGGGTGCTCAGTGCTCAGTACCCGGGGTGCTTGGTGCTCAGTACTCAGGGTGCTCAGTGCTCAGTACTCGGCGTGCTGGGTGCTCAGTGTTCGGGGTGCTCGGAGCTCAGTACTCAGGGTGCTGGGTGCCCCGTGCTCGGGGTGCTCGGTGCTCAGTACTCAGGGTGCTGGGTGCTCAGTGCTCGGGGTGCTGGGTGCTCAGTGCTCAGTACTCAGGGAGCTGGGTGCTCAGTGCTCAGGGTGCTGTGTGCTCAGTGCTCAGGGTGCTGGGTGCTCAGTACTCAGGGTGCTGTGTGCTCAGTGCTTGGGGTGCTGTGTGCTCAGTACTCAGGGTGCTGGGTGCTCAGTGCTCAGGGTGCTGGGTGCTCAGTGCTCAGGGTGCTGGGTGCTCAGTACTCAGGGTGCTGGGTGCTCAGTGCTCAGGGTGCTGTGTCCTCTGTGCTCAGGGTGCTGGGTGCTCAGTACTCAGGGTGCTGGGTACTCAGTGCTCAGAGTGCTGGGTGCTCAGTACTCAGGGTGCTGGGTGCTCAGTACTCAGGTTGCTGGGTGCTCAGTGCTCGGGGTGCTGGGTGCTCAGTGCTCGCGGTGCTCCGTGCTCAGTGCTCGGGGTGCTCGGTGCTCAGTACTCAGGGTGCTGGGTGCTCAGTGCTCGAGGTGCTCAGTACTCAGGGTGCTGTGTGTTCAGTGCTCAGGGTGCTGGGTGCTCAGTACTCAGGGTGATCGGTGCTTAGTACTCAGGGTGCTTGGTGCTCAGTACTCCGGGTGCTGGGTGCTCAGTGCTCGGGGTGCTCGGTGCTCAGTGCTCAAGGTGCTGCGTGCTCAGTACTCAGGGTGCTCATTGCTCAGGGTGCTGGGTGCTCAGTACTCAGGGTGCTGGGTGCTCAGTGCTCAGGGTGCTCGTTGCTCGGGGCGCTGGGTGCTCAGTCCTCGGGCTGCTCGGAGCTCAGTACTCAGGGTGCTGGGTGCTCAGTGCTCGGGGTTCTCGGTGCTCAGTACTCAGGGTGCTGGGTGCTCAGTGCTCGTTGTGCTCGGTGCTCAGTACTTTGGGTGCTCACTACTCAGGGTGCTGGGTGCTCAGTGCTCAGGGTGCTGGGTGCTCAGTGCTCAGGGTGCTGGGTGCTCAGTACTCAGGGTGCTGGGTGCTCAGTGCTCGGGGTGCTGGGTGCTCAGTGCTCAGGGTGATGGGTGCTCAGTACTCAGGGTGCTGGGTGTTCAGTACTCGGGGTGCTGGGTTCTCAGTACACAGGGTGCTGGGTGCTCAGTACTCGGGTGCTGGGTTCTCAGTACACAGGTTGCTGGGTGCTCAGTACTCAGGGTGCTGGGTGCTCAGTACTCGGGTTCTGGGTGCTCCGTGCTCAGGGTGCTGGGTGCTCAGTGCTCGGGGTGCTGGGTGCTCAGGGCTCAGTACTCAGGGTGCTGGGTGCTCAGTGCTCGGGGTGCTGGGTGCTGAGTGCTCAGTACTCAGGGTGCTGGGTGCTCAGGGCTCAGGGTGCTGGGTCCTCAGTGCTCAGGGTGCTGGGTGCTCAGTGCTCGGGGTGCTGGGTGCTCAGTGCTCAGTGCTCAGGGTGCTGGGTGCTCAGTACTCAGGGTGCTGGGTGCTCAGTGCTCGGGGTGCTGGGTGCTCAGTGCTCGGGTTGCTGGGTGCTCAGTACTCAGGGTGCTGGGTGCTCAGTACTCGGGGTGCTGGGTGCTCAGTACTCGGGGTGCTGGGTGCTCAGTACTCAGGGTGTTGGGTGCTCAGTACTCGGGTGCTGGGTGCTCAGTGCTCAGGGTGCTGGGTGCTCAGTGCTCGGGGTGCTGGGTGCTCAGTGCTCAGTACTCAGTGTGCTGGGTGCTCAGTGCTCGGGGTGCTGGGTGCTCAGTGCTCAGTACTCAGGGTGCTGGGTGCTCAGTGCTCAGGGTGCTGTGTGCTCAGAGCTCAGGGTGCTGGGTGCTCAGTGCTCAGGGTGCTGGGTACTCAGTGCTCAGTGTGCTGGGTGGTCAGTACTCAGGGTGCTGGGTGCTCAGGGCTCAGGGTGCTGGGTGCTCAGTGCTCGGGGTGCTGGGTGCTCAGTGCTTGGGGTGCTGGGTGCTCAGTTCTCGGGGTGCTCGGTGCTCAGTACTCAGGGTGCTGGGTGCTCAGTGCTCGAGGTGCTCAGTACTCAGACTGCTATATGTTCAGTGCTCAGGGTGCTGGGTGCTCAGTACTCAGGGTGCTCGGTGCTTAGTACTCAGGGTGCTGGGTGCTCAGTACTCCGGGTCCTGGGTGCTCAGTGTTCGGGGTGCTCGGTGCTCAGTACTCCGTGCTCAGGGTGCTCAGTGCTCAGTGCTCAGGGTGCTAGGTGTTCAGTACTCAGGGTGCTGGGTGCTCAGTACTCAGGGTGCTCGGTGCTCAGTGCTCAGGGTGCTGGGTGCTCAGTACTCAGGGTGCTGGGAGCTCAGTGCTCAGGGTGATCGGTGCTCAGTACTCAGGGTGCTCAGTACTCAGGGTGCTGTGTGCTCAGTGCTCGGGGTGCTGGGTGCTCAGTGCTCAGGGTGCTGGGTGTTCAGTACTCAGGGTGCTGGGTGCTCAGTACTCAGGGTGCTGGGTGCTCAGTGCTCAGGGTGCTCAGTGCTCAGTACTCGGGGTGCTTGGTGCTCAGTACTCAGGGTGCTCAGTGCTCAGTACTCGGGGTGCTGGGTGCTCAGTGCTCAGGGTGCTCAGTGCTCGGGGTGCTGGGTGCTCAGTACTCGGGGTGCTGTGTGCTCAGTGCTCACGGTGCTCAGTGCTCTGTACTCAGTGCTCATGGTGCTCAGTGCTCAGTGCTCAGGGTGCTGGGTGTTCAGTACTCAGGGTGCTGGGTGCTCAGTACTCAGGGTGCTAGGTGCTCAGTGCTCAGGGTGCTGGGTGCTCAGTGCTCGGGGCGCTGGGTGCTCAGTGCTCAGGGTGCTGTGTGCTCAGTACTCAGGGTGCTGGGTGCTCAGTACTCAGGGTGCTGGGTGCTCAGTACTCGGGTGCTGGGTGCTCAGTGCTCAGGGTGCTGGGTGCTCAGTGCTCGGGTTGCTGGGTGCTCAGTGCTCAGTTCTCAGGGTGCTGGGTGCTCAGTGCTCAGGGTGCTGGGTGCTCAGTGCTCAGTAATCAGGGTACTGGGTGCTCAGTGGTCAGGGTGCTGTGTGCTCAGTGCTCAGGGTGCTGGGTGCTCAGTACTCAGGGTGCTGGGTGCTCAGTGCTCGGGGAGCTGGGTGCTCAGTGCTCGCGGTGCTGGGTGCTCAGTGCTCGGGGTGCTCGGTGCCCAGTACTCAGGGTGCTGGGTGCTCAGTGCTCGAGGCGATCAGTACTCAGGGTGCTGTGTGTTCAGTGCTCAGGGTGCTGGGTGCTCAGTACTCCGGGTGCTGGGTGCTCAGTGCTCAGGGTGCTCGGTGCTCAGTGCTCAAGGTGCTGGGTGCTCAGTACTCAGGGTGCTCATGGCTCAGGGTGCTGGGTGCTCAGTACTCAGGGTGCTGGGTGCTCAGTGCTCAGGGTGCTCGGTGCCCTGGGCGCTGGGTGCTCAGTGCTCGGGGTGCTGGGTGCTCAGTGCTCAGGGTGCTCAGTGCTCGGGGTGCTGGGTGCTCAGTGCTCGGGGCGCTGGGTGCTCAGTGCTCGGGGTGCTGGGTGCTCAGTACTCGGGGTGCTGTGTGCTCAGTGCTCAGGGTGCTCAGTGCACAGTACTCAGGGCTCAGGGTGCTCAGTGCTCAGTGCTCAGGGTGCGGGGTGTTCAGTACTCAGGGTGCTGGGTGCTCAGTACTCAGGGTGCTAGGTGCTCAGTGCTCAGGGTGCTGGGTGCTCAGTGCTCGGGGCGTTGGGTGCTCAGTGCTCGGGGTGCTCGGAGCTCAGTACTCAGGGTGCTGGGTGCTCAGTGCTCAGGGTGATCGGTGCTCAGTACTCAGGGTGCTGGGTGCTCAGTGCTCGGGGTGTTCGGTGCTCAGTACGTTGGGTGCTGGGTGCTCAGTACTCAGGGTGCTGGGTGCTCAGTACTCAGGGTGCTGGGTGCTCAGTACTCGGGTGCTGTGTGCTCAGTGCTCAGGGTGCTGGGTGCTCAGTGTTCAGGGTGCTGGGTGCTCAGTTCTCAGGGTGCTGGGTGCTCAGTACTCGGGGTGCTGGGTGCTCAGTACTCAGGGTGCTGGGTGCTCAGTACTCAGGGTGCTGGGTGCTCAGTACTCAGGGTGCTGGGTGCTCAGTACTCGGGTGCTGGGTGCTCAGTGCTCAGGGTGATGGGTGCTCAGTGCTCGGGGTGCTGGCTGCTCAGTGCTCAGTACTAAGGGTGCTGGGTGCTCAGTGCTCGGGGTGCTGGGTGCTCAGTGCTCAGTACTCAGGGTTGTGGGTGCTCAGTGCTCAGGGTGCTGGGTGCTCAGTGCTCAGGGTGCTAGGTGCTCGGTGCTCGGGGTGCTGGGTGCTTAGTGCTCGGGGTGCCGGTGCTCAGTACTCGTGGTGCTCAGTGCTCAGTACTCTGGGCGCTGGGTGCTCAGTGCTCAGGGTGCTGGGTGCTCAGTACTCAGGGTGCTGGGTGCTCGGTGCTCAGTACGCTGGGTGCTCAGTGCTCAGGGTGCTGGGTGCTCAGTGCTCGGGGTGCTGGGTGCTCAGTGCTCAGTACTCAGGGTGCTGGGTGCTCAGTGCTCAGGGTGCTGGGTGCTCAGTACTCAGGGTGCTGGGTGCTCGGTGCTCAGTATGCTGGGTGCTCAGTGCTCAGGGTGCTGGGTGCTCAGTACTCAGGGTGCTGGGTGCTCGGTGCTCAGTACGCTGGGTGCTCAGTACTCCGGTTGCTGGGTGCTCAGTTCTCGGGGTGCTCGGTGCTCAGTGCTCAAGGTGCTGGGTGCTCAGTACTCAGGGTGCTCATTGCTCAGGGTGCTGGGTGCTCAGTACTCAGGGTGCTGGGTGCTCAGTACTCAGGGTGCTCGGTGCTCGGGGCGCTGGGTGCTCCGGGTGCTCGGAGCTCAGTACTCAGGGTGCTGGGTGCTCAGTGCTCGGGGTGCTCGGTGCTCAGTACTCAGGGTGCTGGGTGCTCACTGCTCAGGGTGCTGGGTGCTCAGTGCTCGGGGTGCTGGATGCACAGTGCTCCGGGGGCTGGGTGCTCAGTGCTCAGTGCTCAGGGTGCTGGGTGCTCAGTGCTCAGGGTGCTGGTTGCTCAGTACTCAGGGTGCTAGGTGCTCAGTACTCAGGGTGCTGGGTGCTCAGTGCTCAGGGTGCTGGGTGCTCAGTACTCAGGGTGCTGGGTGATCAGTGCTCGGGGTGCTGGGTGCTCAGTGCTCAGGGTGCTGGGTGCTCAGTGCTCAGGGAGCTGGGTGCTCAGTACTCATTGTGCTGGGTGCTCAGTGCTCGGGGTGCTCAGTGCTCAGTACTCAAGGTGCTGGGTGCTCAGTGCTCAGGGTGCTGGGTGCTCAGTGAACAGGGTGCTGGGTGCTCAGTACTCAGGGTGATCGGTGCTCAGTACTCAGGGTTCTCAGTGCTCAGTACTCAGGGTGCTGGGTACTCAGTGCTCAGGGTGCTGGGAGCTCAGTACTCAGGGTCCTCAGTGCTCAGTACCCGGGGTGCTTGGTGCTCAGTACTCAGGGTGCTCAGTGCTCAGTACTCGGCGTGCTGGGTGCTCAGTGTTCGGGGTGCTCGGAGCTCAGTACTCAGGGTGCTGGGTGCCCCGTGCTCGGGGTGCTCGGTGCTCAGTACTCAGGGTGCTGGGTGCTCAGTGCTCGGGGTGCTGGGTGCTCAGTGCTCAGTACTCAGGGAGCTGGGTGCTCAGTGCTCAGGGTGCTGTGTGCTCAGTGCTCAGGGTGCTGGGTGCTCAGTACTCAGGGTGCTGTGTGCTCAGTGCTTGGGGTGCTGTGTGCTCAGTACTCAGGGTGCTGGGTGCTCAGTGCTCAGGGTGCTGGGTGCTCAGTGCTCAGGGTGCTGGGTGCTCAGTGCTCAGTACTCAGGGTGCTGGGTGCTCAGTGCTCAGGGTGCTGTGTGCACAGTGCTCAGGGTGCTGGGTGCTCAGTGCTCAGGGTGCTGGGTACTCAGTGCTCAGAGTGCTGGGTGCTCAGTACTCAGGGTGCTGGGTGCTCAGTACTCAGGTTGCTGGGTGCTCAGTGCTCGGGGTGCTGGGTGCTCAGTACTCAGGGTGCTGGGTGCTCAGTGCTCGAGGTGCTCAGTACTCAGGGTGCTGTGTGTTCAGTGCTCAGGGTGCTGGGTGCTCAGTACTCAGGGTGCTCGGTGCTTAGTACTCAGGGTGCTCGGTGCTCAGTACTTTGGGTGCTCACTACTCACGGTGCTGGGTGCTCATGGTGCTGGGTGCTCAGTGCTCAGGGTGCTGGGTGCTCAGTGCTCAGGGTGCTGGGTGCTCAGTACTCAGGGTGCTGGGTGTTCAGTACTCGGGGTGCTGGGTTCTCAGTACTCAGGGTGCTGGGTGCTCAGTACTCGGGGTGCTGGGTTCTCAGTACACAGGTTGCTGGGTGCTCAGTACTCAGGGTGCTGGGTGCTCAGTACTCGGGTGCTGGGTGCTCAGTGCTCAGGGTGCTGGGTGCTCAGTGCACGGGGTGCTGGGTGCTCAGGGCTCAGTACTCAGGGTGCTGGGTGCTCAGTGCTCAGGGTGCTGGGTGCTGAGTGCTCAGTACTCAGGGTGCTGGGTGCTCAGGGCTCAGGGTGCTGGGTCCTCAGTGCTCAGGGTGCTGGGTGCTCAGTGCTCGGGGTGCTGGGTGCTCAGTGCTCAGGGTGCTGGGTGCTCAGTACTCAGGGTGCTGGGTGCTCAGTGCTCGGGGTGCTGGGTGCTCAGTGCTCGGGTTGCTGGGTGCTCAGTACTCAGGGTGCTGGGTGCTCAGTACTCGGGGTGCTGGGTGCTCAGTACTCAGGGTGCTGGGTGCTCAGTTCTCAGGGTGTTGGGTGCTCAGTACTCGGGTGCTGGGTGCTCAGTGCTCAGGGTGCTGGGTGCTCAGTGCTCAGGGTGCTGGGTGCTCAGTGCTCAGTACTCAGGGTGCTGGGTGCTCAGTGCTCGGGGTGCTGGGTGCTCAGTGCTCAGTACTCAGGGTGCTGGGTGCTCAGTGCTCAGGGTGCTGTGTGCTCAGAGCTCAGGGTGCTGGGTGCTCAGTGCTCAGGGTGCTGGGTACTCAGTGCTCAGGGTGCTGGGTGGTCAGTACTCAGGGTGCTGGGTGCTCAGGGCTCAGGGTGCTGGGTGCTCAGTGCTTGGGGTGCTGGGTGCTCAGTGCTCGGGGTGCTCGGTGCTCAGTACTCAGGGTGCTGGGTGCTCAGTGCTCGAGGTGCTCAGTGCTCAGACTGCTATATGTTCAGTGCTCAGGGTGCTGGGTGCTCAGTACTCAGGGTGCTCGGTGCTTAGTACTCAGGGTGCTGGGTGCTCAGTACTCCGGGTCCTGGGTGCTCAGTGCTCGGGGTGCGCGGTGCTCAGTACTCAGTGCTCAGGGTGCTCAGTGCTCAGTGCTCAGGGTGCTGGGTGTTCAGTACTCAGGGTGCTGGGTGCTCAGTACTCAGGGTGCTGGGTGCTCAGTGCTCAGGGTGCTGGGTGCTCAGTACTCGGGGTGCTCGGTGCTCGGTGCTCAGTGCTCAGGGTGCTGGGTGCTCAGTACTCAGGGTGCTGGGTGCTCAGTACTCAGGGTGCTGGGTGCTCAGTGCTCAGGGTGCTGGGTACTCAGTGTTCAGGGTGCTCGGTGCTCAGTACTCGGTGTGCTGGTTGCTCATTCTCGGGGTGCTGGGTGCTCAGTGCTCGGGGTGCTGGGTGCTCAGTACTCAGGGTGCTGGGTGCTCAGTGCTCAGGGTGCTGGGTGCTCAGTACTCAGGTTGCTAGGTGCTCAGTGCTCAGGGTGCTGGGTGCTCAGTACTCAGGGTGCTGGGTGCTCAGTGCTCAGGGTGCTGGGTGCTCAGTACTCAGGGTGCTGGGAGCTCAGTGCTCAGGGTGATCGGTGCTCAGTACTCAGGGTGCTCAGTACTCAGGGTGCTGGGTGCTCAGTGCTCAGGGTGCTGGGTGCTCAGTGCTCAGGGTGCTGGGTGTTCAGTACTCAGGGTGCTGGGTGCTCAGTACTCAGGGTGCTGGGTGCTCAGTGCTCAGGGTGCTCAGTGCTCAGTACTCGGGGTGCTTGGTGCTCAGTACTCAGGGTGCTCAGTGCTCAGTACTCGGGGTGCTGGGTGCTCAGTGCTCAGGGTGCTCAGTGCTCGGGGTGCTGGGTGCTCAGTGCTCAGGGTGCTGGGTACTCAGTGCTCAGGGTGCTGGGTGGTCAGTACTCTGGTTGCTGGGTGCTCAGTACTCGGGTGCTGGGTGCTCAGTGCTCAGGGTGCTGGGTGCTCAGTGCTCGGGGTGCTGGGTGCTCAGGGCTCAGTACTCAGGGTGCTGGGTGCTCAGTGCTCGGGGTGCTGGGTGCTGAGTGCTCAGTACTCAGGGTGCTGGGTGCTCAGGGCTCAGGGTGCTGGGTCCTCAGTGCTCAGGGTGCTGGGTGCTCAGTGCTCGGGGTGCTGGGTGCTCAGTGCTCGGGGTGCTGGGTGCTGAGTGCTCAGTACTCAGGGTGCTGGGTGCTCAGGGCTCAGGGTGCTGGGTCCTCAGTGCTCAGGGTGCTGGGTGCTCAGTGCTCGGGGTGCTGGGTGCTCAGTGCTCGGGGTGCTGGGTGCTGAGTGCTCAGTACTCAGGGTGCTGGGTGCTCAGGGCTCAGGGTGCTGGGTCCTCAGTGCTCAGGGTGCTGGGTGCTCAGTGCTCGGGGTGCTGGGTGCTCAGTGCTCAGTGCTCAGGGTGCTGGGTGCTCAGTACTCAGGGTGCTGGGTGCTCAGTGCTCGGGGTGCTGGGTGCTCAGTGCTCGGGTTGCTGGGTGCTCAGTACTCAGGGTGCTGGGTGCTCAGTACTCGGGGTGCTGGGTGCTCAGTACTCAGGGTGCTGGGTGCTCAGTACTCAGGGTGTTGGGTGCTCAGTACTCGGGTGCTGGGTGCTCAGTGCTCAGGGTGCTGGGTGCTCAGTGCTCGGGGTGCTGGGTGCTCAGTGCTCAGTACTCAGGGTGCTGGGTGCTCAGTGCTCGGGGTGCTGGGTGCTCAGTGCTCAGTACTCAGGGTGCTGGGTGCTCAGTGCTCAGGGTGCTGTGTGCTCAGAGCTCAGGGTGCTGGGTGCTCAGTGCTCAGGGTGCTGGGTACTCAGTGCTCAGGGTGCTGGGTGGTCAGTACTCAGGGTGCTGGGTGCTCAGGGCTCAGGGTGCTGGGTGCTCAGTGCTCGGGGTGCTGGGTGCTCAGTGCTTGGGGTGCTGGGTGCTCAGTGCTCGGGGTGCTCGGTGCTCAGTACTCAGGGTGCTGGGTGCTCAGTGCTCGAGGTGCTCAGTACTCAGACTGCTATATGTTCAGTGCTCAGGGTGCTGGGTGCTCAGTACTCAGGGTGATCGGTGCTTAGTACTCAGGGTGCTGGGTGCTCAGTACTCCGGGTCCTGGGTGCTCAGTGCTCGGGGTGCTCGGTGCTCAGTACTCAGTGCTCAGGGTGCTCAGTGCTCAGTGCTCAGGGTGCTGGGTGTTCAGTACTCAGGGTGCTGGGTGCTCAGTACTCAGGGTGCTTGGTGCTCAGTGCTCAGGGTGCTGGGTGCTCAGTACTCAGGGTGCTGTGTCCTCAGTACTCAGGGTGCTGGGTGCTCAGTGCTCAGGGTGCTGGGTACTCAGTGCTCA
Organism: Microtus oregoni; assembly: GCF_018167655.1. Taxonomy (NCBI): domain Eukaryota; kingdom Metazoa; phylum Chordata; class Mammalia; order Rodentia; family Cricetidae; genus Microtus; species Microtus oregoni. The sequence goes on along the minus strand of NW_024543284.1, from coordinate 508,522 downwards.
GGGTGCTCGGTGCTCAGTACTCGGTGTGCTGGGTGCTCATTCTCGGGGTGATGGGTGCTCAGTGCTCGGGGTGCTGGGTGCTCAGTACTCAGTGTGCTGGGTGCTCAGTGCTCAGGGTGCTGGGTGCTCAGTACTCAAGGTGCTAGGTGCTCAGTGCTCAGGGTGCTGGGTGCTCAGTACTCAGGGTGCTGGGTGCTCAGTGCTCAGGGTGCTGGGTGCTCAGTACTCAGGGTGCTGGGAGCTCAGTGCTCAGGGTGATCGGTGCTCAGTACTCAGGGTGCTCAGTACTCAGGGTGCTCGGTGCTTAGTACTCAGGGTGCTGGGTGCTCAGAACTCCAGGTCCTGGGTGCTCAGTGCTCGGGGTGCGCGGTGCTCAGTACTCAGTGCTCAGGGTGCTCAGTGCTCAGTGCTCAGGGTGCTGGGTGTTCAGTACTCAGGGTGCTGGGTGCTCAGTACTCAGGGTGCTGGGTGCTCAGTGCTCAGGGTGCTGGGTGCTCAGTACTCGGGGTGCTCGGTGCTCGGTGCTCAGTGCTCAGGGTGCTGGGTGCTCAGTACTCAGGGTGCTGGGTGCTCAGTACTCAGGGTGCTGGGTGCTCAGTGCTCAGGGTGCTGGGTACTCAGTGCTCAGGGTGCTCGGTGCTCAGTACTCGGTGTGCTGGGTGCTCATTCTCGGGGTGCTGGGTGCTCAGTGCTCGGGGTGCTGGGTGCTCAGTACTCAGGGTGCTGGGTGCTCAGTGCTCAGGGTGCTGGGTGCTCAGTACTCAGGTTGCTAGGTGCTCAGTGCTCAGGGTGCTGGGTGCTCAGTACTCAGGGTGCTGGGTGCTCAGTGCTCAGGGTGCTGGGTGCTCAGTACTCAGGGTGCTGGGAGCTCAGTGCTCAGGGTGATCGGTGCTCAGTACTCAGGGTGCTCAGTACTCAGGGTGCTGGGTGCTCAGTGCTCAGGGTGCTGGGTGCTCAGTGCTCAGGGTGCTGGGTGTTCAGTACTCAGGGTGCTGGGTGCTCAGTACTCAGGGTGCTGGGTGCTCAGTGCTCAGGGTGCTCAGTGCTCAGTACTCGGGGTGCTTGGTGCTCAGTACTCAGGGTGCTCATTGCTCAGTACTCGGGGTGCTGGGTGCTCAGTGCTCAGGGTGCTCAGTGCTCGGGGTGCTGGGTGCTCAGTGCTCAGGGTGCTGGGTACTCAGTGCTCAGGGTGCTGGGTGGTCAGTGCTCGGGGTGCTGGGTGCTCAGGGCTCAGTACTCAGGGTGCTGGGTGCTCAGTGCTCGGGGTGCTGGGTGCTGAGTGCTCAGTACTCAGGGTGCTGGGTGCTCAGGGCTCAGGGTGCTGGGTCCTCAGTGCTCAGGGTGCTGGGTGCTCAGTGCTCGGGGTGCTGGGTGCTCAGTGCTCGGGGTGCTGGGTGCTGAGTGCTCAGTACTCAGGGTGCTGGGTGCTCAGGGCTCAGGGTGCTGGGTCCTCAGTGCTCAGGGTGCTGGGTGCTCAGTGCTCGGGGTGCTGGGTGCTCAGTGCTCGGGGTGCTGGGTGCTGAGTGCTCAGTACTCAGGGTGCTGGGTGCTCAGGGCTCAGGGTGCTGGGTCCTCAGTGCTCAGGGTGCTGGGTGCTCAGTGCTCGGGGTGCTGGGTGCTCAGTGCTCAGTGCTCAGGGTGCTGGGTGCTCAGTACTCAGGGTGCTGGGTGCTCAGTGCTCGGGGTGCTGGGTGCTCAGTGCTCGGGTTGCTGGGTGCTCAGTACTCAGGGTGCTGGGTGCTCAGTACTCGGGGTGCTGGGTGCTCAGTACTCAGGGTGCTGGGTGCTCAGTACTCAGGGTGTTGGGTGCTCAGTACTCGGGTGCTGGGTGCTCAGTGCTCAGGGTGCTGGGTGCTCAGTGCTCGGGGTGCTGGGTGCTCAGTGCTCAGTACTCAGGGTGCTGGGTGCTCAGTGCTCGGGGTGCTGGGTGCTCAGTGCTCAGTACTCAGGGTGCTGGGTGCTCAGTGCTCAGGGTGCTGTGTGCTCAGAGCTCAGGGTGCTGGGTGCTCAGTGCTCAGGGTGCTGGGTACTCAGTGCTCAGGGTGCTGGGTGGTCAGTACTCAGGGTGCTGGGTGCTCAGGGCTCAGGGTGCTGGGTGCTCAGTGCTCGGGGTGCTGGGTGCTCAGTGCTTGGGGTGCTGGGTGCTCAGTGCTCGGGGTGCTCGGTGCTCAGTACTCAGGGTGCTGGGTGCTCAGTGCTCGAGGTGCTCAGTACTCAGACTGCTATATGTTCAGTGCTCAGGGTGCTGGGTGCTCAGTACTCAGGGTGATCGGTGCTTAGTACTCAGGGTGCTGGGTGCTCAGTACTCCGGGTCCTGGGTGCTCAGTGCTCGGGGTGCTCGGTGCTCAGTACTCAGTGCTCAGGGTGCTCAGTGCTCAGTGCTCAGGGTGCTGGGTGTTCAGTACTCAGGGTGCTGGGTGCTCAGTACTCAGGGTGCTTGGTGCTCAGTGCTCAGGGTGCTGGGTGCTCAGTACTCGGGGTGCTCGGTGCTCGGTGCTCAGTGCTCAGGGTGCTGGGTGCTCAGTACTCAGGGTGCTGGGTCCTCAGTACTCAGGGTGCTGGGTGCTCAGTGCTCAGGGTGCTGGGTACTCAGTGCTCAGGGTGCTCGGTGCTCAGTACTCGGTGTGCTGGGTGCTCATTCTCGGGGTGATGGGTGCTCAGTGCTCGGGGTGCTGGGTGCTCAGTACTCAGTGTGCTGGGTGCTCAGTGCTCAGGGTGCTGGGTGCTCAGTACTCAAGGTGCTAGGTGCTCAGTGCTCAGGGTGCTGGGTGCTCAGTACTCAGGGTGCTGGGTGCTCAGTGCTCAGGGTGCTGGGTGCTCAGTACTCAGGGTGCTGGGAGCTCAGTGCTCAGGGTGATCGGTGCTCAGTACTCAGGGTGCTCAGTACTCAGGGTGCTGGGTGCTCAGTGCTCGGGGTGCTGGGTGCTCAGTGCTCAGGGTGCTGGGTGTTCAGTACTCAGGGTGCTGGGTGCTCAGTACTCAGGGTGCTGGGTGCTCCGTGCTCAGGGTGCTCAGTGCTCAGTACTCGGGGTGCTTGGTGCTCAGTACTCAGGGTGCTCAGTGCTCAGTACTCGGGGTGCTGGGTGCTCAGTGCTCAGGGTGCTCGGTGCTCGGGGCGCTGGGTGCTCAGTCCTCGGGGTGCTCGGAGCTCAGTACTCAGGGTGCTGGGTGCTCAGTGCTCAGGGTGCTCGGTGCTCGGGGCGCTGGGTGCTCAGTCCTCGGGGTGCTCGGAGCTCAGTACTCAGGGTGCTGGGTGCTCAGTGCTCTGGGTTCTCGGTGCTCAGTACTCAGGGTGCTGGGTGCTCAGTGCTCGTTGTGCTCGGTGCTCAGTACTTTGGGTGCTCACTACTCAGGGTGCTGGGTGCTCAGTGCTCAGGGTGCTGGGTGCTCAGTGCTCAGGGTGCTGGGTGCTCAGTGCTCGGGGTGCTGGGTGCTCAGTGCTCAGGGTGCTGGGTGCTCAGTACTCGGGGTGCTGGGTTCTCAGTACTCAGGGTGCTGGGTGCTCAGTACTCTGGGTGCTGGGTTCTCAGTACACAGGTTGCTGGGTGCTCAGTACTCAGGGTGCTGGGTGCTCAGTACTCGGGTGCTGGGTGCTCAGTGCTCAGGGTGCTGGGTGCTCAGTGCTCGGGGTGCTGAGTGCTCAGGGCTCAGTACTCAGGGTGCTGGGTGCTCAGTGCTCGGGGTGCTGGGTGCTGAGTGCTCAGTACTCAGGGTGCTGGGTGCTCAGGGCTCAGGGTGCTGGGTCCTCAGTGCTCAGGGTGCTGGGTGCTCAGTGCTCGGGGTGCTGGGTGCTCAGTGCTCAGGGTGCTGGGTGCTCAGTACTCAGGGTGCTGGGTGCTCAGTGCTCGGGGTGCTGCGTGCTCAGTGCTCGGGTTGCTGGGTGCTCAGTACTCAGGGTGCTGGGTGCTCAGTACTCGGGGTGCTGGGTGCTCAGTACTCAGGGTGCTGGGTGCTCAGTACTCAGGGTTTTGGGTGCTCAGTACTCGGGTGCTGGGTGCTCAGTGCTCAGGGTGCTGGGTGCTCAGTGCTCGGGGTGCTGGGTGCTCAGTGCTCAGTACTCAGGGTGCTGGGTGCTCAGTGCTCGGGGTGCTGGGTGCTCAGTGCTCAGTACTCAGGGTGCTGGCTGCTCAGTGCTCAGGGTGCTGTGTGCTCAGAGCTCAGGGTGCTGGGTGCTCAGTGCTCAGGGTGCTGGGTACTCAGTGCTCAGGGTGCTGGGTGGTCAGTACTCAGGGTGCTGGGTGCTCTGTACTCGGGTGCTGGGTGCTCAGTGCTCAGGGTGCTGGGTGCTCAGTGCTCGGGGTGCTGGGTGCTCAGGGCTCAGTACTCAGGGTGCTGGGTGCTCAGTGCTCGGGGTGCTGGGTGCTGAGTGCTCAGTACTCAGGGTGCTGGGTGCTCAGGGCTCAGGGTGCTGGGTCCTCAGTGCTCAGGGTGCTGGGTGCTCAGTGCTCGGGGTGCTGGGTGCTCAGTGCTCAGGGTGCTGGGTGCTCAGTACTCAGGGTGCTGGGTGCTCAGTGCTCGGGGTGCTGGGTGCTGAGTGCTCAGTACTCAGGGTGCTGGGTGCTCAGGGCTCAGGGTGCTGGGTCCTCAGTGCTCAGGGTGCTGGGTGCTCAGTGCTCCGGGTGCTGGGTGCTCAGTGCTCAGTGCTCAGGGTGCTCTGTGCTCAGTACTCAGGGTGCTGGGTGCTCAGTGCTCGGGGTGCTGGGTGCTCAGTGCTCGGGTTGCTGGGTGCTCAGTACTCAGGGTGCTGGGTGCTCAGTACTCGGGGTGCTGGGTGCTCAGTACTCAGGGTGCTGGGTGCTCAGTACTCAGGGTGTTGGTTGCTCAGTACTCGGGTGCTGGGTGCTCAGTGCTCAGGGTGCTGGGTGCTCAGTGCTCGGGGTGCTGGGTGCTCAGTGCTCAGTACTCAGGGTGCTGGGTGCTCAGTGCTCGGGGTGCTGGGTGCTCAGTGCTCAGTACTCAGGGTGCTGGGTGCTCAGTGCTCAGGGTGCTGTGTGCTCAGAGCTCAGGGTGCTGGGTGCTCAGTGCTCAGGGTGCTGGGTACTCAGTGCTCAGGGTGCTGGGTGGTCAGTACTCAGGGTGCTGGGTGCTCAGGGCTCAGGGTGCTGGGTGCTCAGTGCTCGGGGTGCTGGGTGCTCAGTGCTTGGGGTGCTGGGTGCTCAGTGCTCGGGGTGCTCAGTGCTCAGTACTCAGGGTGCTGGGTGCTCAGTGCTCGAGGTGCTCAGTACTCAGACTGCTATATGTTCAGTGCTCAGGGTGCTGGGTTCTCAGTACTCAGGGTGCTCGGTGCTTACTACTCAGGGTGCTGGGTGCTCAGTACTCCGGGTCCTGGGTGCTCAGTGCTCGGGGTGCTCGGTGCTCAGTACTCAGTGCTCAGGGTGCTCAGTGCTCAGTGCTCAGGGTGCTGGGTGTTCAGTACTCAGGGTGCTGGGTGCTCAGTACTCAGGGTGCTGGGTGCTCAGTGTTCAGGGTGCTGAGTGCTCAGTACTCGGGGTGCTCGGTGCTCGGTGCTCAGTGCTCAGGGTGCTGGGTGCTCAGTACTCATGGTGCTGGGTGCTCAGTACTCAGGGTGCTGGGTGCTCAGTGCTCAGGGTGCTGGGTACTCAGTGCTCAGGGTGCTCGGTGCTCAGTACTCGGTGTGCTGGGTGCTCATTCTCGGGGTGCTGGGTGCTCAGTGCTCGGGGTGCTGGGTGCTCAGTACTCAGGGTGCTGGGTGCTCAGTGCTCAGGGTGCTGGGTGCTCAGTACTCAGGGTACTAGGTGCTCAGTGCTCAGGGTGCTGGGTGCTCATTACTCAGGGTGCTGGGTGCTCAGTGCTCAGGGTGCTGGGTGCTCAGTACTCAGGGTGCTGGGAGCTCAGTGCTCAGGGTGATCGGTGCTCAGTACTCAGGGTGCACAGTACTCAGGGTGCTGGGTGCTCAGTGCTCGGGGTGCTGTGTGCTCAGTGCTCAGGGTGCTGGGTGTTCAGTACTCAGGGTGCTGGGTGCTCAGTCCTCAGGGTGCTGGGTGCTCAGTGCTCAGGGTGCTCAGTGCTCAGTACTCGGGGTGCTGGGTGCTCAGTGCTCAGGGTGCTCAGTGCTCGGGGTGCTGGGTGCTCAGTGCTCGGGGTGCTGGGTGCTCAGTACTCGGGGTGCTATGTGCTCAGTGCTCAGGGTGCTCAGTGCTCAGTACTCAGTGCTCAGGGTGCTCAGTTCTCAGTGCTCAGGGTGCTGGGTGTTCAGTACTCAGGGTGCTGGGTGCTCAGTACTCAGGGTGCTAGGTGCTCAGTGCTCAGGGTGCTGGGTGCTCAGTGCTCAGGGTGCTCGGTGCTCGGGGCGCTGGGTGCTCAGTCCTCGGGGTGCTCGGAGCTCAGTACTCAGGGTGCTGGGTGCTCAGTGCTCGGGGTTCTCGGTGCTCAGTACTCAGGGTGCTGGGTGCTCAGTGCTCGTTGTGCGCGGTGCTCAGTACTCAGGTTGCTGGGTGCTCAGTGCTCGGGGTGCTGGGTGCTCAGTACTCAGGGTGCTGGGTGCTCAATGCTCGAGGTGCTCAGTACTCAGGGTGCTGTGTGTTCAGTGCTCAGGGTGCTGGGTGCTCAGTACTCAGGGTGCTCGGTGCTTAGTACTCAGGGTGCTGGGTGCTCAGTGCTCGTTGTGCTCGGTGCTCAGTACTTTGGGTGCTCACTACTCAGGGTGCTGGGTGCTCAGGGTGCTGGGTGCTCAGTGCTCAGGGTGCTGGGTGCTCAGTGCTCAGGGTGCTGGGTGCTCAGTACTCAGGGTGCTGGGTGTTCAGTACTCGGGGTGCTGGGTTCTCAGTACTCAGGGTGCTGGGTGCTCAGTACTCGGGGTGCTGGGTTCTCAGTACACAGGTTGCTGGGTGCTCAGTACTCAGGGTGCTGGGTGCTCAGTACTCGGGTGCTGGGTGCTCAGTGCTCAGGGTGCTGGGTGCTCAGTGCACGGGGTGCTGGGTGCTCAGGGCTCAGTACTCAGGGTGCTGGGTGCTCAGTGCTCAGGGTGCTGGGTGCTGAGTGCTCAGTACTCAGGGTGCTGGGTGCTCAGGGCTCAGGGTGCTGGGTCCTCAGTGCTCAGGGTGCTGGGTGCTCAGTGCTCGGGGTGCTGGGTGCTCAGTGCTCAGGGTGCTGGGTGCTCAGTACTCAGGGTGCTGGGTGCTCAGTGCTCGGGGTGCTGGGTGCTCAGTGCTCGGGTTGCTGGGTGCTCAGTACTCAGGGTGCTGGGTGCTCAGTACTCGGGGTGCTGGGTGCTCAGTACTCAGGGTGCTGGGTGCTCAGTTCTCAGGGTGTTGGGTGCTCAGTACTCGGGTGCTGGGTGCTCAGTGCTCAGGGTTCTGGGTGCTCAGTGCTCGGGGTGCTGGGTGCTCAGTGCTCAGTACTCAGGGTGCTGGGTGCTCAGTGCTTGGGGTGCTGGGTGCTCAGTGCTCAGTACTCAGGGTGCTGGGTGCTCAGTGCTCAGGGTGCTGTGTGCTCAGAGCTCAGGGTGCTGGGTGCTCAGTGCTCAGGGTGCTGGGTACTCAGTGCTCAGGGTGCTGGGTGGTCAGTACTCAGGGTGCTGGGTGCTCAGGGCTCAGGGTGCTGGGTGCTCAGTGCTCGGGGTGCTGGGTGCTCAGTGCTTGGGGTGCTGGGTGCTCAGTGCTCGGGGTGCTCGGTGCTCAGTACTCAGGGTGCTGGGTGCTCAGTGCTCGAGGTGCTCAGTGCTCAGACTGCTATATGTTCAGTGCTCAGGGTGCTGGGTGCTCAGTACTCAGGGTGCTCGGTGCTTAGTACTCAGGGTGCTGGGTGCTCAGTACTCCGGGTCCTGGGTGCTCAGTGCTCGGGGTGCGCGGTGCTCAGTACTCAGTGCTCAGGGTGCTCAGTGCTCAGTGCTCAGGGTGCTGGGTGTTCAGTACTCAGGGTGCTGGGTGCTCAGTACTCAGGGTGCTGGGTGCTCAGTGCTCAGGGTGCTGGGTGCTCAGTACTCGGGGTGCTCGGTGCTCGGTGCTCAGTGCTCAGGGTGCTGGGTGCTCAGTACTCAGGGTGCTGGGTGCTCAGTACTCAGGGTGCTGGGTGCTCAGTGCTCAGGGTGCTGGGTACTCAGTGCTCAGGGTGCTCGGTGCTCAGTACTCGGTGTGCTGGGTGCTCATTCTCGGGGTGCTGGGTGCTCAGTGCTCGGGGTGCTGGGTGCTCAGTACTCAGGGTGCTGGGTGCTCAGTGCTCAGGGTGCTGGGTGCTCAGTACTCAGGTTGCTAGGTGCTCAGTGCTCAGGGTGCTGGGTGCTCAGTACTCAGGGTGCTGGGTGCTCAGTGCTCAGGGTGCTGGGTGCTCAGTACTCAGGGTGCTGGGAGCTCAGTGCTCAGGGTGATCGGTGCTCAGTACTCAGGGTGCTCAGTACTCAGGGTGCTGGGTGCTCAGTGCTCAGGGTGCTGGGTGCTCAGTGCTCAGGGTGCTGGGTGTTCAGTACTCAGGGTGCTGGGTGCTCAGTACTCAGGGTGCTGGGTGCTCAGTGCTCAGGGTGCTCAGTGCTCAGTACTCGGGGTGCTTGGTGCTCAGTACTCAGGGTGCTCAGTGCTCAGTACTCGGGGTGCTGGGTGCTCAGTGCTCAGGGTGCTCAGTGCTCGGGGTGCTGGGTGCTCAGTGCTCAGGATGCTGGGTACTCAGTGCTCAGGGTGCTGGGTGGTCAGTACTCTGGGTGCTGGGTGCTCAGTACTCGGGTGCTGGGTGCTCAGTGCTCAGGGTGCTGGGTGCTCAGTGCTCGGGGTGCTGGGTGCTCAGGGCTCAGTACTCAGGGTGCTGGGTGCTCAGTGCTCGGGGTGCTGGGTGCTGAGTGCTCAGTACTCAGGGTGCTGGGTGCTCAGGGCTCAGGGTGCTGGGTCCTCAGTGCTCAGGGTGCTGGGTGCTCAGTGCTCGGGGTGCTGGGTGCTCAGTGCTCGGGGTGCTGGGTGCTGAGTGCTCAGTACTCAGGGTGCTGGGTGCTCAGGGCTCAGGGTGCTGGGTCCTCAGTGCTCAGGGTGCTGGGTGCTCAGTGCTCGGGGTGCTGGGTGCTCAGTGCTCGGGGTGCTGGGTGCTGAGTGCTCAGTACTCAGGGTGCTGGGTGCTCAGGGCTCAGGGTGCTGGGTCCTCAGTGCTCAGGGTGCTGGGTGCTCAGTGCTCGGGGTGCTGGGTGCTCAGTGCTCAGTGCTCAGGGTGCTGGGTGCTCAGTACTCAGGGTGCTGGGTGCTCAGTGCTCGGGGTGCTGGGTGCTCAGTGCTCGGGTTGCTGGGTGCTCAGTACTCAGGGTGCTGGGTGCTCAGTACTCGGGGTGCTGGGTGCTCAGTACTCAGGGTGCTGGGTGCTCAGTACTCAGGGTGTTGGGTGCTCAGTACTCGGGTGCTGGGTGCTCAGTGCTCAGGGTGCTGGGTGCTCAGTGCTCGGGGTGCTGGGTGCTCAGTGCTCAGTACTCAGGGTGCTGGGTGCTCAGTGCTCGGGGTGCTGGGTGCTCAGTGCTCAGTACTCAGGGTGCTGGGTGCTCAGTGCTCAGGGTGCTGTGTGCTCAGAGCTCAGGGTGCTGGGTGCTCAGTGCTCAGGGTGCTGGGTACTCAGTGCTCAGGGTGCTGGGTGGTCAGTACTCAGGGTGCTGGGTGCTCAGGGCTCAGGGTGCTGGGTGCTCAGTGCTCGGGGTGCTGGGTGCTCAGTGCTTGGGGTGCTGGGTGCTCAGTGCTCGGGGTGCTCGGTGCTCAGTACTCAGGGTGCTGGGTGCTCAGTGCTCGAGGTGCTCAGTACTCAGACTGCTATATGTTCAGTGCTCAGGGTGCTGGGTGCTCAGTACTCAGGGTGATCGGTGCTTAGTACTCAGGGTGCTGGGTGCTCAGTACTCCGGGTCCTGGGTGCTCAGTGCTCGGGGTGCTCGGTGCTCAGTACTCAGTGCTCAGGGTGCTCAGTGCTCAGTGCTCAGGGTGCTGGGTGTTCAGTACTCAGGGTGCTGGGTGCTCAGTACTCAGGGTGCTTGGTGCTCAGTGCTCAGGGTGCTGGGTGCTCAGTACTCGGGGTGCTCGGTGCTCGGTGCTCAGTGCTCAGGGTGCTGGGTGCTCAGTACTCAGGGTGCTGGGTGCTCAGTACTCAGGGTGCTGGGTGCTCAGTGCTCAGGGTGCTGGGTACTCAGTGCTCAGGGTGCTCGGTGCTCAGTACTCGGTGTGCTGGGTGCTCATTCTCGGGGTGCTGGGTGCTCAGTGCTCGGGGTGCTGGGTGCTCAGTACTCAGTGTGCTGGGTGCTCAGTGCTCAGGGTGCTGGGTGCTCAGTACTCAAGGTGCTAGGTGCTCAGTGCTCAGGGTGCTGGGTGCACAGTACTCAGGGTGCTGGGTGCTCAGTGCTCAGGGTGCTGGGTGCTCAGTACTCAGGGTGCTGGGAGCTCAGTGCTCAGGGTGATCGGTGCTCATTACTCAGGGTGCTCAGTACTCAGGGTGCTGGGTGCTCAGTGCTCGGGGTGCTGGGTGCTCAGTGCTCAGGGTGCTGGGTGCTCAGTACTCAGGGTGCTCGGTGCTTAGTACTCAGGGTGCTGGGTGCTCAGTGCTCGTTGTGCTCGGTGCTCAGTACTTTGGGTGCTCACTACTCAGGGTGCTGGGTGCTCAGGGTGCTGGGTGCTCAGTGCTCAGGGTGCTGGGTGCTCAGTGCTCAGGGTGCTGGGTGTTCAGTACTCAGGGTGCTGGGTGTTCAGTACTCGGGGTGCTGGGTTCTCAGTACTCAGGGTGCTGGGTGCTCAGTACTCGGGGTGCTGGGTTCTCAGTACACAGGTTGCTGGGTGCTCAGTACTCAGGGTGCTGGGTGCTCAGTACTCGGGTGCTGGGTGCTCAGTGCTCAGGGTGCTGGGTGCTCAGTGCACGGGGTGCTGGGTGCTCAGGGCTCAGTACTCAGGGTGCTGGGTGCTCAGTGCTCAGGGTGCTGGGTGCTGAGTGCTCAGTACTCAGGGTGCTGGGTGCTCAGGGCTCAGGGTGCTGGGTCCTCAGTGCTCAGGGTGCTGGGTGCTCAGTGCTCGGGGTGCTGGGTGCTCAGTGCTCAGATTGCTGGGTGCTCAGTACTCAGGGTGCTGGGTGCTCAGTGCTCGGGGTGCTGGGTGCTCAGTGCTCGGGTTGCTGGGTGCTCAGTACTCAGGGTGCTGGGTGCTCAGTACTCGGGGTGCTGGGTGCTCAGTACTCAGGGTGCTGGGTGCTCAGTTCTCAGGGTGTTGGGTGCTCAGTACTCGGGTGCTGGGTGCTCAGTGCTCAGTGTGCTGGGTGCTCAGTGCTCGGGGTGCTGGGTGCTCAGTGCTCAGTACTCAGGGTGCTGGGTGCTCAGTTCTCGGGGTGCTGGGTGCTCAGTGCTCAGTACTCAGGGTGCTGGGTGCTCAGTGCTCAGGGTGCTGTGTGCTCAGAGCTCAGGGTGCTGGGTGCTCAGTGCTCAGGGTGCTGGGTACTCAGTGCTCAGGGTGCTGGGTGGTCAGTACTCAGGGTGCTGGGTGCTCAGGGCTCAGGGTGCTGGGTGCTCAGTGCTCGGGGTGCTGGGTGCTCAGTGCTTGGGGTGCTGGGTGCTCAGTGCTCGGGGTGCTCGGTGCTCAGTACTCAGGGTGCTGGGTGCTCAGTGCTCGAGGTGCTCAGTGCTCAGACTGCTATATGTTCAGTGCTCAGGGTGCTGGGTGCTCAGTACTCAGGGTGCTGGGTGCTCAGTACTCCGGGTCCTGGGTGCTCAGTGCTCGGGGTGCGCGGTGCTCAGTACTCAGTGCTCAGGGTGCTCAGTGCTCAGTGCTCAGGGTGCTGGGTGTTCAGTACTCAGGGTGCTGGGTGCTCAGTACTCAGGGTGCTGGGTGCTCAGTGCTCAGGGTGCTGGGTGCTCAGTACTCGGGGTGCTCGGTGCTCGGTGCTCAGTGCTCAGGGTGCTGGGTGCTCAGTACTCAGGGTGCTGGGTGCTCAGTACTCAGGGTGCTGGGTGCTCAGTGCTCAGGGTGCTGGGTACTCAGTGCTCAGGGTGCTCGGTGCTCAGTACTCGGTGTGCTGGGTGCTCATTCTCGGGGTGCTGGGTGCTCAGTGCTCGGGGTGCTGGGTGCTCAGTACTCAGGGTGCTGGGTGCTCAGTGCTCAGGGTGCTGGGTGCTCAGTACTCAGGTTGCTAGGTGCTCAGTGCTCAGGGTGCTGGGTGCTCAGTACTCAGGGTGCTGGGTGCTCAGTGCTCAGGGTGCTGGGTGCTCAGTACTCAGGGTGCTGGGAGCTCAGTGCTCAGGGTGATCGGTGCTCAGTACTCAGGGTGCTCAGTACTCAGGGTGCTGGGTGCTCAGTGCTCAGGGTGCTGGGTGCTCAGTGCTCAGGGTGCTGGGTGTTCAGTACTCAGGGTGCTGGGTGTTCAGTACTCAGGGTGCTGGGTGCTCAGTGCTCAGGGTGCTCAGTGCTCAGTACTCGGGGTGCTTGGTGCTCAGTACTCAGGGTGCTCAGTGCTCAGTACTCGGGGTGCTGGGTGCTCAGTGCTCAGGGTGCTCAGTGCTCGGGGTGCTGGGTGCTCAGTGCTCAGGATGCTGGGTACTCAGTGCTCAGGGTGCTGGGTGGTCAGTACTCTGGGTGCTGGGTGCTCAGTACTCGGGTGCTGGGTGCTCAGTGCTCAGGGTGCTGGGTGCTCAGTGCTCGGGGTGCTGGGTGCTCAGGGCTCAGTACTCAGGGTGCTGGGTGCTCAGGGCTCAGGGTGCTGGGTCCTCAGTGCTCAGGGTGCTGGGTGCTCAGTGCTCGGGGTGCTGGGTGCTCAGTGCTCGGGGTGCTGGGTGCTGAGTGCTCAGTACTCAGGGTGCTGGGTGCTCAGGGCTCAGGGTGCTGGGTCCTCAGTGCTCAGGGTGCTGGGTGCTCAGTGCTCGGGGTGCTGGGTGCTCAGTGCTCAGTGCTCAGGGTACTGGGTGCTCAGTACTCAGGGTGCTGGGTGCTCAGTGCTCGGGGTGCTGGGTGCTCAGTGCTCGGGGTGCTCGGTGCTCAGTACTCAGGGTGCTGGGTGCTCAGTGCTCGAGGTGCTCAGTACTCAGACTGCTATATGTTCAGTGCTCAGGGTGCTGGGTGCTCAGTACTCAGGGTGATCGGTGCTTAGTACTCAGGGTGCTGGGTGCTCAGTACTCCGGGTCCTGGGTGCTCAGTGCTCAGGGTGCTCGGTGCTCAGTACTCAGTGCTCAGGGTGCTCAGTGCTCAGTGCTCAGGGTGCTGGGTGTTCAGTACTCAGGGTGCTGGGTGCTCAGTACTCAGGGTGCTTGGTGCTCAGTGCTCAGGGTGCTGGGTGCTCAGTACTCGGGGTGCTCGGTGCTCGGTGCTCAGTGCTCAGGGTGCTGGGTGCTCAGTACTCAGGGTGCTGGGTGCTCAGTACTCAGGGTGCTGGGTGCTCAGTGCTCAGGGTGCTGGGTACTCAGTGCTCAGGGTGCTCGGTGCTCAGTACTCGGTGTGCTGGGTGCTCATTCTCGGGGTGCTGGGTGCTCAGTGCTCGGGGTGCTGGGTGCTCAGTACTCAGTGTGCTGGGTGCTCAGTGCTCAGGGTGCTGGGTGCTCAGTACTCAAGGTGCTAGGTGCTCAGTGCTCAGGGTGCTGGGTGCTCAGTACTCAGGGTGCTGGGTGCTCAGTGCTCAGGGTGCTGGGTGCTCAGTACTCAGGGTGCTGGGAGCTCAGTGCTCAGGGTGATCGGTGCTCAGTACTCAGGGTGCTCAGTACTCAGGGTGCTGGGTGCTCAGTGCTCGGGGTGCTGGGTGCTCAGTGCTCAGGGTGCTGGGTGTTCAGTACTCAGGGTGCTGGGTGCTCAGTACTCAGGGTGCTGGGTGCTCAGTGCTCAGGGTGCTCAGTGCTCAGTACTCGGGGTGCTTGGTGCTCAGTACTCAGGGTGCTCAGTGCTCAGTACTCGGGGTGCTGGGTGCTCAGTGCTCAGGGTGCTCGGTGCTCGGGGCGCTGGGTGCTCAGTCCTCGGGGTGCTCGGAGCTCAGTACTCAGGGTGCTGGGTGCTCAGTGCTCAGGGTGCTCGGTGCTCGGGGCGCTGGGTGCTCAGTCCTCGGGGTGCTCGGAGCTCAGTACTCAGGGTGCTGGGTGCTCAGTGCTCTGGGTTCTCGGTGCTCAGTACTCAGGGTGCTGGGTGCTCAGTGCTCGTTGTGCTCGGTGCTCAGTACTTTGGGTGCTCACTACTCAGGGTGCTGGGTGCTCAGTGCTCAGGGTGCTGGGTGCTCAGTGCTCAGGGTGCTGGGTGCTCAGTGCTCAGGGTGCTGGGTGCTCAGTACTCAGGGTGCTGGGTGCTCAGTGCTCGGGGTGCTGGGTGCTCAGTGCTCAGGGTGCTGGGTGCTCAGTACTCGGTGTGCTGGGTTCTCAGTACTCAGGGTGCTGGGTGCTCAGTACTCTGGGTGCTGGGTTCTCAGTACACAGGTTGCTGGGTGCTCAGTACTCAGGGTGCTGGGTGCTCAGTACTCGGGTGCTGGGTGCTCAGTGCTCAGGGTGCTGGGTGCTCAGTGCTCGGGGTGCTGGGTGCTCAGGGCTCAGTACTCAGGGTGCTGGGTGCTCAGTGCTCGGGGTGCTGGGTGCTGAGTGCTCAGTACTCAGGGTGCTGGGTGCTCAGGGCTCAGGGTGCTGGGTCCTCAGTGCTCAGGGTGCTGGGTGCTCAGTGCTCGGGGTGCTGGGTGCTCAGTGCTCAGTGCTCAGGGTGCTGGGTGCTCAGTACTCAGGGTGCTGGGTGCTCAGTGCTCGGGGTGCTGGGTGCTCAGTGCTTGGGTTGCTGGGTGCTCAGTACTCAGGGTGCTGGGTGCTCAGTACTCGGGGTGCTGGGTGCTCAGTACTCAGGGTGCTGGGTGCTCAGTACTCAGGGTGTTGGGTGCTCAGTACTCGGGTGCTGGGTGCTCAGTGCTCAGGGTGCTGGGTGCTCAGTGCTCGGGGTGCTGGGTGCTCAGTGCTCAGTACTCAGGGTGCTGGGTGCTCAGTGCTCGGGGTGCTGGGTGCTCAGTGCTCAGTACTCAGGGTGCTGGGTGCTCAGTGCTCAGGGTGCTGTGTGCTCAGAGCTCAGGGTGCTGGGTGCTCAGTGCTCAGGGTGCTGGGTACTCAGTGCTCAGGGTGCTGGGTGGTCAGTACTCAGGGTGCTGGGTGCTCTGTACTCGGGTGCTGGGTGCTCAGTGCTCAGGGTGCTGGGTGCTCAGTGCTCGGGGTGCTGGGTGCTCAGGGCTCAGTACTCAGGGTGCTGGGTTCTCAGTGCTCGGGGTGCTGGGTGCTGAGTGCTCAGTACTCAGGGTGCTGGGTGCTCAGGGCTCAGGGTGCTGGGTCCTCAGTGCTCAGGGTGCTGGGTGCTCAGTGCTCGGGGTGCTGGGTGCTCAGTGCTCAGGGTGCTGGGTGCTCAGTACTCAGGGTGCTGGGTGCTCAGTGCTCGGGGTGCTGGGTGCTGAGTGCTCAGTACTCAGGGTGCTGGGTGCTCAGGGCTCAGGGTGCTGGGTCCTCAGTGCTCAGGGTGCTGGGTGCTCAGTGCTCGGGGTGCTGGGTGCTCAGTGCTCAGTGCTCAGGGTGCTCTGTGCTCAGTACTCAGGGTGCTGGGTGCTCAGTGCTCGGGTTGCTGGGTGCTCAGTACTCAGGGTGCTGGGTGCTCAGTACTCGGGGTGCTGGGTGCTCAGTACTCAGGGTGCTGGGTGCTCAGTACTCAGGGTGTTGGGTGCTCAGTACTCGGGTGCTGGGTGCTCAGTGCTCAGGGTGCTGGGTGCTCAGTGCTCGGGGTGCTGGGTGCTCAGTGCTCAGTACTCAGGGTGCTGGGTGCTCAGTGCTCGGGGTGCTGGGTGCTCAGTGCTCAGTACTCAGGGTGCTGGGTGCTCAGTGCTCAGGGTGCTGTGTGCTCAGAGCTCAGGGTGCTGGGTGCTCAGTGCTCAGGGTGCTGGGTACTCAGTGCTCAGGGTGCTGGGTGGTCAGTACTCAGGGTGCTGGGTGCTCAGGGCTCAGGGTGCTGGGTGCTCAGTGCTCGGGGTGCTGGGTGCTCAGTGCTTGGGGTGCTGGGTGCTCAGTGCTCGGGGTGCTCGGTGCTCAGTACTCAGGGTGCTGGGTGCTCAGTGCTCGAGGTGCTCAGTACTCAGACTGATATATGTTCAGTGCTCAGGGTGCTGGGTGCTCAGTACTCAGGGTGCTCGGTGCTTACTACTCAGGGTGCTGGGTGCTCAGTACTCCGGGTCCTGGGTGCTCAGTGCTCGGGGTGCTCGGTGCTCAGTACTCAGTGCTCAGGGTGCTCAGTGCTCAGTGCTCAGGGTGCTGGGTGTTCAGTACTCAGGGTGATGGGTGCTCAGTACTCAGGGTGCTGGGTGCTCAGTGTTCAGGGTGCTGGGTGCTCAGTACTCGGGGTGCTCGGTGCTCGGTGCTCAGTGCTCAGGGTGCTGGGTGCTCAGTACTCATGGTGCTGGGTGCTCAGTACTCAGGGTGCTGGGTGCTCAGTGCTCAGGGTGCTGGGTACTCAGTGCTCAGGGTGCTCGGTGCTCAGTACTCGGTGTGCTGGGTGCTCATTCTCGGGGTGCTGGGTGCTCAGTGCTCGGGGTGCTGGGTGCTCAGTACTCAGGGTGCTGGGTGCTCAGTGCTCAGGGTGCTGGGTGCTCAGTACTCAGGGTACTAGGTGCTCAGTGCTCAGGGTGCTGGGTGCTCAGTACTCAGGGTGCTGGGTGCTCAGTGCTCAGGGTGCTGGGTGCTCAGTACTCAGGGTGCTGGGAGCTCAGTGCTCAGGGTGATCGGTGCTCAGTACTCAGGGTGCACAGTACTCAGGGTGCTGGGTGCTCAGTGCTCGGGGTGCTGGGTGCTCAGTGCTCAGGGTGCTGGGTGTTCAGTACTCAGGGTGCTGGGTGCTCAGTCCTCAGGGTGCTGGGTGCTCAGTGCTCAGGGTGCTCAGTGCTCAGTACTCGGGGTGCTGGGTGCTCAGTGCTCAGGGTGCTCAGTGCTCGGGGTGCTGGGTGCTCAGTGCTCGGGGTGCTGGGTGCTCAGTACTCGGGGTGCTATGTGCTCAGTGCTCAGTGTGCTCAGTGCTCAGTACTCAGTGCTCAGGGTGCTCAGTTCTCAGTGCTCAGGGTGCTGGGTGTTCAGTACTCAGGGTGCTGGGTGCTCAGTACTCAGGGTGCTAGGTGCTCAGTGCTCAGGGTGCTGGGTGCTCAGTGCTCAGGGTGCTCGGTGCTCGGGGCGCTGGGTGCTCAGTCCTCGGGGTGCTCGGAGCTCAGTACTCAGGGTGCTGGGTGCTCAGTGCTCGGGGTTCTCGGTGCTCAGTACTCAGGGTGCTGGGTGCTCAGTGCTCGTTGTGCTCGGTGCTCAGTACTTTGGGTGCTCACTACTCAGGGTGCAGGGTGCTCAGTGCTCAGGGTGCTGGGTGCTCAGTGCTCGGGGTGCTGGGTGCTGAGTGCTCAGTACTCAGGGTGCTGGGTGCTCAGGGCTCAGGGTGCTGGGTCCTCAGTGCTCAGGGTGCTGGGTGCTCAGTGCTCGGGGTGCTGGGTGCTCAGTGCTCAGGGTGCTCTGTGCTCAGTACTCAGGGTGCTGGGTGCTCAGTGCTCGGGGTGCTGGGTGCTCAGTGCTCGGGTTGCTGGGTGCTCAGTACTCAGGGTGCTGGGTGCTCAGTACTCGGGGTGCTGGGTGCTCAGTACTCAGGGTGCTGGGTGCTCAGTACTCAGGGTGTTGGGTGCTCAGTACTCGGGTGCTGGGTGCTCAGTGCTCAGGGTGCTGGGTGCTCAGTGCTCGGGGTGCTGGGTGCTCAGTGCTCAGTACTCAGGGTGCTGGGTGCTCAGTGCTCGGGGTGCTGGGTGCTCAGTGCTCAGTACTCAGGGTGCTGGGTGCTCAGTGCTCAGGGTGCTGTGTGCTCAGAGCTCAGGGTGCTGGGTGCTCAGTGCTCAGGGTGCTGGGTACTCAGTGCTCAGGGTGCTGGGTGGTCAGTACTCAGGGTGCTGGGTGCTCAGGGCTCAGGGTGCTGGGTGCTCAGTGCCCGGGGTGCTGGGTGCTCAGTGCTCAGTACTCAGGGTGCTGGGTGCTCAGTGCTCGGGGTGCTGGGTGCTCAGTGCTCATTACTCAGGGTGCTGGGTGCTCAGTGCTCAGGGTGCTGTGTGCTCAGTGCTCAGGGTGCTGGGTGCTCAGTGCTCATTGTGCTGGGTACTCAGTGCTCAGGGTGCTGGGTGGTCAGTACTCAGGGTGCTGGGTGCTCAGGGCTCAGGGTGCTGGGTGCTCAGTGCTCGGGGTGCTGGGTGCTCAGTGCTTGGGGTGCTGGGTGCTCAGTGCTCTTGGTGCTCGGTGCTCAGTACTCAGGGTGCTGGGTGCTCAGTGCTCGAGGTGCTCAGTACTCAGACTGCTATATGTTCAGTGCTCAGGGTGCTGGGTGCTCAGTACTCAGGGTGCTCGGTGCTTAGTACTCAGGGTGCTGGGTGCTCAGTACTCCGGGTCCTGGGTGCTCAGTGCTCCGGGTGCTCGGTGCTCAGTACTCAGTGCTCAGGGTGCTCAGTGCTCAGTGCTCAGGGTGCTGGGTGTTCAGTACTCAGGGTGCTGGGTGCTCAGTACTCAGGGTGCTGGGTGCTCAGTGCTCAGGGTGCTGGGTGCTCAGTACTCGGGGTGCTCGGTGCTCGGTGCTCAGTGCTCAGGGTGCTGGGTGCTCAGTACTCAGGGTGCTGGGTGCTCAGTACTCAGGGTCCTGGGTGCTCAGTGCTCAGGGTGCTGGGTACTCAGTGCTCAGGGTGCTCGGTGCTCAGTACTCGGTGTGCTGGGTGCTCATTCTCGGGGTGCTGGGTGCTCAGTGCTCGGGGTGCTGGGTGCTCAGTACTCAGGGTGCTGGGTGCTCAGTGCTCAGGGTGCTGGGTGCTCAGTACTCAGGGTGCTAGGTGCTCAGTGCTCAGGGTGCTGGGTGCTCAGTACTCAGGGTGCTGGGTGCTCAGTGCTCAGGGTGCTGGCTGCTCAGTACTCAGGGTGCTGGGAGCTCAGTGCTCAGGGTGCTGGGTGCTCAGTGCTTGGGGTGCTGGGTGCTCAGTGCTCGGGGTGCTCGGTGCTCAGTACTCAGGGTGCTGGGTGCTCAGTGCTCGAGGTGCTCAGTACTCAGACTGCTATATGTTCAGTGCTCAGGGTGCTGGGTGCTCAGTACTCAGGGTGCTCGGTGCTTACTACTCAGGGTGCTGGGTGCTCAGTACTCCGGGTCCTGGGTGCTCAGTGCTCGGGGTGCTCGGTGCTCAGTACTCAGTGCTCAGGGTGCTCAGTGCTCAGTGCTCAGGGTGCTGGGTGTTCAGTACTCAGGGTGCTGGGTGCTCAGTACTCAGGGTGCTGGGTGCTCAGTGTTCAGGGTGCTGGGTGCTCAGTACTCGGGGTGCTCGGTGCTCGGTGCTCAGTGCTCAGGGTGCTGGGTGCTCAGTACTCATGGTGCTGGGTGCTCAGTACTCAGGGTGCTGGGTGCTCAGTGCTCAGGGTGCTGGGTACTCAGTGCTCAGGGTGCTCGGTGCTCAGTACTCGGTGTGCTGGGTGCTCATTCTCGGGGTGCTGGGTGCTCAGTGCTCGGGGTGCTGGGTGCTCAGTACTCAGGGTGCTGGGTGCTCAGTGCTCAGGGTGCTGGGTGCTCAGTACTCAGGGTACTAGGTGCTCAGTGCTCAGGGTGCTGGGTGCTCAGTACTCAGGGTGCTGGGTGCTCAGTGCTCAGGGTGCTGGGTGCTCAGTACTCAGGGTGCTGGGAGCTCAGTGCTCAGGGTGATCGGTGCTCAGTACTCAGGGTGCACAGTACTCAGGGTGCTGGGTGCTCAGTGCTCGGGGTGCTGGGTGCTCAGTGCTCAGGGTGCTGGGTGTTCAGTACTCAGGGTGCTGGGTGCTCAGTCCTCAGGGTGCTGGGTGCTCAGTGCTCAGGGTGCTCAGTGCTCAGTACTCGGGGTGCTGGGTGCTCAGTGCTCAGGGTGCTCAGTGCTCGGGGTGCTGGGTGCTCAGTGCTCGGGGTGCTGGGTGCTCAGTACTCGGGGTGCTATGTGCTCAGTGCTCAGTGTGCTCAGTGCTCAGTACTCAGTGCTCAGGGTGCTCAGTTCTCAGTGCTCAGGGTGCTGGGTGTTCAGTACTCAGGGTGCTGGGTGCTCAGTACTCAGGGTGCTAGGTGCTCAGTGCTCAGGGTGCTGGGTGCTCAGTGCTCAGGGTGCTCGGTGCTCGGGGCGCTGGGTGCTCAGTCCTCGGGGTGCTCGGAGCTCAGAGCTCAGGGTGCTGGGTGCTCAGTGCTCAGGGTGCTGGGTACTCAGTGCTCAGGGTGCTGGGTGGTCAGTACTCAGGGTGCTGGGTGCTCAGTACTCGGGTGCTGGGTGCTCAGTGCTCAGGGTGCTGGGTGCTCAGTGCTCGGGGTGCTGGGTGCTCAGGGCTCAGTACTCAGGGTGCTGGGAGCTCAGTGCTCGGGGTGCTGGGTGCTGAGTGCTCAGTACTCAGGGTGCTGGGTGCTCAGGGCTCAGGGTGCTGGGTCCTCAGTGCTCAGGGTGCTGGGTGCTCAGTGCTCGGGGTGCTGGGTGCTCAGTGCTCAGTGCTCAGGGTGCTGGGTGCTCAGTACTCAGGGTGCTGGGTGCTCAGTGCTCGTGGTGCTGGGTGCTGAGTGCTCAGTTCTCAGGGTGCTGGGTGCTCAGGGCTCAGGGTGCTGGGTCCTCAGTGCTCAGGGTGCTGGGTGCTCAGTGCTCGGGGTGCTGGGTGCTCAGTGCTCGGGGTGCTCTGTGCTCAGTACTCAGGGTGCTGGGTGCTCAGTGCTCGGGGTGCTGGGTGCTCAGTGCTCGGGTTGCTGGGTGCTCAGTACTCAGGGTGCTGGGTGCTCAGTACTCGGGGTGCTGGGTGCTCAGTACTCAGGGTGCTGGGTGCTCAGTACTCAGGGTGTTGGGTGCTCAGTACTCGGGTGCTGGGTGCTCAGTGCTCAGGGTGCTGGGTGCTCAGTGCTCGGGGTGCTGGGTGCTCAGTGCTCAGTACTCAGGGTGCTGGGTGCTCAGTGCTCGGGGTGCTGGGTGCTCAGTGCTCAGTACTCAGGGTGCTGGGTGCTCAGTGCTCAGGGTGCTGTGTGCTCAGAGCTCAGGGTGCTGGGTGCTCAGTGCTCAGGGTGCTGGGTACTCAGTGCTCAGGGTGCTGGGTGGTCAGTACTCAGGGTGCTGGGTGCTCAGGGCTCAGGGTGCTGGGTGCTCAGTGCTCGGGGTGCTGGGTGCTCAGTGCTCAGTACTCAGGGTGCTGGGTGCTCAGTGCTCGGGGTGCTGGGTGCTCAGTGCTCATTACTCAGGGTGCTGGGTGCTCAGTGCTCAGGGTGCTGTGTGCTCAGAGCTCAGGGTGCTGGGTGCTCAGTGCTCATTGTGCTGGGTACTCAGTGCTCAGGGTGCTGGGTGGTCAGTACTCAGGGTGCTGGGTGCTCAGGGCTCAGGGTGCTGGGTGCTCAGTGCTCGGGGTGCTGGGTGCTCAGTGCTTGGGGTGCTGGGTGCTCAGTGCTCTTGGTGCTCGGTGCTCAGTACTCAGGGTGCTGGGTGCTCAGTGCTCGAGGTGCTCAGTACTCAGACTGCTATATGTTCAGTGCTCAGGGTGCTGGGTGCTCAGTACTCAGGGTGCTCGGTGCTTAGTACTCAGGGTGCTGGGTGCTCAGTACTCCGGGTCCTGGGTGCTCAGTGCTCGGGGTGCTCGGTGCTCAGTACTCAGTGCTCAGGGTGCTCAGTGCTCAGTGCTCAGGGTGCTGGGTGTTCAGTACTCAGGGTGCTGGGTGCTCAGTACTCAGGGTGCTGGGTGCTCAGTGCTCAGGGTGCTGGGTGCTCAGTACTCGGGGTGCTCGGTGCTCGGTGCTCAGTGCTCAGGGTGCTGGGTGCTCAGTACTCAGGGTGCTGGGTGCTCAGTACTCAGGATGCTGGGTGCTCAGTGCTCAGGGTGCTGGGTACTCAGTGCTCAGGGTGCTCGGTGCTCAGTACTCGGTGTGCTGGGTGCTCATTCTCGGGGTGCTGGGTGCTCAGTGCTCGGGGTGCTGGGTGCTCAGTACTCAGGGTGCTGGGTGCTCAGTGCTCAGGGTGCTGGGTGCTCAGTACTCAGGGTGCTAGGTGCTCAGTGCTCAGGGTGCTGGGTGCTCAGTACTCAGGGTGCTGGGTGCTCAGTGCTCAGGGTGCTGGCTGCTCAGTACTCAGGGTGCTGTGAGCTCAGTGCTCAGGGTGCTGGGTGCTCAGTGCTTGGGGTGCTGGGTGCTCAGTGCTCGGGGTGCTCGGTGCTCAGTACTCAGGGTGCTGGGTGCTCAGTGCTCGAGGTGCTCAGTACTCAGACTGCTATATGTTCAGTGCTCAGGGTGCTGGGTGCTCAGTACTCAGGGTGCTCGGTGCTTACTACTCAGGGTGCTGGGTGCTCAGTACTCCGGGTCCTGGGTGCTCAGTGCTCGGGGTGCTCGGTGCTCAGTACTCAGTGCTCAGGGTGCTCAGTGCTCAGTGCTCAGGGTGCTGGGTGTTCAGTACTCAGGGTGCTGGGTGCTCAGTACTCAGGGTGCTGGGTGCTCAGTGTTCAGGGTGCTGGGTGCTCAGTACTCGGGGTGCTCGGTGCTCGGTGCTCAGTGCTCAGGGTGCTGGGTGCTCAGTACTCATGGTGCTGGGTGCTCAGTACTCAGGGTGCTGGGTGCTCAGTGCTCAGGGTGCTGGATACTCAGTGCTCAGGGTGCTCGGTGCTCAGTACTCGGTGTGCTGGGTGCTCATTCTCGGGGTGCTGGGTGCTCAGTGCTCGGGGTGCTGGGTGCTCAGTACTCAGGGTGCTTGGTGCTCAGTGCTCAGGGTGCTGGGTGCTCAGTACTCAGGGTACTAGGTGCTCAGTGCTCAGGGTGCTGGGTGCTCAGTACTCAGGGTGCTGGGTGCTCAGTGCTCAGGGTGCTGGGTGCTCAGTACTCAGGGTGCTGGGAGCTCAGTGCTCAGGGTGATCGGTGCTCAGTACTCAGGGTGCACAGTACTCAGGGTGCTGGGTGCTCAGTGCTCGGGGTGCTGGGTGCTCAGTGCTCAGGGTGCTGGGTGTTCAGTACTCAGGGTGCTGGGTGCTCAGTCCTCAGGGTGCTGGGTGCTCAGTGCTCAGGATGCTCAGTGCTCAGTACTCGGGGTGCTGGGTGCTCAGTGCTCAGGGTGCTCAGTGCTCGGGGTGCTGGGTGCTCAGTGCTCGGGTGCTGGGTGCTCAGTACTCGGGGTGCTATGTGCTCAGTGCTCAGGGTGCTCAGTGCTCAGTACTCAGTGCTCAGGGTGCTCAGTTCTCAGTGCTCAGGGTGCTGGGTGTTCAGTACTCAGGGTGCTGTGTGCTCAGTACTCAGGGTGCTAGGTGCTCAGTGCTCAGGGTGCTGGGTGCTCAGTGCTCAGGGCGCTGGGTGCTCAGTCCTCGGGGTGCTCGGAGCTCAGTACTCAGGGTGCTGGGTGCTCAGTGCTCGGGGTTCTCGGTGCTCAGTACTCAGGGTGCTGGGTGCTCAGTGCTCGTTGTGCTCGGTGCTCAGTACTTTGGGTGCTCACTACTCAGGGTGCTGGGTGCTCAGTGCTCAGGGTGCTGGGTGCTCAGTGCTCAGGGTGCTGGGTGCTCAGTGCTCAGGGTGCTGGGTGCTCAGTACTCAGGGTGCTGGGTGCTCAGTGCTCGGGGTGCTGGGTGCTCAGTGCTCAGGGTGCTGGGTGCTCAGTACTCGGGGTGCTGGGTTCTCAGTACTCAGGGTGCTGGGTGCTCAGTACTCTGGGTGCTGGGTTCTCAGTACACAGGTTGCTGGGTGCTCAGTACTCAGGGTGCTGGGTGCTCAGTACTCGGGTGCTGGGTGCTCAGTGCTCAGGGTGCTGGGTGCTCAGTGCTCGGGGTGCTGGGTGCTCAGGGCTCAGTACTCAGGGTGCTGGGTGCTCAGTGCTCGGGGTGCTGGGTGCTGAGTGCTCAGTACTCAGGGTGCTGGGTGCTCAGGGCTCAGGGTGCTGGGTCCTCAGTGCTCAGGGTGCTGGGTGCTCAGTGCTCGGGGTGCTGGGTGCTCAGTGCCAAGTGCTCAGGGTGCTGGGTGCTCAGTACTCAGGGTGCTGGGTGCTCAGTGCTCGGGGTGCTGGGTGCTCAGTGCTCGGGTTGCTGGGTGCTCAGTACTCAGGGTGCTGGGTGCTCAGTACTCGGGGTGCTGGGTGCTCAGTACTAAGGGTGCTGGGTGCTCAGTACTCAGGGTGTTGGGTGCTCAGTACACGGGTGCTGGGTGCTCAGTGCTCAGGGTGCTGGGTGCTCAGTGCTCGGGGTGCTGGGTGCTCAGTGCTCAGTACTCAGGGTGCTGGGTGCTCAGTGCTCGGGGTGCTGGGTGCTCAGTGCTCAGTACTCAGGGTGCTGGGTGCTCAGTGCTCAGGGTGCTGTGTGCTCAGAGCTCAGGGTGCTGGGTGCTCAGTGCTCAGGGTGCTGGGTACTCAGTGCTCAGGGTGCTGGGTGGTCAGTACTCAGGGTGGTGGGTGCTCAGTACACGGGTGCTGGGTGCTCAGTGCTCAGGGTGCTGGGTGCTCAGTGCTCGGGGTGCTGGGTGCTCAGGGCTCAGTACTCAGGGTGCTGGGTGCTCAGTGCTCGGGGTGCTGGGTGCTGAGTGCTCAGTACTCAGGGTGCTGGGTGCTCAGGGCTCAGGGTGCTGGGTCCTCAGTGCTCAGGGTGCTGGGTGCTCAGTGCTCGGGGTGCTGGGTGCTCAGTGCTCAGTGCTCAGGGTGCTGGGTGCTCAGTACTCAGGGTGCTGGGTGCTCAGTGCTCGGGGTGCTGGGTGCTGAGTGCTCAGTACTCAGGGTGCTGGGTGCTCAGGGCTCAGGGTGCTGGGTCCTCAGTGCTCAGGGTGCTGGGTGCTCAGTGCTCGGGGTGCTGGGTGCTCAGTGCTCAGTGCTCAGGGTGCTCTGTGCTCAGTACTCAGGGTGCTGGGTGCTCAGTGCTCGGGGTGCTGGGTGCTCAGTGCTCGGGTTGCTGGGTGCTCAGTACTCAGGGTGCTGGGTGCTCAGTACTCGGGGTGCTGGGTGCTCAGTACTCAGGGTGCTGGGTGCTCAGTACTCAGGGTGTTGGGTGCTCAGTACTCGGGTGCTGGGTGCTCAGTGCTCAGGGTGCTGGGTGCTCAGTGCTCGGGGTGCTGGGTGCTCAGTGCTCAGTACTCAGGGTGCTGGGTGCTCAGTGCTCGGGGTGCTGGGTGCTCAGTGCTCAGTACTCAGGGTGCTGGGTGCTCAGTGCTCAGGGTGCTGTGTGCTCAGAGCTCAGGGTGCTTGGTGCTCAGTGCTCAGGGTGCTGGGTACTCAGTGCTCAGGGTGCTGGGTGGTCAGTACTCAGGGTGCTGGGTGCTCAGGGCTCAGGGTGCTGGGTGCTCAGTGCTCGGGGTGCTGGGTGCTCAGTGCTCAGTACTCAGGGTGCTGGGTGCTCAGTGCTCGGGGTGCTGGGTGCTCAGTGCTCATTACTCAGGGTGCTGGGTGCTCAGTGCTCAGGGTGCTGTGTGCTCAGAGCTCAGGGTCCTGGGTGCTCAGTGCTCATTGTGCTGGGTACTCAGTGCTCAGGGTGCTGGGTGGTCAGTACTCAGGGTGCTGGGTGCTCAGGGCTCAGGGTGCTGGGTGCTCAGTGCTCGGGGTGCTGGGTGCTCAGTGCTTGGGGTGCTGGGTGCTCAGTGCTCTTGGTGCTCGGTGCTCAGTACTCAGGGTGCTGAGTGCTCAGTGCTCGAGGTGCTCAGTACTCAGACTGCTATATGTTCAGTGCTCAGGGTGCTGGGTGCTAAGTACTCAGGGTGCTCGGTGCTTAGTACTCAGGGTGCTGGGTGCTCAGTACTCCGGGTCCTGGGTGCTCAGTGCTCGGGGTGCTCGGTGCTCAGTACTCAGTGCTCAGGGTGCTCAGTGCTCAGTGCTCAGGGTGCTGGGTGTTCAGTACTCAGGGTGCTGGGTGCTCAGTACTCAGGGTGCTGGGTGCTCAGTGCTCAGGGTGCTGGGTGCTCAGTACTCAGGGTGCTGGGTGCTCAGTACTCAGGGTGTTGGGTGCTCAGTACTCGGGTGCTGGGTGCTCAGTGCTCAGGGTGCTGGGTGCTCAGTGCTCGGGGTGCTGGGTGCTCAGTGCTCAGTACTCAGGGTGCTGGGTGCTCAGTGCTCGGGGTGCTGGGTGCTCAGTGCTCAGTACTCAGGGTGCTGGGTGCTCAGTGCTCAGGGTGCTGTGTGCTCAGAGCTCAGGGTGCTGGGTGCTCAGTGCTCAGGGTGCTGGGTACTCAGTGCTCAGGGTGCTGGGTGGTCAGTACTCAGGGTGCTGGGTGCTCAGGGCTCAGGGTGCTGGGTGCTCAGTGCTCGGGGTGCTGGGTGCTCAGTGCTTGGGGTGCTGGGTGCTCAGTGCTCGGGGTGCTCGGTGCTCAGTACTCAGGGTGCTGGGTGCTCAGTGCTCGAGGTGCTCAGTACTCAGACTGCTATATGTTCAGTGCTCAGGGTGCTGGGTGCTCAGTACTCAGGGTGCTCGGTGCTTACTACTCAGGGTGCTGGGTGCTCAGTACTCCGGGTCCTGGGTGCTCAGTGCTCGGGGTGCTCGGTGCTCAGTACTCAGTGCTCAGGGTGCTCAGTGCTCAGTGCTCAGGGTGCTGGGTGCTCAGTACTCAGGGTGCTGGGTGCTCAGTGCTCAGGGTGCTGGGTGCTCAGTACTCGGGTGCTGGGTGCTCAGTGCTCAGGGTGCTGGGTGCTCAGTGCTCGGGGTGCTGGGTGCTCAGGGCTCAGTACTCAGGGTGCTGGGTGCTCAGTGCTCGGGGTGCTGGGTGCTGAGTGCTCAGTACTCAGGGTGCTGGGTGCTCAGGGCTCAGGGTGCTGGGTCCTCAGTGCTCAGGGTGCTGGTTGCTCAGTGCTCGGGGTGCTGGGTGCTCAGTGCTCAGTGCTCAGGGTGCTGGGTGCTCAGTACTCAGGGTGCTGGGTGCTCAGTGCTCGGGGTGCTGGGTGCTGAGTGCTCAGTACTCAGGGTGCTGGGTGCTCAGGGCTCAGGGTGCTGGGTCCTCAGTGCTCAGGGTGCTGGGTGCTCAGTGCTCGGGGTGCTGGGTGCTCAGTGCTCGGGTTGCTGGGTGCTCAGTACTCAGGGTGCTGGGTGCTCAGTACTCGGGGTGCTGGGTGCTCAGTACTCAGGGTGCTGGGTGCTCAGTACTCAGGGTGTTGGGTGCTCAGTACTCGGTTGCTGGGTGCTCAGTGCTCAGGGTGCTGGGTGCTCAGTGCTCGGGGTGCTGGGTGCTCAGTGCTCAGTACTCAGGGTGCTGGGTGCTCAGTGCTCGGGGTGCTGGGTGCTCAGTGCTCAGTACTCAGAGTGCTGGGTGCTCAGTGCTCAGGGTGCTGTGTGCTCAGAGCTCAGGGTGCTGGGTGCTCAGTGCTCAGGGTGCTGGGTACTCAGTGCTCAGGGTGCTGGGTGGTCAGTACTCATGGTGCTGGGTGCTCAGGGCTCAGGGTGCTGGGTGCTCAGTGCTCGGGGTGCTGGGTGCTCAGTGCTCAGTACTCAGGGTGCTGGGTGCTCAGTGCTCGGGGTGCTGGGTGCTCAGTGCTCATTACTCAGGGTGCTGGGTGCTCAGTGCTCAGGGTGCTGTGTGCTCAGAGCTCAGGGTGCTGTGTGCTCAGTGCTCATTGTGCTGGGTACTCAGTGCTCAGGGTGCTGGGTGGTCAGTACTCAGGGTGCTGGGTGCTCAGGGCTCAGGGTGCTGGGTGCTCAGTGCTCGGGGTGCTGGGTGCTCAGTGCTTGGGGTGCTGGGTGCTCAGTGCTCTTGGTGCTCGGTGCTCAGTACTCAGGGTGCTGGGTGCTCAGTGCTCGAGGTGCTCAGTACTCAGACTGCTATATGTTCAGTGCTCAGGGTGCTGGGTGCTCAGTACTCAGGGTGCTCGGTGCTTAGTACTCTGGGTGCTGGGTGCTCAGTACTCCGGGTCCTGGGTGCTCAGTGCTCGGGGTGCTCGGTGCTCAGTACTCAGTGCTCAGGGTGCTCAGTGCTCAGTGCTCAGGGTGCTGGGTGTTCAGTACTCAGGGTGCTGGGTGCTCAGTACTCAGGGTGCTGGGTGCTCAGTGCTCAGGGTGCTGGGTGCTCAGTACTCGGGGTGCTCGGTGCTCGGTGCTCAGTGCTCCGGGTGCTGGGTGCTCAGTACTCAGGGTGCTGGGTGGTCAGTACTCAGGGTGCTGGGTGCTCAGTGCTCAGGGTGCTGGGTACTCAGTGCTCAGGGTGCTCGGTGCTCAGTACTCGGTGTGCTGGGTGCTCATTCTCGGGGTGCTGGGTGCTCAGTGCTCGGGGTGCTGGGTGCTCAGTACTCAGGGTGCTGGGTGCTCAGTGCTCAGGGTGCTGGGTGCTCAGTACTCAGGGTGCTAGGTGCTCAGTGCTCAGGGTGCTGGGTGCTCAGTACTCAGGGTGCTGGGTGCTCAGTGCTCAGGGTGCTGGGTGCTCAGTACTCAGGGTGCTGGGAGCTCAGTGCTCAGGGTGCTGGGTGCTCAGTGCTTGGGGTGCTGGGTGCTCAGTGCTCGAGGTGCTCGGTGCTCAGTACTCAGGGTGCTGGGTGCTCAGTGCTCGAGGTGCTCAGTACTCAGACTGCTATATGTTCAGTGCTCAGGGTGCTGGGTGCTCAGTACTCCGGGTGCTGGGTGGTCAGTACTCAGGGTGCTGGGTGCTCAGTGCTCAGGGTGCTGGGTACTCAGTGCTCAGGGTGCTCGGTGCTCAGTACTCGGTGTGCTGGGTGCTCATTCTCGGGGTGCTGGGTGCTCAGTGCTCGGGGTGCTGGGTGCTCAGTACTCAGACTGCTATATGTTCAGTGCTCAGGGTGCTGGGTGCTCAGTACTCAGGGTGCTGGGTGGTCAGTACTCAGGGTGCTGGGTGCTCAGTGCTCAGGGTGCTGGGTACTCAGTGCTCAGGGTGCTCGGTGCTCAGTACTCGGTGTGCTGGGTGCTCATTCTCGGGGTGCTGGGTGCTCAGTGCTCGGGGTGCTGGGTGCTCAGTACTCAGGGTGCTGGTTGCTCAGTGCTCAGGGTGCTGGGTGCTCAGTACTCAGGGTGCTGGGAGCTCAGTGCTCAGCTGATCGGTGCTCAGTACTCAGGGTGCACAGTACTCAGGGTGCTGGGTGCTCAGTGCTCGGGGTGCTGGGTGCTCAGTGCTCAGGGTGCTGGGTGTTCAGTACTCAGGGTGCTGGGTGCTCAGTCCTCAGGGTGCTGGGTGCTCAGTGCTCAGGGTGCTCAGTGCTCAGTACTCGGGGTGCTAGGTGCTCAGTGCTCAGGGTGCTCAGTGCTCGGGGTGCTGGGTGCTCAGTGCTCGGGGTGCTGGGTGCTCAGTACTCGGGGTGCTATGTGCTCAGTGCTCAGGGTGCTCAGTGCTCAGTACTCAGTGCTCAGGGTGCTCAGTTCTCAGTGCTCAGGGTGCTGGGTGTTCAGTACTCAGGGTGCTGGGTGCTCAGTACTCAGGGTGCTAGGTGCTCAGTGCTCAGGGTGCTGGGTGCTCAGTGCTCAGGGTGCTCGGTGCTCGGGGCGCTGGGTGCTCAGTCCTCGGGGTGCTCGGAGCTCAGTACTCAGGGTGCTGGGTGCTCAGTGCTCGGGGTTCTCGGTGCTCAGTACTCAGGGTGCTGGGTGCTCAGTGCTCGTTGTGTTCGGTGCTCAGTACTTTGGGTGCTCACTACTCAGGGTGCTGGGTGCTCAGTGCTCAGGGTGCTGGGTGCTCAGTGCTCAGGGTGCTGGGTGCTCAGTGCTCAGGGTGCTGGGTGCTCAGTACTCAGGGTGCTGGGTGCTCAGTGCTCGGGGTGCTGGGTGCTCAGTGCTCAGGGTGCTGGGTGCTCAGTACTCGGGGTGCTGGGTTCTCAGTACTCAGGGTGCTGGGTGCTCAGTACTCTGGGTGCTGGGTTCTCAGTACACAGGTTGCTGGGTGCTCACTACTCAGGGTGCTGGGTGCTCAGTACTCGGGTGCTGGGTGCTCAGTGCTCAGGGTGCTGGGTGCTCAGTGCTCGGGGTGCTGGGTGCTCAGGGCTCAGTACTCAGGGTGCTGGGTGCTCAGTGCTCGGGGTGCTGGGTGCTGAGTGCTCAGTACTCAGGGTGCTGGGTGCTCAGGGCTCAGGGTGCTGGGTCCTCAGTGCTCAGGGTGCTGGGTGCTCAGTGCTCGGGGTGCTGGGTGCTCAGTGCCAAGTGCTCAGGGTGCTGGGTGCTCAGTACTCAGGGTGCTGGGTGCTCAGTACTCGGGGTGCTGGGTGCTCAGTGCTCGGGTTGCTGGGTGCTCAGTACTCAGGGTGCTGGGTGCTCAGTACTCGGGGTGCTGGGTGCTCAGTACTAAGGGTGCTGGGTGCTCAGTACTCAGGGTGTTGGGTGCTCAGTACACGGGTGCTGGGTGCTCAGTGCTCAGGGTGCTGGGTGCTCAGTGCTCGGGGTGCTGGGTGCTCAGTGCTCAGTACTCAGGGTGCTGGGTGCTCAGTGCTCGGGGTGCTGGGTGCTCAGTGCTCAGTACTCAGGGTGCTGGGTGCTCAGTGCTCAGGGTGCTGTGTGCTCAGAGCTCAGGGTGCTGGGTGCTCAGTGCTCAGGGTGCTGGGTACTCAGTGCTCAGGGTGCTGGGTGGTCAGTACTCAGGGTGGTGGGTGCTCAGTACACGGGTGCTGGGTGCTCAGTGCTCAGGGTGCTGGGTGCTCAGTGCTCGGGGTGCTGGGTGCTCAGGGCTCAGTACTCAGGGTGCTGGGTGCTCAGTGCTCGGGGTGCTGGGTGCTGAGTGCTCAGTACTCAGGGTGCTGGGTGCTGAGGGCTCAGGGTGCTGGGTGCTCAGTGCTCAGGGTGCTGGGTGCTCAGTGCTCGGGGTGCTGGGTGCTCAGTGCTCAGTGCTCAGGGTGCTGGGTGCTCAGTACTCAGGGTGCTGGGTGCTCAGTGCTCGGGGTGCTGGGTGCTGAGTGCTCAGTACTCAGGGTGCTGGGTGCTCAGGGCTCAGGGTGCTGGGTCCTCAGTGCTCAGGGTGCTGGGTGCTCAGTGCTCGGGGTGCTGGGTGCTCAGTGCTCGGGTTGCTGGGTGCTCAGTACTCAGGGTGCTGGGTGCTCAGTACTCGGGGTGCTGGGTGCTCAGTACTCAGGGTGCTGGGTGCTCAGTACTCAGGGTGTTGGGTGCTCAGTACTCGGGTGCTGGGTGCTCAGTGCTCAGGGTGCTGGGTGCTCAGTGCTCGGGGTGCTGGGTGCTCAGTGCTCAGTACTCAGGGTGCTGGGTGCTCAGTGCTCGGGGAGCTGGGTGCTCAGTGCTCAGTACTCAGGGTGCTGGGTGCTCAGTGCTCAGGGTGCTGTGTGCTCAGAGCTCAGGGTGCTGGGTGCTCAGTGCTCAGGGTGCTGGGTACTCAGTGCTCAGGGTGCTGGGTGGTCAGTACTCAGGGTGCTGGGTGCTCAGGGCTCAGGGTGCTGGGTGCTCAGTGCTCGGGGTGCTGGGTGCTCAGTGCTCAGTACTCAGGGTGCTGGGTGCTCAGTGCTCGGGGTGCTGGGTGCTCAGTGCTCATTACTCAGGGTGCTGGGTGCTCAGTGCTCAGGGTGCTGTGTGCTCAGAGCTCAGGGTCCTGGGTGCTCAGTGCTCATTGTGCTGGGTACTCAGTGCTCAGGGTGCTGGGTGGTCAGTACTCAGGGTGCTGGGTGCTCAGGGCTCAGGGTGCTGGGTGCTCAGTGCTCGGGGTGCTGGGTGCTCAGTGCTTGGGGTGCTGGGTGCTCAGTGCTCTTGGTGCTCGGTGCTCAGTACTCAGGGTGCTGAGTGCTCAGTGCTCGAGGTGCTCAGTACTCAGACTGCTATATGTTCAGTGCTCAGGGTGCTGGGTGCTCAGTACTCAGGGTGCTCGGTGCTTAGTACTCAGGGTGCTGGGTGCTCAGTACTCCGGGTCCTGGGTGCTCAGTGCTCGGGGTGCTCGGTGCTCAGTACTCAGTGCTCAGGGTGCTCAGTGCTCAGTGCTCAGGGTGCTGGGTGTTCAGTACTCAGGGTGCTGGGTGCTCAGTACTCAGGGTGCTGGGTGCTCAGTGCTCAGGGTGCTGGGTGCTCAGTACTCAGGGTGCTGGGTGCTCAGTACTCAGGGTGTTGGGTGCTCAGTACTCGGGTGCTGGGTGCTCAGTGCTCAGGGTGCTGGGTGCTCAGTGCTCGGGGTGCTGGGTGCTCAGTGCTCAGTACTCAGGGTGCTGGGTGCTCAGTGCTCGGGGTGCTGGGTGCTCAGTGCTCAGTACTCAGGGTGCTGGGTGCTCAGTGCTCAGGGTGCTGTGTGCTCAGAGCTCAGGGTGCTGGGTGCTCAGTGCTCAGGGTGCTGGGTACTCAGTGCTCAGGGTGCTGGGTGGTCAGTACTCAATGTGCTGGGTGCTCAGGGCTCAGGGTGCTGGGTGCTCAGTGCTCGGGGTGCTGGGTGCTCAGTGCTTGGGGTGCTGGGTGCTCAGTGCTCGGTGTGCTCGGTGCTCAGTACTCAGGGTGCTGGGTGCTCAGTGCTCGAGGTGCTCAGTACTCAGACTGCTATATGTTCAGTGCTCAGGGTGCTGGGTGCTCAGTACTCAGGGTGCTCGGTGCTTACTACTCAGGGTGCTGGGTGCTCAGTACTCCGGGTCCTGGGTGCTCAGTGCTCGGGGTGCTCGGTGCTCAGTACTCAGTGCTCAGGGTGCTCAGTGCTCAGTGCTCAGGGTGCTGGGTGCTCAGTACTCAGGGTGCTGGGTGCTCAGTGCTCAGGGTGCTGGGTGCTCAGTACTCGGGTGCTGGGTGCTCAGTGCTCAGGGTGCTGGGTGCTCAGTGCTCGGGGTGCTGGGTGCTCAGGGCCAAGTACTCAGGGTGCTGGGTGCTCAGTGCTCGGGGTGCTGGGTGCTGAGTGCTCAGTACTCAGGGTGCTGGGTGCTCAGGGCTCAGGGTGCTGGGTCCTCAGTGCTCAGGGTGCTGGGTGCTCAGTGCTCGGGGTGCTGGGTGCTCAGTGCTCAGTGCTCAGGGTGCTGGGTGCTCAGTACTCAGGGTGCTGGGTGCTCAGTGCTCAGGGTGCTGGGTGCTGAGTGCTCAGTACTCAGGGTGCTGGGTGCTCAGGGCTCAGGGTGCTGGGTCCTCAGTGCTCAGGGTGCTGGGTGCTCAGTGCTCGGGGTGCTGGGTGCTCAGTGCTCGGGTTGCTGGGTGCTCAGTACTCAGGGTGCTGGGTGCTCAGTACTCGGGGTGCTGGGTGCTCAGTACTCAGGGTGCTGGGTGCTCAGTACTCAGGGTGTTGGGTGCTCAGTACTCGGTTGCTGGGTGCTCAGTGCTCAGGGTGCTGGGTGCTCAGTGCTCGGGGTGCTGGGTGCTCAGTGCTCAGTACTCAGGGTGCTGGGTGCTCAGTGCTCGGGGTGCTGGGTGCTCAGTGCTCAGTACTCAGAGTGCTGGGTGCTCAGTGCTCAGGGTGCTGTGTGCTCAGAGCTCAGGGTGCTGGGTGCTCAGTGCTCAGGGTGCTGGGTACTCAGTGCTCAGGGTGCTGGGTGGTCAGTACTCAGGGTGCTGGGTGCTCAGGGCTCAGGGTGCTGGGTGCTCAGTGCTCGGGGTGCTGGGTGCTCAGTGCTCAGTACTCAGGGTGCTGGGTGCTCAGTGCTCGGGGTGCTGGGTGCTCAGTGCTCATTACTCAGGGTGCTGGGTGCTCAGTGCTCAGGGTGCTGTGTGCTCAGAGCTCAGGGTGCTGTGTGCTCAGTGCTCATTGTGCTGGGTACTCAGTGCTCAGGGTGCTGGGTGGTCAGTACTCAGGGTGCTGGGTGCTCAGGGCTCAGGGTGCTTGGTGCTCAGTGCTCGGGGTGCTGGGTGCTCAGTGCTTGGGGTGCTGGGTGCTCAGTGCTCTTGGTGCTCGGTGCTCAGTACTCAGGGTGCTGGGTGCTCAGTGCTCGAGGTGCTCAGTACTCAGACTGCTATATGTTCAGTGCTCAGGGTGCTGGGTGCTCAGTACTCAGGGTGCTCGGTGCTTAGTACTCTGGGTGCTGGGTGCTCAGTACTCCGGGTCCTGGGTGCTCAGTGCTCGGGGTGCTCGGTGCTCAGTACTCAGTGCTCAGGGTGCTCAGTGCTCAGTGCTCAGGGTGCTGGGTGTTCAGTACTCAGGGTGCTGGGTGCTCAGTACTCAGGGTGCTGGGTGCTCAGTGCTCAGGGTGCTGGGTGCTCAGTACTCGGGGTGCTCGGTGCTCGGTGCTCAGTGCTCCGTTTGCTGGGTGCTCAGTACTCAGGGTGCTGGGTGGTCAGTACTCAGGGTGCTGGGTGCTCAGTGCTCAGGGTGCTGGGTACTCAGTGCTCAGGGTGCTCGGTGCTCAGTACTCGGTGTGCTATGTGCTCATTCTCGGGGTGCTGGGTGCTCAGTGCTCGGGGTGCTGGGTGCTCAGTACTCAGGGTGCTGGGTGCTCAGTGCTCAGGGTGCTGGGTGCTCAGTACTCAGGGTGCTGGGAGCTCAGTGCTCAGGGTGATCGGTGCTCAGTACTCAGGGTGCACAGTACTCAGGGTGCTGGGTGCTCAGTGCTCGGGGTGCTGGGTGCTCAGTGCTCAGGGTGCTGGGTGTTCAGTACTCAGGGTGCTGGGTGCTCAGTCCTCAGGGTGCTGGGTGCTCAGTGCTCAGGGTGCTCAGTGCTCAGTACTCGGGGTGCTAGGTGCTCAGTGCTCAGGGTGCTCAGTGCTCGGGGTGCTGGGTGCTCAGTGCTCGGGGTGCTGGGTGCTCAGTACTCGGGGTGCTATGTGCTCAGTGCTCAGGGTGCTCAGTGCTCAGTACTCAGTGCTCAGGGTGCTCAGTTCTCAGTGCTCAGGGTGCTGGGTGTTCAGTACTCAGGGTGCTGGGTGCTCAGTACTCAGGGTGCTAGGTGCTCAGTGCTCAGGGTGCTGGGTGCTCAGTGCTCAGGGTGCTCGGTGCTCGGGGCGCTGGGTGCTCAGTCCTCGGGGTGCTCGGAGCTCAGTACTCAGGGTGCTGGGTGCTCAGTGCTCGGGGTTCTCGGTGCTCAGTACTCAGGGTGCTGGGTGCTCAGTGCTCGTTGTGTTCGGTGCTCAGTACTTTGGGTGCTCACTACTCAGGGTGCTGGGTGCTCAGTGCTCAGGGTGCTGGGTGCTCAGTGCTCAGGGTGCTGGGTGCTCAGTGCTCAGGGTGCTGGGTGCTCAGTACTCAGGGTGCTGGGTGCTCAGTGCTCGGGGTGCTGGGTGCTCAGTGCTCAGGGTGCTGGGTGCTCAGTACTCGGGGTGCTGGGTTCTCAGTACTCAGGGTGCTGGGTGCTCAGTACTCTGGGTGCTGGGTTCTCAGTACACAGGTTGCTGGGTGCTCAGTACTCAGGGTGCTGGGTGCTCAGTACTCGGGTGCTGGGTGCTCAGTGCTCAGGGTGCTGGGTGCTCAGTGCTCGGGGTGCTGGGTGCTCAGGGCTCAGGGTGCTGGGTCCTCAGTGCTCAGGGTGCTGGGTGCTCAGTGCTCGGGCTGCTGGGTGCTCAGTGCCAAGTGCTCAGGGTGCTGGGTGCTCAGTACTCAGGGTGCTGGGTGCTCAGTGCTCGGGGTGCTGGGTGCTCAGTGCTCGGGTTGCTGGGTGCTCAGTACTCAGGGTGCTGGGTGCTCAGTACTCGGGGTGCTGGGTGCTCAGTACTAAGGGTGCTGGGTGCTCAGTACTCAGGGTGTTGGGTGCTCAGTACACGGGTGCTGGGTGCTCAGTGCTCAGGGTGCTGGGTGCTCAGTGCTCGGGGTGCTGGGTGCTCAGTGCTCAGTACTCAGGGTGCTGGGTGCTCAGTGCTCGGGGTGCTGGGTGCTCAGTGCTCAGTACTCAGGGTGCTGGGTGCTCAGTGCTCAGGGTGCTGTGTGCTCAGAGCTCAGGGTGCTGGGTGCTCAGTGCTCAGGGTGCTGGGTACTCAGTGCTCAGGGTGCTGGGTGGTCAGTACTCAGGGTGGTGGGTGCTCAGTACTCGGGTGCTGGGTGCTCAGTGCTCAGGGTGCTGGGTGCTCAGTGCTCGGGGTGCTGGGTGCTCAGGGCTCAGTACTCAGGGTGCTGGGTGCTCAGTGCTCGGGGTGCTGGGTGCTGAGTGCTCAGGGTGCTGGGTGCTCAGTGCTCGGGGTGCTGGGTGCTCAGTGCTCAGCGTGCTGGGTGCTCAGTACTCAGGGTGCTGGGTGCTCAGTACTCAGGGTGCTGGGTGCTCAGTGCTCAGGGTGCTGGGTCCTCAGTGCTCAGGGTGCTGGGTGCTCAGTGCTCGGGGTGCTGGGTGCTCAGTGCTCAGTGCTCAGGGTGCTCTGTGCTCAGTACTCAGGGTGCTGGGTGCTCAGTGCTCAAGGTGCTGGGTGCTCAGTGCTCGGGTTGCTGGGTGCTCAGTACTCAGGGTGCTGGGTGCTCAGTACTCGGGGTGCTGGGTGCTCAGTACTCAGGGTGCTGGGTGCTCAGTACTCAGGGTGTTGGGTGCTCAGTACTCGGGTGCTGGGTGCTCAGTGCTCAGGGTGCTGGGTGCTCAGTGCTCGGGGAGCTGGGTGCTCAGTGCTCAGTACTCAGGGTGCTGGGTGCTCAGTGCTCGGGGTGCTGGGTGCTCAGTGCTCAGTACTCAGGGTGCTGGGTGCTCAGTGCTCAGGGTGCTGTGTGCTCAGTGCTCAGGGTGCTGTGTGCTCAGTGCTCAGGGTGCTGGGTACTCAGTGCTCAGGGTGCTGGGTGGTCAGTACTCAGGGTGCTGGGTGCTCAGGGCTCAGGGTGCTGGGTGCTCAGTGCTCGGGGTGCTGGGTGCTCAGTGCTCAGTACTCAGGGTGCTGGGTGCTCAGTGCTCGGGGTGCTGGGTGCTCAGTGCTCATTACTCAGGGTGCTGGGTGCTCAGTGCTCAGGGTGCTGTGTGCTCAGAGCTCAGGGTGCTGGGTGCTCAGTGCTCATTGTGCTGGGTACTCAGTGCTCAGGGTGCTGGGTGGTCAGTACTCAGGGTGCTGGGTGCTCAGGGCTCAGGGTGCTGGGTGCTCAGTGCTCGGGGTGCTGGGTGCTCAGTGCTTGGGGTGCTGGGTGCTCAGTGCTCTTGGTGCTCGGTGCTCAGTACTCAGGGTGCTGAGTGCTCAGTGCTCGAGGTGCTCAGTACTCAGACTGCTATATGTTCAGTGCTCAGGGTGCTGGGTGCTCAGTACTCAGGGTGCTCGGTGCTTAGTACTCAGGGTGCTGGGTGCTCAGTACTCCGGGTCCTGGGTGCTCAGTGCTCGGGGTGCTCGGTGCTCAGTACTCAGTGCTCAGGGTGCTCAGTGCTCAGTGCTCAGGGTGCTGGGTGTTCAGTACTCAGGGTGCTGGGTGCTCAGTACTCAGGGTGCTGGGTGCTCAGTGCTCAGGGTGCTGGGTGCTCAGTACTCGGGGTGCTCGGTGCTCGGTGCTCGGTGCTCAGTGCTCAGGGTGCTGGGTGCTCAGTACTCAGGGTGCTGGGTGCTCAGTACTCAGGGTGCTGGGTGCTCAGTGCTCAGGGTGCTGGGTACTCAGTGCTCAGGGTGCTCGGTGCTCAGTACTCGGTGTGCTGGGTGCTCATTCTCGGGGTGCTGGGTGCTCAGTGCTCGGGGTGCTGGGTGCTCAGTACTCAGGGTGCTGGGTGCTCAGTGCTCAGGGTGCTGGGTGCTCAGTACTCAGGATGCTAGGTGCTCAGTGCTCAGGGTGCTGGGTGCTCAGTACTCAGGGTGCTGGGTGCTCAGTGCTCAGGGTGCTGGGTGCTCAGTACTCAGGGTGCTGGGAGCTCAGTGCTCAGGGTGATCGGTGCTCAGTACTCAGGGTGCACAGTACTCAGGGTGCTGGGTGCTCAGTGCTCGGGGTGCTGGGTGCTCAGTGCTCAGGGTGCTGGGTGTTCAGTACTCAGGGTGCTGGGGGCTCAGTACTCAGGGTGCTGGGTGCTCAGTGCTCAGGGTGCTCAGTGCTCAGTGCTCAGGGTGCTCGGTGCTCGGGGCGCTGGGTGCTCAGTCCTCGGGGTGCTCGGAGCTCAGTACTCAGGGTGCTGGGTGCTCAGTGCTCGGGGTTCTCGGTGCTCAGTACTCAGGGTGCTGGGTGCTCAGTGCTCGTTGTGTTCGGTGCTCAGTACTTTGGGTGCTCACTACTCAGGGTGCTGGGTGCTCAGTGCTCAGGGTGCTGGGTGCTCAGTGCTCAGGGTGCTGGGTGCTCAGTGCTCAGGGTGCTGGGTGCTCAGTACTCAGGGTGCTGGGTGCTCAGTGCTCGGGGTGCTGGGTGCTCAGTGCTCAGGGTGCTGGGTGCTCAGTACTCAGGGTGCTGGGTGCTCAGTGTTCAGGGTGCTGGGTGCTCAGTACTCGGGGTGCTCGGTGCTCGGTGCTCAGTGCTCAGGGTGCTGGGTGCTCAGTACTCATGGTGCTGGGTGCTCAGTACTCAGGGTGCTGGGTGCTCAGTGCTCAGGGTGCTGGGTACTCAGTGCTCAGGGTGCTCGGTGCTCAGTACTCGGTGTGCTGGGTGCTCATTCTCGGGGTGCTGGGTGCTCAGTGCTCGGGGTGCTGGGTGCTCAGTACTCAGGGTGCTGGGTGCTCAGTGCTCAGGGTGCTGGGTGCTCAGTACTCAGGGTGCTGGGAGCTCAGTGCTCAGGGTGATCGGTGCTCAGTACTCAGGGTGCACAGTACTCAGGGTGCTGGGTGCTCAGTGCTCGGGGTGCTGGGTGCTCAGTGCTCAGGGTGCTGGGTGTTCAGTACTCAGGGTGCTGGGTGCTCAGTCCTCAGGGTGCTGGGTGCTCAGTGCTCAGGGTGCTCAGTGCTCAGTACTCGGGGTGCTAGGTGCTCAGTGCTCAGGGTGCTCAGTGCTCGGGGTGCTGGGTGCTCAGTGCTCGGGGTGCTGGGTGCTCAGTACTCGGGGTGCTATGTGCTCAGTGCTCAGGGTGCTCAGTGCTCAGTACTCAGTGCTCAGGGTGCTCAGTTCTCAGTGCTCAGGGTGCTGGGTGTTCAGTACTCAGGGTGCTGGGTGCTCAGTACTCAGGGTGCTAGGTGCTCAGTGCTCAGGGTGCTGGGTGCTCAGTGCTCAGGGTGCTCGGTGCTCGGGGCGCTGGGTGCTCAGTCCTCGGGGTGCTCGGAGCTCAGTACTCAGGGTGCTGGGTGCTCAGTGCTCGGGGTTCTCGGTGCTCAGTACTCAGGGTGCTGGGTGCTCAGTGCTCGTTGTGTTCGGTGCTCAGTACTTTGGGTGCTCACTACTCAGGGTGCTGGGTGCTCAGTGCTCAGGGTGCTGGGTGCTCAGTGCTCAGGGTGCTGGGTGCTCAGTGCTCAGGGTGCTGCGTGCTCAGTACTCAGGGTGCTGGGTGCTCAGAGCTCGGGGTGCTGGGTGCTCAGTGCTCAGGGTGCTGGGTGCTCAGTACTCGGGGTGCTGGGTTCTCAGTACTCAGGGTGCTGGGTGCTCAGTACTCTGGGTGCTGGGTTCTCAGTACACAGGTTGCTGGGTGCTCAGTACTCAGGGTGCTGGGTGCTCAGTACTCGGGTGCTGGGTGCTCAGTGCTCAGGGTGCTGGGTGCTCAGTGCTCGGGGTGCTGGGTGCTCAGGGCTCAGGGTGCTGGGTCCTCAGTGCTCAGGGTGCTGGGTGCTCAGTGCTCGGGCTGCTGGGTGCTCAGTGCCAAGTGCTCAGGGTGCTGGGTGCTCAGTACTCAGGGTGCTGGGTGCTCAGTGCTCGGGGTGCTGGGTGCTCAGTGCTCGGGTTGCTGGGTGCTCAGTACTCAGGGTGCTGGGTGCTCAGTACTCGGGGTGCTGGGTGCTCAGTACTAAGGGTGCTGGGTGCTCAGTACTCAGGGTGTTGGGTGCTCAGTACACGGGTGCTGGGTGCTCAGAGCTCAGGGTGCTGGGTGCTCAGTGCTCGGGGTGCTGGGTGCTCAGTGCTCAGTACTCAGGGTGCTGGGTGCTCAGTGCTCGGGGTGCTGGGTGCTCAGTGCTCAGTACTCAGGGTGCTGGGTGCTCAGTGCTCAGGGTGCTGTGTGCTCAGAGCTCAGGGTGCTGGGTGCTCAGTGCTCAGGGTGCTGGGTACTCAGTGCTCAGGGTGCTGGGTGGTCAGTACTCAGGGTGGTGGGTGCTCAGTACTCGGGTGCTGGGTGCTCAGTGCTCAGGGTGCTGGGTGCTCAGTGCTCGGGGTGCTGGGTGCTCAGGGCTCAGTACTCAGGGTGCTGGGTGCTCAGTGCTCGGGGTGCTGGGTCCTGAGTGCTCAGGGTGCTGGGTGCTCAGTGCTCGGGGTGCTGGGTGCTCAGTGCTCAGCGTGCTGGGTGCTCAGTACTCAGGGTGCTGGGTGCTCAGTACTCAGGGTGCTGGGTGCTCAGTGCTCAGGGTGCTGGGTCCTCAGTGCTCAGGGTGCTGGGTGCTCAGTGCTCGGGGTGCTGGGTGCTCAGTGCTCAGTGCTCAGGGTGCTCTGTGCTCAGTACTCAGGGTGCTGGGTGCTCAGTGCTCGGGGTGCTGGGTGCTCAGTGCTCGGGTTGCTGGGTGCTCAGTACTCAGGGTGCTGGGTGCTCAGTACTCGGGGTGCTGGGTGCTCAGTACTCAGGGTGCTGGGTGCTCAGTACTCAGGGTGTTGGGTGCTCAGTACTCGGGTGCTGGGTGCTCAGTGCTCAGGGTGCTGGGTGCTCAGTGCTCGGGGAGCTGGGTGCTCAGTGCTCAGTACTCAGGGTGCTGGGTGCTCAGTGCTCGGGGTGCTGGGTGCTCAGTGCTCAGTACTCAGGGTGCTGGGTGCTCAGTGCTCAGGGTGCTGTGTGCTCAGAGCTCAGGGTGCTGGGTGCTCAGTGCTCAGGGTGCTGGGTACTCAGTGCTCAGGGTGCTGGGTGGTCAGTACTCAGGGTGCTGGGTGCTCAGGGCTCAGGGTGCTGGGTGCTCAGTGCTCGGGGTGCTGTGTGCTCAGTGCTCAGTACTCAGGGTGCTGGGTGCTCAGTGCTCGGGGTGCTGGGTGCTCAGTGCTCATTACTCAGGGTGCTGGGTGCTCAGTGCTCAGGGTGCTGGGTGCTCAGTGCTGAGGGTGGTGCTGGGTGCTCAGTACTCAGGGTGCTGGGTGCTCAGTGCTCAGGGTGCTGGGTGCTCAGTACTCAGGGTGCTGGGTGCTCAGTGCTGAGGGTGGTGCTGGGTGCTCAGTACTCAGGGTGCTGGGTGCTCAGTGCTCAGGGTGCTGGGTGCTCAGTACTAAGGGTGCTGGGTGCTCAGTACTCAGGGTGCTGGGTGCTCAGGGCTCAGGGTGCTGGGTGCTCAGTGCTCGGGGTGCTGGGTGCTCAGTGCTCAGTACTCAG
Organism: Microtus oregoni; assembly: GCF_018167655.1. Taxonomy (NCBI): domain Eukaryota; kingdom Metazoa; phylum Chordata; class Mammalia; order Rodentia; family Cricetidae; genus Microtus; species Microtus oregoni. Next base: position 467,581 of record NW_024543284.1, on the reverse strand, counting down.
GGTGCTGGGTGCTCAGTGCTCGGGGTGCTGGGTGCTCAGTGCTCATTACTCAGGGTGCTGGGTGCTCAGTGCTCAGGGTGCTGTGTGCTCAGAGCTCAGGGTGCTGGGTGCTCAGTGCTCATTGTGCTGGGTACTCAGTGCTCAGGGTGCTGGGTGGTCAGTACTCAGGGTGCTGGGTGCTCAGGGCTCAGGGTGCTGGGTGCTCAGTGCTCGGGGTGCTGGGTGCTCAGTGCTTGGGGTGCTGGGTGCTCAGTGCTCTTGGTGCTCGGTGCTCAGTACTCAGGGTGCTGAGTGCTCAGTGCTCGAGGTGCTCAGTACTCAGACTGCTATATGTTCAGTGCTCAGGGTGCTGGGTGCTCAGTACTCAGGGTGCTCGGTGCTTAGTACTCAGGGTGCTGGGTGCTCAGTACTCCGGGTCCTGGGTGCTCAGTGCTCGGGGTGCTCGGTGCTCAGTACTCAGTGCTCAGGGTGCTCAGTGCTCAGTGCTCAGGGTGCTGGGTGTTCAGTACTCAGGGTGCTGGGTGCTCAGTACTCAGGGTGCTGGGTGCTCAGTGCTCAGGGTGCTGGGTGCTCAGTACTCGGGGTGCTCGGTGCTCGGTGCTCGGTGCTCAGTGCTCAGGGTGCTGGGTGCTCAGTACTCAGGGTGCTGGGTGCTCAGTACTCAGGGTGCTGGGTGCTCAGTGCTCAGGGTGCTGGGTACTCAGTGCTCAGGGTGCTCGGTGCTCAGTACTCGGTGTGCTGGGTGCTCATTCTCGGGGTGCTGGGTGCTCAGTGCTCGGGGTGCTGGGTGCTCAGTACTCAGGGTGCTGGGTGCTCAGTGCTCAGGGTGCTGGGTGCTCAGTACTCAGGATGCTAGGTGCTCAGTGCTCAGGGTGCTGGGTGCTCAGTACTCAGGGTGCTGGGTGCTCAGTGCTCAGGGTGCTGGGTGCTCAGTACTCAGGGTGCTGGGAGCTCAGTGCTCAGGGTGATCGGTGCTCAGTACTCAGGGTGCACAGTACTCAGGGTGCTGGGTGCTCAGTGCTCGGGGTGCTGGGTGCTCAGTGCTCAGGGTGCTGGGTGTTCAGTACTCAGGGTGCTGGGGGCTCAGTACTCAGGGTGCTGGGTGCTCAGTGCTCAGGGTGCTCAGTGCTCAGTGCTCAGGGTGCTCGGTGCTCGGGGCGCTGGGTGCTCAGTCCTCGGGGTGCTCGGAGCTCAGTACTCAGGGTGCTGGGTGCTCAGTGCTCGGGGTTCTCGGTGCTCAGTACTCAGGGTGCTGGGTGCTCAGTGCTCGTTGTGTTCGGTGCTCAGTACTTTGGGTGCTCACTACTCAGGGTGCTGGGTGCTCAGTGCTCAGGGTGCTGGGTGCTCAGTGCTCAGGGTGCTGGGTGCTCAGTGCTCAGGGTGCTGGGTGCTCAGTACTCAGGGTGCTGGGTGCTCAGTGCTCGGGGTGCTGGGTGCTCAGTGCTCAGGGTGCTGGGTGCTCAGTACTCAGGGTGCTGGGTGCTCAGTGTTCAGGGTGCTGGGTGCTCAGTACTCGGGGTGCTCGGTGCTCGGTGCTCAGTGCTCAGGGTGCTGGGTGCTCAGTACTCATGGTGCTGGGTGCTCAGTACTCAGGGTGCTGGGTGCTCAGTGCTCAGGGTGCTGGGTACTCAGTGCTCAGGGTGCTCGGTGCTCAGTACTCGGTGTGCTGGGTGCTCATTCTCGGGGTGCTGGGTGCTCAGTGCTCGGGGTGCTGGGTGCTCAGTACTCAGGGTGCTGGGTGCTCAGTGCTCAGGGTGCTGGGTGCTCAGTACTCAGGGTGCTGGGAGCTCAGTGCTCAGGGTGATCGGTGCTCAGTACTCAGGGTGCACAGTACTCAGGGTGCTGGGTGCTCAGTGCTCGGGGTGCTGGGTGCTCAGTGCTCAGGGTGCTGGGTGTTCAGTACTCAGGGTGCTGGGTGCTCAGTCCTCAGGGTGCTGGGTGCTCAGTGCTCAGGGTGCTCAGTGCTCAGTACTCGGGGTGCTAGGTGCTCAGTGCTCAGGGTGCTCAGTGCTCGGGGTGCTGGGTGCTCAGTGCTCGGGGTGCTGGGTGCTCAGTACTCGGGGTGCTATGTGCTCAGTGCTCAGGGTGCTCAGTGCTCAGTACTCAGTGCTCAGGGTGCTCAGTTCTCAGTGCTCAGGGTGCTGGGTGTTCAGTACTCAGGGTGCTGGGTGCTCAGTACTCAGGGTGCTAGGTGCTCAGTGCTCAGGGTGCTGGGTGCTCAGTGCTCAGGGTGCTCGGTGCTCGGGGCGCTGGGTGCTCAGTCCTCGGGGTGCTCGGAGCTCAGTACTCAGGGTGCTGGGTGCTCAGTGCTCGGGGTTCTCGGTGCTCAGTACTCAGGGTGCTGGGTGCTCAGTGCTCGTTGTGTTCGGTGCTCAGTACTTTGGGTGCTCACTACTCAGGGTGCTGGGTGCTCAGTGCTCAGGGTGCTGGGTGCTCAGTGCTCAGGGTGCTGGGTGCTCAGTGCTCAGGGTGCTGCGTGCTCAGTACTCAGGGTGCTGGGTGCTCAGAGCTCGGGGTGCTGGGTGCTCAGTGCTCAGGGTGCTGGGTGCTCAGTACTCGGGGTGCTGGGTTCTCAGTACTCAGGGTGCTGGGTGCTCAGTACTCTGGGTGCTGGGTTCTCAGTACACAGGTTGCTGGGTGCTCAGTACTCAGGGTGCTGGGTGCTCAGTACTCGGGTGCTGGGTGCTCAGTGCTCAGGGTGCTGGGTGCTCAGTGCTCGGGGTGCTGGGTGCTCAGGGCTCAGGGTGCTGGGTCCTCAGTGCTCAGGGTGCTGGGTGCTCAGTGCTCGGGCTGCTGGGTGCTCAGTGCCAAGTGCTCAGGGTGCTGGGTGCTCAGTACTCAGGGTGCTGGGTGCTCAGTGCTCGGGGTGCTGGGTGCTCAGTGCTCGGGTTGCTGGGTGCTCAGTACTCAGGGTGCTGGGTGCTCAGTACTCGGGGTGCTGGGTGCTCAGTACTAAGGGTGCTGGGTGCTCAGTACTCAGGGTGTTGGGTGCTCAGTACACGGGTGCTGGGTGCTCAGAGCTCAGGGTGCTGGGTGCTCAGTGCTCGGGGTGCTGGGTGCTCAGTGCTCAGTACTCAGGGTGCTGGGTGCTCAGTGCTCGGGTGCTGGGTGCTCAGTGCTCAGTACTCAGGGTGCTGGGTGCTCAGTGCTCAGGGTGCTGGGTGCTCAGTACTCGGGGTGCTCGGTGCTCGGTGCTCGGTGCTCAGTGCTCAGGGTGCTGGGTGCTCAGTACTCAGGGTGCTGGGTGCTCAGTACTCAGGGTGCTGGGTGCTCAGTGCTCAGGGTGCTGGGTACTCAGTGCTCAGGGTGCTCGGTGCTCAGTACTCGGTGTGCTGGGTGCTCATTCTCGGGGTGCTGGGTGCTCAGTGCTCGGGGTGCTGGGTGCTCAGTACTCAGGGTGCTGGGTGCTCAGTGCTCAGGGTGCTGGGTGCTCAGTACTCAGGATGCTAGGTGCTCAGTGCTCAGGGTGCTGGGTGCTCAGTACTCAGGGTGCTGGGTGCTCAGTGCTCAGGGTGCTGGGTGCTCAGTACTCAGGGTGCTGGGAGCTCAGTGCTCAGGGTGATCGGTGCTCAGTACTCAGGGTGCACAGTACTCAGGGTGCTGGGTGCTCAGTGCTCGGGGTGCTGGGTGCTCAGTGCTCAGGGTGCTGGGTGTTCAGTACTCAGGGTGCTGGGGGCTCAGTACTCAGGGTGCTGGGTGCTCAGTGCTCAGGGTGCTCAGTGCTCAGTGCTCAGGGTGCTCGGTGCTCGGGGCGCTGGGTGCTCAGTCCTCGGGGTGCTCGGAGCTCAGTACTCAGGGTGCTGGGTGCTCAGTGCTCGGGGTTCTCGGTGCTCAGTACTCAGGGTGCTGGGTGCTCAGTGCTCGTTGTGTTCGGTGCTCAGTACTTTGGGTGCTCACTACTCAGGGTGCTGGGTGCTCAGTGCTCAGGGTGCTGGGTGCTCAGTGCTCAGGGTGCTGGGTGCTCAGTGCTCAGGGTGCTGGGTGCTCAGTACTCAGGGTGCTGGGTGCTCAGTGCTCGGGGTGCTGGGTGCTCAGTGCTCAGGGTGCTGGGTGCTCAGTACTCAGGGTGCTGGGTGCTCAGTGTTCAGGGTGCTGGGTGCTCAGTACTCGGGGTGCTCGGTGCTCGGTGCTCAGTGCTCAGGGTGCTGGGTGCTCAGTACTCATGGTGCTGGGTGCTCAGTACTCAGGGTGCTGGGTGCTCAGTGCTCAGGGTGCTGGGTACTCAGTGCTCAGGGTGCTCGGTGCTCAGTACTCGGTGTGCTGGGTGCTCATTCTCGGGGTGCTGGGTGCTCAGTGCTCGGGGTGCTGGGTGCTCAGTACTCAGGGTGCTGGGTGCTCAGTGCTCAGGGTGCTGGGTGCTCAGTACTCAGGGTGCTGGGAGCTCAGTGCTCAGGGTGATCGGTGCTCAGTACTCAGGGTGCACAGTACTCAGGGTGCTGGGTGCTCAGTGCTCGGGGTGCTGGGTGCTCAGTGCTCAGGGTGCTGGGTGTTCAGTACTCAGGGTGCTGGGTGCTCAGTCCTCAGGGTGCTGGGTGCTCAGTGCTCAGGGTGCTCAGTGCTCAGTACTCGGGGTGCTAGGTGCTCAGTGCTCAGGGTGCTCAGTGCTCGGGGTGCTGGGTGCTCAGTGCTCGGGGTGCTGGGTGCTCAGTACTCGGGGTGCTATGTGCTCAGTGCTCAGGGTGCTCAGTGCTCAGTACTCAGTGCTCAGGGTGCTCAGTTCTCAGTGCTCAGGGTGCTGGGTGTTCAGTACTCAGGGTGCTGGGTGCTCAGTACTCAGGGTGCTAGGTGCTCAGTGCTCAGGGTGCTGGGTGCTCAGTGCTCAGGGTGCTCGGTGCTCGGGGCGCTGGGTGCTCAGTCCTCGGGGTGCTCGGAGCTCAGTACTCAGGGTGCTGGGTGCTCAGTGCTCGGGGTTCTCGGTGCTCAGTACTCAGGGTGCTGGGTGCTCAGTGCTCGTTGTGTTCGGTGCTCAGTACTTTGGGTGCTCACTACTCAGGGTGCTGGGTGCTCAGTGCTCAGGGTGCTGGGTGCTCAGTGCTCAGGGTGCTGGGTGCTCAGTGCTCAGGGTGCTGCGTGCTCAGTACTCAGGGTGCTGGGTGCTCAGAGCTCGGGGTGCTGGGTGCTCAGTGCTCAGGGTGCTGGGTGCTCAGTACTCGGGGTGCTGGGTTCTCAGTACTCAGGGTGCTGGGTGCTCAGTACTCTGGGTGCTGGGTTCTCAGTACACAGGTTGCTGGGTGCTCAGTACTCAGGGTGCTGGGTGCTCAGTACTCGGGTGCTGGGTGCTCAGTGCTCAGGGTGCTGGGTGCTCAGTGCTCGGGGTGCTGGGTGCTCAGGGCTCAGGGTGCTGGGTCCTCAGTGCTCAGGGTGCTGGGTGCTCAGTGCTCGGGCTGCTGGGTGCTCAGTGCCAAGTGCTCAGGGTGCTGGGTGCTCAGTACTCAGGGTGCTGGGTGCTCAGTGCTCGGGGTGCTGGGTGCTCAGTGCTCGGGTTGCTGGGTGCTCAGTACTCAGGGTGCTGGGTGCTCAGTACTCGGGGTGCTGGGTGCTCAGTACTAAGGGTGCTGGGTGCTCAGTACTCAGGGTGTTGGGTGCTCAGTACACGGGTGCTGGGTGCTCAGAGCTCAGGGTGCTGGGTGCTCAGTGCTCGGGGTGCTGGGTGCTCAGTGCTCAGTACTCAGGGTGCTGGGTGCTCAGTGCTCGGGGTGCTGGGTGCTCAGTGCTCAGTACTCAGGGTGCTGGGTGCTCAGTGCTCAGGGTGCTGTGTGCTCAGAGCTCAGGGTGCTGGGTGCTCAGTGCTCAGGGTGCTGGGTACTCAGTGCTCAGGGTGCTGGGTGGTCAGTACTCAGGGTGGTGGGTGCTCAGTACTCGGGTGCTGGGTGCTCAGTGCTCAGGGTGCTGGGTGCTCAGTGCTCGGGGTGCTGGGTGCTCAGGGCTCAGTACTCAGGGTGCTGGGTGCTCAGTGCTCGGGGTGCTGGGTCCTGAGTGCTCAGGGTGCTGGGTGCTCAGTGCTCGGGGTGCTGGGTGCTCAGTGCTCAGCGTGCTGGGTGCTCAGTACTCAGGGTGCTGGGTGCTCAGTACTCAGGGTGCTGGGTGCTCAGTGCTCAGGGTGCTGGGTCCTCAGTGCTCAGGGTGCTGGGTGCTCAGTGCTCGGGGTGCTGGGTGCTCAGTGCTCAGTGCTCAGGGTGCTCTGTGCTCAGTACTCAGGGTGCTGGGTGCTCAGTGCTCGGGGTGCTGGGTGCTCAGTGCTCGGGTTGCTGGGTGCTCAGTACTCAGGGTGCTGGGTGCTCAGTACTCGGGGTGCTGGGTGCTCAGTACTCAGGGTGCTGGGTGCTCAGTGCTCAGGGTGCTGGGTGCTCAGTGCTCGGGGAGCTGGGTGCTCAGTGCTCAGTACTCAGGGTGCTGGGTGCTCAGTGCTCGGGGTGCTGGGTGCTCAGTGCTCAGTACTCAGGGTGCTGGGTGCTCAGTGCTCAGGGTGCTGTGTGCTCAGAGCTCAGGGTGCTGGGTGCTCAGTGCTCAGGGTGCTGGGTACTCAGTGCTCAGGGTGCTGGGTGGTCAGTACTCAGGGTGCTGGGTGCTCAGGGCTCAGGGTGCTGGGTGCTCAGTGCTCGGGGTGCTGGGTGCTCAGTGCTCAGTACTCAGGGTGCTGGGTGCTCAGTGCTCGGGGTGCTGGGTGCTCAGTGCTCATTACTCAGGGTGCTGGGTGCTCAGTGCTCAGGGTGCTGTGTGCTCAGGGCTCAGGGTGCTGGGTGCTCAGTGCTCGGGGTGCTGGGTGCTCAGTGCTCAGTACTCAGGGTGCTGGGTGCTCAGTGCTCGGGGTGCTGGGTGCTCAGTGCTCATTACTCAGGGTGCTGGGTGCTCAGTGCTCAGGGTGCTGTGTGCTCAGAGCTCAGGGTGCTGGGTGCTCAGTGCTCATTGTGCTGGGTACTCAGTGCTCAGCGTGCTGGGTGTTCAGTACTCAGGGTGCTGGGTGCTCAGTACTCAGGGTGCTAGGTGCTCAGTGCTCAGGGTGCTGGGTGCTCAGTGCTCAGGGTGCTCGGTGCTCGGGGCGCTGGGTGCTCAGTCCTCGGGGTGCTCGGAGCTCAGTACTCAGGGTGCTGGGTGCTCAGTGCTCGGGGTTCTCGGTGCTCAGTACTCAGGGTGCTGGGTGCTCAGTGCTCGTTGTGTTCGGTGCTCAGTACTTTGGGTGCTCACTACTCAGGGTGCTGGGTGCTCAGTGCTCAGGGTGCTGGGTGCTCAGTGCTCAGGGTGCTGGGTGCTCAGTGCTCAGGGTGCTGGGTGCTCAGTACTCAGGGTGCTGGGTGCTCAGTGCTCGGGGTGCTGGGTGCTCAGTGCTCAGGGTGCTGGGTGCTCAGTACTCGGGGTGCTGGGTTCTCAGTACTCAGGGTGCTGGGTGCTCAGTACTCTGGGTGCTGGGTTCTCAGTACACAGGTTGCTGGGTGCTCAGTACTCAGGGTGCTGGGTGCTCAGTACTCGGGTGCTGGGTGCTCAGTGCTCAGGGTGCTGGGTGCTCAGTGCTCGGGGTGCTGGGTGCTCAGGGCTCAGGGTGCTGGGTCCTCAGTGCTCAGGGTGCTGGGTGCTCAGTGCTCGGGCTGCTGGGTGCTCAGTGCCAAGTGCTCAGGGTGCTGGGTGCTCATTACTCAGGGTGCTGGGTGCTCAGTGCTCGGGGTGCTGGGTGCTCAGTGCTCGGGTTGCTGGGTGCTCAGTACTCAGGGTGCTGGGTGCTCAGTGCTCGGGGTGCTGGGTGCTCAGTGCTCAGTACTCAGGGTGCTGGGTGCTCAGTGCTCGGGGTGCTGGGTGCTCAGTGCTCATTACTCAGGGTGCTGGGTGCTCAGTGCTCAGGGTGCTGGGTGCTCAGTGCTCAGGGTGCTGCGTGCTCAGTACTCAGGGTGCTGGGTGCTCAGAGCTCGGGGTGCTGGGTGCTCAGTGCTCAGGGTGCTGGGTGCTCAGTACTCGGGGTGCTGGGTTCTCAGTACTCAGGGTGCTGGGTGCTCAGTACTCTGGGTGCTGGGTTCTCAGTACACAGGTTGCTGGGTGCTCAGTACTCAGGGTGCTGGGTGCTCAGTACTCGGGTGCTGGGTGCTCAGTGCTCAGGGTGCTGGGTGCTCAGTGCTCGGGGTGCTGGGTGCTCAGGGCTCAGGGTGCTGGGTCCTCAGTGCTCAGGGTGCTGGGTGCTCAGTGCTCGGGCTGCTGGGTGCTCAGTGCCAAGTGCTCAGGGTGCTGGGTGCTCAGTACTCAGGGTGCTGGGTGCTCAGTGCTCGGGGTGCTGGGTGCTCAGTGCTCGGGTTGCTGGGTGCTCAGTACTCAGGGTGCTGGGTGCTCAGTACTCGGGGTGCTGGGTGCTCAGTACTAAGGGTGCTGGGTGCTCAGTACTCAGGGTGTTGGGTGCTCAGTACACGGGTGCTGGGTGCTCAGAGCTCAGGGTGCTGGGTGCTCAGTGCTCGGGGTGCTGGGTGCTCAGTGCTCAGTACTCAGGGTGCTGGGTGCTCAGTGCTCGGGGTGCTGGGTGCTCAGTGCTCAGTACTCAGGGTGCTGGGTGCTCAGTGCTCAGGGTGCTGTGTGCTCAGAGCTCAGGGTGCTGGGTGCTCAGTGCTCAGGGTGCTGGGTACTCAGTGCTCAGGGTGCTGGGTGGTCAGTACTCAGGGTGGTGGGTGCTCAGTACTCGGGTGCTGGGTGCTCAGTGCTCAGGGTGCTGGGTGCTCAGTGCTCGGGGTGCTGGGTGCTCAGGGCTCAGTACTCAGGGTGCTGGGTGCTCAGTGCTCGGGGTGCTGGGTCCTGAGTGCTCAGGGTGCTGGGTGCTCAGTGCTCGGGGTGCTGGGTGCTCAGTGCTCAGCGTGCTGGGTGCTCAGTACTCAGGGTGCTGGGTGCTCAGTACTCAGGGTGCTGGGTGCTCAGTGCTCAGGGTGCTGGGTCCTCAGTGCTCAGGGTGCTGGGTGCTCAGTGCTCGGGGTGCTGGGTGCTCAGTGCTCAGTGCTCAGGGTGCTCTGTGCTCAGTACTCAGGGTGCTGGGTGCTCAGTGCTCGGGGTGCTGGGTGCTCAGTGCTCGGGTTGCTGGGTGCTCAGTACTCAGGGTGCTGGGTGCTCAGTACTCGGGGTGCTGGGTGCTCAGTACTCAGGGTGCTGGGTGCTCAGTACTCAGGGTGTTGGGTGCTCAGTACTCGGGTGCTGGGTGCTCTGTGCTCAGGGTGCTGGGTGCTCAGTGCTCGGGGAGCTGGGTGCTCAGTGCTCAGTACTCAGGGTGCTGGGTGCTCAGTGCTCGGGGTGCTGGGTGCTCAGTGCTCAGTACTCAGGGTGCTGGGTGCTCAGTGCTCAGGGTGCTGTGTGCTCAGAGCTCAGGGTGCTGGGTGCTCAGTGCTCAGGGTGCTGGGTACTCAGTGCTCAGGGTGCTGGGTGGTCAGTACTCAGGGTGCTGGGTGCTCAGGGCTCAGGGTGCTGGGTGCTCAGTGCTCGGGGTGCTGGGTGCTCAGTGCTCAGTACTCAGGGTGCTGGGTGCTCAGTGCTCGGGGTGCTGGGTGCTCAGTGCTCATTACTCAGGGTGCTGGGTGCTCAGTGCTCAGGGTGCTGTGTGCTCAGGGCTCAGGGTGCTGGGTGCTCAGTGCTCGGGGTGCTGGGTGCTCAGTGCTCAGTACTCAGGGTGCTGGGTGCTCAGTGCTCGGGGTGCTGGGTGCTCAGTGCTCATTACTCAGGGTGCTGGGTGCTCAGTGCTCAGGGTGCTGTGTGCTCAGAGCTCAGGGTGCTGGGTGCTCAGTGCTCATTGTGCTGGGTACTCAGTGCTCAGCGTGCTGGGTGTTCAGTACTCAGGGTGCTGGGTGCTCAGTACTCAGGGTGCTAGGTGCTCAGTGCTCAGGGTGCTGGGTGCTCAGTGCTCAGGGTGCTCGGTGCTCGGGGCGCTGGGTGCTCAGTCCTCGGGGTGCTCGGAGCTCAGTACTCAGGGTGCTGGGTGCTCAGTGCTCGGGGTTCTCGGTGCTCAGTACTCAGGGTGCTGGGTGCTCAGTGCTCGTTGTGTTCGGTGCTCAGTACTTTGGGTGCTCACTACTCAGGGTGCTGGGTGCTCAGTGCTCAGGGTGCTGGGTGCTCAGTGCTCAGGGTGCTGGGTGCTCAGTGCTCAGGGTGCTGGGTGCTCAGTACTCAGGGTGCTGGGTGCTCAGTGCTCGGGGTGCTGGGTGCTCAGTGCTCAGGGTGCTGGGTGCTCAGTACTCGGGGTGCTGGGTTCTCAGTACTCAGGGTGCTGGGTGCTCAGTACTCTGGGTGCTGGGTTCTCAGTACACAGGTTGCTGGGTGCTCAGTACTCAGGGTGCTGGGTGCTCAGTACTCGGGTGCTGGGTGCTCAGTGCTCAGGGTGCTGGGTGCTCAGTGCTCGGGGTGCTGGGTGCTCAGGGCTCAGGGTGCTGGGTCCTCAGTGCTCAGGGTGCTGGGTGCTCAGTGCTCGGGCTGCTGGGTGCTCAGTGCCAAGTGCTCAGGGTGCTGGGTGCTCAGTACTCAGGGTGCTGGGTGCTCAGTGCTCGGGGTGCTGGGTGCTCAGTGCTCGGGTTGCTGGGTGCTCAGTACTCAGGGTGCTGGGTGCTCAGTACTCGGGGTGCTGGGTGCTCAGTACTAAGGGTGCTGGGTGCTCAGTACTCAGGGTGTTGGGTGCTCAGTACACGGGTGCTGGGTGCTCAGTGCTCAGGGTGCTGGGTGCTCAGTGCTCGGGGTGCTGGGTGCTCAGTGCTCAGTACTCAGGATGCTGGGTGCTCAGTGCTCGGGGTGCTGGGTGCTCAGTGCTCAGTACTCAGGGTGCTGGGTGCTCAGTGCTCAGGGTGCTGTGTGCTCAGAGCTCAGGGTGCTGGGTGCTCAGTGCTCAGGGTGCTGGGTACTCAGTGCTCAGGGTGCTGGGTGGTCAGTACTCAGGGTGGTGGGTGCTCAGTACTCGGGTGCTGGGTGCTCAGTGCTCAGGGTGCTGGGTGCTCAGTGCTCGGGGTGCTGGGTGCTCAGGGCTCAGTACTCAGGGTGCTGGGTGCTCAGTGCTCGGGGTGCTGGGTGCTCAGTGCTCAGGGTGCTGGGTGCTCAGTGCTCGGGGTGCTGGGTGCTCAGTGCTCAGCGTGCTGGGTGCTCAGTACTCAGGGTGCTGGGTGCTCAGTACTCAGGGTGCTGGGTGCTCAGTGCTCAGGGTGCTGGGTCCTCAGTGCTCAGGGTGCTGGGTGCTCAGTGCTCGGGGTGCTGGGTGCTCAGTGCTCAGTGCTCAGGGTGCTCTGTGCTCAGTACTCAGGGTGCTGGGTGCTCAGTGCTCGGGGTGCTGGGTGCTCAGTGCTCGGGTTGCTGGGTGCTCAGTACTCAGGGTGCTGGGTGCTCAGTACTCGGGGTGCTGGGTGCTCAGTACTCAGGGTGCTGGGTGCTCAGTACTCAGGGTGTTGGGTGCTCAGTACTCGGGTGCTGGGTGCTCAGTGCTCAGGGTGCTGGGTGCTCAGTGCTCGGGGAGCTGGGTGCTCAGTGCTCAGTACTCAGGGTGCTGGGTGCTCAGTGCTCGGGGTGCTGGATGCTCAGTGCTCAGTACTCAGGGTGCTGGGTGCTCAGTGCTCAGGGTGCTGTGTGCTCAGAGCTCAGGGTGCTGGGTGCTCAGTGCTCAGGGTGCTGGGTACTCAGTGCTCAGGGTGCTGGGTGGTCAGTACTCAGGGTGCTGGGTGCTCAGGGCTCAGGGTGCTGGGTGCTCAGTGCTCGGGGTGCTGGGTGCTCAGTGCTCAGTACTCAGGGTGCTGGGTGCTCAGTGCTCGGGGTGCTGGGTGCTCAGTGCTCATTACTCAGGGTGCTGGGTGCTCAGTGCTCAGGGTGCTGTGTGCTCAGAGCTCAGGGTGCTGGGTGCTCAGTGCTCATTGTGCTGGGTACTCAGTGCTCAGGGTGCTGGGTGGTCAGTACTCAGGGTGCTGGGTGCTCAGGGCTCAGGGTGCTGGGTGCTCAGTGCTCGGGGTGCTGGGTGCTCAGTGCTTGGGGTGCTGGGTGCTCAGTGCTCTTGGTGCTCGGTGCTCAGTACTCAGGGTGCTGAGTGCTCAGTGCTCGAGGTGCTCAGTACTCAGACTGCTATATGTTCAGTGCTCAGGGTGCTGGGTGCTCAGTACTCAGGGTGCTCGGTGCTTAGTACTCAGGGTGCTAGGTGCTCAGTACTCCGGGTCCTGGGTGCTCAGTGCTCGGGGTGCTCGGTGCTCAGTACTCAGTGCTCAGGGTGCTCAGTGCTCAGTGCTCAGGGTGCTGGGTGTTCAGTACTCAGGGTGCTGGGTGCTCAGTACTCAGGGTGCTGGGTGCTCAGTGCTCAGGGTGCTGGGTGCTCAGTACTCGGGGTGCTCGGTGCTCGGTGCTCGGTGCTCAGTGCTCAGGGTGCTGGGTGCTCAGTACTCAGGGTGCTGGGTGCTCAGTACTCAGGGTGCTGGGTGCTCAGTGCTCAGGGTGCTGGGTACTCAGTGCTCAGGGTGCTCGGTGCTCAGTACTCGGTGTGCTGGGTGCTCATTCTCGGGGTGCTGGGTGCTCAGTGCTCGGGGTGCTGGGTGCTCAGTGCTCAGGGTGCTGGGTGCTCAGTGCTCAGGGTGCTGGGTGCTCAGTACTCAGGGTGCTAGGTGCTCAGTGCTCAGGGTGCTGGGTGCTCAGTACTCAGGGTGCTGGGTGCTCAGTGCTCAGGGTGCTGGGTGCTCAGTACTCAGGGTGCTGGGAGCTCAGTGCTCAGGGTGATCGGTGCTCAGTACTCAGGGTGCACAGTACTCAGGGTGCTGGGTGCTCAGTGCTCGGGGTGCTGGGTGCTCAGTGCTCAGGGTGCTGGGTGTTCAGTACTCAGGGTGCTGGGGGCTCAGTACTCAGGGTGCTGGGTGCTCAGTGCTCAGGGTGCTCAGTGCTCAGTGCTCAGGGTGCTCGGTGCTCGGGGCGCTGGGTGCTCAGTCCTCGGGGTGCTCGGAGCTCAGTACTCAGGGTGCTGGGTGCTCAGTGCTCAGGGTTCTCGGTGCTCAGTACTCAGGGTGCTGGGTGCTCAGTGCTCGTTGTGTTCGGTGCTCAGTACTTTGGGTGCTCACTACTCAGGGTGCTGGGTGCTCAGTGCTCAGGGTGCTGGGTGCTCAGTGCTCAGGGTGCTGGGTGCTCAGTGCTCAGGGTGCTGGGTGCTCAGTACTCAGGGTGCTGGGTGCTCAGTGCTCGGGGTGCTGGGTGCTCAGTGCTCAGGGTGCTGGGTGCTCAGTACTCGGGGTGCTCGGTGCTCGGTGCTCAGTGCTCAGGGTGCTGGGTGCTCAGTACTCATGGTGCTGGGTGCTCAGTACTCAGGGTGCTGGGTGCTCAGTGCTCAGGGTGCTGGGTACTCAGTGCTCAGGGTGCTCGGTGCTCAGTACTCGGTGTGCTGGGTGCTCATTCTCGGGGTGCTGGGTGCTCAGTGCTCGGGGTGCTGGGTGCTCAGTACTCAGGGGGCTGGGTGCTCAGTGCTCAGGGTGCTGGGTGCTCAGTACTCAGGGTGCTGGGAGCTCAGTGCTCAGGGTGATCGGTGCTCAGTACTCAGGGTGCACAGTACTCAGGGTGCTGGGTGCTCAGTGCTCGGGGTGCTGGGTGCTCAGTGCTCAGGGTGCTGGGTGTTCAGTACTCAGGGTGCTGGGTGCTCAGTCCTCAGGGTGCTGGGTGCTCAGTGCTCAGGGTGCTCAGTGCTCAGTACTCGGGGTGCTAGGTGCTCAGTGCTCAGGGTGCTCAGTGCTCGGGGTGCTGGGTGCTCAGTGCTCGGGGTGCTGGGTGCTCAGTACTCGGGGTGCTATGTGCTCAGTGCTCAGGGTGCTCAGTGCTCAGTACTCAGTGCTCAGGGTGCTCAGTTCTCAGTGCTCAGGGTGCTGGGTGTTCAGTACTCAGGGTGCTGGGTGCTCAGTACTCAGGGTGCTAGGTGCTCAGTGCTCAGGGTGCTGGGTGCTCAGTGCTCAGGGTGCTCGGTGCTCGGGGCGCTGGGTGCTCAGTCCTCGGGGTGCTCGGAGCTCAGTACTCAGGGTGCTGGGTGCTCAGTGCTCGGGGTTCTCGGTGCTCAGTACTCAGGGTGCTGGGTGCTCAGTGCTCGTTGTGTTCGGTGCTCAGTACTTTGGGTGCTCACTACTCAGGGTGCTGGGTGCTCAGTGCTCAGGGTGCTGGGTGCTCAGTGCTCAGGGTGCTGGGTGCTCAGTGCTCAGGGTGCTGGGTGCTCAGTACTCAGGGTGCTGGGTGCTCAGTGCTCGGGGTGCTGGGTGCTCAGTGCTCAGGGTGCTGGGTGCTCAGTACTCGGGGTGCTGGGTTCTCAGTACTCAGGGTGCTGGGTGCTCAGTACTCTGGGTGCTGGGTTCTCAGTACACAGGTTGCTGGGTGCTCAGTACTCAGGGTGCTGGGTGCTCAGTACTCGGGTGCTGGGTGCTCAGTGCTCAGGGTGCTGGGTGCTCAGTGCTCGGGGTGCTGGGTGCTCAGGGCTCAGGGTGCTGGGTCCTCAGTGCTCAGGGTGCTGGGTGCTCAGTGCTCGGGCTGCTGGGTGCTCAGTGCCAAGTGCTCAGGGTGCTGGGTGCTCAGTACTCAGGGTGCTGGGTGCTCAGTGCTCGGGGTGCTGGGTGCTCAGTGCTCGGGTTGCTGGGTGCTCAGTACTCAGGGTGCTGGGTGCTCAGTACTCGGGGTGCTGGGTGCTCAGTACTAAGGGTGCTGGGTGCTCAGTACTCAGGGTGTTGGGTGCTCAGTACACGGGTGCTGGGTGCTCAGTGCTCAGGGTGCTGGGTGCTCAGTGCTCGGGGTGCTGGGTGCTCAGTGCTCAGTACTCAGGGTGCTGGGTGCTCAGTGCTCGGGGTGCTTGGTGCTCAGTGCTCAGTACTCAGGGTGCTGGGTGCTCAGTGCTCAGGGTGCTGTGTGCTCAGAGCTCAGGGTGCTGGGTGCTCAGTGCTCAGGGTGCTGGGTACTCAGTGCTCAGGGTGCTGGGTGGTCAGTACTCAGGGTGGTGGGTGCTCAGTACTCGGGTGCTGGGTGCTCAGTGCTCAGGGTGCTGGGTGCTCAGTGCTCGGGGTGCTGGGTGCTCAGGGCTCAGTACTCAGGGTGCTGGGTGCTCAGTGCTCGGGGTGCTGGGTGCTGAGTGCTCAGGGTGCTGGGTGCTCAGTGCTCGGGGTGCTGGGTGCTCAGTGCACGGGGTGCTGGGTGCTCAGTGCTCGGGGTGCTGGGTGCTCAGGGCTCAGTACTCAGGGTGCTGGGTGCTCAGTACTCAGGGTGCTGGGTGCTCAGTGCTCGGGGTGCTGGGTGCTCAGTGCTCGGGTTGCTGGGTGCTCAGTACTCAGGGTGCTGGGTGCTCAGTACTCGGGGTGCTGGGTGCTCAGTACTCAGGGTGCTGGGTGCTCAGTACTCAGGGTGTTGGGTGCTCAGTACTCGGGTGCTGGGTGCTCAGTGCTCAGGGTGCTGGGTGCTCAGTGCTCGGGGAGCTGGGTGCTCAGTGCTCAGTACTCAGGGTGCTGGGTGCTCAGTGCTCGGGGTGCTGGGTGCTCAGTGCTCAGTACTCAGGGTGCTGGGTGCTCAGTGCTCAGGGTGCTGTGTGCTCAGAGCTCAGGGTGCTGGGTGCTCAGTGCTCAGGGTGCTGGGTACTCAGTGCTCAGGGTGCTGGGTGGTCAGTACTCAGGGTGCTGGGTGCTCAGGGCTCAGGGTGCTGGGTGCTCAGTGCTCGGGGTGCTGGGTGCTCAGTGCTCAGTACTCAGGGTGCTGGGTGCTCAGTGCTCGGGGTGCTGGGTGCTCAGTGCTCATTACTCAGGGTGCTGGGTGCTCAGTGCTCAGGGTGCTGTGTGCTCAGAGCTCAGGGTGCTGGGTGCTCAGTGCTCATTGTGCTGGGTACTCAGTGCTCAGGGTGCTGGGTAGTCAGTACTCAGGGTGCTGGGTGCTCAGGGCTCAGGGTGCTGGGTGCTCAGTGCTCGGGGTGCTGGGTGCTCAGTGCTTGGGGTGCTGGGTGCTCAGTGCTCTTGGTGCTCGGTGCTCAGTACTCAGGGTGCTGAGTGCTCAGTGCTCGAGGTGCTCAGTACTCAGACTGCTATATGTTCAGTGCTCAGGGTGCTGGGTGCTCAGTACTCAGGGTGCTCGGTGCTTAGTACTCAGGGTGCTGGGTGCTCAGTACTCCGGGTCCTGGGTGCTCAGTGCTCGGGGTGCTCGGTGCTCAGTACTCAGTGCTCAGGGTGCTCAGTGCTCAGTGCTCAGGGTGCTGGGTGTTCAGTACTCAGGGTGCTGGGTGCTCAGTACTCAGGGTGCTGGGTGCTCAGTGCTCAGGGTGCTGGGTCCTCAGTGCTCAGGGTGCTGGGTGCTCAGTGCTCGGGGTGCTGGGTGCTCAGTGCTCAGTGCTCAGGGTGCTCTGTGCTCAGTACTCAGGGTGCTGGGTGCTCAGTGCTCGGGGTGCTGGGTGCTCAGTGCTCGGGTTGCTGGGTGCTCAGTACTCAGGGCGCTGGGTGCTCAGTACTCGGGGTGCTGGGTGCTCAGTACTCAGGGTGCTGGGTGCTCAGTACTCAGGGTGTTGGGTGCTCAGTACTCGGGTGCTGGGTGCTCAGTGCTCAGGGTGCTGGGTGCTCAGTGCTCGGGGAGCTGGGTGCTCAGTGCTCAGTACTCAGGGTGCTGGGTGCTCAGTGCTCGGGGTGCTGGGTGCTCAGTGCTCAGTACTCAGGGTGCTGGGTGCTCAGTGCTCAGGGTGCTGTGTGCTCAGAGCTCAGGGTGCTGGGTGCTCAGTGCTCAGGGTGCTGGGTACTCAGTGCTCAGGGTGCTGGGTGGTCAGTACTCAGGGTGCTGGGTGCTCAGGGCTCAGGGTGCTGGGTGCTCAGTGCTCGGGGTGCTGGGTGCTCAGTGCTCAGTACTCAGGGTGCTGGGTGCTCAGTGCTCGGGGTGCTGGGTGCTCAGTGCTCATTACTCAGGGTGCTGGGTGCTCAGTGCTCAGGGTGCTGTGTGCTCAGAGCTCAGGGTGCTGGGTGCTCAGTGCTCATTGTGCTGGGTACTCAGTGCTCAGGGTGCTGGGTGGTCAGTACTCAGGGTGCTGGGTGCTCAGGGCTCAGGGTGCTGGGTGCTCAGTGCTCGGGGTGCTGGGTGCTCAGTGCTTGGGGTGCTGGGTGCTCAGTGCTCTTGGTGCTCGGTGCTCAGTACTCAGGGTGCTGAGTGCTCAGTGCTCGAGGTGCTCAGTACTCAGACTGCTATATGTTCAGTGCTCAGGGTGCTGGGTGCTCAGTACTCAGGGTGCTGGGTGCTCAGTACTCCGGGTCCTGGGTGCTCAGTGCTCGGGGTGCTCGGTGCTCAGTACTCAGTGCTCAGGGTGCTCAGTGCTCAGTGCTCAGGGTGCTGGGTGTTCAGTACTCAGGGTGCTGGGTGCTCAGTACTCAGGGTGCTGGGTGCTCAGTGCTCAGGGTGCTGGGTGCTCAGTACTCGGGGTGCTCGGTGCTCGGTGCTCGGTGCTCAGTGCTCAGGGTGCTGGGTGCTCAGTACTCAGGGTGCTGGGTGCTCAGTACTCAGGGTGCTGGGTGCTCAGTGCTCAGGGTGCTGGGTACTCAGTGCTCAGGGTGCTCGGTGCTCAGTACTCGGTGTGCTGGGTGCTCATTCTCGGGGTGCTGGGTGCTCAGTGCTCAGGGTGCTGGGTGCTCAGTACTCAGGGTGCTGGGTGCTCAGTGCTCAGGGTGCTGGGTGCTCAGTACTCAGGGTGCTAGGTGCTCAGTGCTCAGGGTGCTGGGTGCTCAGTACTCAGGGTGCTGGGTGCTCAGTGCTCAGGGTGCTGGGTGCTCAGTACTCAGGGTGCTGGGAGCTCAGTGCTCAGGGTGATCGGTGCTCAGTACTCAGGGTGCACAGTACTCAGGGTGCTGGGTGCTCAGTGCTCGGGGTGCTGGGTGCTCAGTGCTCAGGGTGCTGGGTGTTCAGTACTCAGGGTGCTGGGGGCTCAGTACTCAGGGTGCTGGGTGCTCAGTGCTCAGGGTGCTCAGTGCTCAGTACTCGGGGTGCTGGGTGCTCAGGGCTCAGGGTGCTCAGTGCTCGGGGTGCTGGGTGCTCAGTGCTCGGGGTGCTGTGTGCTCAGTACTCGGGGTGCTATGTGCTCAGTGCTCAGGGTGCTGGGTGCTCAGTACTCGGGTGCTGGGTGCTCAGTGCTCAGGGTGCTGGTTGCTCAGTGCTCGGGTTGCTGGGTGCTCAGTGCTCAGTTCTCAGGGTGCTGGGTGCTCAGTGCTCAGGGTGCTGGGTGCTCAGTGCTCAGTACTCAGGGTACTGGGTGCTCAGTGCTCAGGGTGCTGTGTGCTCAGTGCTCAGGGTGCTGGGTGCTCAGTACTCAGGGTGCTGGGTGCTCAGTGCTCGGGGAGCTGGGTGCTCAGTGCTCGCGGTGCTGGGTGCTCAGTGCTCTGGGTGCTCGGTGCCCAGTACTCAGGGTGCTGGGTGCTCAGTGCTCGAGGCGATCAGTACTCAGGGTGCTGTGTGTTCAGTGCTCAGGGTGCTGGGTGCTCAGTACTCCGGGTGCTGGGTGTTCAGTGCTCGGGGTGCTCGGTGCTCAGTGCTTAATGTGCTGGGTGCTCAGTACTCAGGGTGCTCATGGCTCAGGGTGCTGGGTGCTCAGTACTCAGGGTGCTGGGTGCTCAGTGCTCAGGGTGCTCAGTTCTCAGTACTCAGTGCTCAGGGTGCTCAGTGCTCAGTTCTCAGGGTGCTGGGTGCTCAGTACTCAGGGTGCTGGGTGCTCAGTACTCAGGGTGCTGGTTGCTCAGTCCTCAGGGTGCTCAGTGCTCAGGGTGCTGTGTGCTCAGTGCTCGGGGTGCTCGGTGCTCAGTATTCAGGGTGCTGAGTGCTCAGTACTCAGGGTGCTGGGTGCTCAGTACTCAGGGTGCTGGGTGCTCAGTGCTCGGGGTGCTGGGTGCTCAGTGCTCAGGGTGCTCAGTGCTCAGTACTCAGGGTGCTCAGTGCTCAGTACTCAGGGTGCTGGGTGCTCAGTGCTCAGGGTGCTGGATGCTCAGTGCTCGGGGGTACTGGGTACTCAGTGCTCAGTACACACGGTGCTGAGTGCTCAGTGCTCGGGGTGCTGGGTGCTCAGTGCTCAGTACTCAGGGTGCTGGGTGCTCAGTGCTCGGGGTGCTGGGTGCTCAGTGCTCGGGGTGCTCGGTGCTCAGTACTCAGGGTTCTCAGTGCTCAGTGCTCAGGGTGCTGGTTGCTCAGTACTCAGGGTGCTCAGTGCTCAGTACTCGGGGTGCTGGGTGCTCAGTACTCAGGGTGCTCAGTGCTCAGTACTCGGGGTGCTGGGTGCTCAGTGCTCAGGGTACTCAGTGCTCAGTGCTGGGGGTGCTGGGTGCTCAGTGCTCGAGGTGCTGGGTGCTCAGTGCTCAGAGTACTGGGTGCTCAGTACTCAGGGTGCTGGGTGCTCAGTGCTCAGGGTGCTGGGTGCTCAGTACTAAGGGTGCTGGGTGCTCAGTACTCATGGTGCTGGGTACTCAGTGCTCAGGGTGCTCTTTCTCGGGGTGCTGGGTGCTCAGTACTCAGGGTGCTGGGTGCTCAGTGCTCGGGGTGCTGGGTGCTCAGTGCTCGGGGTGCTCGTTGCTCAGTACTCAGGGTGCTGGGTGCTCAGTACTCAGGGTGCTCAGTGTTCGGGGAGCTCGGTGCTCAGTACTCAGGGTGCTGGGTGTTCAGTGCTCGGGGTGCTCGTTGCTCAGTACTCAGGGTTCTCAGTGCTCAGTGCTCAGGGTGCTGGGTGCTCAGTACTCATGGTGCTCAGTGCTCAGTACTCGGGGTGCTGGGTGCTCAGTACTCAGAGTGCTCAGTGCTCAGTACTCGGGGTTCTGGGTGCTCAGTGCTCAGGGTGCTCAGTGCTCAGTGCTCGGGGTGCTGGGTGCTCAGTTCTCAGGGTGCTCGATGCTCAGTACTCGGGATGCTGGGTGCTCAGTGCTCAGGGTCCTGGGTGCTCAGTGCTCGGGGTGCTGGGTGCTCAGTGCTCAGGGTGCTGGGTGCTCAGTGCCCGGGTGCTCAGTGCTCAGTACTCAGAGTGCTGGGTGCTCAGTACTCAGGGTGCTGGGTGCTCAGTGCTCAGGGTGCTGGGTGCTCAGTACTCAGGGTGCTGGGTGCTCAGTACTCAGGGTGCTAAGAGCTCAGGGTGCTCAGTGCTTGGGGTGCTCAGTGCTCAGTACTCGGGGTGCTGGGTGCTCAGTGCTCAGGGTGCTCAGTGCTCAGTGCTCGGGGTGCTAGGTGCTCAGTGCTCGGGGTGCTGGGTGCTCAGTGCTCAGAGTGCTGGGTGCTCAGTACTCAGGTTGCTGGGTGCTCAGTGCTCAGGGTGCTGGGTGCTCAGTACTCAGGGTGCTGGGTGCTCAGAACTCATGGTGCTGGGTGCTCAGTGCTCAGGGTGCTGGGTGCTCAGTGCTCGGGGTGCTCGGTGCTCAGTACTCAGGATGCTAAGTGCTCAGTACTCAGGGTGCTGGGTGCTCAGTACTCAGGGTGCTGGGTGCTCAGTGCTCGGGGTGCTGCGTGCTCAGTGCTCAGGGAGCTGGGTGCTCAGTGCTCAGGGTGCTGGGTGCTCAGTACTCAGGGTGCTGGGTGCTCAGTGCTCAGGGTGCTGGGTGCTCAGTCCTCAGGGTGCTCAGTACTCCGGGTGCTGGGTGCTCAGTGCTCGGGGTGCTGGGTGCTCAGTGCTCAGTACTCAGGGTGCTGGGTGCTCAGTGCTCGGGGTGCTGGGTGCTCAGTGCTCAGTACTCAGGGTGCTGGGTGCTCAGTGCTCAGGGTGCTGTGTGCTCAGAGCTCAGGGTGCTGGGTGCTCAGTGCTCAGGGTGCTGGGTACTCAGTGCTCAGGGTGCTGGGTGGTCAGTATTCAGGGTGGTGGGTGCTCAGTACTCGGGTGCTGGCTGCTCAGTGCTCAGGGTGCTGGGTGCTCAGTGCTCGGGGTGCTGGGTGCTCAGGGCTCAGTACTCAGGGTGCTGGGTGCTCAGTGCTCGGGGTGCTGGGTGCTGAGTGCTCAGGGTGCTGGGTGCTCAGTGCTCGGGGTGCTGGGTGCTCAGTGCTCAGCGTGCTGGGTGCTCAGTACTCAGGGTGCTGGGTGCTCAGTACTCAGGGTGCTGGGTGCTCAGTGCTCAGGGTGCTGGGTCCTCAGTGCTCAGGGTGCTGGGTGCTCAGTGCTCGGGGTGCTGGGTGCTCAGTGCTCAGTGCTCAGGGTGCTCTGTGCTCAGTACTCAGGGTGCTGGGTGCTCAGTGCTCGGGGTGCTGGGTGCTCAGTGCTCGGGTTGCTGGGTGCTCAGTACTCAGGGCGCTGGGTGCTCAGTACTCGGGGTGCTGGGTGCTCAGTACTCAGGGTGCTGGGTGCTCAGTACTCAGGGTGTTGGGTGCTCAGTACTCGGGTGCTGGGTGCTCAGTGCTCAGGGTGCTGGGTGCTCAGTGCTCGGGGAGCTGGGTGCTCAGTGCTCAGTACTCTGGGTGCTGGGTTCTCAGTACACAGGTTGCTGGGTGCTCAGTACTCAGGGTGCTGGGTGCTCAGTACTCGGGTGCTGGGTGCTCAGTGCTCAGGGTGCTGGGTGCTCAGTGCTCGGGGTGCTGGGTGCTCAGGGCTCAGGGTGCTGGGTCCTCAGTGCTCAGGGTGCTGGGTGCTCAGTGCTCGGGCTGCTGGGTGCTCAGTGCCAAGTGCTCAGGGTGCTGGGTGCTCATTACTCAGGGTGCTGGGTGCTCAGTGCTCGGGGTGCTGGGTGCTCAGTGCTCGGGTTGCTGGGTGCTCAGTACTCAGGGTGCTGGGTGCTCAGTGCTCGGGGTGCTGGGTGCTCAGTGCTCAGTACTCAGGGTGCTGGGTGCTCAGTGCTCGGGGTGCTGGGTGCTCAGTGCTCATTACTCAGGGTGCTGGGTGCTCAGTGCTCAGGGTGCTGGGTGCTCAGTGCTCAGGGTGCTGCGTGCTCAGTACTCAGGGTGCTGGGTGCTCAGAGCTCGGGGTGCTGGGTGCTCAGTGCTCAGGGTGCTGGGTGCTCAGTACTCGGGGTGCTGGGTTCTCAGTACTCAGGGTGCTGGGTGCTCAGTACTCTGGGTGCTGGGTTCTCAGTACACAGGTTGCTGGGTGCTCAGTACTCAGGGTGCTGGGTGCTCAGTACTCGGGTGCTGGGTGCTCAGTGCTCAGGGTGCTGGGTGCTCAGTGCTCGGGGTGCTGGGTGCTCAGGGCTCAGGGTGCTGGGTCCTCAGTGCTCAGGGTGCTGGGTGCTCAGTGCTCGGGCTGCTGGGTGCTCAGTGCCAAGTGCTCAGGGTGCTGGGTGCTCAGTACTCAGGGTGCTGGGTGCTCAGTGCTCGGGGTGCTGGGTGCTCAGTGCTCGGGTTGCTGGGTGCTCAGTACTCAGGGTGCTGGGTGCTCAGTACTCGGGGTGCTGGGTGCTCAGTACTAAGGGTGCTGGGTGCTCAGTACTCAGGGTGTTGGGTGCTCAGTACACGGGTGCTGGGTGCTCAGAGCTCAGGGTGCTGGGTGCTCAGTGCTCGGGGTGCTGGGTGCTCAGTGCTCAGTACTCAGGGTGCTGGGTGCTCAGTGCTCGGGGTGCTGGGTGCTCAGTGCTCAGTACTCAGGGTGCTGGGTGCTCAGTGCTCAGGGTGCTGTGTGCTCAGAGCTCAGGGTGCTGGGTGCTCAGTGCTCAGGGTGCTGGGTACTCAGTGCTCAGGGTGCTGGGTGGTCAGTACTCAGGGTGGTGGGTGCTCAGTACTCGGGTGCTGGGTGCTCAGTGCTCAGGGTGCTGGGTGCTCAGTGCTCGGGGTGCTGGGTGCTCAGGGCTCAGTACTCAGGGTGCTGGGTGCTCAGTGCTCGGGGTGCTGGGTCCTGAGTGCTCAGGGTGCTGGGTGCTCAGTGCTCGGGGTGCTGGGTGCTCAGTGCTCAGCGTGCTGGGTGCTCAGTACTCAGGGTGCTGGGTGCTCAGTACTCAGGGTGCTGGGTGCTCAGTGCTCAGGGTGCTGGGTCCTCAGTGCTCAGGGTGCTGGGTGCTCAGTGCTCGGGGTGCTGGGTGCTCAGTGCTCAGTGCTCAGGGTGCTCTGTGCTCAGTACTCAGGGTGCTGGGTGCTCAGTGCTCGGGGTGCTGGGTGCTCAGTGCTCGGGTTGCTGGGTGCTCAGTACTCAGGGTGCTGGGTGCTCAGTACTCGGGGTGCTGGGTGCTCAGTACTCAGGGTGCTGGGTGCTCAGTACTCAGGGTGTTGGGTGCTCAGTACTCGGGTGCTGGGTGCTCTGTGCTCAGGGTGCTGGGTGCTCAGTGCTCGGGGAGCTGGGTGCTCAGTGCTCAGTACTCAGGGTGCTGGGTGCTCAGTGCTCGGGGTGCTGGGTGCTCAGTGCTCAGTACTCAGGGTGCTGGGTGCTCAGTGCTCAGGGTGCTGTGTGCTCAGAGCTCAGGGTGCTGGGTGCTCAGTGCTCAGGGTGCTGGGTACTCAGTGCTCAGGGTGCTGGGTGGTCAGTACTCAGGGTGCTGGGTGCTCAGGGCTCAGGGTGCTGGGTGCTCAGTGCTCGGGGTGCTGGGTGCTCAGTGCTCAGTACTCAGGGTGCTGGGTGCTCAGTGCTCGGGGTGCTGGGTGCTCAGTGCTCATTACTCAGGGTGCTGGGTGCTCAGTGCTCAGGGTGCTGTGTGCTCAGGGCTCAGGGTGCTGGGTGCTCAGTGCTCGGGGTGCTGGGTGCTCAGTGCTCAGTACTCAGGGTGCTGGGTGCTCAGTGCTCGGGGTGCTGGGTGCTCAGTGCTCATTACTCAGGGTGCTGGGTGCTCAGTGCTCAGGGTGCTGTGTGCTCAGAGCTCAGGGTGCTGGGTGCTCAGTGCTCATTGTGCTGGGTACTCAGTGCTCAGCGTGCTGGGTGTTCAGTACTCAGGGTGCTGGGTGCTCAGTACTCAGGGTGCTAGGTGCTCAGTGCTCAGGGTGCTGGGTGCTCAGTGCTCAGGGTGCTCGGTGCTCGGGGCGCTGGGTGCTCAGTCCTCGGGGTGCTCGGAGCTCAGTACTCAGGGTGCTGGGTGCTCAGTGCTCGGGGTTCTCGGTGCTCAGTACTCAGGGTGCTGGGTGCTCAGTGCTCGTTGTGTTCGGTGCTCAGTACTTTGGGTGCTCACTACTCAGGGTGCTGGGTGCTCAGTGCTCAGGGTGCTGGGTGCTCAGTGCTCAGGGTGCTGGGTGCTCAGTGCTCAGGGTGCTGGGTGCTCAGTACTCAGGGTGCTGGGTGCTCAGTGCTCGGGGTGCTGGGTGCTCAGTGCTCAGGGTGCTGGGTGCTCAGTACTCGGGGTGCTGGGTTCTCAGTACTCAGGGTGCTGGGTGCTCAGTACTCTGGGTGCTGGGTTCTCAGTACACAGGTTGCTGGGTGCTCAGTACTCAGGGTGCTGGGTGCTCAGTACTCGGGTGCTGGGTGCTCAGTGCTCAGGGTGCTGGGTGCTCAGTGCTCGGGGTGCTGGGTGCTCAGGGCTCAGGGTGCTGGGTCCTCAGTGCTCAGGGTGCTGGGTGCTCAGTGCTCGGGCTGCTGGGTGCTCAGTGCCAAGTGCTCAGGGTGCTGGGTGCTCAGTACTCAGGGTGCTGGGTGCTCAGTGCTCGGGGTGCTGGGTGCTCAGTGCTCGGGTTGCTGGGTGCTCAGTACTCAGGGTGCTGGGTGCTCAGTACTCGGGGTGCTGGGTGCTCAGTACTAAGGGTGCTGGGTGCTCAGTACTCAGGGTGTTGGGTGCTCAGTACACGGGTGCTGGGTGCTCAGTGCTCAGGGTGCTGGGTGCTCAGTGCTCGGGGTGCTGGGTGCTCAGTGCTCAGTACTCAGGATGCTGGGTGCTCAGTGCTCGGGGTGCTGGGTGCTCAGTGCTCAGTACTCAGGGTGCTGGGTGCTCAGTGCTCAGGGTGCTGTGTGCTCAGAGCTCAGGGTGCTGGGTGCTCAGTGCTCAGGGTGCTGGGTACTCAGTGCTCAGGGTGCTGGGTGGTCAGTACTCAGGGTGGTGGGTGCTCAGTACTCGGGTGCTGGGTGCTCAGTGCTCAGGGTGCTGGGTGCTCAGTGCTCGGGGTGCTGGGTGCTCAGGGCTCAGTACTCAGGGTGCTGGGTGCTCAGTGCTCGGGGTGCTGGGTGCTCAGTGCTCAGGGTGCTGGGTGCTCAGTGCTCGGGGTGCTGGGTGCTCAGTGCTCAGCGTGCTGGGTGCTCAGTACTCAGGGTGCTGGGTGCTCAGTACTCAGGGTGCTGGGTGCTCAGTGCTCAGGGTGCTGGGTCCTCAGTGCTCAGGGTGCTGGGTGCTCAGTGCTCGGGGTGCTGGGTGCTCAGTGCTCAGTGCTCAGGGTGCTCTGTGCTCAGTACTCAGGGTGCTGGGTGCTCAGTGCTCGGGGTGCTGGGTGCTCAGTGCTCGGGTTGCTGGGTGCTCAGTACTCAGGGTGCTGGGTGCTCAGTACTCGGGGTGCTGGGTGCTCAGTACTCAGGGTGCTGGGTGCTCAGTACTCAGGGTGTTGGGTGCTCAGTACTCGGGTGCTGGGTGCTCAGTGCTCAGGGTGCTGGGTGCTCAGTGCTCGGGGAGCTGGGTGCTCAGTGCTCAGTACTCAGGGTGCTGGGTGCTCAGTGCTCGGGGTGCTGGATGCTCAGTGCTCAGTACTCAGGGTGCTGGGTGCTCAGTGCTCAGGGTGCTGTGTGCTCAGAGCTCAGGGTGCTGGGTGCTCAGTGCTCAGGGTGCTGGGTACTCAGTGCTCAGGGTGCTGGGTGGTCAGTACTCAGGGTGCTGGGTGCTCAGGGCTCAGGGTGCTGGGTGCTCAGTGCTCGGGGTGCTGGGTGCTCAGTGCTCAGTACTCAGGGTGCTGGGTGCTCAGTGCTCGGGGTGCTGGGTGCTCAGTGCTCATTACTCAGGGTGCTGGGTGCTCAGTGCTCAGGGTGCTGTGTGCTCAGAGCTCAGGGTGCTGGGTGCTCAGTGCTCATTGTGCTGGGTACTCAGTGCTCAGGGTGCTGGGTGGTCAGTACTCAGGGTGCTGGGTGCTCAGGGCTCAGGGTGCTGGGTGCTCAGTGCTCGGGGTGCTGGGTGCTCAGTGCTTGGGGTGCTGGGTGCTCAGTGCTCTTGGTGCTCGGTGCTCAGTACTCAGGGTGCTGAGTGCTCAGTGCTCGAGGTGCTCAGTACTCAGACTGCTATATGTTCAGTGCTCAGGGTGCTGGGTGCTCAGTACTCAGGGTGCTCGGTGCTTAGTACTCAGGGTGCTAGGTGCTCAGTACTCCGGGTCCTGGGTGCTCAGTGCTCGGGGTGCTCGGTGCTCAGTACTCAGTGCTCAGGGTGCTCAGTGCTCAGTGCTCAGGGTGCTGGGTGTTCAGTACTCAGGGTGCTGGGTGCTCAGTACTCAGGGTGCTGGGTGCTCAGTGCTCAGGGTGCTGGGTGCTCAGTACTCGGGGTGCTCGGTGCTCGGTGCTCGGTGCTCAGTGCTCAGGGTGCTGGGTGCTCAGTACTCAGGGTGCTGGGTGCTCAGTACTCAGGGTGCTGGGTGCTCAGTGCTCAGGGTGCTGGGTACTCAGTGCTCAGGGTGCTCGGTGCTCAGTACTCGGTGTGCTGGGTGCTCATTCTCGGGGTGCTGGGTGCTCAGTGCTCGGGGTGCTGGGTGCTCAGTGCTCAGGGTGCTGGGTGCTCAGTGCTCAGGGTGCTGGGTGCTCAGTACTCAGGGTGCTAGGTGCTCAGTGCTCAGGGTGCTGGGTGCTCAGTACTCAGGGTGCTGGGTGCTCAGTGCTCAGGGTGCTGGGTGCTCAGTACTCAGGGTGCTGGGAGCTCAGTGCTCAGGGTGATCGGTGCTCAGTACTCAGGGTGCACAGTACTCAGGGTGCTGGGTGCTCAGTGCTCGGGGTGCTGGGTGCTCAGTGCTCAGGGTGCTGGGTGTTCAGTACTCAGGGTGCTGGGGGCTCAGTACTCAGGGTGCTGGGTGCTCAGTGCTCAGGGTGCTCAGTGCTCAGTGCTCAGGGTGCTCGGTGCTCGGGGCGCTGGGTGCTCAGTCCTCGGGGTGCTCGGAGCTCAGTACTCAGGGTGCTGGGTGCTCAGTGCTCAGGGTTCTCGGTGCTCAGTACTCAGGGTGCTGGGTGCTCAGTGCTCGTTGTGTTCGGTGCTCAGTACTTTGGGTGCTCACTACTCAGGGTGCTGGGTGCTCAGTGCTCAGGGTGCTGGGTGCTCAGTGCTCAGGGTGCT
Organism: Microtus oregoni; assembly: GCF_018167655.1. Classification (NCBI taxonomy): domain Eukaryota; kingdom Metazoa; phylum Chordata; class Mammalia; order Rodentia; family Cricetidae; genus Microtus; species Microtus oregoni. The sequence continues at coordinate 440,555 of NW_024543284.1, read as the reverse complement.
GGGTGCTCAGTGCTCAGGGTGCTGGGTGCTCAGTACTCAGGGTGCTGGGTGCTCAGTGCTCGGGGTGCTGGGTGCTCAGTGCTCAGGGTGCTGGGTGCTCAGTACTCGGGGTGCTCGGTGCTCGGTGCTCAGTGCTCAGGGTGCTGGGTGCTCAGTACTCATGGTGCTGGGTGCTCAGTACTCAGGGTGCTGGGTGCTCAGTGCTCAGGGTGCTGGGTACTCAGTGCTCAGGGTGCTCGGTGCTCAGTACTCGGTGTGCTGGGTGCTCATTCTCGGGGTGCTGGGTGCTCAGTGCTCGGGGTGCTGGGTGCTCAGTACTCAGGGGGCTGGGTGCTCAGTGCTCAGGGTGCTGGGTGCTCAGTACTCAGGGTGCTGGGAGCTCAGTGCTCAGGGTGATCGGTGCTCAGTACTCAGGGTGCACAGTACTCAGGGTGCTGGGTGCTCAGTGCTCGGGGTGCTGGGTGCTCAGTGCTCAGGGTGCTGGGTGTTCAGTACTCAGGGTGCTGGGTGCTCAGTCCTCAGGGTGCTGGGTGCTCAGTGCTCAGGGTGCTCAGTGCTCAGTACTCGGGGTGCTAGGTGCTCAGTGCTCAGGGTGCTCAGTGCTCGGGGTGCTGGGTGCTCAGTGCTCGGGGTGCTGGGTGCTCAGTACTCGGGGTGCTATGTGCTCAGTGCTCAGGGTGCTCAGTGCTCAGTACTCAGTGCTCAGGGTGCTCAGTTCTCAGTGCTCAGGGTGCTGGGTGTTCAGTACTCAGGGTGCTGGGTGCTCAGTACTCAGGGTGCTAGGTGCTCAGTGCTCAGGGTGCTGGGTGCTCAGTGCTCAGGGTGCTCGGTGCTCGGGGCGCTGGGTGCTCAGTCCTCGGGGTGCTCGGAGCTCAGTACTCAGGGTGCTGGGTGCTCAGTGCTCGGGGTTCTCGGTGCTCAGTACTCAGGGTGCTGGGTGCTCAGTGCTCGTTGTGTTCGGTGCTCAGTACTTTGGGTGCTCACTACTCAGGGTGCTGGGTGCTCAGTGCTCAGGGTGCTGGGTGCTCAGTGCTCAGGGTGCTGGGTGCTCAGTGCTCAGGGTGCTGGGTGCTCAGTACTCAGGGTGCTGGGTGCTCAGTGCTCGGGGTGCTGGGTGCTCAGTGCTCAGGGTGCTGGGTGCTCAGTACTCGGGGTGCTGGGTTCTCAGTACTCAGGGTGCTGGGTGCTCAGTACTCTGGGTGCTGGGTTCTCAGTACACAGGTTGCTGGGTGCTCAGTACTCAGGGTGCTGGGTGCTCAGTACTCGGGTGCTGGGTGCTCAGTGCTCAGGGTGCTGGGTGCTCAGTGCTCGGGGTGCTGGGTGCTCAGGGCTCAGGGTGCTGGGTCCTCAGTGCTCAGGGTGCTGGGTGCTCAGTGCTCGGGCTGCTGGGTGCTCAGTGCCAAGTGCTCAGGGTGCTGGGTGCTCAGTACTCAGGGTGCTGGGTGCTCAGTGCTCGGGGTGCTGGGTGCTCAGTGCTCGGGTTGCTGGGTGCTCAGTACTCAGGGTGCTGGGTGCTCAGTACTCGGGGTGCTGGGTGCTCAGTACTAAGGGTGCTGGGTGCTCAGTACTCAGGGTGTTGGGTGCTCAGTACACGGGTGCTGGGTGCTCAGTGCTCAGGGTGCTGGGTGCTCAGTGCTCGGGGTGCTGGGTGCTCAGTGCTCAGTACTCAGGGTGCTGGGTGCTCAGTGCTCGGGGTGCTTGGTGCTCAGTGCTCAGTACTCAGGGTGCTGGGTGCTCAGTGCTCAGGGTGCTGTGTGCTCAGAGCTCAGGGTGCTGGGTGCTCAGTGCTCAGGGTGCTGGGTACTCAGTGCTCAGGGTGCTGGGTGGTCAGTACTCAGGGTGGTGGGTGCTCAGTACTCGGGTGCTGGGTGCTCAGTGCTCAGGGTGCTGGGTGCTCAGTGCTCGGGGTGCTGGGTGCTCAGGGCTCAGTACTCAGGGTGCTGGGTGCTCAGTGCTCGGGGTGCTGGGTGCTGAGTGCTCAGGGTGCTGGGTGCTCAGTGCTCGGGGTGCTGGGTGCTCAGTGCACGGGGTGCTGGGTGCTCAGTGCTCGGGGTGCTGGGTGCTCAGGGCTCAGTACTCAGGGTGCTGGGTGCTCAGTACTCAGGGTGCTGGGTGCTCAGTGCTCGGGGTGCTGGGTGCTCAGTGCTCGGGTTGCTGGGTGCTCAGTACTCAGGGTGCTGGGTGCTCAGTACTCGGGGTGCTGGGTGCTCAGTACTCAGGGTGCTGGGTGCTCAGTACTCAGGGTGTTGGGTGCTCAGTACTCGGGTGCTGGGTGCTCAGTGCTCAGGGTGCTGGGTGCTCAGTGCTCGGGGAGCTGGGTGCTCAGTGCTCAGTACTCAGGGTGCTGGGTGCTCAGTGCTCGGGGTGCTGGGTGCTCAGTGCTCAGTACTCAGGGTGCTGGGTGCTCAGTGCTCAGGGTGCTGTGTGCTCAGAGCTCAGGGTGCTGGGTGCTCAGTGCTCAGGGTGCTGGGTACTCAGTGCTCAGGGTGCTGGGTGGTCAGTACTCAGGGTGCTGGGTGCTCAGGGCTCAGGGTGCTGGGTGCTCAGTGCTCGGGGTGCTGGGTGCTCAGTGCTCAGTACTCAGGGTGCTGGGTGCTCAGTGCTCGGGGTGCTGGGTGCTCAGTGCTCATTACTCAGGGTGCTGGGTGCTCAGTGCTCAGGGTGCTGTGTGCTCAGAGCTCAGGGTGCTGGGTGCTCAGTGCTCATTGTGCTGGGTACTCAGTGCTCAGGGTGCTGGGTAGTCAGTACTCAGGGTGCTGGGTGCTCAGGGCTCAGGGTGCTGGGTGCTCAGTGCTCGGGGTGCTGGGTGCTCAGTGCTTGGGGTGCTGGGTGCTCAGTGCTCTTGGTGCTCGGTGCTCAGTACTCAGGGTGCTGAGTGCTCAGTGCTCGAGGTGCTCAGTACTCAGACTGCTATATGTTCAGTGCTCAGGGTGCTGGGTGCTCAGTACTCAGGGTGCTCGGTGCTTAGTACTCAGGGTGCTGGGTGCTCAGTACTCCGGGTCCTGGGTGCTCAGTGCTCGGGGTGCTCGGTGCTCAGTACTCAGTGCTCAGGGTGCTCAGTGCTCAGTGCTCAGGGTGCTGGGTGTTCAGTACTCAGGGTGCTGGGTGCTCAGTACTCAGGGTGCTGGGTGCTCAGTGCTCAGGGTGCTGGGTCCTCAGTGCTCAGGGTGCTGGGTGCTCAGTGCTCGGGGTGCTGGGTGCTCAGTGCTCAGTGCTCAGGGTGCTCTGTGCTCAGTACTCAGGGTGCTGGGTGCTCAGTGCTCGGGGTGCTGGGTGCTCAGTGCTCGGGTTGCTGGGTGCTCAGTACTCAGGGCGCTGGGTGCTCAGTACTCGGGGTGCTGGGTGCTCAGTACTCAGGGTGCTGGGTGCTCAGTACTCAGGGTGTTGGGTGCTCAGTACTCGGGTGCTGGGTGCTCAGTGCTCAGGGTGCTGGGTGCTCAGTGCTCGGGGAGCTGGGTGCTCAGTGCTCAGTACTCAGGGTGCTGGGTGCTCAGTGCTCGGGGTGCTGGGTGCTCAGTGCTCAGTACTCAGGGTGCTGGGTGCTCAGTGCTCAGGGTGCTGTGTGCTCAGAGCTCAGGGTGCTGGGTGCTCAGTGCTCAGGGTGCTGGGTACTCAGTGCTCAGGGTGCTGGGTGGTCAGTACTCAGGGTGCTGGGTGCTCAGGGCTCAGGGTGCTGGGTGCTCAGTGCTCGGGGTGCTGGGTGCTCAGTGCTCAGTACTCAGGGTGCTGGGTGCTCAGTGCTCGGGGTGCTGGGTGCTCAGTGCTCATTACTCAGGGTGCTGGGTGCTCAGTGCTCAGGGTGCTGTGTGCTCAGAGCTCAGGGTGCTGGGTGCTCAGTGCTCATTGTGCTGGGTACTCAGTGCTCAGGGTGCTGGGTGGTCAGTACTCAGGGTGCTGGGTGCTCAGGGCTCAGGGTGCTGGGTGCTCAGTGCTCGGGGTGCTGGGTGCTCAGTGCTTGGGGTGCTGGGTGCTCAGTGCTCTTGGTGCTCGGTGCTCAGTACTCAGGGTGCTGAGTGCTCAGTGCTCGAGGTGCTCAGTACTCAGACTGCTATATGTTCAGTGCTCAGGGTGCTGGGTGCTCAGTACTCAGGGTGCTGGGTGCTCAGTACTCCGGGTCCTGGGTGCTCAGTGCTCGGGGTGCTCGGTGCTCAGTACTCAGTGCTCAGGGTGCTCAGTGCTCAGTGCTCAGGGTGCTGGGTGTTCAGTACTCAGGGTGCTGGGTGCTCAGTACTCAGGGTGCTGGGTGCTCAGTGCTCAGGGTGCTGGGTGCTCAGTACTCGGGGTGCTCGGTGCTCGGTGCTCGGTGCTCAGTGCTCAGGGTGCTGGGTGCTCAGTACTCAGGGTGCTGGGTGCTCAGTACTCAGGGTGCTGGGTGCTCAGTGCTCAGGGTGCTGGGTACTCAGTGCTCAGGGTGCTCGGTGCTCAGTACTCGGTGTGCTGGGTGCTCATTCTCGGGGTGCTGGGTGCTCAGTGCTCAGGGTGCTGGGTGCTCAGTACTCAGGGTGCTGGGTGCTCAGTGCTCAGGGTGCTGGGTGCTCAGTACTCAGGGTGCTAGGTGCTCAGTGCTCAGGGTGCTGGGTGCTCAGTACTCAGGGTGCTGGGTGCTCAGTGCTCAGGGTGCTGGGTGCTCAGTACTCAGGGTGCTGGGAGCTCAGTGCTCAGGGTGATCGGTGCTCAGTACTCAGGGTGCACAGTACTCAGGGTGCTGGGTGCTCAGTGCTCGGGGTGCTGGGTGCTCAGTGCTCAGGGTGCTGGGTGTTCAGTACTCAGGGTGCTGGGGGCTCAGTACTCAGGGTGCTGGGTGCTCAGTGCTCAGGGTGCTCAGTGCTCAGTACTCGGGGTGCTGGGTGCTCAGGGCTCAGGGTGCTCAGTGCTCGGGGTGCTGGGTGCTCAGTGCTCGGGGTGCTGTGTGCTCAGTACTCGGGGTGCTATGTGCTCAGTGCTCAGGGTGCTGGGTGCTCAGTACTCGGGTGCTGGGTGCTCAGTGCTCAGGGTGCTGGTTGCTCAGTGCTCGGGTTGCTGGGTGCTCAGTGCTCAGTTCTCAGGGTGCTGGGTGCTCAGTGCTCAGGGTGCTGGGTGCTCAGTGCTCAGTACTCAGGGTACTGGGTGCTCAGTGCTCAGGGTGCTGTGTGCTCAGTGCTCAGGGTGCTGGGTGCTCAGTACTCAGGGTGCTGGGTGCTCAGTGCTCGGGGAGCTGGGTGCTCAGTGCTCGCGGTGCTGGGTGCTCAGTGCTCTGGGTGCTCGGTGCCCAGTACTCAGGGTGCTGGGTGCTCAGTGCTCGAGGCGATCAGTACTCAGGGTGCTGTGTGTTCAGTGCTCAGGGTGCTGGGTGCTCAGTACTCCGGGTGCTGGGTGTTCAGTGCTCGGGGTGCTCGGTGCTCAGTGCTTAATGTGCTGGGTGCTCAGTACTCAGGGTGCTCATGGCTCAGGGTGCTGGGTGCTCAGTACTCAGGGTGCTGGGTGCTCAGTGCTCAGGGTGCTCAGTTCTCAGTACTCAGTGCTCAGGGTGCTCAGTGCTCAGTTCTCAGGGTGCTGGGTGCTCAGTACTCAGGGTGCTGGGTGCTCAGTACTCAGGGTGCTGGTTGCTCAGTCCTCAGGGTGCTCAGTGCTCAGGGTGCTGTGTGCTCAGTGCTCGGGGTGCTCGGTGCTCAGTATTCAGGGTGCTGAGTGCTCAGTACTCAGGGTGCTGGGTGCTCAGTACTCAGGGTGCTGGGTGCTCAGTGCTCGGGGTGCTGGGTGCTCAGTGCTCAGGGTGCTCAGTGCTCAGTACTCAGGGTGCTCAGTGCTCAGTACTCAGGGTGCTGGGTGCTCAGTGCTCAGGGTGCTGGATGCTCAGTGCTCGGGGGTACTGGGTACTCAGTGCTCAGTACACACGGTGCTGAGTGCTCAGTGCTCGGGGTGCTGGGTGCTCAGTGCTCAGTACTCAGGGTGCTGGGTGCTCAGTGCTCGGGGTGCTGGGTGCTCAGTGCTCGGGGTGCTCGGTGCTCAGTACTCAGGGTTCTCAGTGCTCAGTGCTCAGGGTGCTGGTTGCTCAGTACTCAGGGTGCTCAGTGCTCAGTACTCGGGGTGCTGGGTGCTCAGTACTCAGGGTGCTCAGTGCTCAGTACTCGGGGTGCTGGGTGCTCAGTGCTCAGGGTACTCAGTGCTCAGTGCTGGGGGTGCTGGGTGCTCAGTGCTCGAGGTGCTGGGTGCTCAGTGCTCAGAGTACTGGGTGCTCAGTACTCAGGGTGCTGGGTGCTCAGTGCTCAGGGTGCTGGGTGCTCAGTACTAAGGGTGCTGGGTGCTCAGTACTCATGGTGCTGGGTACTCAGTGCTCAGGGTGCTCTTTCTCGGGGTGCTGGGTGCTCAGTACTCAGGGTGCTGGGTGCTCAGTGCTCGGGGTGCTGGGTGCTCAGTGCTCGGGGTGCTCGTTGCTCAGTACTCAGGGTGCTGGGTGCTCAGTACTCAGGGTGCTCAGTGTTCGGGGAGCTCGGTGCTCAGTACTCAGGGTGCTGGGTGTTCAGTGCTCGGGGTGCTCGTTGCTCAGTACTCAGGGTTCTCAGTGCTCAGTGCTCAGGGTGCTGGGTGCTCAGTACTCATGGTGCTCAGTGCTCAGTACTCGGGGTGCTGGGTGCTCAGTACTCAGAGTGCTCAGTGCTCAGTACTCGGGGTTCTGGGTGCTCAGTGCTCAGGGTGCTCAGTGCTCAGTGCTCGGGGTGCTGGGTGCTCAGTTCTCAGGGTGCTCGATGCTCAGTACTCGGGATGCTGGGTGCTCAGTGCTCAGGGTCCTGGGTGCTCAGTGCTCGGGGTGCTGGGTGCTCAGTGCTCAGGGTGCTGGGTGCTCAGTGCCCGGGTGCTCAGTGCTCAGTACTCAGAGTGCTGGGTGCTCAGTACTCAGGGTGCTGGGTGCTCAGTGCTCAGGGTGCTGGGTGCTCAGTACTCAGGGTGCTGGGTGCTCAGTACTCAGGGTGCTAAGAGCTCAGGGTGCTCAGTGCTTGGGGTGCTCAGTGCTCAGTACTCGGGGTGCTGGGTGCTCAGTGCTCAGGGTGCTCAGTGCTCAGTGCTCGGGGTGCTAGGTGCTCAGTGCTCGGGGTGCTGGGTGCTCAGTGCTCAGAGTGCTGGGTGCTCAGTACTCAGGTTGCTGGGTGCTCAGTGCTCAGGGTGCTGGGTGCTCAGTACTCAGGGTGCTGGGTGCTCAGAACTCATGGTGCTGGGTGCTCAGTGCTCAGGGTGCTGGGTGCTCAGTGCTCGGGGTGCTCGGTGCTCAGTACTCAGGATGCTAAGTGCTCAGTACTCAGGGTGCTGGGTGCTCAGTACTCAGGGTGCTGGGTGCTCAGTGCTCGGGGTGCTGCGTGCTCAGTGCTCAGGGAGCTGGGTGCTCAGTGCTCAGGGTGCTGGGTGCTCAGTACTCAGGGTGCTGGGTGCTCAGTGCTCAGGGTGCTGGGTGCTCAGTCCTCAGGGTGCTCAGTACTCCGGGTGCTGGGTGCTCAGTGCTCGGGGTGCTGGGTGCTCAGTGCTCAGTACTCAGGGTGCTGGGTGCTCAGTGCTCGGGGTGCTGGGTGCTCAGTGCTCAGTACTCAGGGTGCTGGGTGCTCAGTGCTCAGGGTGCTGTGTGCTCAGAGCTCAGGGTGCTGGGTGCTCAGTGCTCAGGGTGCTGGGTACTCAGTGCTCAGGGTGCTGGGTGGTCAGTATTCAGGGTGGTGGGTGCTCAGTACTCGGGTGCTGGCTGCTCAGTGCTCAGGGTGCTGGGTGCTCAGTGCTCGGGGTGCTGGGTGCTCAGGGCTCAGTACTCAGGGTGCTGGGTGCTCAGTGCTCGGGGTGCTGGGTGCTGAGTGCTCAGGGTGCTGGGTGCTCAGTGCTCGGGGTGCTGGGTGCTCAGTGCTCAGCGTGCTGGGTGCTCAGTACTCAGGGTGCTGGGTGCTCAGTACTCAGGGTGCTGGGTGCTCAGTGCTCAGGGTGCTGGGTCCTCAGTGCTCAGGGTGCTGGGTGCTCAGTGCTCGGGGTGCTGGGTGCTCAGTGCTCAGTGCTCAGGGTGCTCTGTGCTCAGTACTCAGGGTGCTGGGTGCTCAGTGCTCGGGGTGCTGGGTGCTCAGTGCTCGGGTTGCTGGGTGCTCAGTACTCAGGGCGCTGGGTGCTCAGTACTCGGGGTGCTGGGTGCTCAGTACTCAGGGTGCTGGGTGCTCAGTACTCAGGGTGTTGGGTGCTCAGTACTCGGGTGCTGGGTGCTCAGTGCTCAGGGTGCTGGGTGCTCAGTGCTCGGGGAGCTGGGTGCTCAGTGCTCAGTACTCAGGGTGCTGGGTGCTCAGTGCTCGGGGTGCTGGGTGCTCAGTGCTCAGTACTCAGGGTGCTGGGTGCTCAGTGCTCAGGGTGCTGTGTGCTCAGAGCTCAGGGTGCTGGGTGCTCAGTGCTCAGGGTGCTGGGTACTCAGTGCTCAGGGTGCTGGGTGGTCAGTACTCAGGGTGCTGGGTGCTCAGGGCTCAGGGTGCTGGGTGCTCAGTGCTCGGGGTGCTGGGTGCTCAGTGCTCAGTACTCAGGGTGCTGGGTGCTCAGTGCTCGGGGTGCTGGGTGCTCAGTGCTCATTACTCAGGGTGCTGGGTGCTCAGTGCTCAGGGTGCTGTGTGCTCAGAGCTCAGGGTGCTGGGTGCTCAGTGCTCATTGTGCTGGGTACTCAGTGCTCAGGGTGCTGGGTGGTCAGTACTCAGGGTGCTGGGTGCTCAGGGCTCAGGGTGCTGGGTGCTCAGTGCTCGGGGTGCTGGGTGCTCAGTGCTTGGGGTGCTGGGTGCTCAGTGCTCTTGGTGCTCGGTGCTCAGTACTCAGGGTGCTGAGTGCTCAGTGCTCGAGGTGCTCAGTACTCAGACTGCTATATATTCAGTGCTCAGGGTGCTGGGTGCTCAGTACTCAGGGTGCTGGGTGCTCAGTACTCCGGGTCCTGGGTGCTCAGTGCTCGGGGTGCTCGGTGCTCAGTACTCAGTGCTCAGGGTGCTCAGTGCTCAGTGCTCAGGGTGCTGGGTGTTCAGTACTCAGGGTGCTGGGTGCTCAGTACTCAGGGTGCTGGGTGCTCAGTGCTCAGGGTGCTGGGTGCTCAGTACTCGGGGTGCTCGGTGCTCGGTGCTCGGTGCTCAGTGCTCAGGGTGCTGGGTGCTCAGTACTCAGGGTGCTGGGTGCTCAGTACTCAGGGTGCTGGGTGCTCAGTGCTCAGGGTGCTGGGTACTCAGTGCTCAGGGTGCTCGGTGCTCAGTACTCGGTGTGCTGGGTGCTCATTCTCGGGGTGCTGGGTGCTCAGTGCTCAGGGTGCTGGGTGCTCAGTACTCAGGGTGCTGGGTGCTCAGTGCTCAGGGTGCTGGGTGCTCAGTACTCAGGGTGCTAGGTGCTCAGTGCTCAGGGTGCTGGGTGCTCAGTACTCAGGGTGCTGGGTGCTCAGTGCTCAGGGTGCTGGGTGCTCAGTACTCAGGGTGCTGGGAGCTCAGTGCTCAGGGTGATCGGTGCTCAGTACTCAGGGTGCACAGTACTCAGGGTGCTGGGTGCTCAGTGCTCGGGGTGCTGGGTGCTCAGTGCTCAGGGTGCTGGGTGTTCAGTACTCAGGGTGCTGGGGGCTCAGTACTCAGGGTGCTGGGTGCTCAGTGCTCAGGGTGCTCAGTGCTCAGTACTCGGGGTGCTGGGTGCTCAGTGCTCAGGGTGCTCAGTGCTCGGGGTGCTGGGTGCTCAGTGCTCGGGGTGCTGTGTGCTCAGTACTCGGGGTGCTATGTGCTCAGTGCTCAGGGTGCTGGGTGCTCAGTACTCGGGTGCTGGGTGCTCAGTGCTCAGGGTGCTGGGTGCTCAGTGCTCGGGTTGCTGGGTGCTCAGTGCTCAGTTCTCAGGGTGCTGGGTGCTCAGTGCTCAGGGTGCTGGGTGCTCAGTGCTCAGTACTCAGGGTACTGGGTGCTCAGTGCTCAGGGTGCTGTGTGCTCAGTGCTCAGGGTGCTGGGTGCTCAGTACTCAGGGTGCTGGGTGCTCAGTGCTCGGGGAGCTGGGTGCTCAGTGCTCGCGGTGCTGGGTGCTCAGTGCTCTGGGTGCTCGGTGCCCAGTACTCAGGGTGCTGGGTGCTCAGTGCTCGAGGCGATCAGTACTCAGGGTGCTGTGTGTTCAGTGCTCAGGGTGCTGGGTGCTCAGTACTCCGGGTGCTGGGTGTTCAGTGCTCGGGGTGCTCGGTGCTCAGTGCTTAATGTGCTGGGTGCTCAGTACTCAGGGTGCTCATGGCTCAGGGTGCTGGGTGCTCAGTACTCAGGGTGCTGGGTGCTCAGTGCTCAGGGTGCTCGGTGCCCGGGGCGCTGGGTGCTCAGTGCTCGGGGTGCTGGGTGCTCAGTGCTCAGGGTGCTCAGTGCTCGGGGTGCTGGGTGCTCAGTGCTCGGGGCGCTGGGTGCTCAGTGCTCGGGGTGCTGGGTGCTCAGTACTCGGGGTGCTGTGTGCTCAGTGCTCAGGGTGCTCAGTGCTCAGTACTCAGTGCTCAGGGTGCTCAGTGCTCAGTGCTCAGGGTGCTGGGTGTTCAGTACTCAGGGTGCTGGGTGCTCAGTAGTCAGGGTGCTAGGTGCTCAGTGCTCAGGGTGCTGGGTGCTCAGTGCTCGGGGCGCTGGGTGCTCAGTGCTCGGGGTGCTCGGAGCTCAGTACTCAGGGTGCTGGGTGCTCAGTGCTCAGGATGCTGGGTGCTCAGTGTTCAGGGTGCTGGGTGCTCAGTTCTCAGGGTGCTGGGTGCTCAGTACTCGGGGTGCTGGGTGCTCAGTACTCGGGGTGCTGGGTGCTCAGTACTCAGGGTGCTGGGTGCTCAGTACTCAGGGTGCTGGGTGCTCAGTACTCGGGTGCTGGGTGCTCAGTGCTCAGGGTGATGGGTGCTCAGTGCTCGGGGTGCTGGGTGCTCAGTGCTCAGTACTCAGGGTGGTGGGTGCTCAGTGCTCAGGGTGCTGGATGCTCAGTGCTCAGGGTGCTAGGTGCTCGGTGCTCGGGGTGCTGGGTGCTTAGTGCTCGGGGTGCCGGTGCTCAGTACTCGGGGTGCTCAGTGCTCAGTACTCTGGGCGCTGGGTGCTCAGTGCTCAGGGTGCTGGGTGCTCAGTACTCAGGGTGCTGGGTGCTCGGTGCTCAGTACGCTGGGTGCTCAGTGCTCAGGGTGCTGGGTGCTCAGTACTCAGGGTGCTGGGTGCTCAGTGCTCGGGGTGCTGGGTGCTCAGTGCTCAGTACTCAGGGTGCTGGGTGCTCAGTGCTCAGGGTGCTGGGTGCTCAGTACTCAGGGTGCTGGGTGCTAGGTGCTCAATATGCTGGGTGCTCAGTGCTCAGGGTGCTGGGTGCTCAGTACTCAGGGTGCTGGGTGCTCGGTGCTCAGTACGCTGGGTGCTCAGTACTCCGGTTGCTGGGTGCTCAGTTCTCGGGGTGCTCGGTGCTCAGTGCTCAAGGTGCTGGGTGCTCAGTACTCAGGGTGCTCATTGCTCAGGGTGCTGGGTGCTCAGTACTCAGGGTGCTGGGTGCTCAGTGCTCAGGGTGCTCGGTGCTCGGGGCGCTGGGTGCTCGGGGTGCTCGGAGCTCAGTACTCAGGGTGCTGGGTGCTCAGTGCTCGGGGTGCTCGGTGCTCAGTACTCAGGGTGCTGGGTGCTCAGTGCTCGGGGTGCTCGGAGCTCAGTACGTTGTGTGCTCACTACTCAGGGTGCTGGGTGCTCAGTGCTCAGGGTGCTGGGTGCTCAGTGCTCAGGGTGCTGGGTGCTCAGTGCTCAGGGTGCTGGGTGCTCAGTACTCAGGGTGCTCAGTGCTCAGTACTCGGGGTGCTTGGTGCTCAGTACTCAGGGTGCTCAGTGCTCAGTACTCGGGGTGCTGGGTGCTCAGTGCTCAGGGTGCTCAGTGCTCAGTGTTCGGGGTGCTGGGTGTTCAGTGCTCGGGGCGCTGGGTGCTCAGTGCTCGGGGTGCTGGGTGCTCAGTACTCGGGGTGCTGGGTGCTCAGTGCTCAGGGTGCTCAGTGCTCAGTACTCAGTGCTCAGGGTGCTCAGTGCTCAGTGATCAGGGTGCTGGGTGTTCAGTACTCAGGGTGCTGGGTGCTCAGTACTCAGGGTGCTAGGTGCTCAGTGCTCAGGGTGCTGGGTGCTCAGTGCTCGGGGCGCTGGGTGCTCAGTGCTCGGGGTGCTCGGAGCTCAGTATTCAGGGTGCTGGGTGCTCAGTACTCAGGGTGCTAGGTGCTCAGTACTCAGCTTGCTGGGTGCTCAGTGCTCAGGGTGCTGGGTGCTCAGTACTCAGGGTGCTGGGTGCTCAGTACTCAGGGTGCTGGGTGCTCAGTGCTCGAGGTGCTCAGTACTCAGGGTGCTGTGTGTTCAGTGGTCAGGTTGCTGGGTGCTCAGTACTCAGGGTGCTCGGTGCTTAGTACTCAGGGTGCTGGGTGCTCAGTACTCCGGGTGCTGGGTGCTCAGTGCTCGGGGTGCTCGGTGCTCAGTGCTCAAGGTTCTGGGTGCTCAGTACTCAGGGTGCTCATTGCTCAGGGTGCTGGGTGCTCAGTGCTCAGGGTGCTCGGTGCTCGGGGCGCTGGGTGCTCAGTGCTCGGGGTGCTCGGAGCTCAGTACTCAGGGTGCTGGTTGCTCAGTACTCGGGGTGCTCTCTGCTCAGTACTCAGGGTGCTGGGTGCTCAGTGCTCGGGGTGCTCGGTGCTCAGTACGTTGGGTGCTCACTACTCAGGGTGCTCTGTGCTCAGTGCTCAGGGTGCTGGGTGCTCAGTACTCAGGGTGCTGGGTGCTCAGTGCTCGGTGTGCTGGGTGCTCAGTGCTCAGGGTGCTGGGTGCTCAGTACTCAGGGTGCTCGGTGCTTAGTACTCAGGGTGCTCGGTGCTCGGGGTGCTGGGTGCTCAGTGCTCGGGGTGCTAGGTGCTCAGTACTCAGAGTGCTGGGTGCTCAGTACTCAGGGTACTGGGTGCTCAGTACTCGGGTGCTGGGTGCTCAGTGCTCAGGGTGCTGGGTGCTCAGTGCTCGGGGTGCTGGGTGCTCAGTGCTCAGTACTCAGGGTGCTGGGTGCTCAGTGCTCGGGGTGCTGGGTGCTCAGTGCTCAATACTCAGGGTGCTGGGTGCTCAGTGCTCAGGGTGCTGGGTGCTCAGTGCTCAGGGTGCTGGGTGCTCAGTGCTCAGGGTGCTGGGTACACAGCGCTCAGGGTGCTGGGTTCCCAGTACTCAGGGAGCTCAGTTCTCAGTACTCGGGGTGCTGGGTGCTCAGTGCTCAGGGTGCTCAGTGCTCAGTACTCGGGGTGCTGTGTGCTCAGTGCTCCGGGTGCTCAGTGCTCAGTGCTCGGGGTGCTGGGTGGTCAGTGCTCGGGGCGCGGGGCCCTCAGTGCTCGGTGTGCTGGGTGCTCAGTACTCGGGGTGCTGGGTGCTCAGTGCTCAGGGTGCTCAGTGCTCAGTACTCAGTGCTCAGGGTGCTCAGTGCTCAGTGCTCAGGGTGCTGGGTGTTCAGTACTCAGGGTGCTGGGTGCTCAGTACTCAGGGTGCTGGGTGCTCAGTGCTCAGGGTGCTGGGTGCTCAGTGCTCGGGGAGCTCAGTACTCAAGGTGCTGTGTGTTCAGTGCTCAGGGTACTGGGTGCTCAGTACTCAGGGTGCTCGGTGCTTAGTACTCAGGGTGCTGGGTGCTCAGTACTCCGGGTGCTGGGTGCTCAGTGCTCGGGGTGCTCGGAGCTCAGTACTCAGGGTGCTGGGTGCTCAGTGCTCGGGGTGATCGGTGCTCAGTACTCCGGGTGCTGGGTGCTCAGTGCTCGGGGTGCTCGGTGCTCAGTACATTGGGTGCTCACTACTCAGGGTCCTGGGTGCTCAGTGCTCAGTGTGCTGGGTGCTCAGTGCTCAGGGTGCTGGGTGCTTAGTGTTCAGGGTGCTGGGTGCTCAATACTCAGGGTGCTGGGTGCTCAGTGCTCAGGGTGCTCGGTGCTCAGGACTCAGGGTGCTGGTTGCTCAGTACTTGGGGTGCTGGGTGCTCAGTACTCAGGGTGCTGGGTGCTCAGTACTCAGGGTGCTGGGTGCTCAGTACTCAGGTGCTGGGTGCTCAGTGCTCAGGGTGCTGGGTGCTCAGTGCTCGGGGTGCTGGGTGCTCAGTGCTCAGTTCTCAGGGTGCTGGGTGCTCAGTGCTCAGGGTGCTGGGTGCTCAGTGCTCAGTACTCAGGGTACTGGGTGCTCAGTGCTCAGGGTGCTGTGTGCTCAGGGATCAGGATGCTGTGTGCTCAGTACTCAGGGTGCTGGGTGCTCAGTGCTCGGGGAGCTGGGTGCTCAGTGCTCGCGGTGCTGGGTGCTCAGTGCTCGGGGTGCTCGGTGCCCAGTACTCAGGGTGCTGGGTGCTCAGTGCTCGAGGCGATCAGTACTCAGGGTGCTGTGTGTTCAGTGCTCAGGGTGCTCGGTGCTCAGTACTCAGGGTGCTCAGTGCTTCGTACTCAGGGTGCTGGGTGCTCAGTACTCCGGGTGCTGGGTGCTCAGTGCTCGGGGTGCTCGGTGCTCAGTGCTCAAGGTGCTGGGTGCTCAGTACTCAGGGTGCTCATTGCTCAGGGTGCTGGGTGCTCAGTACTCAGGGTTCTGGGTGCTCAGTACTCAGGGTGCTCGGTGCCCGGGGCGCTGGGTGCTCAGTGCTCGGGGTGCTCGGAGCTCAGTACTCAGGGTGCTGGGTGCTCAGTGCTCGGGGTGCTCGGTGCTCAGTACTCAGGGTGCTGGGTGCTCAGTGCTCGGGGTGCTCGGTGCTCAGTACGTTGGGTGCTCACTACTCAGGGTGCTGGGTGCTCAGTGCTCTGGGTGCTGGGTGCTCAGTGCTCAGGGTGCTGGGTGCTCAGTGCTCAGGGTGCTGGGTGCTCAGTACTCAGGGTGCTGGGTGCTCAGTGCTCGGGGTGCTGGGTGCTCAGTGCTCAGGGTGCTGGGTGCTCAGTGCTTAGGGAGCTGGGTGCTCAGTGCTCGCGGTGCTGGGTGCCCAGTGCTCGGGGTGCTCGGTGCCCAGTATTCAGGGTGCTGGGTGCTCAGTACTCGGGGTGCTCAGTGCTTCGTACTCAGGGTGCTGGGTGCTCAGTACTCAGGGTGCTGGGTGCTCAGTGCTCAGGGTGCTGAGTACTCAGTGCTCAGGGTGCTCGGTGCTCAGGACTCGGGGTGCTGGGTGCTCATTCTCAGGATGCTGGGTGCTCAGTGCGTGGGGTGCTGGGTGCTCAGTACTCAGGGTGCTGGGTGCTCAGTGCTCAGGGTGCTGGGTGCTCAGTGCTCGGGTTGCTGGGTGCTCAGTGCTCAGGGTGCTGGGTGCTCAGTACTCGGGGTGCTGGGTTCTCAGTACTCAGGGTGCTGGGTGCTCAGTACTCAGGGTGTTGGGTGCTCAGTACTCGGGTGCTGGGTGCTCAGTGCTCAGGGTGCTGGGTGCTCCGTGCTCGGGGTGCTGGGTGCTCAGTGCTCAGTACTCAGGGTGCTGGGTGCTCAGTGCTCGGGGTGCTGGGTGCTCAGTGCTCAGTACTCAGGGTGCTGGGTGCTCAGTGCTCAGGGTGCTGTGTGCTCAGTGCTCAGGGTGCTGGGTGCTCAGTGCTCAGGGTGCTGGGTACTCAGTGCTCAGGGTGCTGGGTGCTCAGTACTCAGGGTGCTGGGTGCTCAGGGATCAGGGTGCTGGGTGCTCAGTGCTCGGGGTGCTCGGTGCTCAGTACTCAGGGTGCTGGGTGCTCAGTGCTCGAGGTGCTCAGTACTCAGACTGCTGTATGTTCAGTGCTCAGGGTGCTGGGTGCTCAGTACTCAGTGTGCTCGGTGCTTAGTACTCAGGGTGCTGGGTGCTCAGTACTCCGGGTCCTGGGTGCTCAGTGCTCGGGGTGCTCGGTGCTCAGTACTCAGTGCTCAGGGTGCTCAGTGCTCAGTGCTCAGGGTGCTGGGTGTTCAGTACTCAGGGTGCTTTGTGCTCAGTACTCAGGGTGCTGTGTGCTCAGTGCTCAGGGTGCTGGGTGCTCAGTACTCGGGGTGCTCGGTGCTCGGTGCTCAGTACTCAGGGTGCTGGGTGCTCAGTACTCAGGGTGCTGGGTGCTCAGTACTCAGGGTGCTGGGTGCTCAGTGCTCAGGGTGCTGGGTACTCAGTGCTCAGGGTGCTCGGTGCTCAGTACTCGGGGTGCTGGGTGCTCATTCTCGGGGTGCTGGGTGCTCAGTGCTCGGGGTGGTGGGTGCTCAGTACTCAGGGTGCTGGGTGCTCCGTGCTCAGGGTGCTGGGTGCTCAGTACTCAGGGTGCTAGGTGCTCAGTGCTCAGGGTGCTGGGTGCTCAGTACTCAGGGTGCTGGGTGCTCAGTGCTCAGGGTGCTGGGTGCTCAGTACTCAGGGTGCTGGGAGCTCAGTGCTCAGGGTGATCGGTGCTCAGTACTCAGGGTGCTCAGTACTCAGGGTGCTGGGTGCTCAGTGCTCGGGGAGCTGGGTGCACAGTACTCAGGGTGCTGGGTGCTCAGTGCTCGGGGTGCTGGGTGCTCAGTGCTCAGGGTGATCGGTGCTCAGTACTCAGGGTGCTGGGTGCTCAGTGCTTGGGGTGCTGGGTGCTCAGTCCTCAGGGTGCTCACTGCTCAGGGTGCTGGGTGCTCAGTGCTCGGGGTGCTGGAAGCACAGTGCTCCGGGTGCTGGGTGCTCAGTGCTCAGTGCTCAGGGTGCTGGGTGCTCAGTACTCAGGGTGCTAGGTGCTCAGTACTCAGGGTGCTGGGTGCTCAGTGCTCAGGGTGCTGGGTGCTCAGTGCTTGGGGTGCTGGGTGCTCAGTGCTCAGGGTGCTGGGTGCTCAGTCCTCAGGGTGCTCACTGCTCAGGGTGCTGGGTGCTCAGTACTCGGGGTGCTGGGTTCTCAGTACTCAGGGTGCTGGGTGCTCAGTACTCAGCGTGTTGGGTGCTCAGTACTCGGGTGCTGGGTGCTCAGTGCTCAGGGTGCTGGGTGCTCCGTGCTCTGGGTGCTGGGTGCTCAGTGCTCAGTACTCAGGGTGCTGGGTGCTCAGTGCTCGGGGTGCTGGGTGCTCAGTGCTCAGTACTCAGGGTGCTGGGTGCTCAGTGCTCAGGGTGCTGTGTGCTCAGTGCTCAGGGTGCTGGGTGCTCAGTGCACAGGGTGCTGGGTACTCAGTGCTCAGGGTGCTGGGTTCTCAGTACTCAGGGTGCTGGGTGCTCAGGGATCAGGGTGCTGGGTGCTCAGTGCTCAGGGTGCTGGGTGCTCAGTGCTTGGGGTGCTGGGTGCTCAGTGCTCGGGGTGCTCGGTGCTCAGTACTCAGGGTGCTGGGTGCTCAGTGCTCGAGGTGCTCAGTACTCAGACTGCTGTATGTTCAGTGCTCAGGGTGCTGGGTGCTCAGTACTCAGGGTGCTCGGTGCTTAGTACTCAGGGTGCTGGGTGCTCAGTACTCCGGGTCCTGGGTGCTCAGTGCTCGGGGTGCTCGGTGCTCAGTACTCAGTGCTCAGGGTGCTCAGTGCTCAGTGCTCAGGGTGCTGGGTGTTCAGTACTCAGGGTGCTTTGTGCTCAGTACTCAGGGTGCTGTGTGCTCAGTGCTCAGGGTGCTGGGTGCTCAGTACTCGGGGTGCTCGGTGCTCGGTGCTCAGTACTCAGAGTGCTGGGTGCTCAGTACTCAGGGTGCTGGGTGCTCAGTGCTCAGGGTGCTGGGTACTCAGTGCTCAGGGTGCTCGGTGCTCAGTACTCGGGGTGCTGGGTGCTCATTCTCGGGGTTCTGGGTGCTCAGTGCTCGGGGTGCTGGGTGCTCAGTACTCAGGGTGCTGGGTGCTCAGTGCTCAGGGTGCTGGGTGCTCAGTACTCAGGGTGCTAGGTGCTCAGTGCTCAGGGTGCTGGGTGCTCAGTACTCAGGGTGCTGGGTGCTCAGTGCTCAGGGTGCTGGGTGCTCAGTACTCAGGGTGCTGAGAGCTCAGTGCTCAGGGTGATCGGTGCTCAGTACTCAGGGTGCTCAGTACTCAGGGTGCTGGGTGCTCAGTGCTCGGGGTGCTGGGTGCACAGTACTCAGGGTGCTGGGTGCTCAGTGCTCGGGGTGCTGGGTGCTCAGTGCTCAGGGTGATCGGTGCTCAGTACTCAGGGTGCTGGGGGCTCAGTGCTCAGGGTGCTGGGTGCTCAGTCCTCAGGGTGCTCACTGCTCAGGGTGCTGGGTGCTCAGTGCTCGGGGTGCTGGATGCACAGTGCTCCGGGTGCTGGGTGCTCAGTGCTCAGTGCTCAGGGTGCTGGGTGCTCAGTACTCAGGGTGCTAGGTGCTCAGTTCTCAGGGTGCTGGGTGCTCAGTGCTCAGGGTGCTGGGTGCTCAGTACTCAGGGTGCTGGGTGATCAGTGCTCGGGGTGCTGGGTGCTCAGGGCTCAGGGAGCTGGGTGCTCAGTGATCAGGGAGCTGGGTGCTCAGTACTCAGTGTGCTGGGTGCTCAGTGCTCGGGGTGCTCGGTGCTCAGAACTCAAGGTGCTGGGTGCTCAGTGCTCAGGGTGCTGGGTGCTCAGTGATCAGGGTGCTGGGTGCTCAGTACTCAGGGTGATCGGTGCTCAGTACTCAGGGTTCTCAGTGCTCAGTACTCAGGGTGCTGGGTACTCAGTGCTCAGGGTGCTGGGTGCTCAGTACTCAGGGTGCTCAGTGCTCAGTACTCAGGGTGCTTGGTGCTCAGTACTCAGGGTGCTCAGTGCTCAGTACTCGGGGTGCTGGGTGCTCAGTGCTCAGGGTGCTCAGTGCTCTGGGTGCTCTGTGCTCAGTGCTCGGGGTGCTGGGTGCTCAGTACTCAGGGTGCTAGGTGCTCAGTTCTCAGGGTGCTGGGTGCTCAGTGCTCAGGGTGCTGGGTGCTCAGTGCTCAGGGTGCTGGGTGCTCAGAGCTCAGGGTGCTGGGTGCTCACTACTCGGGGTGCAGGGTGCTCAGTACTCAGGGTGCTGGGTGCTCAGTACTCAGGGTGCTGGGTGCTCAGTACTCGGGTGCTGGGTGCTCAGTGCTCAGGGTGCTGGGTGCTCAGTGCTCAGGGTGCTGGGTGCTCAGTTCTCAGGGTGCTGGGTGCTCAGTACTCGGGGTGCTGGGTGCTCAGTACTCAGGGTGCTGGGTGCTCAGTACTCAGGGTGCTGGGTGCTCAGTACTCGGGTCCTGGGTGCTCAGTGCTCAGGGTGATGTGTGCTCAGTGCTCGGGGTGCTGGGTGCTCAGTGCTCAGTACTCAGGGTGCTGGGTGCTCAGTGCTCGGGGTGCTGGGTGCTCAGTGCTCAGTACTCAGGGTGCTGGGTGCTCAGTGCTCAGGGTGCTGGGTGCTCAGTGCTCAGGGTGCTAGGTGCTCGGTGCTCGGGGTGCTGGGTGCTTAGTGCTCGGGGTGCCGGTGCTCAGTACTCGGGGTGCTCAGTGCTCAGTACTCTGGGTGCTGGGTGCTCAGTGCTCAGGGTGCTGGGTGCTCAGTACTCAGTTGTGCTGGGTGCTCGGTGCTCAGTACGCTGTGTGCTCAGTGCTCAGGGTGCTGGGTGCTCAGTACTCAGGGTGCTGGGTGCTCAGTGCTCGGGGTGCTGGGTGCTCAGTGCTCAGTACTCAGGGTGCTGGGTGCTCAGTGCTCAGGGTGCTGGGTGCTCAGTACTCTGGGTGCTGGGTGCTCGGTGCTCAGTATGCTGGGTGCTCAGTGCTCAGGGTGCTGGGTGCTCAGTACTCAGGGTGCTAGGTGCTCAGTGCTCAGGGTGCTGGGTGCACAGTACTCAGGGTGCTGGGTGCTCAGTGCTCAGGGTGCTGGGTGCTCAGTATTCAGGGTGCTGGGAGCTCAGTGCTCAGGGTGATCGGTGCTCAGTACTCAGGGTGTTCAGTACTCAGGGTGCTGGGTGCTCAGTGCCCGGGGTGCTGGGTGCACAGTACTCAGGGTGCTGGGTGCTCAGTGCTCGGGGTGCTGGGTGCTCAGTGCTCAGGGTGATCGGTGCTCAGTACTCAGGGTGCTGGGTGCTCAGTGCTCAGGGTGCTGGGTGCTCAGTCCTCAGGGTGCTCACTGCTCAGGGTGCTGGGTGCTCAGTGCTCGGGGTGCTGGATGCACAGTGCTCCGGGTGCTGGGTGCTCAGTGCTCAGTGCTCAGGGTGCTGGGTGCTCAGTGCTCAGTGCTCAGGGTGCTGGTTGCTCAGTACTCAGGGTGCTAGGTGCTCAGTGCTCAGTACTCAGGGTGCTGGGTGCTCAGTGCTCAGGGTGCTGGGTGCTCAGTACTCAGGGTGCTGGGTGCTCGGTGCTCAGTACGCTGGGTGCTCAGTGCTCAGGGTGCTGGGTGCTCAGTGCTCAGTACTCAGGGTGCTGGGTGCTCAGTGCTCGGGGTGCTCGGTGCTCAGTACGTTGGGTGCTCACTACTCAGGGTGCTGGGTGCTCAGTGCTCAGGGTGCTGGGTGCTCAGTGCTCAGGGTGCTGGGTGCTCAGAGCTCAGTGTGCTGGGTGCTCACTACTCGGGGTGCTGGGTGCTCAGTACTCAGGGTGCTGGGTGCTCAGTTCTCAGGGTGCTGGGTGCTCAGTACTCGGGTGCTGGGTGCTCAGTGCTCAGGGTGCTGGGTGCTCAGTGCTCAGGGTGCTGGGTGCTCAGTACTCGGGGTGCTGGGTGTTCAGTGCTCAGGGTGCTGGGTGCTCCGTGCTCGGGGTGCTGGGTGCTCAGTGCTCAGTACTCAGGGTGCTGGGTGCTCAGTGCTCGGGGTGATGGGTGCTCAGTGCTCAGTACTCAGGGTGCTGGGTGCTCAGTGCTCAGGGTGCTGTGTGCTCAGTGCTCAGGGTGCTGGGTGCTCAGTGCTCAGAGTGCTGGGTACTCAGTGCTCAGGGTGCTGGGTGCTCAGTACTCAGGGTGCTGGGTGCTCAGGGCTCAGGGTGCTGGGTGCTCAGTGCTCGGGGTGCTGGGTGCTCAGTGCTTGGGGTGCTGGGTGCTCAGTGCTCGGGGTGCTCGGTGCTCAGTACTCAGGGTGCTGGGTGCTCAGTGCTCGAGGTGCTCAGTACTCAGACTGCTGTATGTTCAGTGCTCAGGGTGCTGGGTGCTCAGTACTCAGGGTGCTCGGTGCTTAGTACTCAGGGTGCTGGGTGCTCAGTGCTCAGGGTGCTGGGTGCTCAGTACTCAGGGTGCTAGGTGCTCAGTGCTCAGGGTGCTGGGTGCTCAGTACTCAGGGTGCTGGGTGCTCAGTGCTCAGGGTGCTGCGTGCTCAGTACTCAGGGTGCTGAGAGCTCAGTGCTCAGGGTGATCGGTGCTCAGTACTCAGGGTGCTCAGTACTCAGGGTGCTGGGTGCTCAGTGCTCGGGGTGCTGGGTGCACAGTACTCAGGGTGCTGGGTGCTCAGTGCTCGGGGTGCTGGGTGCTCAGTGCTCAGGGTGATCGGTGCTCAGTACTCAGGGTGCTGGGTGCTCAGTGCTCAGGGTGCTGGGTGCTCAGTCCTCAGGGTGCTCACTGCTCAGGGTGCTGGGTGCTCAGTGCTCGGGGTGCTGGATGCACAGTGCTCCGGGTGCTGGGTGCTCAGTGCTCAGTGCTCAGGGTGCTGGGTGCTCAGTACTCAGGGTGCTAGGTGCTCAGTTCTCAGGGTGCTGGGTGCTCAGTGCTCAGGGTGCTGGGTGCTCAGTACTCAGGGTGCTGGGTGATCAGTGCTCGGGGTGCTGGGTGCTCAGTGCTCAGGGTGCTGGGTGCTCAGTGCTCAGGGAGCTGGGTGCTCAGTACTCAGTGTGCTGGGTGCTCAGTGCTCGGGGTGCTCGGTGCTCAGTACTCAAGGTGCTGGGTGCTCAGTGCTCAGGGTGCTGGGTGCTCAGTGATCAGGGTGCTGGGTGCTCAGTACTCAGTGTGCTCAGTGCTCAGTACTCAGGGTGCTTGGTGCTCAGTACTCAGGGTGCTCAGTGCTCAGTACTCGGGGTGCTGGGTGCTCAGTGCTCAGGGTGCTCAGTGCTCTGGGTGCTCTGTGCTCAGTGCTCGGGGCGCTGGGTGCTCAGTGCTCGGGGTGCTGGGTGCTCAGTACTCGGGGTGCTGTGTGCTCAGTGCTCAGGGTGCTCAGTGCTCAGTACTCAGTGCTCAGGGTGCTCAGTGCTCAGTGCTCAGGGTGCTGGGTGTTCAGTACTCAGGGTGCTGGGTGCTCAGTACTCAGGGTGCTAGGTGCTCAGTGCTCAGGGTGCTGGGTGCTCAGTGCTCGGGGCGCTGGGTGCTCAGTGCTCGGGGTGCTCGGAGCTAGGTACTCAGGGTGCTGGGTGCTCAGTGCTCAGGGTGATCGGTGCTCAGTACTCAGGGTGCTGGGTGCTCAGTGCTCGGGGTGCTCGGTGCTCAGTACGTTGGGTGCTCACTACTCAGGGTGCTGGGTGCTCAGTGCTCAGGGTGCTGGGTGCTCAGTGCTCAGGGTGCTGGGTGCTCAGAGCTCAGGGTGCTGGGTGCTCACTACTCGGGGTGCAGGGTGCTCAGTACTCAGGGTGCTGGGTGCTCAGTACTCAGGGTGCTGGGTGCTCAGTACTCGGGTGCTGGGTGCTCAGTTCTCAGGGTGCTGGGTGCTCAGTGCTCAGGGTGCTGGGTGCTCAGTTCTCAGGGTGCTGGGTGCTCAGTACTCGGGGTGCTGGGTGCTCAGTAATCAGGGTGCTGGGTGCTCAGTACTCAGGGTGCTGGGTGCTCAGTACTCGGGTGCTGGGTGCTCAGTGCTCAGGGTGATGTGTGCTCAGTGCTCGGGGTGCTGGGTGCTCAGTGCTCAGTACTCAGGGTGCTGGGTGCTCAGTGCTCGGGGTGCTGGGTGCTCAGTGCTCAGTACTCAGGGTGCTGGGTGCTCAGTGCTCAGGGTGCTGGGTGCTCAGTGCTCAGGGTGCTAGGTGCTCGGTGCTCGGGGTGCTGGGTGCTTAGTGCTCGGGGTGCCGGTGCTCAGTACTCGGGGTGCTCAGTGCTCAGTACTCTGGGTGCTGGGTGCTCAGTGCTCAGGGTGCTGGGTGCTCAGTACTCAGTTGTGCTGGGTGCTCGGTGCTCAGTACACTGGGTGCTCAGTGCTCAGGGTGCTGGGTGCTCAGTACTCAGGGTGCTGGGTGCTCAGTGCTCGGGGTGCTGGGTGCTCAGTGCTCAGTACTCTGGGTGCTGGGTGCTCAGTGCTCAGGGTGCTGGGTGCTCAGTGCTCAGGGTGCTGGGTGCTCAGTACTCAGGGTGCTAGGTGCTCAGTGCTCAGGGTGCTGGGTGCACAGTACTCAGGGTGCTGGGTGCTCAGTGCTCAGGGTGCTGGGTGCTCAGTATTCAGGGTGCTGGGAGCTCAGTGCTCAGGGTGATCGGTGCTCAGTACTCAGGGTGTTCAGTACTCAGGGTGCTGGGTGCTCAGTGCCCGGGGTGCTGGGTGCACAGTACTCAGGGTGCTGGGTGCTCAGTGCTCGGGGTGCTGGGTGCTCAGTGCTCACGGTGATCGGTGCTCAGTACTCAGGGTGCTGGGTGCTCAGTGCTCAGGGTGCTGGGTGCTCAGTCCTCAGGGTGCTCACTGCTCAGGGTGCTGGGTGCTCAGTGCTCGGGGTGCTGGATGCACAGTGCTCCGGGTGCTGGGTGCTCAGTGCTCAGTGCTCAGGGTGCTGGGTGCTCAGTGCTCAGTGCTCAGGGTGCTGGTTGCTCAGTACTCAGGGTGCTAGGTGCTCAGTGCTCAGTACTCAGAGTGCTGGGTGCTTAGTGCTCAGGGTGCTGGGTGCTCAGTACTCAGGGTGCTGGGTGCTCGGTGCTCAGTACGCTGGGTGCTCAGTGCTCAGGGTGCTGGGTGCTCAGTGCTCAGTACTCAGGGTGCTGGGTGCTCAGTGCTCGGGGTGCTCGGTGCTCAGTACGTTGGGTGCTCACTACTCAGGGTGCTGGGTGCTCAGTGCTCAGGGTGCTGGGTGCTCAGTGCTCAGGGTGCTGGGTGCTCAGAGCTCAGGGTGCTGGGTGCTCACTACTCGGGGTGCTGGGTGCTCAGTACTCAGGGTGCTGGGTGCTCAGTTCTCAGGGTGCTGGGTGCTCAGTACTCGGGTGCTGGGTGCTCAGTGCTCAGGGTGCTGGGTGCTCAGTGCTCAGGGTGCTGGGTGCTCAGTACTCGGGGTGCTGGGTGTTCAGTGCTCAGGGTGCTGGGTGCTCAGTGCTCAGTACTCAGGGTGCTGGGTGCTCAGTGCTCAGGGTGCTGGGTGCTCAGTGCTCAGGGTGCTAGGTGCTCGGTGCTCGGGGTGCTGGGTGCTTAGTGCTCGGGGTGCCGGTGCTCAGTACTCGGGGTGCTCAGTGCTCAGTACTCTGGGTGCTGGGTGCTCAGTGCTCAGGGTGCTGGGTGCTCAGTACTCAGTTGTGCTGGGTGCTCGGTGCTCAGTACGCTGGGTGCTCAGTGCTCAGGGTGCTGGGTGCTCAGTACTCAGGGTGCTGGGTGCTCAGTGCTCGGGGTGCTGGGTGCTCAGTGCTCAGTACTCTGGGTGCTGGGTGCTCAGTGCTCAGGGTGCTGGGTGCTCAGTGCTCAGGGTGCTGGGTGCTCAGTACTCAGGGTGCTAGGTGCTCAGTGCTCAGGGTGCTGGGTGCACAGTACTCAGGGTGCTGGGTGCTCAGTGCTCAGGGTGCTGGGTGCTCAGTATTCAGGGTGCTGGGAGCTCAGTGCTCAGGGTGATCGGTGCTCAGTACTCAGGGTGTTCAGTACTCAGGGTGCTGGGTGCTCAGTGCCCGGGGTGCTGGGTGCACAGTACTCAGGGTGCTGGGTGCTCAGTGCTCGGGGTGCTGGGTGCTCAGTGCTCAGGGTGATCGGTGCTCAGTACTCAGGGTGCTGGGTGCTCAGTGCTCAGGGTGCTGGGTGCTCAGTCCTCAGGGTGCTCACTGCTCAGGGTGCTGGGTGCTCAGTGCTCGGGGTGCTGGATGCACAGTGCTCCGGGTGCTGGGTGCTCAGTGCTCAGTGCTCAGGGTGCTGGGTGCTCAGTGCTCAGTGCTCAGGGTGCTGGTTGCTCAGTACTCAGGGTGCTAGGTGCTCAGTGCTCAGTACTCAGGGTGCTGGGTGCTCAGTGCTCAGGGTGCTGGGTGCTCAGTACTCAGGGTGCTGGGTGCTCGGTGCTCAGTACGCTGGGTGCTCAGTGCTCAGGGTGCTGGGTGCTCAGTGCTCAGTACTCAGGGTGCTGGGTGCTCAGTGCTCGGGGTGCTCGGTGCTCAGTACGTTGGGTGCTCACTACTCAGGGTGCTGGGTGCTCAGTGCTCAGGGTGCTGGGTGCTCAGTGCTCAGGGTGCTGGGTGCTCAGAGCTCAGGGTGCTGGGTGCTCACTACTCGGGGTGCTGGGTGCTCAGTACTCAGGGTGCTGGGTGCTCAGTTCTCAGGGTGCTGGGTGCTCAGTACTCGGGTGCTGGGTGCTCAGTGCTCAGGGTGCTGGGTGCTCAGTGCTCAGGGTGCTGGGTGCTCAGTACTCGGGGTGCTGGGTGTTCAGTGCTCAGGGTGCTGGGTGCTCCGTGCTCGGGGTGCTGGGTGCTCAGTGCTCAGTACTCAGGGTGCTGGGTGCTCAGTGCTCGGGGTGATGGGTGCTCAGTGCTCAGTACTCAGGGTGCTGGGTGCTCAGTGCTCAGGGTGCTGTGTGCTCAGTGCTCAGGGTGCAGGGTGCTCAGTGCTCAGAGTGCTGGGTACTCAGTGCTCAGGGTGTTGGGTGCACAGTACTCAGGGTGCTGGGTGCTCAGGGCTCAGGGTGCTGGGTGCTCAGTGCTCGGGGTGCTGGGTGCTCAGTGCTTGGGGTGCTGGGTGCTCAGTGCTCGGGGTGCTCGGTGCTCAGTACTCAGGGTGCTGGGTGCTCAGTGCTCGAGGTGCTCAGTACTCAGACTGCTGTATGTTCAGTGCTCAGGGTGCTGGGTGCTCAGTACTCAGGGTGCTCGGTGCTTAGTACTCAGGGTGCTGGGTGCTCAGTACTCCGGGTCCTGGTTGCTCAGTGCTCGGGGTGCTCGGTGCTCAGTACTCAGTGCTCAGGGTGCTCAGTGCTCAGTGCTCAGGGTGCTGGGTGTTCAGTACTCAGGGTGCTGGGTGCTCAGTACTCAGGGTGCTGTGTGCTCAGTGCTCAGGGTGCTGGGTGCTCAGTACTCGGGGTGCTCGGTGCTCGGTGCTCAGTACTCAGGGTGCTGGGTGCTCAGTACTCAGGGTGCTGGGTGCTCAGTACTCAGGGTGCTGGGTGCTCAGTGCTCAGGGTGCTGGGTACTCAGTGCTCAGGGTGCTCGGTGCTCAGTACTCGGGGTGCTGGGTGCTCATTCTCGGGGTGCTGGGTGCTCAGTGCTCGGGGTGCTGGGTGCTCAGTACTCAGGGTGCTGGGTGCTCAGTGCTCAGGGTGCTGGGTGCTCAGTACTCAGGGTGCTAGGTGCTCAGTGCTCAGGGTGCTGGTTGCTCAGTACTCAGGGTGCTGGGTGCTCAGTGCTCAGGGTGCTGGGTGCTCAGTACTCAGGGTGCTGGGAGCTCAGTGCTCAGGGTGATCGGTGCTCAGTACTCAGGGTGCTCAGTACTCAGGGTGCTGGGTGCTCAGTGCTCGGGGTGCTGGGTGCACAGTACTCAGGGTGCTGGGTGCTCAGTGCTCGGGGTGCTGGGTGCTCAGTGCTCAGGGTGATCGGTGCTCAGTACTCAGGGTGCTGGGTGCTCAGTGCTCAGGGTGCTGGGTGCTCAGTCCTCAGGGTGCTCACTGCTCAGGGTGCTGGGTGCTCAGTGCTCGGGGTGCTGGATGCACAGTGCTCCGGGTGCTGGGTGCTCAGTGCTCAGTGCTCAGGGTGCTGGGTGCTCAGTACTCAGGGTGCTAGGTGCTCAGTACTCAGGGTGCTGGGTGCTCAGTGCTCAGGGTGCTGGGTGCTCAGTACTCAGGGTGATGGGTGATCAGTGCTCGGGGTGCTGGGTGCTCAGTGCTCAGGGTGCTGGGTGCTCAGTGCTCAGGGAGCTGGGTGCTCAGTACTCAGTGTGCTGGGTGCTCAGTGCTCGGGGTGCTCGGTGCTCAGTACTCAAGGTGCTGGGTGCTCAGTGCTCAGGGTGCTGGGTGCTCAGTGATCAGGGTGCTGGGTGCTCAGTACTCAGGGTGATCGGTGCTCAGTACTCAGGGTTCTCAGTGCTCAGTACTCAGGGTGCTGGGTACTCAGTGCTCAGGGCGCTGGGTGCTCAGTACTCAGGGTGCTCAGTGCTCAGTACTCAGGGTGCTTGGTGCTCAGTACTCAGGGTGCTCAGTGCTCAGTACTCGGGGTGCTGGGTGCTCAGTGCTCAGGGTGCTCAGTGCTCTGGGTGCTGGGTGCTCAGTGCTCGGGGCGCTGGGTGCTCAGTGCTCGGGGAGCTGGGTGCTCAGTACTCGGGGTGCTGTGTGCTCAGTGCTCAGGGTGCTCAGTGCTCAGTACTCAGTGCTCAGGGTGCTCAGTGCTCAGGGTGCTGGGTGTTCAGTACTCAGGGTGCTGGGTGCTCAGTACTCAGGGTCCTAGGTGCTCAGTGCTCAGGGTGCTGGGTGCTCAGTGCTCGGGGCGCTGGGTGCTCAGTGCTCGGGGTGCTCGGAGCTCAGTACTCAGGGTGCTGGGTGCTCAGTGCTCAGGGTGATCGGTGCTCAGTACTCAGGGGGCTGGGTGCTCAGTGCTCGGGGTGCTCGGTGCTCAGTACGTTGGGTGCTCACTACTCAGGGTGCTGGGTGCTCAGTGCTCAGGGTGCTGGGTGCTCAGTGCTCAGGGTGCTGGGTGCTCAGAGCTCAGGGTGCTGGGTGCTCACTACTCGGGGTGCAGGGTGCTCAGTACTCAGGGTGCTGGGTGCTCAGTACTCAGGGTGCTGGGTGCTCAGTACTCGGGTGCTGGGTGCTCAGTGCTCAGGGTGCTGGGTGCTCAGTGCTCAGGGTGCTGGGTGCTCAGTTCTCAGGGTGCTGGGTGCTCAGTACTCGGGGTGCTGGGTGCTCAGTACTCGGGTGCTGGGTGCTCAGTGCTCAGGGTGCTGGGTGCTCAGTGCTCAGGGTGCTGGGTGCTCAGTACTCAGGGTGCTGGGTGCTCAGTACTCAGGGTGCTGGGTGCTCAGTACTCGGGTGCTGGGTGCTCAGTGCTCAGGGTGATGTGTGCTCAGTGCTCGGGGTGCTGGGTGCTCAGTGCTCAGTACTCAGGGTGCTGGGTGCTCAGTGCTCGGGGTGCTGGGTGCTCAGTGCTCAGTACTCAGGGTGCTGGGTGCTCAGTGCTCAGGGTGCTGGGTGCTCAGTGCTCAGGGTGCTAGGTGCTCGGTGCTCGGGGTGCTGGGTGCTTAGTGCTCGGGGTGCCGGTGCTCAGTACTCGGGGTGCTCAGTGCTCAGTACTCTGGGTGCTGGGTGCTCAGTGCTCAGGGTGCTGGGTGCTCAGTACTCAGTTGTGCTGGGTGCTCGGTGCTCAGTACGCTGGGTGCTCAGTGCTCAGGGTGCTGGGTGCTCAGTACTCAGGGTGCTGGGTGCTCAGTGCTCGGGGTGCTGGGTGCTCAGTGCTCAGTACTCAGGGTGCTGGGTGCTCAGTGCTCAGGGTGCTGGGTGCTCAGTACTCTGGGTGCTGGGTGCTCGGTGCTCAGTATGCTGGGTGCTCAGTGCTCAGGGTGCTGGGTGCTCAGTGCTCAGGGTGCTGGGTGCTCAGTACTCAGGGTGCTAGGTGCTCAGTGCTCAGGGTGCTGGGTGCACAGTACTCACGTGCTGGGTGCTCAGTGCTCAGGGTGCTGGGTGCTCAGTACTCAGGGTGCTGGGAGCTCAGTGCTCAGGGTGCTCAGTACTCAGGGTGCTGGGTGCTCAGTGCTCGGGGTGCTGGGTGCACAGTACTCAGGGTGCTGGGTGCTCAGTGCTCGGGGTGCTGGGTGCTCAGTGCTCAGGGTGATCGGTGCTCAGTACTCAGGGTGCTGGGTGCTCAGTGCTCAGGGTGCTGGGTGCTCAGTCCTCAGGGTGCTCACTGCTCAGGGTGCTGGGTGCTCAGTGCTCGGGGTGCTGGATGCACAGTGCTCCGGGTGCTGGGTGCTCAGTGCTCAGTGCTCAGGGTGCTGGGTGCTCAGTGCTCAGTGCTCAGGGTGCTGGTTGCTCAGTACTCAGGGTGCTAGGTGCTCAGTGCTCAGTACTCAGGTTGCTGGGTGCTCAGTGCTCAGGGTGCTGGGTGCTCAGTACTCAGGGTGCTGGGTGCTCGGTGCTCAGTACGCTGGGTGCTCAGTGCTCAGGGTGCTGGGTGCTCAGTGCTCAGTACTCAGGGTGCTGGGTGCTCAGTGCTCGGGGTGCTCGGTGCTCAGTACGTTGGGTGCTCACTACTCAGCGTGCTGGGTGCTCAGTGCTCAGGGTGCTGGGTGCTCAGTGCTCAGGGTGCTGGGTGCTCAGAGCTCAGGGTGCTGGGTGCTCACTACTCGGGGTGCTGGGTGCTCAGTACTCAGGGTGCTGGGTGCTCAGTTCTCAGGGTGCTGGGTGCTCAGTACTCGGGTGCTGGGTGCTCAGTGCTCAGGGTGCTGGGTGCTCAGTGCTCAGGGTGCTGGGTGCTCAGTACTCGGGGTGCTGGGTGTTCAGTACTCAGGGTGCTGGGTGCTCAGTACTCAGGGTGCTGGGTGCTCAGTACTCGCGTGCTGGGTGCTCAGTGCTCAGGGTGATGGGTGCTCAGTGCTCGGGGTGCTGGGTGCTCAGTGCTCAGTACTCAGGGTGCTGGGTGCTCAGTGCTCAGGGTGCTGGGTGCTCATTGCTATGGGTGCTAGGTGCTCGGTGCTCGGGGTGCTGGGTGCTTAGTGCTCGGGGTGCCGGTGCTCAGTACTCGGGGTGCTCAGTGCTCAGTACTCTGGGTGCTGGGTGCTCAGTGCTCAGGGTGCTGGGTGCTCAGTACTCAGGGTGCTGGGTGCTCGGTGCTCAGTACGCTGGGTGCTCAGTGCTCAGGGTGCTGGGTGCTCAGTACTCAGGGTGCTGGGTGCTCGGTGCTCAGTACGCTGGGTGCTCAGTGCTCAGGGTGCTGGGTGCTCAGTACTCAGGGTGCTGGGTGCTCAGTGCTCGGGGTGCTGGGTGCTCAGTGCTCAGTACTCAGGGTGCTGGGTGCTCAGTGCTCAGGGTGCTGGGTGCTCAGTACTCTGGGTGCTCGGTGCTCAGTATGCTGGGTGCTCAGTGCTCAGGGTGCTGGGTGCTCAGTACTCAGGGTGCTGGGTGCTCGGTGCTCAGTACGCTGGGTGCTCAGTACTCCGGGTGCTGGGTGCTCAGTTCTCGGGGTGCACGGTGCTCAGTGCTCAAGGTGCTGGGTGCTCAGTACTCAGGGTGCTCAGTGCTCAGTGCTCGGGGTGCTGGGTGCCCAGTGCTCGGGGCGCTGGGTGCTCAGTGGTCGGGGTGCTGGGTGCTCAGTACTCGGGGTGCTGGGTGCTCAGTGCTCAGGGTGCTCAGTGCTCAGTACTCAGTGCTCAGGGTGCTCAGTGCTCAGGGTGCTGGGTGTTCAGTACTCAGGGTGCTGGGTGCTCAGTACTCAGGGTGCTAGGTGCTCAGTGCTCAGGGTGCTGGGTGCTCAGTGCTCGGGGCCCTGGGTGCTCAGTGCTCGGGGTGCTCGGAGCTCAGTACTCAGGGTGCTGGGTGCTCAGTGCTCGGGGTGATCGGTGCTCAGTACTCAGGGTGCTGGGTGCTCAGTGCTCGGGGTGCTCGGTGCTCAGTACGTTGTGTGCTCACTACTCAGGGTGCTGGGTGCTCAGTGCTCAGGGTGCTGGGTGCTCAGTGCTCAGGGTGCTGGGTGCTCAGTGCTCAGGGTGCTCAGTGCTCAGTATTCGGGGTGCTTGGTGCTCAGTACTCAGGGTGCTCAGTGCTCAGTACTCGGGGTGCTGGGTGCTCAGTGCTCAGGGTGCTCAGTGCTCAGTGCTCGGGGTGCTGGGTGCTCAGTGCTCGGGGCGCTGGGTGCTCAGTGGTCGGGGTGCTGGGTGCACAGTACTCGGGGTGCTGGGTGCTCAGTGCTCAGGGTGCTCAGTGCTCAGTACTCAGTGCTCAGGGTGCTCAGTGCTCAGGGTGCTGGGTGTTCAGTACTCAGTGTGCTGGGTGCTCAGTACTCAGGGTGCTAGGTGCTCAGTGCTCAGGGTGCTGGTTGCTCAGTGCTCGGGGCCCTGGGTGCTCAGTGCTCGGGGTGCTCGGAGCTCAGTACTCAGGGTGCTGGGTGCTCAGTGCTCGGGGTGATCGGTGCTCAGTACTCAGGGTGCTGGTTGCTCAGTGCTCGGGGTGCTCGGTGCTCAGTACGTTGGGTGCTCACTACTCAGGGTGCTGGGTGCTCAGTGCTCAGGGTGCTGGGTGCTCAGTGCTCAGGGTGCTGGGTGCTCAGTGCTCAGGGTGCTGGGTGCTCAGTATTCGGGGTGCTGGGTGCTCAGTACTCAGGGTGCTTTGTGCTCAGTACTCAGGGTGCTGGGTGCTCAGTACTCGGGTGCAGGGTGCTCAGTGCTCAGGGTGCTGTGTGCTCAGTGCTCAGGGTGCTGGGTGCTCAGTTCTCAGGGTGCTGGGTGCTCAGTACTCGGGGTGCTGGGTGCTCAGTACTCAGGGTGCTGGGTGCACAGTACTCAGGGTGCTGGGTGCTCAGTACTCAGGTGCTGGGTGCTCAGTGCTCAGGGTGCTGGGTGCTCAGTGCTCGGGGTGCTGGGTGCTCAGTGCTCAGTACTCAGGGTGCTGGGTGCTCAGTGCTCGGGGTGCTGGGTGCTCAGTGCTCAGTACTCAGGGTGCTGGGTGCTCAGTGCTCAGGGTGCTGGGTGCTCAGTGCTCAGGGTGCTAGGTGCTCGGTGCTCGGGGTGCTGTTTGCTTAGTGCTCGGGGGGCCGGTGCTCAGTACTCGGGGTGCTCAGTGCTCAGTACTCAGGGCGCTGGGTGCTCAGTGCTCAGGGTGCTGGGTGCTCAGTACTCAGGGTGCTGGGTGCTCGGTGCTCAGTACGCTGGGTGCTCAGTGCTCAGGGTGCTGGGTGCTCAGTACTCAGGGTGCTGGGTGCTCAGTGCTCGGGGTGCTGGGTGCTCAGTGATCAGTACTCAGGGTGCTGGGTGCTCAGTGCTCAGGGTGCTGGGTGCTCAGTACTCAGGGTGCTGGGTGCTCGGTGCTCAGTACGCTGGGTGCTCAGTGCTCAGGGTGCTGGGTGCTCAGTACTCAGGGTGCTGGGTGCTCGGTGTTCAGTACGCTGGGTGCTCAGTACTCCAGGTGCTGGGTGCTCAGTGCTCGGGGTGCTCGGTGCTCAGTGCTCAAGGTGCTGGGTGCTCAGTACTCAGGGTGCTCATTGCTCAGGGTGCTGGGTGCTCAGTACTCAGGGTGCTGGGTGCTCAGTGTTCAGGGTGCTCGGTGCTCGGGGCGCTGGGTGCTCGGGGTGCTCGGAGCTCAGTACTCAGGGTGCTGGGTGCTCAGTGCTCGGGGTGCTCGGTGCTCAGTACTCAGGGTGCTGGGTGCTCAGTGCTCGGGGTGCTCGCTGCTCAGTACGTTGGGTGCTCACTACTCAGGGTGCTGGGTGCTCAGTGCTCAGGGTGCTGGGTGCTCAGTGCTCAGGGTGCTGGGTGCTCAGTGCTCAGGGTGCTGGGTGCTCAGTGCTCGGGGTGCTGGGTGCTCAGTGCTCAGGGTGCTCGGTGCTCAGTACTCAGGTTGCTGGATGCTCAGTACTCGGGGTGCTGGGTGCTCAGTACTCAGGGTGCTGGGTGCTCAGTACTCAGGGTGCTGGGTGCTTAGTACTCAGGTGCTGCGTGCTCAGTGCTCAGGGTGCTGGGTGCTCAGTGCTCGGGGTGCTGGGTGCTCAGTGCTCAGTACTCAGGGTGCTGGGTGCTCAGTGCTCGCGGTGCTGGGTGCTCAGTGCTCAGTACTCAGGGTGCTGGGTGCTCAGTGCTCAGGGTGCTGGGTGCTCAGTGCTCAGGGTGCTGGGTGCTCAGTGATTAGGGTGCTGGGTACTCAGTGCTCAGGGTGCTGGGTGCTCAGTACTAAGGGTGCTGGGTGCTCAGTACTCAGGGTGCTGGGTGCTCATTGCTCGGGGTGCTGGGTGCTCAGTGCTCGGGGTGCTGGGTGGTCAGTGCTCACGGTGCTCGGTGCTCAGTACTCAGGGTGCTGGGTGCTCAGTGCTCGAGGTGCTCAGTACTCAGGGTGCTGTATGTTCAGTGCTCAGGGTGCTGGGTGCTCAGTACTCAGGGTGCTTGGTGCTTAGTACACAGGGTGCTGGGTGCTCAGTAATCCGGGTGCTGGGTGCTCAGTGCTCGGGGTGCTCGGTGCTCAGTACTCAGTGCTCAGGGTGCTCAGTGCTCAGGGTGCTGGGTGCTCGGTGCTCAGTACGCTGGGTGCTCAGTGCTCAGGGTGCTGGGTGCTCAGTACTCAGGGTGCTGGGTGCTCGGTGCTCAGTACGCTGGGTGCTCAGTACTCCGGGTGCTGGGTGCTCAGTGCTCGGGGTGCTCGGTGCTCAGTGCTCAAGGTACTGGGTGCTCAGTACTCAGGGTGCTCATTGCTTAGGGTGCTGGGTGCTCAGTAATCAGGGTGCTGGGTGCTCAGTGCTCAGGGTGCTCGGTGGTCGGGGCGCTGGGTGCTCGGGGTGCTCGTAGCTCAGTACTCAGGGTGCTGGGCGCTCAGTGCTCGGGGTGCTCGGTGCTCAGTACTCAGGGTGCTGGGTGCTCAGTGCTCGGGGTGCTCGGTGGTCAGTACGTTGGGTGCTCACTACTCAGGGTGCTGGGTGCTCAGTGCTCAGGGTGCTGGGTGCTCAGTGCTCAGGGTGCTGGGTGCTCAGTGCTCAGGGTGCTGGGTGCTCAGTGCTCGGGGTGCTTGGTACTCAGTGATCAGTACTCAGAGTGCTGGGTGCTCAGTGCTCGGGGTGCTGGGTGCTCAGTGCTCAGTACTCAGGGTGCTCGGTGCTCATTACTCAGGGTGCTGGGTGCTCAGTGCTCGAGGTGCTCAGTACTCAGGGTGCTGTATGTTCAGTGCTCAGGTTGCTGGGTGCTCAGTACTCAGGGTGCTTGGTGCTTAGTACTCAGGGTGCTGGGTGCTCAGTACTCCGGGTGCTCCGTGCTCAGTGCTCGGGGTGCTCGGTGCTCAGTACTCAGTGCTCAGGGTGCTCAGTGCTCAGTGCTCAGGGTGCTGGGTGCTCGGTGCTCAGTACGCTGGGTGCTCAGTGCTCAGGGTGCTGGGTGCTCAGTACTCAGGGTGCTGGGTGCTCGGTGCTCAGTACGCTGGGTGCTCAGTACTCCGGGTGCTGGGTGCTCAGTGCTCGGGGTGCTCCGTGCTCAGTGCTCAAGGTGCTGGGTGCTCAGTACTCAGGGTGCTCATTGCTCACGGTGCTGGGTGCTCAGTACTCAGGGTGCTGGGTGCTCAGTGCTCAGGGTGCTCGGTGGTCGGGGCGCTGGGTGCTCGGGGTGCTCGGAGCTCAGTACTCAGGGTGCTGGGCGCTCAGTGCTCGGGGTGCTCGGTGCTCAGTACTCAGGGTGCTGGGTGCTCAGTGCTCGGGGTGCTCGGTGCTCAGTACGTTGGGTGCTCACTACTCAGGGTGCTGGGTGCTCAGTGCTCAGGGTGCTGGGTGCTCAGTGCTCAGGGTGCTGGGTGCTCAGTGCTCAGGGTGCTGGGTGCTCAGTACTCAGGGTGCTCAGTGCTCAGTATTCGGGGTGCTGGGTGCTCAGTGCTCAGGGTGCTGGTAGCTCAGTGCTCAGGGTGCTAGGTACTCGGTGCTCGGGGTGCTGCGTGCTTAGTGCTCGGGGTGCCGGTGCTCAGTACTCGGGGTGCTCAGTGCTCAGTACTCTGGGCGCTGGGTGCTCAGTGCTCAGGGTGCTGGGTGCTCAGTACTCAGGGTGCTGGGTGCTCGGTGCTCAGTACGCTGGGTGCTCAGTGCTCAGGGTGCTGTGTGCTCAGTACTCAGGGTGCTGGGTGCTCAGTGCTCGGGGTGCTGGGTGCTCAGTGCTCAGTACTCAGGGTGCTGGGTGCTCAGTGCTCAGGGTGCTGGGTGCTCAGTACACAGGGTGCTGGGTGCTCGGTGCTCCGTACGCTGGGTGCTCAGTGCTCAGGGTGCTGGGTGCTCAGTACTCAGGGTGCTGGGTGCTCGGTGCTCAGTACGCTGGGTGCTCAGTACTCCGGGTGCTGGGTGCTCATTGCTCGGGGTGCTCGGTGCTCAGTGCTCAAGGTGCTGGGTGCTCAGTACTCAGGGTGCTCATTGCTCAGGGTGCTGGGTGCTCAGTACTCAGGGTGCTGGGTGCTCAGTGCTCAGGGTGCTCGGTGCTCGGGGCGCTGGGTGCTCGGGGTGCTCGGAGCTCAGTACTCAGCGTGCTGGGTGCTCAGTGCTCGGGGTGCTCGGTGCTCAGTACTCAGAGTGCTGGGTGCTCAGTGCTCGGGGTGCTCGGTGCTCAGTACGTTGGGTGCTCACTACTCAGGGTGCTGGGTGCTCAGTGCTCAGGGTGCTGGGTGCTCAGTACTCAGGGTGCTGGGTGCTCAGTGCTCAGGGTGCTGAGTACTCAGTGCTCAGGGTGCTCGGTGCTCAGGACTCGGGGTGCTGGGTGCTCATTCTCGGGATGCTGGGTGCTCAGTGCGCGGGGTGCTGGGTGCTCAGTACTCAGGGTGCTGGGTGCTCAGTGCTCAGGGTGCTGGGTGCTCAGTGCTCAGGGTGCTGGGTGCTCAGTAATCAGGGTGCTGGGTGCTCAGTGCTCAGGGTGCTGGGTGCTCAGTGCTCGGGTTGCTGGGTGCTCAGTACTCAGGGTGCTGGGTGCTCAGTACTCGGGGTGCTGGGTTCTCAGTACTCAGGGTGCTGGGTGCTCAGTGCTCAGGGTGCTGGGTGCTCAGTGCTCAGTACTCAGGGTGCTGGGTGCTCAGTGCTCAGGGTGCTGGGTACTCAGTGCTCAGGGTGCTGGGTGCTCAGTACTCAGGGTGCTGGGTGCTCATTGCTCGGGGTGCTGGGTGCTCAGTGCTCGGGGTGCTGGGTGGTCAGTGCTCACGGTGCTCGGTGCTCAGTACTCAGGGTGCTGGGTGCTCAGTGCTCGAGGTGCTCAGTACTCAGGGTGCTGGGTGCTCAGTGCTCGAGGTGCTCAGTACTCAGGGTGCTGTATGTTCAGTGCTCAGGGTGCTGGGTGCTCAGTACTCAGGGTGCTTGGTGCTTAGTACACAGGGTGCTGGGTGCTCAGTAATCCGGGTGCTGGGTGCTCAGTGCTCGGGGTGCTCGGTGCTCAGTACTCAGTGCTCAGGGTGCTCAGTGCTCAGGGTGCTGGGTGCTCGGTGCTCAGTACGCTGGGTGCTCAGTGCTCAGGGTGCTGGGTGCTCAGTACTCAGGGTGCTGGGTGCTCGGTGCTCAGTACGCTGGGTGCTCAGTGCTCAAGGTACTGGGTGCTCAGTACTCAGGGTGCTCATTGCTTAGGGTGCTGGGTGCTCAGTAATCAGGGTGCTGGGTGCTCAGTGCTCAGGGTGCTCGGTGGTCGGGGCGCTGGGTGCTCGGGGTGCTCGTAGCTCAGTACTCAGGGTGCTGGGCGCTCAGTGCTCGGGGTGCTCGGTGCTCAGTACTCAGGGTGCTGGGTGCTCAGTGCTCGGGGTGCTCGGTGGTCAGTACGTTGGGTGCTCACTACTCAGGGTGCTGGGTGCTCAGTGCTCAGGGTGCTGGGTGCTCAGTGCTCAGGGTGCTGGGTGCTCAGTGCTCAGGGTGCTGGGTGCTCAGTGCTCGGGGTGCTTGGTACTCAGTGATCAGTACTCAGAGTGCTGGGTGCTCAGTGCTCGGGGTGCTGGGTGCTCAGTGCTCAGTACTCAGGGTGCTCGGTGCTCATTACTCAGGGTGCTGGGTGCTCAGTGCTCGAGGTGCTCAGTACTCAGGGTGCTGTATGTTCAGTGCTCAGGTTGCTGGGTGCTCAGTACTCAGGGTGCTTGGTGCTTAGTACTCAGGGTGCTGGGTGCTCAGTACTCCGGGTGCTGGGTGCTCAGTGCTCGGGGTGCTCGGTGCTCAGTACTCAGTGCTCAGGGTGCTCAGTGCTCAGTGCTCAGGGTGCTGGGTGCTCAGTGCTCGGGGTGCTGGGTGGTCAGTGCTCACGGTGCTCGGTGCTCAGTACTCAGGGTGCTGGGTGCTCAGTGCTCGAGGTGCTCAGTACTCAGGGTGCTGGGTGCTCAGTGCTCGAGGTGCTCAGTACTCAGGGTGCTGTATGTTCAGTGCTCAGGGTGCTGGGTGCTCAGTACTCAGGGTGCTTGGTGCTTAGTACACAGGGTGCTGGGTGCTCAGTAATCCGGGTGCTGGGTGCTCAGTGCTCGGGGTGCTCGGTGCTCAGTACTCAGTGCTCAGGGTGCTCAGTGCTCAGGGTGCTGGGTGCTCGGTGCTCAGTACGCTGGGTGCTCAGTGCTCAGGGTGCTGGGTGCTCAGTACTCAGGGTGCTGGGTGCTCGGTGCTCAGTACGCTGGGTGCTCAGTACTCCGGGTGCTGGGTGCTCAGTGCTCGGGGTGCTCGGTGCTCAGTGCTCAAGGTACTGGGTGCTCAGTACTCAGGGTGCTCATTGCTTAGGGTGCTGGGTGCTCAGTAATCAGGGTGCTGGGTGCTCAGTGCTCAGGGTGCTCGGTGGTCGGGGCGCTGGGTGCTCGGGGTGCTCGTAGCTCAGTACTCAGGGTGCTGGGCGCTCAGTGCTCGGGCTGCTCGGTGCTCAGTACTCAGGGTGCTGGGTGCTCAGTGCTCGGGGTGCTCGGTGGTCAGTACGTTGGGTGCTCACTACTCAGGGTGCTGGGTGCTCAGTGCTCAGGGTGCTGGGTGCTCAGTGCTCAGGGTGCTGGGTGCTCAGTGCTCAGGGTGCTGGGTGCTCAGTGCTCGGGGTGCTTGGTACTCAGTGATCAGTACTCAGAGTGCTGGGTGCTCAGTGCTCGGGGTGCTGGGTGCTCAGTGCTCAGTACTCAGGGTGCTCGGTGCTCATTACTCAGGGTGCTGGGTGCTCAGTGCTCGAGGTGCTCAGTACTCAGGGTGCTGTATGTTCAGTGCTCAGGTTGCTGGGTGCTCAGTACTCAGGGTGCTTGGTGCTTAGTACTCAGGGTGCTGGGTGCTCAGTACTCCGGGTGCTGGGTGCTCAGTGCTCGGGGTGCTCGGTGCTCAGTACTCAGTGCTCAGGGTGCTCAGTGCTCAGTGCTCAGGGTGCTGGGTGCTCGGTGCTCAGTACGCTGGGTGCTCAGTGCTCAGGGTGCTGGGTGCTCAGTACTCAGGGTGCTGGGTGCTCGGTGCTCAGTACGCTGGGTGCTCAGTACTCCGGGTGCTGGGTGCTCAGTGCTCGGGGTGCTCCGTGCTCAGTGCTCAAGGTGCTGGGTGCTCAGTACTCAGGGTGCTCATTGCTCAGAGTGCTGGGTGCTCAGTACTCAGGGTGCTGGGTGCTCAGTGCTCAGGGTGCTCGGTGGTCGGGGCGCTGGGTGCTCGGGGTGCTCGGAGCTCAGTACTCAGGGTGCTGGGCGCTCAGTGCTCGGGGTGCTCGGTGCTCAGTACTCAGGGTGCTGGGTGCTCAGTGCTCGGGGTGCTCGGTGCTCAGTACGTTGGGTGCTCACTACTCAGGGTGCTGGGTGCTCAGTGCTCAGGGTGCTGGGTGCTCAGTGCTCAGGGTGCTGGGTGCTCAGTGCTCAGGGTGCTGGGTGCTCAGTACTCAGGGTGCTCAGTGCTCAGTACTCGGGGTGCTGGGTGCTCAGTGCTCAGGGTGCTGGTAGCTCAGTGCTCAGGGTGCTAGGTACTCGGTGCTCGGGGTGCTGCGTGCTTAGTGCTCGGGGTGCCGGTGCTCAGTACTCGGGGTGCTCAGTGCTCAGTACTCTGGGCGCTGGGTGCTCAGTGCTCAGGGTGCTGGGTGCTCAGTACTCAGGGTGCTGGGTGCTCGGTGCTCAGTACGCTGGGTGCTCAGTGCTCAGGGTGCTGTGTGCTCAGTACTCAGGGTGCTGGGTGCTCAGTGCTCGGGGTGCTGGGTGCTCAGTGCTCAGTACTCAGGGTGCTGGGTGCTCAGTGCTCAGGGTGCTGGGTGCTCAGTACACAGGGTGCTGGGTGCTCGGTGCTCCGTACGCTGGGTGCTCAGTGCTCAGGGCGCTGGGTGCTCAGTACTCAGGGTGCTGGGTGCTCGGTGCTCAGTACGCTGGGTGCTCAGTACTCCGGGTGCTGGGTGCTCAGTGCTCGGGGTGCTCGGTGCTCAGTGCTCAAGGTGCTGGGTGCTCAGTACTCAGGGTGCTCATTGCTCAGGGTGCTGGGTGCACAGTACTCAGGGTGCTGGGTGCTCAGTGCTCAGGGTGCTCGGTGCTCGGGGCGCTGGGTGCTCGGGGTGCTCGGAGCTCAGTACTCAGCGTGCTGGGTGCTCAGTGCTCGGGGTGCTCGGTGCTCAGTACTCAGAGTGCTGGGTGCTCAGTGCTCGGGGTGCTCGGTGCTCAGTACGTTGGGTGCTCACTACTCAGGGTGCTGGGTGCTCAGTGCTCAGGGTGCTGGGTGCTCAGTACTCAGGGTGCTGGGTGCTCAGTGCTCAGGGTGCTGAGTACTCAGTGCTCAGGGTGCTCGGTGCTCAGGACTCGGGGTGCTGGGTGCTCATTCTCGGGATGCTGGGTGCTCAGTGCGCGGGGTGCTGGGTGCTCAGTACTCAGGGTGCTGGGTGCTCAGTGCTCAGGGTGCTGGGTGCTCAGTGCTCAGGGTGCTGGGTGCTCAGTAATCAGGGTGCTGGGTGCTCAGTGCTCAGGGTGCTGGGTGCTCAGTGCTCGGGTTGCTGGGTGCTCAGTACTCAGGGTGCTGGGTGCTCAGTACTCGGGCGCTGGGTTCTCAGTACTCAGGGTGCTGGGTGCTCAGTACTCAGGGTGTTGGGTGCTCAGTACTCGGGTGCTGGGTGCTCAGTGCTCAGGGTGCTGGGTGCTCAGTGCTCGGGGCGCTGGGTGCTCAGTGCTCAGTACTCAGGGTGCTGGGTGCTCAGTGCTCGGGGTGCTGGGTGCTCAGTGCTCAGTACTCAGGGTGCTGGGTGCTCAGTGCTCAGGGTGCTGGGTACTCAGTGCTCAGGGTGCTGGGTGCTCAGTACTCAGGGTGCTGGGTGCTCAGGGCTCAGGGTGCTGGGTGCTCAGTACTCAGGGTGCTGGGTGCTCAGGGCTCAGGGTGCTGGGTGCTCAGTGCTCGGGGTGCTGGGTGCTCAGTGCTTGGGGTGCTGGGTGCTCAGTGCTCGGGGTGCTGGGTGCTCAGTGCTCAGGGTGCTGGGTGCTCAGTACTCAGGGTGCTCAGTGCTCAGTACTCGGGGTGCTGGGTGCTCAGTGCTCAGGGTGCTGGTAGCTCAGTGCTCAGGGTGCTAGGTACTCGGTGCTCGGGGTGCTGCGTGCTTAGTGCTCGGGGTGCCGGTGCTCAGTACTCGGGGTGCTCAGTGCTCAGTACTCTGGGCGCTGGGTGCTCAGTGCTCAGGGTGCTGGGTGCTCAGTACTCAGGGTGCTGGGTGCTCGGTGCTCAGTACGCTGGGTGCTCAGTGCTCAGGGTGCTGTGTGCTCAGTACTCAGGGTGCTGGGTGCTCAGTGCTCGGGGTGCTGGGTGCTCAGTGCTCAGTACTCAGGGTGCTGGGT
The DNA here is from genome assembly GCF_018167655.1 of Microtus oregoni. Classification (NCBI taxonomy): domain Eukaryota; kingdom Metazoa; phylum Chordata; class Mammalia; order Rodentia; family Cricetidae; genus Microtus; species Microtus oregoni. The sequence goes on along the minus strand of NW_024543284.1, from coordinate 400,321 downwards.
GCTCAGTGCTCAGGGTGCTGGGTGCTCAGTACACAGGGTGCTGGGTGCTCGGTGCTCCGTACGCTGGGTGCTCAGTGCTCAGGGTGCTGGGTGCTCAGTACTCAGGGTGCTGGGTGCTCGGTGCTCAGTACGCTGGGTGCTCAGTACTCCGGGTGCTGGGTGCTCAGTGCTCGGGGTGCTCGGTGCTCAGTGCTCAAGGTGCTGGGTGCTCAGTACTCAGGGTGCTCATTGCTCAGGGTGCTGGGTGCTCAGTACTCAGGGTGCTGGGTGCTCAGTGCTCAGGGTGCTCGGTGCGCTGGGTGCTCGGGGTGCTCGGAGCTCAGTACTCAGCGTGCTGGGTGCTCAGTGCTCGGGGTGCTCGGTGCTCAGTACTCAGAGTGCTGGGTGCTCAGTGCTCGGGGTGCTCGGTGCTCAGTACGTTGGGTGCTCACTACTCAGGGTGCTGGGTGCTCAGTGCTCAGGGTGCTGGGTGCTCAGTACTCAGGGTGCTGGGTGCTCAGTGCTCAGGGTGCTGAGTACTCAGTGCTCAGGGTGCTCGGTGCTCAGGACTCGGGGTGCTGGGTGCTCATTCTCGGGATGCTGGGTGCTCAGTGCGCGGGGTGCTGGGTGCTCAGTACTCAGGGTGCTGGGTGCTCAGTGCTCAGGGTGCTGGGTGCTCAGTGCTCAGGGTGCTGGGTGCTCAGTAATCAGGGTGCTGGGTGCTCAGTGCTCAGGGTGCTGGGTGCTCAGTGCTCGGGTTGCTGGGTGCTCAGTACTCAGGGTGCTGGGTGCTCAGTACTCGGGGTGCTGGGTTCTCAGTACTCAGGGTGCTGGGTGCTCAGTACTCAGGGTGTTGGGTGCTCAGTACTCGGGTGCTGGGTGCTCAGTGCTCAGGGTGCTGGGTGCTCAGTGCTCGGGGTGCTGGGTGCTCAGTGCTCAGTACTCAGGGTGCTGGGTGCTCAGTGCTCAGGGTGCTGGGTACTCAGTGCTCAGGGTGCTGGGTGCTCAGTACTCAGGGTGCTGGGTGCTCATTGCTCGGGGTGCTGGGTGCTCAGTGCTCGGGGTGCTGGGTGGTCAGTGCTCACGGTGCTCGGTGCTCAGTACTCAGGGTGCCGGGTGCTCAGTGCTCGAGGTGCTCAGTACTCAGGGTGCTGGGTGCTCAGTGCTCGAGGTGCTCAGTACTCAGGGTGCTGTATGTTCAGTGCTCAGGGTGCTGGGTGCTCAGTACTCAGGGTGCTTGGTGCTTAGTACACAGGGTGCTGGGTGCTCAGTAATCCGGGTGCTGGGTGCTCAGTGCTCGGGGTGCTCGGTGCTCAGTACTCAGTGCTCAGGGTGCTCAGTGCTCAGGGTGCTGGGTGCTCGGTGCTCAGTACGCTGGGTGCTCAGTGCTCAGGGTGCTGGGTGCTCAGTACTCAGGGTGCTGGGTGCTCGGTGCTCAGTACGCTGGGTGCTCAGTGCTCAAGGTACTGGGTGCTCAGTACTCAGGGTGCTCATTGCTTAGGGTGCTGGGTGCTCAGTAATCAGGGTGCTGGGTGCTCAGTGCTCAGGGTGCTCGGTGGTCGGGGCGCTGGGTGCTCGGGGTGCTCGTAGCTCAGTACTCAGGGTGCTGGGCGCTCAGTGCTCGGGGTGCTCGGTGCTCAGTACTCAGGGTGCTGGGTGCTCAGTGCTCGGGGTGCTCGGTGGTCAGTACGTTGGGTGCTCACTACTCAGGGTGCTGGGTGCTCAGTGCTCAGGGTGCTGGGTGCTCAGTGCTCAGGGTGCTGGGTGCTCAGTGCTCAGGGTGCTGGGTGCTCAGTGCTCGGGGTGCTTGGTACTCAGTGATCAGTACTCAGAGTGCTGGGTGCTCAGTGCTCGGGGTGCTGGGTGCTCAGTGCTCAGTACTCAGGGTGCTCGGTGCTCATTACTCAGGGTGCTGGGTGCTCAGTGCTCGAGGTGCTCAGTACTCAGGGTGCTGTATGTTCAGTGCTCAGGTTGCTGGGTGCTCAGTACTCAGGGTGCTTGGTGCTTAGTACTCAGGGTGCTGGGTGCTCAGTACTCCGGGTGCTGGGTGCTCAGTGCTCGGGGTGCTCGGTGCTCAGTACTCAGTGCTCAGGGTGCTCAGTGCTCAGTGCTCAGGGTGCTGGGTGCTCAGTGCTCGGGGTGCTGGGTGGTCAGTGCTCACGGTGCTCGGTGCTCAGTACTCAGGGTGCTGGGTGCTCAGTGCTCGAGGTGCTCAGTACTCAGGGTGCTGGGTGCTCAGTGCTCGAGGTGCTCAGTACTCAGGGTGCTGTATGTTCAGTGCTCAGGGTGCTGGGTGCTCAGTACTCAGGGTGCTTGGTGCTTAGTACACAGGGTGCTGGGTGCTCAGTAATCCGGGTGCTGGGTGCTCAGTGCTCGGGGTGCTCGGTGCTCAGTACTCAGTGCTCAGGGTGCTCAGTGCTCAGGGTGCTGGGTGCTCGGTGCTCAGTACGCTGGGTGCTCAGTGCTCAGGGTGCTGGGTGCTCAGTACTCAGGGTGCTGGGTGCTCGGTGCTCAGTACGCTGGGTGCTCAGTACTCCGGGTGCTGGGTGCTCAGTGCTCGGGGTGCTCGGTGCTCAGTGCTCAAGGTACTGGGTGCTCAGTACTCAGGGTGCTCATTGCTTAGGGTGCTGGGTGCTCAGTAATCAGGGTGCTGGGTGCTCAGTAATCAGGGTGCTCGGTGGTCGGGGCGCTGGGTGCTCGGGGTGCTCGTAGCTCAGTACTCAGGGTGCTGGGCGCTCAGTGCTCGGGGTGCTCGGTGCTCAGTACTCAGGGTGCTGGGTGCTCAGTGCTCGGGGTGCTCGGTGGTCAGTACGTTGGGTGCTCACTACTCAGGGTGCTGGGTGCTCAGTGCTCAGGGTGCTGGGTGCTCAGTGCTCAGGGTGCTGGGTGCTCAGTGCTCAGGGTGCTGGGTGCTCAGTGCTCGGGGTGCTTGGTACTCAGTGATCAGTACTCAGAGTGCTGGGTGCTCAGTGCTCGGGGTGCTGGGTGCTCAGTGCTCAGTACTCAGGGTGCTCGGTGCTCATTACTCAGGGTGCTGGGTGCTCAGTGCTCGAGGTGCTCAGTACTCAGGGTGCTGTATGTTCAGTGCTCAGGTTGCTGGGTGCTCAGTACTCAGGGTGCTTGGTGCTTAGTACTCAGGGTGCTGGGTGCTCAGTACTCCGGGTGCTGGGTGCTCAGTGCTCGGGGTGCTCGGTGCTCAGTACTCAGTGCTCAGGGTGCTCAGTGCTCAGTGCTCAGGGTGCTGGGTGCTCGGTGCTCAGTACGCTGGGTGCTCAGTGCTCAGGGTGCTGGGTGCTCAGTACTCAGGGTGCTGGGTGCTCGGTGCTCAGTACGCTGGGTGCTCAGTACTCCGGGTGCTGGGTGCTCAGTGCTCGGGGTGCTCCGTGCTCAGTGCTCAAGGTGCTGGGTGCTCAGTACTCAGGGTGCTCATTGCTCAGAGTGCTGGGTGCTCAGTACTCAGGGTGCTGGGTGCTCAGTGCTCAGGGTGCTCGGTGGTCGGGGCGCTGGGTGCTCGGGGTGCTCGGAGCTCAGTACTCAGGGTGCTGGGCGCTCAGTGCTCGGGGTGCTCGGTGCTCAGTACTCAGGGTGCTGGGTGCTCAGTGCTCGGGGTGCTCGGTGCTCAGTACGTTGGGTGCTCACTACTCAGGGTGCTGGGTGCTCAGTGCTCAGGGTGCTGGGTGCTCAGTGCTCAGGGTGCTGGGTGCTCAGTGCTCAGGGTGCTGGGTGCTCAGTACTCAGGGTGCTCAGTGCTCAGTACTCGGGGTGCTGGGTGCTCAGTGCTCAGGGTGCTGGTAGCTCAGTGCTCAGGGTGCTAGGTACTCGGTGCTCGGGGTGCTGCGTGCTTAGTGCTCGGGGTGCCGGTGCTCAGTACTCGGGGTGCTCAGTGCTCAGTACTCTGGGCGCTGGGTGCTCAGTGCTCAGGGTGCTGGGTGCTCAGTACTCAGGGTGCTGGGTGCTCGGTGCTCAGTACGCTGGGTGCTCAGTGCTCAGGGTGCTGTGTGCTCAGTACTCAGGGTGCTGGGTGCTCAGTGCTCGGGGTGCTGGGTGCTCAGTGCTCAGTACTCAGGGTGCTGGGTGCTCAGTGCTCAGGGTGCTGGGTGCTCAGTACACAGGGTGCTGGGTGCTCGGTGCTCCGTACGCTGGGTGCTCAGTGCTCAGGGTGCTGGGTGCTCAGTACTCAGGGTGCTGGGTGCTCGGTGCTCAGTACGCTGGGTGCTCAGTACTCCGGGTGCTGGGTGCTCAGTGCTCGGGGTGCTCGGTGCTCAGTGCTCAAGGTGCTGGGTGCTCAGTACTCAGGGTGCTCATTGCTCAGGGTGCTGGGTGCTCAGTACTCAGGGTGCTGGGTGCTCAGTGCTCAGGGTGCTCGGTGCTCGGGGCGCTGGGTGCTCGGGGTGCTCGGAGCTCAGTACTCAGCGTGCTGGGTGCTCAGTGCTCGGGGTGCTCGGTGCTCAGTACTCAGAGTGCTGGGTGCTCAGTGCTCGGGGTGCTCGGTGCTCAGTACGTTGGGTGCTCACTACTCAGGGTGCTGGGTGCTCAGTGCTCAGGGTGCTGGGTGCTCAGTACTCAGGGTGCTGGGTGCTCAGTGCTCAGGGTGCTGAGTACTCAGTGCTCAGGGTGCTCGGTGCTCAGGACTCGGGGTGCTGGGTGCTCATTCTCGGGATGCTGGGTGCTCAGTGCGCGGGGTGCTGGGTGCTCAGTACTCAGGGTGCTGGGTGCTCAGTGCTCAGGGTGCTGGGTGCTCAGTGCTCAGGGTGCTGGGTGCTCAGTAATCAGGGTGCTGGGTGCTCAGTGCTCAGGGTGCTGGGTGCTCAGGGCTCAGGGTGCTGGGTGCTCAGTGCTCGGGGTGCTGGGTGCTCAGTGCTTGGGGTGCTGGGTGCTCAGTGCTCGGGGTGCTCGGTGCTCAGTACTCAGGGTGCTGGGTGCTCAGTGCTCGAGGTGCTCAGTACTCAGACTGCTGTATGTTCAGTGCTCAGGGTGCCGGGTGCTCAGTACTCAGGGTGCTCGGTGCTTAGTACTCAGGGTGCTGGGTGCTCAGTACTCCGGGTCCTGGGTGCTCAGTGCTCGGGGTGCTCGGTGCTCAGTACTCAGTGCTCAGGGTGCTCAGTGCTCAGTGCTCAGGGTGCTGGGTGTTCAGTACTCAGGGTGATGGGTGCTCAGTACTCAGGGTGCTGGGTGCTCAGTGCTCAGGGTGCTGGGTGCTCAGTACTCGGGGTGCTCGGTGCTCGGTGCTCAGTACTCAGAGTGCTGGGTGCTCAGTACTCAGGGTGCTGTGTGCTCAGTACTCAGGGTGCTGGGTGCTCAGTGCTCAGGGTGCTGGGTACTCAGTGCTCAGGGTGCTCGGTGCTCAGTACTCGGGGTGCTCGGTGCTCAGTACTCAGAGTGCTGGGTGCTCAGTGCTCGGGGTGCTCGGTGCTCAGTACTCAGAGTGCTGGGTGCTCAGTGCTCGGGGTGCTCGGTGCTCAGTACGTTGGGTGCTCACTACTCAGGGTGCTGGGTGCTCAGTACTCAGGGTGCTGGGTGCTCAGTGCTCAGGGTGCTGAGTACTCAGTGCTCAGGGTGCTCGGTGCTCAGGACTCGGGGTGCTGGGTGCTCATTCTCGGGATGCTGGGTGCTCAGTGCGCGGGGTGCTCGGTGCTCAGTACTCAGGGTGCTGGGTGCTCAGTGCTCAGGGTGCTGGGTGCTCAGTGCTCAGGGTGCTGGGTGCTCAGTAATCAGGGTGCTGGGTGCTCAGTGCTCAGGGTGCTGGGTGCTCAGTGCTCGGGTTGCTGGGTGCTCAGTACTCAGGGTGCTGGGTGCTCAGTACTCGGGGTGCTGGGTTCTCAGTACTCAGGGTGCTGGGTGCTCAGTACTCAGGGTGTTGGGTGCTCAGTACTCGGGTGCTGGGTGCTCAGTGCTCAGGGTGCTGGGTGCTCAGTGCTCGGGGTGCTGGGTGCTCAGTGCTCAGTACTCAGGGTGCTGGGTGCTCAGTGCTCGGGGTGCTGGGTGCTCAGTGCTCAGTACTCAGGGTGCTGGGTGCTCAGTGCTCAGGGTGCTGGGTACTCAGTGCTCAGGGTGCTGGGTGCTCAGTACTCAGGGTGCTGGGTGCTCAGGGCTCAGGGTGCTGGGTGCTCAGTACTCAGGGTGCTGGGTGCTCAGGGCTCAGGGTGCTGGGTGCTCAGTGCTCGGGGTGCTGGGTGCTCAGTGCTTGGGGTGCTGGGTGCTCAGTGCTCGGGGTGCTCGGTGCTCAGTACTCAGGGTGCTGGGTGCTCAGTGCTCGAGGTGCTCAGTACTCAGACTGCTGTATGTTCAGTGCTCAGGGTGCCGGGTGCTCAGTACTCAGGGTGCTCGGTGCTTAGTACTCAGGGTGCTGGGTGCTCAGTACTCCGGGTCCTGGGTGCTCAGTGCTCGGGGTGCTCGGTGCTCAGTACTCAGTGCTCAGGGTGCTCAGTGCTCAGTGCTCAGGGTGCTGGGTGTTCAGTACTCAGGGTGATGGGTGCTCAGTACTCAGGGTGCTGGGTGCTCAGTGCTCAGGGTGCTGGGTGCTCAGTACTCGGGGTGCTCGGTGCTCGGTGCTCAGTACTCAGAGTGCTGGGTGCTCAGTACTCAGGGTGCTGTGTGCTCAGTACTCAGGGTGCTGGGTGCTCAATGCTCAGGGTGCTGGGTACTCAGTGCTCAGGGTGCTCGGTGCTCAGTACTCGGGGTGCTGGGTGCTCTTTCTCGGGGTGCTGGGTGCTCAGTGCTCGGGGTGCTGGGTGCTCAGTACTCAGGGTGCTGGGTGCTCAGTGCTCAGGGTGCTGGGTGCTCAGTACTCAGGGTGCTGGGTGCTCGGTGCTCAGTACGCTGGGTGCTCAGTACTCCGGGTGCTGGGTGCTCAGTGCTCGGGGTGCTCGGTGCTCAGTGCTCAAGGTGCTGGGTGCTCAGTACTCAGGGTGCTCATTGCTCAGGGTGCTGGGTGCTCAGTACTCAGGGTGCTGGGTGCTCAGTGCTCAGGGTGCTCGGTGCTCGGGGCGCTGGGTGCTCGGGGTGCTCGGAGCTCAGTACTCAGCGTGCTGGGTGCTCAGTGCTCGGGGTGATCGGTGCTCAGTACTCAGGGTGCTCAGTACTCAGGGTGCTGGGTGCTCAGTGCTCGGGGTGCTGGGTGCACAGTACTCAGGGTGCTGGGTGCTCAGTGCTCGGGGTGCTGGGTGCTCAGTGCTCAGGGTGATCGGTGCTCAGTACTCAGGGTGCTGGGTGCTCAGTGCTCGGGGTGCTGGGTGCTCAGTGCTCAGTACTCAGGGTGCTGGGTGCTCAGTGCTCGGGGTGCTGGGTGCTCAGTGCTCAGTACTCAGGGTGCTGGGTGCTCAGTGCTCAGGGTGCTGGGTGCTCAGTGCTCAGGGTGCTAGGTGCTCGGTGCTCGGGGTGCTGGGTGCTTAGTGCTCGGGGTGCCGGTGCTCAGTACTCGGGGTGCTCAGTGCTCAGTACTCTGGGTGCTGGGTGCTCAGTGCTCAGGGTGCTGTGTGCTCAGTACTCAGTTGTGCTGGGTGCTCGGTGCTCAGTACGCTGGGTGCTCAGTGCTCAGGGTGCTGGGTGCTCAGTACTCAGGGTGCTGGGTGCTCAGTGCTCGGGGTGCTGGGTGCTCAGTGCTCAGTACTCAGGGTGCTGGGTGCTCAGTGCTCAGGGTGCTGGGTGCTCAGTACTCTGGGTGCTGGGTGCTCGGTGCTCGGTATGCTGGGTACTCAGTTCTCAGGGTGCTGGGTGCTCAGTACTCAGGGTGCTGGGTGCTCAGTGCTCGGGGTGCTGGGTGCTCAGTGATCAGTACTCAGGGTGCTGGGTGCTCAGTGCTCAGGTTGATGGGTGTTCAGTGCTAGGGTTGCTGGGTGGTCAGTGCTCGGGGTGCTGGGTGCTCAGTGCTCAGTACTCAGGGTGCTCGGTGCTCAGTACTCAGGGTGCTGGGTGCTCAGTGCTCGAGGTGCTCAGTACTCAGGGTGCTGTATGTTCAGTGCTCAGGTTGCTGGGTGCTCAGTACTCAGGGTGCTTGGTGCTTAGTACTCAGGGTGCTGGGTGCTCAGTACTCCGGGTGCTATGTGCTCAGTGCTCAGGGTGCTCGGTGCTCAGTACTCAGTGCTCAGGGTGCTCAGTGCTCAGTTGTCAGGGTGCTGGGTGCTCGGTGCTCAGTACGCTGGGTGCTCAGTGCTCAGGGTGCTGGGTGCTCAGTACTCAGGGTGCTGGGTGCTCGGTGCTCAGTACGCTGGGTGCTCAGCGCTCAGGGTGCTGGGTGCTCAGTGCTCGGGGTGCTGGGTGCTCAGTGCTCAGTACTCAGGGGGCTGGGTGCTCAGTGCTCGGGGTGCTGGGTGCTCAGTGCTCAGTACTCAGGGTGCTGGGTGCTCAGTGCTCTGGGTGCTGGGTGCTTAGTGCTCGGGGTGCCGGTGCTCAGTACTCGGGGTGCTCAGTGCTCAGTACTCAGGGCCCTGGGTGCTCAGTGCTCATTGTGCTGGGTGCTCAGTACTCCGGGTGCTGGGTGCTCAGTGCTCGGGGTGCTCGGTGCTCAGTGCTCAAGATGCTGGGTGCTCAGTACTCAGGGTGCTCATTGCTCAGGGTGCTGGGTGCTCAGTACTCAGGGTGCTGGGTGCTCAGTGCTCAGGGTGCTCGGTGGTCGGGGCGCTGGGTGCTCGGGGTGCTCGGTGCTCAGTACTCAGGGTGCTGGGTGCTCAGTGCTCAGGGTGCTGGGTACTCAGTGCTCAATGTGCTGGGTGCTCAGTACTCAGGGTGCTGGGTGCTCAGGGCTCAGGGTGCTGGGTGCTCTGTACTCAGGGTGCTGGGTGCTCAGGGCTCAGGGTGCTGGGTGCTCAGTGCTCGGGGTGCTGGGTGCTCAGTGCTTGGGGTGCTGGGTGCTCAGTGCTCGGGGTGCTCGGTGCTCAGTACTCAGGGTGCTGGGTGCTCAGTGATCGAGGTGCTCAGTACTCAGACTGCTGTATGTTCAGTGCTCAGGGTGCCGGGTGCTCAGTACTCAGGGTGCTCGGTGCTTAGTACTCAGGGTGCTGGGTGCTCAGTACTCCGGGTCCTGGGTGCTCAGTGCTCGGGGTGCTCGGTGCTCAGTACTCAGTACTCAGGGTGCTCAGTGCTCAGTGCTCAGGGTGCTGGGTGTTCAGTACTCAGGGTGCTGGGTGCTCAGTACTCAGGGTGCTGGGTGCTCAGTGCTCAGGGTGCTGGGTGCTCAGTACTCGGGGTGCTCGGTGCTCGGTGCTCAGTACTCAGAGTGCTGGGTGCTCAGTACTCAGTGTGCTGGGTGCTCAGTACTCAGGGTGCTGGGTGCTCAGTGCTCAGGGTGCTGGGTACTCAGTGCTCAGGGTGCTCGGTGCTCAGTACTCGGGGTGCTGGGTGCTCTTTCTCGGGGTGCTGGGTGCTCAGTGCTCAGGGTGCTGGGTGCTCAGTACTCAGGGTGCTGGGTGCTCAGTGCTCAGGGTGCTGGGTGCTCAGTACTCAGGGTGCTAGGTGCTCAGTGCTCAGGGTGCTGGGTGCTCAGTACTCAGGGTGCTGGGTGCTCAGTGCTCAGGGTGCTGGGTGCTCAGTACTCAGGGTGCTGGGAGCTCAGTGCTCAGGGTGATCGGTGCTCAGTACTCAGGGTGCTCAGTACTCACGGTGCTGGGTGCTCAGTGCTCGGGGTGCTGGGTGCACAGTACTCAGGGTGCTGGGTGCTCAGTGCTCGGGGTGCTGGGTGCTCAGTGCTCAGGGTGATCGGTGCTCAGTACTCAGGGTGCTGGGTGCTCAGTGCTCGGGGTGCTGGGTGCTCAGTGCTCAGTACTCAGGGTGCTGGGTGCTCAGTGCTCGGGGTGCTGGGTGCTCAGTGCTCAGTACTCAGGGTGCTGGGTGCTCAGTGCTCAGGGTGCTGGGTGCTCAGTGCTCAGGGTGCTAGGTGCTCGGTGCTCGGGGTGCTGGGTGCTTAGTGCTCAGGGTGCCGGTGCTCAGTACTCGGGGTGCTCAGTGCTCAGTACTCTGGGTGCTGGGTGCTCAGTGCTCAGGGTGCTGGGTGCTCAGTACTCAGTTGTGCTGGCTGCTCGGTGCTCAGTACGCTGGGTGCTCAGTGCTCAGGGTGCTGGGTGCTCAGTGCTCGGGGTGCTGGGTGCTCAGTGCTCAGTACTCAGGGTGCTGGGTGCTCAGTGCTCAGGGTGCTGGGTGCTCAGTACTCTGGGTGCTGGGTGCTCGGTGCTCAGTATGCTGGGTGCTCAGTGCTCAGGGTGCTGGGTGCTCAGTACTCAGGGTGCTGGGTGCTCAGTGCTCGGGGTGCTGGGTGCTCAGTGATCAGTACTCAGGGTGCTGGGTGCTCAGTGCTCAGGGTGATGGGTGTTCAGTGCTAGGGTTGCTGGGTGGTCAGTGCTCGGGGTGCTGGGTGCTCAGTGCTCAGTACTCAGGGTGCTCGGTGCTCAGTACTCAGGGTGCTGGGTGCTCAGTGCTCGAGGTGCTCAGTACTCAGGGTGCTGTATGTTCAGTGCTCAGGTTGCTGGGTGCTCAGTACTCAGGGTGCTTGGTGCTTAGTACTCAGGGTGCTGGGTGCTCAGTACTCCGGGTGCTGGGTGCTCAGTGCTCAGGGTGCTCGGTGCTCAGTACTCAGTGCTCAGGGTGCTCAGTGCTCAGTGCTCAGGGTGCTGGGTGCTCGGTGCTCACTACGCTGGGTGCTCAGTGCTCAGGGTGCTGGGTGCTCAGTACTCAGGGTGCTGGGTGCTCGGTGCTCAGTACGCTGGGTGCTCAGTACTCCGGGTGCTGGGTGCTCAGTGCTCGGGGTGCTCGGTGCTCAGTGCTCAAGGTGCTGGGTGCTCAGTACTCAGGGTGCTCATTGCTCAGGGTGCTGGGTGCTCAGTACTCAGGGTGCTGGGTGCTCAGTGCTCAGGGTGCTCGGTGGTCGGGGCGCTGGGTGCTCGGGGTGCTCGGAGCTCAGTACTCAGGGTGCTGGGCGCTCAGTGCTCGGGGTGCTCGGTGCTCAGTACTCAGGGTGCTGGGTGCTCAGTGCTCGGGGTGCTCGGTGCTCAGTACGTTGGGTGCTCACTACTCAGGGTGCTGGGTGCTCAGTGCTCAGGGTGCTGGGTGCTCAGTGCTCAGGGTGCTGGGTGCTCAGTGCTCAGGGTGCTGGGTGCTCAGTACTCAGGGTGCTCAGTGCTCAGTACTCGGGGTGCTGGGTGCTCAGTGCTCAGGGTGCTGGGTGCTCAGTGCTCAGGGTGCTAGGTGCTCGGTGCTCGGGGTGCTGGGTGCTCAGTGCTCGGGGTGCCGGTGCTCAGTACTCGGGGTGCTCAGTGCTCAGTACTCTGGGCGCTGGGTGCTCAGTGCTCAGGGTGCTGGGTGCTCAGTACTCAGGGTGCTGGGTGCTCGGTGCTCAGTACGCTGGGTGCTCAGTGCTCAGGGTGCTGGGTGCTCAGTACTCAGGGTGCTGGGTGCTCAGTGCTCGGGGTGCTGGGTGCTCAGTGCTCAGTACTCAGGGTGCTGGGTGCTCAGTGCTCAGGGTGCTGGGTGCTCAGTACACAGGGTGCTGGGTGCTCGGTGCTCCGTACGCTGGGTGCTCAGTGCTCAGGGTGCTGGGTGCTCAGTACTCAGGGTGCTGGGTGCCCGGTGCTCAGTACGCTGGGTGCTCAGTACTCCGGGTGCTGGGTGCTCAGTGCTCGGGGTGCTCGGTGCTCAGTGCTCAAGGTGCTGGGTGCTCAGTACTCAGGGTGCTCATTGCTCAGGGTGCTGGGTGCTCAGTACTCAGGGTGCTGGGTGCTCAGTGCTCAGGGTGCTCGGTGCTCGGGGCGCTGGGTGCTCGGGGTGCTCGGAGCTCAGTACTCAGCGTGCTGGGTGCTCAGTGCTCGGGGTGCTCGGTGCTCAGTACTCAGAGTGCTGGGTGCTCAGTGCTCGGGGTGCTCGGTGCTCAGTACGTTGGGTGCTCACTACTCAGGGTGCTGGGTGCTCAGTGCTCAGGGTGCTGGGTGCTCAGTGCTCAGGGTGCTGGGTGCTCAGTGCTCAGGGTGCTGGGTGCTCAGTACTCAGGGTGCTGGGTGCTCAGTACTCAGGGTGCTGGGTGCTCAGTGCTCAGGGTGCTGAGTACTCAGTGCTCAGGGTGCTCGGTGCTCAGGACTCGGGGTGCTGGGTGCTCATTCTCGGGATGCTGGGTGCTCAGTGCGCGGGGTGCTGGGTGCTCAGTACTCAGGGTGCTGGGTGCTCAGTGCTCAGGGTGCTGGGTGCTCAGTGCTCAAGGTGCTGGGTGCTCAGTAATCAGGGTGCTGGGTGCTAACTGCTCAGGGTGCTGGGTGCTCAGTGCTCGGGTTGCTGGGTGCTCAGTGCTCAGGGTGCTGGGTGCTCAGTACTCGGGTGCTGGGTGCTCAGTGCTCAGGGTGCTGGGTGCTCAGTGCTCGGGGTGCTGGGTGCTCAGTGCTCAGTACTCAGGGTGCTGGGTGCTCAGTGCTCGGGGTGCTGGGTGCTCAGTGCTCAGTACTCAGGGTGCTGGGTGCTCAGTGCTCAGGGTGCTGTGTGCTCAGTGCTCAGGGTGCTGGGTGCTCAGTGCTCAGGGTGCTGGGTACTCAGTGCTCAGGGTGCTGGGTGCTCAGTACTCAGGGTGCTGGGTGCTCAGTGCTCGAGGTGCTCAGTACTCAGACTGCTGTATGTTCAGTGCTCAGGGTGCCGGGTGCTCAGTACTCAGGGTGCTCGGTGCTTAGTACTCAGGGTGCTGGGTGCTCAGTGCTCGGGGTGCTCGGTGCTCAGTACTCAGTGCTCAGGGTGCTCAGTGCTCAGTGCTCAGGGTGCTGGGTGTTCAGTACTCAGGGTGCTGGGTGCTCAGTACTCAGGGTGTTTGGTGCTCAGTACTCAGGGTGCTCAGTGCTCAGTACTCGGGGTGCTGGGTGCTCAGTGCTCAGGGTGCTCAGTGCTCTGGGTGCTGGGTGCTCAGTGCTCGTGGCGCTGGGTGCTCAGTGCTCGGGGTGCTGGGTGCTCAGTACTCGGGGTGCTGTGTGCTCAGTGCTCAGGGTGCTCACTGCTCAGTACTCAGTGCTCAGGGTGCTCAGTGCTCAGTGCTCAGGGTGCTGGGTGTTCAGTACTCAGGGTGCTGGGTGCTCAGTACTCAGGGTGCTAGGTGCTCAGTGCTCAGGGTGCTGGGTGCTCAGTGCTCGGGGCGCTGGGTGCTCAGTGCTCGGGGTGCTCGGAGCTCAGTACTCAGGGTGCTGGGTGCTCAGTGCTCAGGGTGATCGGTGCTCAGTACTCAGGGTGCTGGGTGCTCAGTGCTCGGGGTGCTCGGTGCTCAGTACGTTGGGTGCTCACTACTCAGGGTGCTGGGTGCTCAGTGCTCAGGGTGCTGGGTGCTCAGTGCTCAGGGTGCTGGGTGCTCAGAGCTCAGGGTGCTGGGTGCTCACTACTCGGGGTGCAGGGTGCTCAGTACTCAGGGTGCTGGGTGCTCAGTACTCAGGGTGCTGGGTGCTCAGTACTCGGGTGCTGGGTGCTCAGTGCTCAGGGTGCTGGGTGCTCAGTGCTCAGGGTGCTGGGTGCTCAGTTCTCAGGGTGCTGGGTGCTCAGTACTCGGGGTGCTGGGTGCTCAGTACTCAGGGTGCTGGGTGCTCAGTACTCAGGGTGCTGGGTGCTCAGTACTCGGGTGCTGGGTGCTCAGTGCTCAGGGTGATGGGTGCTCAGTGCTCGGGGTGCTGGGTGCTCAGTGCTCAGTACTCAGGGTGCTGGGTGCTCAGTGCTCGGGGTGCTGGGTGCTCAGTGCTCAGTACTCAGGGTGCTGGGTGCTCAGTGCTCAGTGTGCTGGGTGCTCAGTGCTCAGGGTGCTAGGTGCTCGGTGCTCTGGGTGCTGGGTGCTTAGTGCTCGGGGTGCCGGTGCTCAGTACTCGGGGTGCTCAGTGCTCAGTACTCTGGGTGCTGGTTGCTCAGTGCTCAGGGTGCTGGGTGCTCAGTACTCAGTTGTGCTGGGTGCTCGGTGCTCAGTACGCTGGGTGCTCAGTGCTCAGGGTGCTGGGTGCTCAGTACTCAGGGTGCTGGGTGCTCAGTGCTCGGGGTGCTGGTTGCTCAGTGCTCAGTACTCAGGGTGCTGGGTGCTCAGTACTCTGGGTGCTGTGTGCTCGGTGCTCAGTATGCTGGGTGCGCAGTGCTCAGGGTGCTGGGTGCTCAGTGCTCAGGGTGCTGGGTGCTCAGTACTCAGGGTGCTAGCTGCTCAGTGCTCAGGGTGCTGGGTGCTCAGTACTCAGGGTGCTGGGTGCTCAGTGCTCAGGTTGCTGGGTGCTCAGTACTCAGGGTGCTGGGAGCTCAGTGCTCAGGGTGATCGGTGCTCAGTACTCAGGGTGCTCAGTACTCAGGGTGCTGGGTGCTCAGTGCTCGGGGTGCTGGGTGCACAGTACTCAGGGTGCTGTGTGCTCAGTGCTCGGGGTGCTGGGTGCTCAGTGCTCAGGGTGATCGGTGCTCAGTACTAAGGGTGCTGGGTGCTCAGTGCTCAGGGTGCTGGGTGCTCAGTCCTCAGGGTGCTCACTGCTCAGGGTGCTGGGTGCTCAGTGCTCGGGGTGCTGGATGCACAATGCTCCGGGTGCTGGGTGCTCAGTGCTCAGTGCTCAGGGTGCTGGGTGCTCAGTGCTCAGTACTCAAGGTGCTGGGTGCTCAGTGCTCAGGGTGCTGGGTGCTCAGTGCTCGGGGCGCTGGGTGCTCAGTGCTCGGGGTGCTCGGAGCTCAGTACTCAGGGTGCTGGGTGCTCAGTGCTCAGGGTGATCGGTGCTCAGTACTCAGGTTGCTGGGTGCTAAGTGCTCGGGGTGCTCGGTGCTCAGTACGTTGGGTGCTCACTACTCAGGGTGCTGGGTGCTCAGTGCTCAGGGTGCTGGGTGCTCAGTGCTCAGGGTGCTGGGTGCTCAGAGCTCAGGGTGCTGGGTGCTCACTACTCGGGGTGCTGGGTGCTCAGTACTCAGGGTGCTGGGTGCTCAGTTCTCAGGGTGCTGTGTGCTCAGTACTCGGGTGCTGGATGCTCAGTGCTCAGGGTGCTGGGTGCTCAGTGCTCAGGGTGCTGGGTGCTCAGTTCTCAGGGTGCTGGGTGCTCAGTACTCAGGGTGCTGGGTGCTCAGTACTCAGGGTGCTGGGTGCTCAGTACTCAGGGTGCTGGGTGCTCAGTACTCGGGTGCTGGGTGCTCAGTGCTCAGGGTGATGGGTGCTCAGTGCTCGGGGTGCTGGGTGCTCAGTGCTCAGTACTCAGGGTGCTGGGTGCTCAGTGCTCGGGGTGCTGGGTGCTCAGTGCTCAGTACTCAGGGTGCTGGGTGCTCAGTGCTCAGGGTGCTGGGTGCTCATTGCTCAGGGTGCTAGGTGCTCGGTGCTCGGGGTGCTGGGTGTTTAGTGCTCGGGGTGCCGGTGCTCAGTACTCGGGGTGCTCAGTGCTCAGTACTCTGGGTGCTGGGTGCTCAGTGCTCAGGGTGCTGGGTGCTCAGTACTCAGGGTGCTGGGTGCTCGGTGCTCAGTACGCTGGGTGCTCAGTGCTCAGGGTGCTGGGTGCTCAGTACTCAAGGTGCTGGGTGCTCAGTGCTCGGGGTGCTGGGTGCTCAGTGCTCAGTACTCAGGATGCTGGGTGCTCAGTGCTCAGTATGCTGGGTGCTCAGTACTCTGGGTGCTGGGTGCTCGGTGCTCAGTATGCTGGGTGCTCAGTGCTCAGGGTGCTGGGTGCTCAGTACTCAGGGTGCTGGGTGCTCGGTGCTCAGTACGCTGGGTGCTCAGTACTCCGGGTGCTGGGTGCTCAGTTCTCGGGGTGCTCGGTGCTCAGTGCTCAAGGTGCTGGGTGCTCAGTAGTCAGGGTGCTCATTGCTCCGGGTGCTGGGTGCTCAGTACTCAGAGTGCTGGGTGCTCAGTGCTCAGGGTGCTCGGTGCTCGGGGCGCAGGGTGCTCGGGGTGCTCGGAGCTCAGTACTCAGGGTGCTGGGAGCTCAGTGCTCGGGGTGCTCGGTGCTCAGTACTCAGGGTGCTGGCTGCTCAGTGCTCGGGGTGCTCGGTGCTCAGTACGTTGTGTGCTCACTACTCAGGGTGCTGGGTGCTCAGTGCTCAGGGTGCTGGGTGCTCAGTGCTCAGGGTGCTGGGTGCTCAGTGCTCAGGGTGCTGGGTGCTCAGTACTCAGGGTGCTCAGTGCTCAGTACTCGGGGTGCTTGGGGCTCAGTACTCAGGTTGCTCAGTGCTCAGCACTCGGGGTGCTGGGTGCTCAGTGCTCAGGGTGCTCAGTGCTCAGTGCGCGGGGTGCTGGGTGCTCAGTGCTCGGGGCGCTGGGTGCTCAGTGGTCGGGGTGCTGGGTGCTCAGTACTCGGGGTGCTGGGTGCTCAGTCCTCAGGGTGCTCAGTGCTCAGTACTCAGTGCTCAGGGTGCTCAGTGCTCAGGGTGCAGGGTGTTCAGTACTCAGGGTGCTGGGTGCTCAGTACTCAGGGTGCTAGGTGCTCAGTGCTCAGGGTGCTGGGTGCTCAGT
Organism: Microtus oregoni; assembly: GCF_018167655.1. NCBI lineage: Eukaryota > Metazoa > Chordata > Mammalia > Rodentia > Cricetidae > Microtus > Microtus oregoni. The sequence continues at coordinate 383,952 of NW_024543284.1, read as the reverse complement.
GCTCGGGGCCCTGGGTGCTCAGTGCTCGGCGTGCTCGGAGCTCAGTACTCAGGGTGCTGGGTGCTCAGTGCTCGGGGTGATCGGTGCTCAGTACTCAGGGTGCTGGGTGCTCAGTGCTCAGGGTGCTCGGTGCTCAGTACGTTGGGTGCTCACTACTCAGGGTGCTGGGTGCTCAGTGCTCAGGGTGCTGGGTGCTCAGTGCTCAGGGTGCTGGGTGCTCAGTGCTCAGGGTGCTGGGTGCTCAGTACTCAGGGTGCTGGGTGCTCGGTGCTCAGTACGCTGGGTGCTCAGTACTCAAGGTGCTGGGTGCTCAGTGCTCGGGGTGCTGGGTGCTCAGTGCTCAGTACTCAGGATGCTGGGTGCTCAGTGCTCAGTATGCTGGGTGCTCAGTACTCTGGGTGCTGGGTGCTCGGTGCTCAGTATGCTGGGTGCTCAGTGCTCAGGGTGCTGGGTGCTCAGTACTCAGGGTGCTGGGTGCTCGGTGCTCAGTACGCTGGGTGCTCAGTACTCCGGGTGCTGGGTGCTCAGTTCTCGGGGTGCTCGGTGCTCAGTGCTCAAGGTGCTGGGTGCTCAGTAGTCAGGGTGCTCATTGCTCCGGGTGCTGGGTGCTCAGTACTCAGAGTGCTGGGTGCTCAGTGCTCAGGATGCTCGGTGCTCGGGGCGCAGGGTGCTCGGGGTGCTCGGAGCTCAGTACTCAGGGTGCTGGGTGCTCAGTGCTCGGGGTGCTCGGTGCTCAGTACTCAGGGTGCTGGGTGCTCAGTGCTCGGGGTGCTCGGTGCTCAGTACGTTGTGTGCTCACTACTCAGGGTGCTGGGTGCTCAGTGCTCAGGGTGCTGGGTGCTCAGTGCTCAGGGTGCTGGGTGCTCAGTGCTCAGGGTGCTGGGTGCTCAGTACTCAGGGTGCTCAGTGCTCAGTACTCGGGGTGCTTGGGGCTCAGTACTCAGGTTGCTCAGTGCTCAGCACTCGGGGTGCTGGGTGCTCAGTGCTCAGGGTGCTCAGTGCTCAGTGCGCGGGGTGCTGGGTGCTCAGTGCTCGGGGCGCTGGGTGCTCAGTGGTCGGGGTGCTGGGTGCTCAGTACTCGGGGTGCTGGGTGCTCAGTCCTCAGGGTGCTCAGTGCTCAGTACTCAGTGCTCAGGGTGCTCAGTGCTCAGGGTGCAGGGTGTTCAGTACTCAGGGTGCTGGGTGCTCAGTACTCAGGGTGCTAGGTGCTCAGTGCTCAGGGTGCTGGGTGCTCAGTGCTCGGGGCCCTGGGTGCTCAGTGCTCGGGGTGCTCGGAGCTCAGTACTCAGGGTGCTGGGTGCTCAGTGCTCGGGGTGATCGGTGCTCAGTACTCAGGGTGCTGGGTGCTCAGTGCTCGGGGTGCTCGGTGCTCAGTACGTTGGGTGCTCACTACTCAGGGTGCTGGGTGCTCAGTGCTCAGGGTGCTGGGTGCTCAGTGCTCAGGGTGCTGGGTGCTCAGTGCTCAGGGTGCTGGGTGCTCAGTACTCAGGGTGCTGGGTGCTCAGTACTCAGGGTGCTTTGTGCTCAGTACTCAGGGTGCTGTGTGCTCAGTGCTCAGGGTGCTGGGTGCTCAGTGCTCAGAGTGCTGTGTGCTCAGTGCTCAGGGTGCTGGGTGCTCAGTTCTCAGGGTGCTGGGTGCTCAGTGCTCAGGGTGCTGGGTGCTCAGTACTCAGGGTGCTGGGTGCACAGTGCTCAGGGTGCTGGGTGCTCAGTACTCAGGGTGCTGGGTGCACAGTACTCAGGGTGCTGGGTGCTCAGTACTCGGGTGCTGGGTGCTCAGTGCTCAGGGTGCTGGGTGCTCAGTGCTCGGGGTGCTGGGTGCTCAGTGCTCAGTACTCAGGGTGCTGGGTGCTCAGTGCTCGGTGTGCTGGGTGCTCAGTGCTCAGTACTCAGGGTGCTGGGTGCTCAGTACTCAGGGTGCTGGGTGCTCAGTACTCGGGTGCTGGGTGCTCAGTGCTCAGGGTGATGGGTGCTCAGTGCTCGGGGTGCTGGGTGCTCAGTGCTCAGTACTCAGGGTGCTGGGTGCTCAGTGCTCAGTACTCAGGGTGCTGGGTGCTCAGTGCTCAGTGTGCTGGGTGCTCAGTGCTCAGGGTGCTAGGTGCTCGGTGCTCTGGGTGCTGGGTGCTTAGTGCTCGGGGTGCCGGTGCTCAGTACTCGGGGTGCTCAGTGCTCAGTACTCTGGGTGCTGGGTGCTCAGTGCTCAGGGTGCTGGGTGCTCAGTACTCAGTTGTGCTGGGTGCTCGGTGCTCAGTACGCTGGGTGCTCAGTGCTCAGGGTGCTGGGTGCTCAGTACTCAGGGTGCTGGGTGCTCAGTGCTCGGGGTGCTGGGTGCTCAGTGCTCAGTACTCAGGGTGCTGGGTGCTCAGTGCTCAGGGTGCTGGGTGCTCAGTACTCTGGGTGCTGTGTGCTCGGTGCTCAGTATGCTGGGTGCGCAGTGCTCAGGGTGCTGGGTGCTCAGTGCTCAGGGTGCTGGGTGCTCAGTACTCAGGGTGCTGGGTGCTCCTTGCTCAGGGTGCTGGGTGCTCAGTACTCAGGGTGCTGGGAGCTCAGTGCTCAGGGTGATCGGTGCTCAGTACTCAGGGTGCTCAGTACTCAGGGTGCTGGGTGCTCAGTACTCAGGGTGCTGGGAGCTCAGTGCTCAGGGTGATCGGTGCTCAGTACTCAGGGTGCTCAGTACTCAGGGTGCTGGGTGCTCAGTGCTCGGGGTGCTGGGTGCACAGTACTCAGGGTGCTGGGTGCTCAGTGCTCGGGGTGCTGGGTGCTCAGTGCTCAGGGTGATCGGTGCTCAGTACTAAGTGTGCTGGGTGCTCAGTGCTCAGGGTGCTGGGTGCTCAGTCCTCAGGGTGCTCACTGCTCAGGGTGCTGGGTGCTCAGTGCTCGGGGTGCTGGATGCACAATGCTCCGGGTGCTGGGTGCTCAGTGCTCAGTGCTCAGGGTGCTGGGTGCTCAGTGCTCAGTGCTCAGGGTGCTGGTTGCTCAGTACTCAGGGTGCTAGGTGCTCAGTACTCAGGGTGCTGGGTGCTCAGTGCTCAGGGTGCTGGGTGCTCAGTACTCAGGGTGCTGGGTGATCAGTGCTCGGGGTGCTGGGTGCTCAGTGCTCAGGGTGCTGGGTGCTCAGTGCTCAGGGAGCTGGGTGCTCAGTACTCAGTGTGCTGGGTGCTCAGTGCTCGGGGTGCTCGGTGCTCAGTACTCAAGGTGCTGGGTGCTCAGTGCTCAGGGTGCTGGGTGCTCAGTGATCAGGGTGCTGGGCGCTCAGTACTCAAGGTGCTGGGTGCTCAGTGCTCAGGGTGCTGGGTGCTCAGTGCTCGGGGCGCTGGGTGCTCAGTGCTCGGGGTGCTCGGAGCTCAGTACTCAGGGTGCTGGGTGCTCAGTGCTCAGGGTGATCGGTGCTCAGTACTCAGGTTGCTGGGTGCTCAGTGCTCGGGGTGCTCGGTGCTCAGTACGTTGGGTGCTCACTACTCAGGGTGCTGGGTGCTCAGTGCTCAGGGTGCTGGGTGCTCAGTGCTCAGGGTGCTGGGTGCTCAGGGCTCAGGGTGCTGGGTGCTCACTACTCGGGGTGCTGGGTGCTCAGTACTCAGGGTGCTGGGTGCTCAGTTCTCAGGGTGCTGGGTGCTCAGTACTCGGGTGCTGGATGCTCAGTGCTCAGGGTGCTGGGTGCTCAGTGCTCAGGGTGCTGGGTGCTCAGTTCTCAGGGTGCTGGGTGCTCAGTACTCAGGGTGCTGGGTGCTGAGTACTCAGGGTGCTGGGTGCTCAGTACTCAGGGTGCTGGGTGCTCAGTACTCGGGTGCTGGGTGCTCAGTGCTCAGGGTGATGGGTGCTCAGTGCTCGGGGTGCTGGGTGCTCAGTGCTCAGTACTCAGGGTGCTGGGTGCTCAGTGCTCGGGGTGCTAGGTGCTCGGTGCTCGGGGTGCTGGGTGCTTAGTGCTCGGGGTGCCGGTGCTCAGTACTCGGGGTGCTCAGTGCTCAGTACTCTGGGTGCTGGGAGCTCAGTGCTCAGGGTGCTGGGTGCTCAGTACTCAGGGTGCTGGGTGCTCGGTGCTCAGTACGCTGGGTGCTCAGTGCTCAGGGTGCTGGGTGCTCAGTACTCAAGGTGCTGGGTGCTCAGTGCTCGGGGTGCTGGGTGCTCAGTGCTCAGTACTCAGGGTGCTGGGTGCTCAGTGCTCAGTATGCTGGGTGCTCAGTACTCAGGGTGCTGGGTGCTCGGTGCTCAGTATGCTGGGTGCTCAGTGCTCAGGGTGCTGGGTGCTCAGTACTCGGGGTGCTGGGTGCTCAGTCCTCAGGGTGCTCAGTGCTCAGTACTCAGTGCTCAGGGTGCTCAGTGCTCAGGGTGCAGGGTGTTCAGTACTCAGGGTGCTGGGTGCTCAGTACTCAGGGTGCTAGGTGCTCAGTGCTCAGGGTGCTGGGTGCTCAGTGCTCGGGGCCCTGGGTGCTCAGTGCTCGGGGTGCTCGGAGCTCAGTACTCAGGGTGCTGGGTGCTCAGTGCTCGGGGTGATCGGTGCTCAGTACTCAGGGTGCTGGGTGCTCAGTGCTCGGGGTGCTCGGTGCTCAGTACGTTGGGTGCTCACTACTCAGGGTGCTGGGTGCTCAGTGCTCAGGGTGCTGGGTGCTCAGTGCTCAGGGTGCTGGGTGCTCAGTGCTCAGGGTGCTGGGTGCTCAGTACTCAGGGTGCTGGGTGCTCAGTGCTCAGGGTGCTGGGTGCTCAGTGCTCAGGGTGCTGGGTGCTCAGTACTCAGGGTGCTTTGTGCTCAGTACTCAGGGTGCTGTGTGCTCAGTGCTCAGGGTGCTGGGTGCTCAGTGCTCAGGGTGCTGTGTGCTCAGTGCTCAGGGTGCTGGGTGCTCAGTTCTCAGGGTGCTGGGTGCTCAGTACTCGGGGTGCTGGGTGCTCAGTACTCAGGGTGCTGGGTGCACAGTACTCAGGGTGCTGGGTGCTCAGTACTCGGGTGCTGGGTGCTCAGTGCTCAGGGTGCTGGGTGCTCAGTGCTCAGGGTGCTGTGTGCTCAGTGCTCAGGGTGCTGGGTGCTCAGTTCTCAGGGTGCTGGGTGCTCAGTACTCGGGGTGCTGGGTGCTCAGTACTCAGGGTGCTGGGTGCACAGTACTCAGGGTGCTGGGTGCTCAGTACTCGGGTGCTGGGTGCTCAGTGCTCAGGGTGCTGGGTGCTCAGTGCTCGGGGTGCTGGGTGCTCAGTGCTCAGTACTCAGGGTGCTGGGTGCTCAGTGCTCGGGGTGCTGGGTGCTCAGTGCTCAGTACTCAGGGTGCTGGGTGCTCAGTGCTCAGGGTGCTGGGTGCTCAGTGCTCAGGGTGCTAGGTGCTCGGTGCTCGGGGTGCTGGATGCTTAGTGCTCGGGGTGCCGGTGCTCAGTACTCGGGGTGCTCAGTGCTCAGTACTCAGGGCGCTGGGTGCTCAGTGCTCAGGGTGCTGGGTGCTCAGTACTCAGGGTGCTGGGTGCTCGGTGCTCAGTACGCTGGGTGCTCAGTGCTCAGGGTGCTGGGTGCTCAGTACTCAGGGTGCTGGGTGCTCAGTGCTCGGGGTGCTGGGTGCTCAGTGCTCAGTACTCAGGGTGCTGGGTGCTCAGTGCTCAGGGTGCTGGGTGCTCAGTACTCAGGGTGCTGGGTGCTCGATGCTCAGTACGCTGGGTGCTCAGTGCTCAGGGTGCTGGGTGCTCAGTACTCAGGGTGCTGGGTGCTCGGTGTTCAGTACGCTGGGTGCTCAGTACTCCAGGTGCTGGGTGCTCAGTGCTCGGGGTGCTCGGTGCTCAGTGCTCAAGGTGCTCGGTGCTCAGTGCTCAGGGTGCTGGGTGCTCAGTGCTTAGGGTGCTGGGTACTCAGTGCTCAGGGTGCTCGGTGCTCAGTGCTCAAGGTGCTGGGTGCTCAGTACTCAGGGTGCTGGGTGCTCAGTGCTCAGGGTGCTCGGTGCTCGGGGCGCTGGGTGCTCGGGGTGCTCGGAGCTCAGTACTCAGGGTGCTGGGTGCTCAGTGCTCGGGGTGCTCGGTGCTCAGTACTCAGGGTGCTGGGGGCTCAGTGCTCGGGGTGCTCGGTGCTCAGTACGTTGGGTGCTCACTACTCAGGGTGCTGGGTGCTCAGTGCTCAGGGTGCTGGGTGCTCAGTGCTCAGGGTGCTTGGTGCTCAGTGCTCAGGGTGCTGGGTGCTCAGTACTCAGGGTGCTGGGTGCTCAGTGCTCAGGGTGCTGGGTGCTCAGTGCTCAGTACTCAGGGTGCTGGGTGCTCAGTGCTCAGGGTGCTGTGTGCTCAGAGCTCAGGGTGCTGTGTGCTCAGAGCTCAGGGTGCTGGGTGCTCAGTGCTCAGGGTGCTGGGTGCTCAGTACTCAGGGTGTTGGGTGCTCAGTACTCGGGTGCTGGGTGCTCAGTACTCAGGGTGCTGGGTGCTCAGTACTCAGGGTGTTGGGTGCTCAGTACTCGGGTGCTGGGTGCTCAGTGCTCAGGGTGCTGGGTGCTCAGTGCTCGGGGTGCTGGGTGCTCAGTGCTCAGTACTCAGGGTGCTGGGTGCTCAGTGATCGGGGTGCTGGGTGCTCAGTGCTCAGTACTCAGGGTGCTGGGTGCTCAGTGCTCAGGGTGCTGTGTGCTCAGAGCTCAGGGTGCTGTGTGCTCAGAGCTCAGGGTGCTGGGTGCTCAGTGCTCAGGGTGCTGGGTGCTCAGTACTCAGGTTGCTGGGTGCTCAGTACACGGGGTGCTGGGTGCTCAGTACTCAGGGTGCTGGGTGCTCAGTACTCAGGGTGCTGGGTGCTTATTACTCAGGTGCTGGGTGCTCAGTGCTCAGGGTGCTGGGTGCTCAGTGCTCGGGGTGCTGGGTGCTCAGTGCTCAGTACTCAGGGTGCTGGGTGCTCATTGCTCGCGGTGCTGGGTGCTCAGTGCTCAGTACTCAGGGTGCTGGGTCCTCAGTGCTCAGGGTGCTGGGTGCTCAGTGCTCAGGGTGCTGGGTGCTCAGTGCTTAGGGTGCTGGGTACTCAGTGCTCAGGGTGCTGGGTGCTCAGTACTAAGGGTGCTGGGTGCTCAGTGCTCAGGGTGCTGGGTGCTCATTGCTCGGGGTGCTGGGTGCTCAGTGCTCGGGATGCTGGGTGGTCAGTGCTCGGGGTGCTCGGTGCTCAGTACTCAGGGTGCTGGGTGCTCAGTGCTCGGGGTGCTCAGTACTCAGGGTGCTGTATGTTCAGTGCTCAGGGTGCTGGGTGCTCAGTACTCAGGGTGCTTGGTGCTTAGTACTCAGGGTGCTGGGTGCTCAGTACTCCGGGTGCTGGGTGCTCAGTACTCAGGTTGCTGGGTGCTCAGTACACGGGGTGCTGGGTGCTCAGTACTCAGGGTGCTGGGTGCTCAGTACTCAGGGTGCTGGGTGCTTATTACTCAGGTGCTGGGTGCTCAGTGCTCAGGGTGCTGGGTGCTCAGTGCTCGGGGTGCTGGGTGCTCAGTGCTCAGTACTCAGGGTGCTGGGTGCTCAGTGCTCGCGGTGCTGGGTGCTCAGTGCTCAGTACTCAGGGTGCTGGGTGCTCAGTGCTCAGGGTGCTGGGTGCTCAGTGCTCAGGGTGCTGGGTGCTCAGTGCTTAGGGTGCTGGGTACTCAGTGCTCAGGGTGCTGGGTGCTCAGTACTAAGGGTGCTGGGTGCTCAGTGCTCAGGTTGCTGGGTGCTCATTGCTCGGGGTGCTGGGTGCTCAGTGCTCGGGATGCTGGGTGGTCAGTGCTCGGGGTGCTCGGTGCTCAGTACTCAGGGTGCTGGGTGCTCAGTGCTCGAGGTGCTCAGTACTCAGGGTGCTGTATGTTCAGTGCTCAGGGTGCTGGGTGCTCAGTACTCAGGGTGCTTGGTGCTTAGTACTCAGGGTGCTGGGTGCTCAGTACTCCGGGTGCTGGGTGCTCAGTGCTCGGGGTGCTCGGTGCTCAGTACTCAGTGCTCAGGGTGCTCAGTGCTCAGTGCTCAGGGTGCTGGGTGCTCGGTGCTCAGTACGCTGGGTGCTCAGTGCTCAGGGTGCTGGGTGCTCAGTACTCAGGGTGCTGGGTGCTCGGTGCTCAGTATGCTGGGTGCTCAGTACTCCGGGTGCTGGGTGCTCAGTGCTCAGGGTGCTAGGTGCTCGGTGCTCGGGGTGCTGGGTGCTTAGTTCTCGGGGTGCCGGTGCTCAGTACTCGGGGTGCTCAGTGCTCAGTACTCTGGGCGCTGGGTGCTCAGTGCTCAGGGTGCTGGGTGCTCAGTACTCAGGGTGCTAGGTGCTCGGTGCTCAGTACGCTGGGTGCTCAGTGCTCAGGGTGCTGGGTGCTCAGTACTCAGGGTGCTGGGTGCTCAGTGCTCGGGGTGCTGGGTGCTCAGTGCTCAGTACTCAGGGTGCTGGGTGCTCAGTGCTCAGGGTGATGGGTGTTCAGTGCTAGGGGTGCTGGGTGGTCAGTGCTCGGGGTGCTGGGTGCTTAGTGCTCAGTACTCAGTGTGCTCGGTGCTCAGTACTCAGGGTGCTGGGTGCTCAGTGCTCGAGGTGCTCAGTACTCAGGGTGCTGTATGTTCAGTGCTCAGGTTTCTGTGTGCTCAGTACTCAGGGTGCTTGGTGCTTAGTACTCAGGGTGCTGGGTGCTCAGTACTCCGGGTGCTGGGTGCTCAGTGCTCGGGGTGCTCGGTGCTCATTACTCAGTGCTCAGGGTGCTCAGTGCTCAGTGCTCAGGGTGCTGGGTGCTCGGTGCTCAGTACGCTGGGTGCTCAGTGCTCAGGGTGCTGGGTGCTCAGTACTCAGGGTGCTGGGTGCTCGGTGCTCAGTACGCTGGGTGCTCAGTACTCCGGGTGCTGGGTGCTCAGTGCTCGGGGTGCTCGGTGCTCAGTGCTCAAGGTGCTGGGTGCTCAGTACTCAGGGTGCTCATTGCTCAGGGTGCTGGGTGCTCAGTACTCAGGGTGCTGGGTGCTCAGTGCTCAGGGTGCTCGGTGGTCGGGGCGCTGGGTGCTCGGGGTGCTCGGAGCTCAGTACTCAGGGTGCTGGGCGCTCAGTGCTCGGGGTGCTCGGTGCTCAGTACTCAGGGTGCTGGGTGCTCAGTGCTCGGGGTGCTCGGTGCTCAGTACGTTGGGTGCTCACTACACAGGGTGCTGGGTGCTCAGTGCTCAGGGTGCTGGGTGCTCAGTGCTCAGGGTGCTGGGTGCTCAGTGCTCAGGGTGCTGGGTGCTCAGTACTCAGGGTGCTCAGTGCTCAGTACTCGGGGTGCTGGGTGCTCAGTGCTCAGGGTGCTGGGTGCTCAGTGCTCAGGGTGCTAGGTGCTCGGTGCTCGGGGTGCTGGGTGCTTAGTGCTCGGGGGTGCCGGTGCTCAGTACTCGGGGTGCTTATTGCTCAGTACTCTGGGCGCTGGGTGCTCAGTGCTCAGGGTGCTGGGTGCTCAGTAATCAGGGTGCTGGGTGCTCGGTGCTCAGTACACTGGGTGCTCAGTGCTCAGGGTGCTTGGTGCTCAGTACTCAGGGTGCTGGTTGCTCAGTGCTCGGGGTGCTGGGTGCTCAGTGCTCAGTACTCAGGGTGCTGGGTGCTCAGTGCTCAGGGTGCTGGGTGCTCAGTACACAGGGTGCTGGTTGCTCGGTGCTCCGTACGCTGGGTGCTCAGTGCTCAGGGTGCTGGGTGCTCAGTACTCAGGGTGCTGGGTGCTCGGTGCTCAGTACGCTGGGTGCTCAGTTCTCCGGGTGCTGGGTGCTCAGTACTCAGGGTGCTCATTGCTCAGGGTGCTGGGTGCTCAGTACTCAGGGTGCTGGGTGCTCAGTGCTCAGGGTGCTCGGTGCTCGGGGCGCTGGGTGCTCGGGGTGCTCGGAGCTCAGTACTCAGGGTGCTGGGTGCTCAGTGCTCGGGGTGCTCGGTGCTCAGTACTCAGGGTGCTGGGTGCTCAGTGCTCGGGGTGCTCGGTGCTCAGTACGTTGGGTGCTCACTACTCAGGGTGCTGGGTGCTCAGTGCTCAGGGTGCTGGGTGCTCAGGGTGCTGGGTGCTCAGTGCTCAGGGTGCTGGGTGCTCAGTACTCGGGGTGCTGGGTGCTCAGTGCTCAGGGTGCTCAGTGCTCAGTGCTCGGGGTGCTGGGTGCTCAGTGCTCGGGGCGCTGGGTGCTCAGTGCTCGGGGTGCTGGGTGCTCAGTACTCGGGGTGCTGGGTGCTCAGTGCTCAGGGTGCTCAGTGCTCAGTACTCAGTGCTCAGGGTGCTCAGTGCTCAGTGCTCAGGGTGCTGGGTGTTCAGTACTAAGGGTGCTGGGTGCTCAGTACTCAGGGTGCTAGGTGCTCAGTGCTCAGGGTGCTGGGTGCTCAGTGCTCGGGGCGCTGGGTGCTCAGTGCTCAGGGTGCTGGGTGCTCAGTACTCGGGTGCTGGGTGCTCAGTGCTCAGGGTGCTGGGTGCTCAGTGCTCAATGTGCTGGGTGCTCAGTTCTCAGGGTGCTGGGTGCTCAGTACTCGGGGTGCTGGGTGCTCAGTACTCAGGGTGCTGGGTGCACAGTACTCAGGGTGCTGGGTGCTCAGTACTCGTGTGCTGGGTGCTCAGCGCTCAGGGTGCTGGGTGCTCAGTGCTCGGGGTGCTGGGTGCTCAGTGCTCAGTAATCAGGGGGCTGGGTGCTCAGTGCTCAGGGTGCTGGGTGCTCAGTGCTCAGTACTCAGGGTGCTGGGTGCTCAGTACTCAGGGTGCTGGGTGCTCAGTGCTCGGGGTGCTGGGTGCTCAGTGCTCAGGGTGCCGGTGCTCAGTACTCGGGGTGCTCAGTGCTCAGTACTCAGGGCGCTGGGTGCTCAGTGCTCAGGGTGCTGGGTGCTCAGTACTCAGGGTGCTGGGTGCTCAGTGTTCGGGGTGCTGGGTGCTCAGTGCTCATTACTCAGGGTGCTGGGTGCTCAGTGCTCAGGGTGCTGGGTGCTCAGTACTCAGGGTGCTGGGTGCGCGGTGCTCAGTACGCAGGGTGCTCAGTGCTCAGGGTGCTGGGTGCTCAGTACTCAGGGTGCTGGGTGCTCAGTACTCAGGGTGCTCATTGCTCAGGTTGCTGGCTGCTCAGTACTCAGGGTGCTGGGTGCTCAGTGCTCGGGGTTGCTCGGTGCTCAGTGCTCAAGGTGCTGGGTGCTCAGTACTCAGGGTGCTCATTGCTCAGGTTGCTGGGTGCTCAGTACTCAGGGTGCTGGGTGCTCAGTGCTCAGGGTGCTGGGTGCTCAGTGCTCAGGGTGCTGGGTGCTCAGTGCTCAGGGTGCTGGGTGCTCAGTACTCAGGGTGCTGGGTGCTCAGTGCTCGGGGTGCTGGGTGCTCAGTGCTCAGGGTGCTGGGTGCTCAGTACTCAGGTTGCTGGGTGCTCAGTACTCGGGTTGCTGGGTGCTCAGTACTCAGGGTGCTGGGTGCTCAGTACTCAGGGTGCTGGGTGATTAATACTCGGGTGCTGGGTGCTCAGTGCTCAGGGTGCTGGGTGCTCAGTGCTCGGGGTGCTGGGTGCTCAGTGCTCAGTACTCAGGGTGCTGGGTGCTCAGAGCTCGGGGTGCTGGGTGCTCAGTGCTCAGTACTCAGGGTGCTGGGTGCTCAGTGCTCAGGGTGCTGGATGCTCAGTGCTTAGGGTGCTGGGTACTCAGTGCTCAGGGTGCTGGGTGCTCAGTACTCAGGGTGCTGGGTGCTCAGTGCTCAGGGTGCTGGGTGTTGAGTGCTCGGGGTGCTGGGTGCTCAGTGCTCGGGGTGCTGGGTGGTCAGTGCTCGGGGTGCTCGGTGCTCAGTACTCAGGGTGCTGGGTGCTCAGTGCTCGAGGTGCTCAGTACTCAGGGTGCTGTATGTTCAGTGCTCAGGGTGCTGGGTGCTCAGTACTCAGGGTGCTCGGTGCTTAGTACTCAGGGTGCTGGGTGCTCAGTACTCCGGGTGCTGGGTGCTCAGTGCTCGGGATGCTCGGTGCTCAGTACTCAGTGCTCAGGGTGCTCAGTGCTCAGTGCTCAGTGTGCTGGGTGCTCGGTGCTCAGTACGCTGGGTGCTCAGTGCTCAGGGTGCTGGGTGCTCAGTACTCAGGGTGCTGGGTGTTCGGTGCTCAGTACGCTGGGTGCTCAGTACTCCGGGTGCTGGGTGCTCAGTGCTCGGGGTGCTCGGTGCTCAGTGCTCAAGGTGCTGTGTGCTCAGTACTCAGGGTGCTCATTGCTCAGGGTGCTGGGTGCTCAGTCCTCAGGGTGCTGGGTGCTCAGTGCTCAGGGTGCTCGGTGGTCGGGGCGCTGGGTGCTCGGGGTGCTCGGAGCTCAGTACTCAGGGTGCTGGGTGCTCAGTGCTCGGGGTGCTCGGTGCTCAGTACTCAGGATGCTGGGAGCTCAGTGCTCGGGGTGCTCGGTGCTCATTATGTTGGGTGCTCACTACTCAGGGTGCTGGGTGCTCAGTGCTCAGGGTGCTGGGTGCTCAGTGCTCAGGGTGCTGGGTGCTCAGTGCTCAGGGTGCTGGGTGCTCAGTACTCAGGGTGCTCAGTGCTCAGTACTCGGGGTGCTGGGTGCTCAGAGCTCAGGGTGCTCAGTGCTCAGTGCTCGGGGTGCTGGGTGCTCAGTGCTCGGGGCGCTGGGTGCTCAGTGCTCGGGGTGCTGGGTGCTCAGTACTCGGGGTGCTGGGTGCTAAGTGCTCAGGTTGCTCAGTGCTCAGTACTCAGTGCTCAGGGTGCTCAGTGCTCAGTGCTCAGGGTGCTGGGTGTTCAGTACTCAGGGTGCTGGGTGCTCAGTACTCCGGGTGCTGGGTGCTCAGTGCTCGGGGTGCTCGGTGCTCAGTGCTCAAGGTGCTGGGTGCTCAGTACTCAGGGTGCTCATTGCTCAGGGTGCTGGGTGCTCAGTACTCAGGGTGCTGGGTGCTCAGTGCTCAGGGTGCTCGGTGCTCGGGGCGCTGGGTGCTCGGGGTGCTCGGAGCTCAGTACTCAGGGTGCTGGGTGCTCAGTGATTGGGGTGCTCGGTGCTCAGTACTCAGGGTGCTGGGTGCTCAGTGTTCGGGGTGCTCGGTGCTCAGTACGTTGGGTGCTCACTACTCAGGGTGCTGGGTGCTCAGTGCTCAGGGTGCTGGGTGCTCAGTGCTCAGGGTGCTGGGTGCTCAGTGCTCAGGGTGCTGGGTGCTCAGTACTCAGGGTGCTCAGTGCTCAGTACTCGGGGTGCTTGGTGCTCAGTACTCAGGGTGCTCAGTGCTCAGTACTCGGGGTGCTGGGTGCTCAGTGCTCAGGGTGCTCAGTGCTCAGTGCTCGGGGTGCTGGGTGCTCAGTGCTCGGGGCGCTGGGTGCTCAGTGCTCGGGGTGCTGGGTGCTAGGTACTCGGGGTGCTGGGTGCTCAGTGCTCAGGGTGCTCAGTGCTCAGTACTCAGTGCTCAGGGTGCTCAGTGCTCAGTGCTCAGGGTGCTGGGTGTTCAGTACTAAGGGTGCTGGGTGCTCAGTACTCAGGGTGCTAGGTGCTCAGTGCTCAGGTTGCTGGGTGCTCAGTACTCGGGGTGCTGGGTGCTCAGTACTCAGGGTGCTGGGTGCTCAGTACTCAGGGTGCTGGGTGCTTATTACTCAGGTGCTGGGTGCTCAGTGCTCAGGGTGCTGGGTGCTCAGTGCTCGGGGTGCTGGGTGCTCAGTGCTCAGTACTCAGGGTGCTGGGTGCTCAGTGCTCGCGGTGCTGGGTGCTCAGTGCTCAGTACTCAGGGTGCTGGGTGCTCAGTGCTCAGGGTGCTGGGTGCTCAGTGCTCAGGGTGCTGGGTGCTCAGTGCTTAGGGTGCTGAGTACTCAGTGCTCAGGGTGCTGGGTGCTCAGTACTAAGGGTGCTGGGTGCTCAGTGCTCAGGGTGCTGGGTGCTCATTGCTCGGGGTGCTGGGTGCTCAGTGCTCGGGATGCTGGGTGGTCAGTGCTCGGGGTGCTCGGTGCTCAGTACTCAGGGTGCTGGGTGCTCAGTGCTCGAGGTGCTCAGTACTCAGGGTGCTGTATGTTCAGTGCTCAGGGTGCTGGGTGCTCAGTACTCAGGGTGCTTGGTGCTTAGTACTCAGGGTGCTGGGTGCTCAGTACTCCGGGTGCTGGGTGCTCAGTGCTCGGGGTGCTCGGTGCTCAGTACTCAGTGCTCAGGGTGCTCAGTGCTCAGTGCTCAGGGTGCTGGGTGCTCGGTGCTCAGTACGCTGGGTGCTCAGTGCTCAGGGTGCTGGGTGCTCAGTACTCAGGGTGCTGGGTGCTCGGTGCTCAGTACGCTGGGTGCTCAGTACTCCGGGTGCTGGGTGCTCAGTGCTCAGGGTGCTAGGTGCTCGGTGCTTGGGGTGCTGGGTGCTTAGTTCTCGGGGTGCCGGTGCTCAGTACTCGGGGTGCTCAGTGCTCAGTACTCTGGGCGCTGGGTGCTCAGTGCTCAGGGTGCTGGGTGCTCAGTACTCAGGGTGCTAGGTGCTCGGTGCTCAGTACGCTGGGTGCTCAGTGCTCAGGGTGCTGGGTGCTCAGTACTCAGGGTGCTGGGTGCTCAGTGCTCGGGGTGCTGGGTGCTCAGTGCTCAGTACTCAGGGTGCTGGGTGCTCAGTGCTCAGGGTGATGGGTGTTCAGTGCTAGGGGTGCTGGGTGGTCAGTGCTCGGGGTGCTGGGTGCTCAGTGCTCAGTATTCAGTGTGCTCGGTGCTCAGTACTCAGGGTGCTGGGTGCTCAGTGATCGAGGTGCTCAGTACTCAGGGTGCTGTATGTTCAGTGCTCAGGTTGCTGGGTGCTCAGTACTCAGGGTGCTTGGTGCTTAGTACTCAGGGTGCTGGGTGCTCAGTGCTCGGGGTGCTGGGTGCTCAGTGCTCAGTACTCAGGGCGCTGGGTGCTCAGTGCTCAGGGTGCTGGGTGCTCAGTACTCAGGGTGCTGGGTGCTCAGTGCTCGGGGTGCTGGGTGCTCAGTGCTCATTACTCAGGGTGCTGGGTGCTCAGTGCTCAGGGTGCTGGGTGCTCAGTACTCAGGGTGCTGGGTGCGCGGTGCTCAGTACGCAGGGTGCTCAGTGCTCAGGGTGCTGGGTGCTCAGTACTCAGGGTGCTGGGTGCTCGGTGCTCAGTACGCTGGGTGCTCAGTACTCCAGGTGCTGGGTGCTCAGTGCTCGGGGTTGCTCGGTGCTCAGTGCTCAAGGTGCTGGGTGCTCAGTACTCAGGGTGCTCATTGCTCAGGTTGCTGGGTGCTCAGTACTCAGGGTGCTGGGTGCTCAGTGCTCAGGGTGCTGGGTGCTCAGTGCTCAGGGTGCTGGGTGCTCAGTGCTCAGGGTGCTGGGTGCTCAGTACTCAGGGTGCTGGGTGCTCAGTGCTCGGGGTGCTGGGTGCTCAGTGCTCAGGGTGCTGGGTGCTCAGTACTCAGGTTGCTGGGAGCTCAGTACTCGGGTTGCTGGGTGCTCAGTACTCAGGGTGCTGGGTGCTCAGTACTCAGGGTGCTGGGTGATTAATACTCGGGTGCTGGTTGCTCAGTGCTCAGGGTGCTGGGTGCTCAGTGCTCGGGGTGCTGGGTGCTCAGTGCTCAGTTCTCAGGGTGTTGGGTGCTCAGAGCTCGGGGTGCTGGGTGCTCAGTGCTCAGTACTCAGGGTGCTGTGTGCTCAGTGCTCAGGGTGCTGGATGCTCAGTGCTTAGTGTGCTGGGTACTCAGTGCTCAGGGTGCTGGGTGCTCAGTGCTCGGGGTGCTGGGTGCTCAGTGCTCGGGGTGCTGGGTGGTCAGTGCTCGGGGTGCTCGGTGCTCAGTACCCAGGGTGCTGGGTGCTCAGTGCTCGAGGTGCTCAGTACTCAGGGTGCTGTATGTTCAGTGCTCAGGGTGCTGGGTGCTCAGTACTCAGGGTGCTCGGTGCTTAGTACTCAGGGTGCTGGGTGCTCAGTACTCCGGGTGCTGGGTGCTCAGTGCTCGGGATGCTCGGTGCTCAGTACTCAGTGCTCAGAGTGCTCAGTGCTCAGTGCTCAGTGTGCTGGGTGCTCGGTGCTCAGTACGCTGGGTGCTCAGTGCTCAGGGTGCTGGGTGCTCAGTACTCAGGGTGCTGGGTGCTCGGTGCTCAGTACGCTGGGTGCTCAGTACTCCGGGTGCTGGGTGCTCAGTGCTCGGGGTGCTCGGTGCTCAGTGCTCAAGGTGCTGGGTGCTCAGTACTCAGGGTGCTCATTGCTCAGGGTGCTGGGTGCTCAGTCCTCAGGGTGCTGGGTGCTCAGTGCTCAGGGTGCTCAGTGGTCGGGGCGCTGGGTGCTCGGGGTGCTCGGAGCTCAGTACTCAGGGTGCTGGGTGCTCAGTGCTCGGGGTGCTCGGTGCTCAGTACTCAGGATGCTGGGAGCTCAGTGCTCGGGGTGCACGGTGCTCAGTATGTTGGGTGCTCACTACTCAGGGTGCTGGGTGCTCAGTGCTCAGGGTGCTGGGTGCTCAGTGCTCAGGGTGCTGGGTGCTCAGTGCTCAGGGTGCTGGGTGCTCAGTACTCAGGGTGCTCAGTGCTCAGTACTCGGGGTGCTGGGTGCTCAGAACTCAGGGTGCTCAGTGCTCAGTGCTCGGGGTGCTGGGTGCTCAGTGCTCGGGGCGCTGGGTGCTCAGTGCTCGGGGTGCTGGGTGCTCAGTACTCGGGGTGCTGGGTGCTAAGTGCTCAGGTTGCTCAGTGCTCAGTACTCAGTGCTCAGGGTGCTCAGTGCTCAGTGCTCAGGGTGCTGGGTGTTCAGTACTCAGGGTGCTGGGTGCTCAGTACTCCGGGTGCTGGGTGCTCAGTGCTCGGGGTGCTCGGTGCTCAGTGCTCAAGGTGCTGGGTGCTCAGTACTCAGGGTGCTCATTGCTCAGGGTGCTGGGTGCTCAGTACTCAGGGTGCTGGGTGCTCAGTGCTAAGGGTGCTCGGTGCTCGGGGCGCTGGGTGCTCGGGGTGCTCGGAGCTCAGTACTCAGGGTGCTGGGTGCTCAGTGCTTGGGGTGCTCGGTGCTCAGTACTCAGGGTGCTGGGTGCTCAGTGCTCGGGGTGCTCGGTGCTCAGTACGTTGGGTGCTCACTACTCAGGGTGCTGGGTGCTCAGTGCTCAGGGTGCTGGGTGCTCAGTGCTCAGGGTGCTGGGTGCTCAGTGCTCAGGGTGCTGGGTGCTCAGTACTCAGGGTGCTCAGTGCTCAGTACTCGGGGTGCTTGGTGCTCAGTACTCAGGGTGCTCAGTGCTCAGTACTCGGGGTGCTGGGTGCTCAGTGCTCAGGGTGCTCAGTGCTCAGTGCTCGGGGTGCTGGGTGCTCAGTGCTCGGGGCGCTGGGTGCTCAGTGCTCGGGGTGCTGGGTGCTCAGTACTCGGGGTGCTGGGTGCTCAGTGCTCAGGGTGCTCAGTGCTCAGTACTCAGTGCTCAGGGTGCTCAGTGCTCAGTGCTCAGGGTGCTGGGTGTTCAGTACTAAGGGTGCTGGGTGCTCAGTACTCAGGGTGCTAGGTGCTCAGTGCTCAGGGTGCTGGGTGCTGAGTGCTCAGGGTGCTGGGTGCTCAGTACTCGGGTGCTGGGTGCTCAGTGCTCAGGGTGCTGGGTGCTCAGTGCTCAGGGTGCTGGGTGCTCAGTTCTCAGGGTGCTGGGTGCTCAGTACTCGGGGTGCTGGGTGCTCAGTACTCAGGGTGCTGGGTGCACAGTACTCAGGGTGCTGGGTGCTCAGTACTCGGGTGCTGGGTGCTCAGCGCTCAGGGTGCTGGGTGCTCAGTGCTCGGGGTGCTGGGTGCTCAGTGCTCAGTACTCAGGGGGCTGGGTGCTCAGTGCTCGGGGTGCTGGGTGCTCAGTGCTCAGTACTCAGGGTGCTGGGTGCTCAGTGCTCTGGGTGCTGGGTGCTCAGTGCTCAGGGTGCTAGGTGCTCGGTGCTCGGGGTGCTGGGTGCTTAGTGCTCGGGGTGCCGGTGCTCAGTACTCGGGGTGCTCAGTGCTCAGTACTCAGGGCCCTGGGTGCTCAGTGCTCATTGTGCTGGGTGCTCAGTACTCAGGGTGATGGGTGCTCAGTGCTCGGGGTGCTGGGTGCTCAGTGCTCATTACTCAGGGTGCTGGGTGCTCAGTGCTCAGGGTGCTGGGTGCTCAGGACTCAGGGTGCTGGGTGCGCGGTGCTCAGTACGCTGGGTGCTCAGTACTCCAGGTGCTGGGTGCTCAGTGCTCGGGGTTGCTCGGTGCTCAGTGCTCAAGGTGCTGGGTGCTCAGTACTCAGGGTGCTCATTGCTCAGGTTGCTGGGTGCTCAGTACTCAGGGTGCTGGGTGCTCAGTGCTCAGGGTGCTGGGTGCTCAGTGCTCAGGGTGCTGGGTGCTCAGTGCTCAGGGTGCTGGGTGCTCAGTACTCAGGGTGCTGGGTGCTCAGTGCTCGGGGTGCTGGGTGCTCAGTGCTCAGGGTGCTGGGTGATCAGTACTCAGGGTGCTGGGTGATTAGTACTCGGGTGCTGGGTGCTCAGTGCTCAGGGTGCTGGGTGCTCAGTGCTCGGGGTGCTGGGTGCTCAGTGCTCAGTACTCAGGGTGCTGGGTGCTCAGTGCTCGGGGTGCTCTGTGCTCAGTGCTCAGTACTCAGGGTGCTGGGTGCTCAGTGCTCAGGGTGCTGGATGCTCAGTGCTTAGGGTGCTGGGTGCTCAGTGCTCAGGGTGCTGGGTGCTCAGTGCTCAGGGTGCTGGGTGCTCAGTACTCAGGGTGCTGGGTGCTCAGTGCTCGAGGTGCTCAGTACTCAGGGTGCTGTATGTTCAGTGCTCAGGGTGCTGGGTGCTCAGTACTCAGGGTGCTGGGTGCTCAGTGCTCGGGGTGCTCTGTGCTCAGTGCTCAGTACTCAGGGTGCTGGGTGCTCAGTGCTCAGGGTGCTGGATGCTCAGTGCTTAGGGTGCTGGGTGCTCAGTGCTCAGGGTGCTGGGTGCTCAGTGCTCAGGGTGCTGGGTGCTCAGTACTCAGGGTGCTGGGTGCTCAGTGCTCGAGGTGCTCAGTACTCAGGGTGCTGTATGTTCAGTGCTCAGGGTGCTGGGTGCTCAGTACTCAGGGTGCTTGGTGCTTAGTACTCAGGGTGCTGGGTGCTCAGTACTCCGGGTGCTGGGTGCTCAGTGCTCGGGATGCTCGGTGCTCAGTACTCAGTGCTCAGGGTGCTCAGTGCTCAGTGCTCAGTGTGCTGGGTGCTCGGTGCTCAGTACGCTGGGTGCTCAGTGCTCAGGGTGCTGGGTGCTCAGTACTCAGGGTGCTGGGTGCTCGGTGCTCAGTACGCTGGGTGCTCAGTACTCCGGGTGCTGGGTGCTCAGTGCTCGGGGTGCTCGGTGCTCAGTGCTCAAGGTGCTGGGTGCTCAGTACTCAGGGTGCTCATTGCTCAGGGTGCTGGGTGCTCAGTCCTCAGGGTGCTGGGTGCTCAGTGCTCAGGGTGCTCGGTGGTCGGGGCGCTGGGTGCTCGGGGTGCTCGGAGCTCAGTACTCAGGGTGCTGGGTGCTCAGTGCTCGGGGTGCTCGGTGCTCAGTACTCAGGATGCTGGGAGCTCAGTGCTCGGGGTGCTCGGTGCTCAGTATGTTGGGTGCTCACTACTCAGGGTGCTGGGTGCTCAGTGCTCAGGGTGCTGGGTGCTCAGTGCTCAGGGTGCTGGGTGCTCAGTGCTCAGGGTGCTGGGTGCTCAGTACTCAGGGTGCTCAGTGCTCAGTACTCGGGGTGCTGGGTGCTCAGAGCTCAGGGTGCTCAGTGCACAGTGCTCGGGGTGCTGGGTGCTCAGTGCTCGGGGCGCTGGGTGCTCAGTGCTCGGGGTGCTGGGTGCTCAGTACTCGGGGTGCTGGGTGCTAAGTGCTCAGGTTGCTCAGTGCTCAGTACTCAGTGCTCAGGGTGCTCAGTGCTCAGTGCTCAGGGTGCTGGGTGTTCAGTACTCAGGGTGCTGGGTGCTCAGTACTCAGGGTGCTAGGTGCTCAGTGCCCAGGGTGCTGGGTGCTCAGTGCTCGGGGCGCTGGGTGCACAGTGCTCGGGGTGCTCGGAGCTCAGTACTCAGGGTGCTGGGTGCTCAGTGCTCAGGATGATCGGTGCTCAGTGGTCAGGGTGCTGGGTGCTCAGTGCTCAGGGTGCTGGGTGCTAAGTGCTCAGGGTGCTGGGTGCTCAGTACTCGGGGTGCTGGGTGCTCAGTACTCAGGGTGCTGGGTGCTCAGTGCTCAGGGTGCTGGGTGCTCAGTTCTCAGGGTGCTGGGTGCTCAGTACTCGGGGTGCTGTGTGCTCAGTGCTCAGGGTGCTGGGTGCTCAGTACTCGGGTGCTGGGTGCTCAGTGCTCAGGGTGCTGGGTGCTCAGTGCTCGGGGTGCTGGGTGATCAGTGCTCAGTACTCAGGGTGCTGGGTGCTCAGTGCTCGGGGTGCTGGGTGCTCAGTGCTCAGTACTCAGGGTGCTGGGTGCTCAGTGCTCAGGGTGCTGGGTGCTCAGTGCTCGGGGTGCTAGGTGCTCGGTGCACGGGGTGCTGGGTGCTTAGTGCTCGGGTTGCCGGTGCTCAGTACTCGGGGTGCTCAGTGCTCAGTACTCAGGGCGCTGGGTGCTCAGTGCTCAGGGTGCTGGGTGCTCAGTACTCAGGGTGCTGGGTGCTCGGTGCTCAGTGCGCTGGGTGCTCAGTGCTCAGGGTGCTGGGTGCTCAGTACTCAGGGTGCTGGGTGCTCAGTGCTCAGGGTGCTGGGTGCTCAGTACTCAGGGTGCTGGATGCTCGGTGCTCAGTACGCTGGGTGCTCAGTGCTCAGGGTGCTGGGTGCTCAGTACTCAGGGTGCTGGGTGCTCGGTGCTCAGTACGCTGGGTGCTCAGTACTCCGGGTGCTGGGTGCTCAGTGCTCAAGGTTCTCGGTGCTCAGTGCTCAAGGTGCTGGGTGCTCAGTACTCAGGGTGCTCATTGCTCAGGGTGCTGGGTGCTCAGTACTCAGGGTGCTGGGTGCTCAGTGCTCAGGGTGCTCGGTGCTCGGGGCGCTGGGTGCTCGGGGTGCTCGGAGCTCAGTACTCAGGGTGCTGGGTGCTCAGTGCTCGGGGTGCTCGGTGCTCAGTACATTGGGTGCTCACTACTCAGGGAGCTGAGTCCTCAGTGCTCAGGGTGCTGGGTGCTCAGTGCTCGGGGTGCTGGGTGCTCAGTGCTCAGGGTGATCGGTGCTCAGTACTCAGGGTGCTGGGTGCTCAGTTCTCAGGGTGCTGGGTGCTCAGTCCTCAGGGTGCTCAGTGCTCAGGGTGCTGGGTGCTCAGTGCTCGGGGTGCTGGGTGCTCAGTGCTCCGGGTGCTGGCTGCTCAGTACTCGGGGTGCTGGGTGCTCAGTGCTCAGTGCTCAGGGTGCTGGTTGCTCAGTACTCAGGGTGCTGGGTGCTCAGTACTCAGGGTGCTGGGTGCTCAGTGCTCAGGGTGCTGGGTGCTCAGTACTCAGGGTGCTGGGTGATCAGTGCTCAGGGAGCTGGGTGCTCAGTGCTCAGGGAGCTGGGTGCTCAGTACTCAGGGTGCTGGGTACTCAGTGCTCGGGGTGCTGGGTGCTCAGTACTTGGGGTGCTGGGTGCTCAGTACTCAGGTTGCTGGGTGCTCAGTACACATGGTGCTGGGTGCTCAGTGCTCGGGTTGCTGGGTGCTCAGTGCTCGGTGTGCTGGGTGCTCAGTGCTCGGGGTGCTGTGTGTTCAGTGCTCAGGGTGCTGGGTGCTCAGTACTCAGGGTGCTGGTTGCTCAGTACTCAGGGTTCTCATTGCTCAGGGTGCTGGGTCGTCAGTACTCAGGGTGCTGCGTGCTCAGTACTCAGGGTGCTCAGTGCTCAGTACTCAGGGTGCTCAGTGCTCAGTACTCAGGGTGCTCGGTGCTCAGGGTGCTGGGTGCTCAGTGCTCGGGTTGCTCGGTGCTCAGTACTCAGGGTGCTCGGTGCTCAGTGCTCAGGGTGCTGGGTGCTCAGTGCTCAGGGTGCTGGGTGCTCAGTGCTCAGGGCGCTGGGTGCTCAGTACTCAGGGTGCTCGGTGCTGGGGGTGCTGGTTGCTCAGTGCTCGGGGTGCTCGGTGCTCAGTACTCGGGGTGCTCAGTGCTCAGTACTCAGGGTGCTGGGTGCTCAGTGCTCAGGGTGCTGGGTGATCAGTACTCAGGGTGCTGGGTGCTCGGTGCTCAGTATGCTGGGTGCTCAGTACTCAGGGTGCTGGGTGCTCAGTACTCAGGGTGCTCGGTGCTCAGTACTCAAGGTGCTGGGTGCTCAGTGCTCAGGGTGCTGGGTGCTCAGTGCTCGGGGTGCTGGGTGCTCAGTGCTCAGTACTCAGGGTGCTGGGTGCTCAGTGCTCGGGGTGCTGGGTGCTCAGTGCTCAGTACTCAGGGTGCTGGGTGCTTAGTGCTCAGTGTGCTGGATGCTCAGTGCTTAGGGTGCTGGGTACTCAGTGCTCAGGGTGCTGGGTGCTCAGTACTCAGGGTGCTGGGTGCTCAGTGCTCAGGGTGCTGGGTGCTCAGTGCTCGGGGTGCTGGGTGCTCAGTGCTCGGGGTGCTGGGTGGTCAGTGCTCGGGGTGCTCGGTGCTCAGTACTCAGGGTGCTGGGTGCTCAGTGCTCGAGGTGCTCAGTACTCAGGGTGCTGTATGTTCAGTGCTCAGGGTGCTGGGTGCTCAGTACTCAGGGTGCTCGGTGCTTAGTACTCAGGGTGCTGGGTGCTCAGTACTCCGGGTGCTGGGTGCTCAGTGCTCGGGATGCTCGGTGCTCAGTACTCAGTGCTCAGGGTGCTCAGTGCTCAGTGCTCAGTGTGCTGGGTGCTCGGTGCTCAGTACGCTGGGTGCTCAGTGCTCAGGGTGCTGGGTGCTCAGTACTCAGGGTGCTGGGTGCTCGGTGCTCAGTACGCTGGGTGCTCAGTACTCCGGGTGCTGGGTGCTCAGTGCTCGGGGTGCTCGGTGCTCAGTGCTCAAGGTGCTGGGTGCTCAGTACTCAGGGTGCTCATTGCTCAGGTTGCTGGGTGCTCAGTCCTCAGGGTGCTGGGTGCTCAGTGCTCAGGGTGCTCGGTGGACGGGGCGCTGGGTGCTCGGGGTGCTCGGAGCTCAGTACTCAGGGTGCTGGGTGCTCAGTGCTCGGGGTGCTTGGTGCTCAGTACTCAGGATGCTGGGAGCTCAGTGCTCGGGGTGCTCGGTGCTCAGTATGTTGGGTGCTCACTACTCAGGGTGCTGGGTGCTCAGTGCTCAGGGTGCTGGGTGCTCAGTGCTCAGGGTGCTGGGTGCTCAGTGCTCAGGGTGCTGGGTGCTCAGTACTCAGGGTGGTCAGTGCTCAGTACTCGGGGTGCTGGGTGCTCAGAGCTCAGGGTGCTCAGTGCTCAGTGCTCGGGGTGCTGGGTGCTCAGTGCTCGGGGCGCTGGGTGCTCAGTGCTCGGGGTGCTGGGTGCTCAGTACTCCGGGTGCTGGGTGCTAAGTGCTCAGGTTGCTCAGTGCTCAGTACTCAGTGCTCAGGGTGCTCAGTGCTCAGTGCTCAGGGTGCTGGGTGTTCAGTACTCAGGGTGCTGGGTGCTCAGTACTCAGGGTGCTAGGTGCTCAGTGCTCAGGGTGCTGGGTGCTCAGTGCTCGGGGCGCTGGGTGCACAGTGCTCGGGGTGCTCGGAGCTCAGTACTCAGGGTGCTGGGTGCTCAGTGCTCAGGATGATCGGTGCTCAGTGCTCAGGGTGCTGGGTGCTCAGTGCTCAGCGTGCTGGGTGCTCAGTGCTCAGGGTGCTGGGTGCTCAGTACTCGGGGTGCTGGGTGCTCAGTACTCAGGGTGCTGGGTGCTCAGTGCTCAGGGTGCTGGGTGCTCAGTTTTCAGGGTGCTGGGTGCTCAGTACTCGGGGTGCTGTGTGCTCAGTACTCAGGGTGCTGGGTGCTCAGTGCTCAGGGTGCTGGGTGCTCAGTACTCGGGTGCTGGGTGCTCAGTGCTCAGGGTGCTGGGTGCTCAGTGCTCGGGGTGCTGGGTGATCAGTGCTCATTACTCAGGGTGCTGGGTGCTCAGTGCTCGGGGTGCTGGGTGCTCAGTTCTCAGTACTCAGGGTGCTGGGTGCTCAGTGCTCAGGGTGCTGGGTGCTCAGTGCTCGGGGTGCTAGGTGCTCGGTGCACGGGGTGCTGGGTGCTTAGTGCTCGGGGTGCCGGTGCTCAGTACTCGGGGTGCTCAGTGCTCAGTACTCAGGGAGCTGGGTGCTCAGTGCTCAGGGTGCTGGGTGCTCAGTACTCAGGGTGCTGGGTGCTCGGTGCTCAGTGCGCTGGGTGCTCAGTGCTCAGGGTGCTGGGTGCTCAGTACTCAGGGTGCTGGGTGCTCAGTGCTCAGGGTGCTGGGTGCTCAGTACTCAGGGTGCTGGATGCTCGGTGCTCAGTACGCTGGGTGCTCAGTGCTCAGGGTGCTGGGTGCTCAGTACTCAGGGTGCTGGGTGCTCGGTGCTCAGTACGCTGGGTGCTCAGTACTCCGGGTGCTGGGTGCTCAGTGCTCAAGGTTCTCGGTGCTCAGTGCTCAAGGTGCTGGGTGCTCAGTACTCAGGGTGCTCATTGCTCAGGGTGCTGGGTGCTCAGTACTCAGGGTGCTGGGTGCTCAGTGCTCAGGGTGCTCGGTGCTCGGGGCGCTGGGTGCTCGGGGTGCTCGGAGCTCAGTACTCAGGGTGCTGGGTGCTCAGTGCTCGGGGTGCTCGGTGCTCAGTACATTGGGTGCTCACTACTCAGGGAGCTGAGTCCTCAGGGCTCAGGGTGCTGGGTGCTCAGTGCTCGGGGTGCTGGGTGCTCAGTGTTCAGGGTGATCGGTGCTCAGTACTCAGGGTGCTGGGTGCTCAGTTCTCAGGGTGCTGGGTGCTCAGTCCTCAGGGTGCTCAGTGCTCAGGGTGCTGGGTGCTCAGTGCTCGGGGTGCTGGGTGCTCAGTGCTCCGGGTGCTGGCTGCTCAGTGCTCGGGGTGCTGGGTGCTCAGTGCTCCGGGTGCTGGCTGCTCAGTACTCGGGGTGCTGGGTGCTCAGTGCTTAGTGCTCAGGGTGCTGGTTGCTCAGTACTCAGGGTGCTGGGTGCTCAGTACTCAGGGTGCTGGGTGCTCAGTGCTCAGGGTGCTGGGTGCTCAGTACTCAGGGTGCTGGGTGATCAGTGCTCAGGGAGCTGGGTGCTCAGTGCTCAGGGAGCTGGGTGCTCAGTACTCAGGGTGCTGGGTACTCAGTGCTCGGGGTGCTGGGTGCTCAGTACTTGGGGTGCTGGGTGCTCAGTACTCAGGTTGCTGGGTGCTCAGTACACATGGTGCTGGGTGCTCAGTGCTCGGGTTGCTGGGTGCTCAGTGCTCGTGGTGCTGGGTGCTCAGTGCTCGGGGTGCTGTGTGTTCAGTGCTCAGGGTGCTGGGTGCTCAGTACTCAGGGTGCTGGTTGCTCAGTACTCAGGGTTCTCATTGCTCAGGGTGCTGGGTCGTCAGTACTCAGGGTGCTGGGTGCTCAGTACTCAGGGTGCTCAGTGCTCAGTACTCAGGGTGCTCAGTGCTCAGTACTCAGGGTGCTCGGTGCTCAGGGTGCTGGGTGCTCAGTGCTCGGGGTGCTCGGTGCTCAGTACTCAGGGTGCTCGGTGCTCAGTGCTCAGGGTGCTGGGTGCTCAGTGCTCAGGGTGCTGGGTGCTCAGTGCTCAGGGTGCTGGGTGCTCAGTACTCAGGGTGCTCGGTGCTGGGGGTGCTGGTTGCTCAGTGCTCGGGGTGCTCGGTGCTCAGTACTCGGGGTGCTCAGTGCTCAGTACTCAGGGTGCTGGGTGCTCAGTGCTCAGGGTGCTGGGTGCTCAGTACTCAGGGTGCTGGGTGCTCGGTGCTCAGTACGCTGGGTGCTCAGTACTCAGGGTGCTGGGTGCTCAGTACTCAGGGTGCTCGGTGCTCAGTACTCAAGGTGCTGGGTTCTCAGTGCTCAGGGTGCTGGGTGCTCAGTGCTCGGGGTGCTGGGTGCTCAGTGCTCAGTACTCAGGGTGCTGGGTGCTCAGTGCTCGGGGTGCTGGGTGCTCAGTACTCAGTACTCAGGGTGCTGGGTGCTCAGTGCTCAGTGTGCTGGATTCTCAGTGCTTAGGGTGCTGGGTACTCAGTGCTCAGGGTGCTGGGTGCTCAGTACTCAGGGTGCTGGGTGCTCAGTGCTCAGGGTGCTGGGTGCTCAGTGCTCGGGGTGCTGGGTGCTCAGTGCTCGGGGTGCTGGGTGGTCAGTGCTCGGGGTGCTCGGTGCTCAGTACTCAGGGTGCTGGGTGCTCAGTGCTCGAGGTGCTCAGTACTCAGGGTGCTGTATGTTCAGTGCTCAGGGTGCTGGGTGCTC
Organism: Microtus oregoni; assembly: GCF_018167655.1. Taxonomy (NCBI): domain Eukaryota; kingdom Metazoa; phylum Chordata; class Mammalia; order Rodentia; family Cricetidae; genus Microtus; species Microtus oregoni. The sequence continues at coordinate 357,936 of NW_024543284.1, read as the reverse complement.
AGTACTCAGGGTGCTCGGTGCTTAGTACTCAGGGTGCTGGGTGCTCAGTACTCCGGGTGCTGGGTGCTCAGTGCTCGGGATGCTCGGTGCTCAGTACTCAGTGCTCAGGGTGCTCAGTGCTCAGTGCTCAGTGTGCTGGGTGCTCGGTGCTCAGTACGCTGGGTGCTCAGTGCTCAGGGTGCTGGGTGCTCAGTACTCAGGGTGCTGGGTGCTTGGTGCTCAGTACGCTGGGTGCTCAGTACTCCGGGTGCTGGGTGCTCAGTGCTCGGGGTGCTCGGTGCTCAGTGCTCAAGGTGCTGGGTGCTCAGTACTCAGGGTGCTCATTGCTCAGGGTGCTGGGTGCTCAGTCCTCAGGGTGCTGGGTGCTCAGTGCTCAGGGTGCTCGGTGGTCGGGGCGCTGGGTGCTCGGGGTGCTCGGAGCTCAGTACTCAGGGTGCTGGGTGCTCAGTGCTCGGGGTGCTCGGTGCTCAGTACTCAGGATGCTGGGAGCTCAGTGCTCGGGGTGCTCGGTGCTCAGTATGTTGGGTGCTCACTACTCAGGGTGCTGGGTGCTCAGTGCTCAGGGTGCTGGGTGCTCAGTGCTCAGGGTGCTGGGTGCTCAGTGCTCAGGGTGCTGGGTGCTCAGTACTCAGGGTGCTCAGTGCTCAGTACTCGGGGTGCTGGGTGCTCAGAGCTCAGGGTGCTCAGTGCTCAGTGCTCGGGGTGCTGGGTGCTCAGTGCTCGGGGCGCTGGGTGCTCAGTGCTCGGGGTGCTGGGTGCTCAGTACTCGGGGTGCTGGGTGCTAAGTGCTCAGGTTGCTCAGTGCTCAGTACTCAGTGCTCAGGGTGCTCAGTGCTCAGTGCTCAGGGTGCTGGGTGTTCAGTACTCAGGGTGCTGGGTGCTCAGTACTCAGGGTGCTAGGTGCTCAGTGCTCAGGGTGCTGGGTGCTCAGTGCTCAGGGCGCTGGGTGCTCAGTGCTCGGGGTGCTCTGAGCTCAGTACTCAGGGTGCTGGGTGCTCAGTGCTCAGGATGATCGGTGCTCAGTGCTCAGGGTGCTGGGTGCTCAGTGCTCAGGGTGCTGGGTGCTCAGTGCTCAGGGTGCTGGGTGCCCAGTACTCGGGGTGCTGGGTGCTCAGTACTCAGGGTGCTGGGTGCTCAGTGCTCAGGGTGCTGGGTGCTCAGTTCTCAGGGTTCTGGGTGCTCAGTACTCGGGGTGCTGTGTGCTCAGTACTCAGGGTGCAGGGTGCTCAGTGCTCAGGGTGCTGGGTGCTCAGTACTCGGGTGCTGGGTGCTCAGTGCTCAGGGTGCTGGGTGCTCAGTGCTCGGGGTGCTGGGTGCTCAGTGCTCAGTACTCAGGGTGCTGGGTGCTCAGTGCTCGGGGTGCTGGGTGCTCAGTGCTCAGTACTCAGGGTGCTGGGTGCTCAGTGCTCAGGGTGCTGGGTGCTCAGTGCTCGGGGTGCTAGGTGCTCGGTGCACGGGGTGCTGGGTGCTTAGTGCTCGGGGTGCCGGTGCTCAGTACTCAGGGTGCTCAGTGCTCAGTACTCAGGGCGCTGGGTGCTCAGTGCTCAGGGTGCTGGGTGCTCAGTACTCAGGGTGCTGGGTGCTCGGTGCTCAGTGCGCTGGGTGCTCAGTGCTCAGGGTGCTGGGTGCTCAGTACTCAGGGTGCTGGGTGCTCAGTGCTCAGGGTGCTGGGTGCTCAGTACTCAGGGTGCTGGATGCTCGGTGCTCAGTACGCTGGGTGCTCAGTGCTCAGGGTGCTGGGTGCTCAGTACTCAGGGTGCTGGGTTCTCGGTGCTCAGTACGCTGGGTGCTCAGTACTCCGGGTGCTGGGTGCTCAGTGCTCAAGGTTCTCGGTGCTCAGTGCTCAAGGTGCTGGGTGCTCAGTACTCAGGGTGCTCATTGCTCAGGGTGCTGGGTGCTCAGTGCTCAGGGTGCTGGGTGCTCAGTACTCAGGGTGCTGGGTGCTCGGTGCTCAGTACGCTGGGTGCTCAGTACTCCGGGTGCTGGGTGCTCAGTGCTCAAGGTTCTCGGTGCTCAGTGCTCAAGGTGCTGGGTGCTCAGTACTCAGGGTGCTCATTGCTCAGGGTGCTGGGTGCTCAGTGCTCAGGGTGCTGGGTGCTCAGTCCTCAGGGTGCTCAGTGCTCAGGGTGCTGGGTGCTCAGTGCTCGGGGTGCTGGGTGCTCAGTGCTCCGGGTGCTGGGTGCTCAGTAATCGGGGTGCTGGGTGCTCAGTGCTCAGTGCTCAGGGTGCTGGTTGCTCAGTACTCAGGGTGCTGGGTGCTCAGTACTCAGGGTGCTGGGTGCTCAGTGCTCAGTGTGCTGGGTGCTCGGTGCTCAGTACGCTGGGTGCTCAGTGCTCAGGGTGCTGGGTGCTCAGTGCTCGGGGTGCTCGGTGCTCAGTGCTCAAGGTGCTGGGTGCTCAGTACTCAGGGTGCTCATTGCTCAGGGTGCTGGGTGCTCAGTCCTCAGGGTGCTGGGTGCTCAGTGCTCAGGGTGCTGGGTGCTCAGTGCTCAGTGTGCTGGGTGCTCGGTGCTCAGTACGCTGGGTGCTCAGTACTCCGGGTGCTGGGTGCTCAGTGCTCGGGGTGCTCGGTGCTCAGTGCTCAAGGTGCTGGGTGCTCAGTACTCAGGGTGCTCATTGCTCAGGGTGCTGGGTGCTCAGTCCTCAGGGTGCTGGGTGCTCAGTACTCAGGGTGCTCATTGCTCAGGGTGCTGGGTGCTCAGTCCTCAGGGTGCTGGGTGCTCAGTACTCAGGGTGCTGGGTGCTCAGTGCTCAGTATGCTGGGTGCTCGGTGCTCAGTACGCTGGGTGCTCAGTACTCCGGGTGCTGGGTGCTCAGTGCTCGGGGTGCTCGGTGCTCAGTGCTCAAGGTGCTGGGTGCTCAGTACTCAGGGTGCTCATTGCTCAGGGTGCTGGGTGCTCAGTCCTCAGGGTGCTGGGTGCTCAGTGCTCAGGGTGCTCGGTGGTCGGGGCGCTGGGTGCTCGGGGTGCTCGGAGCTCAGTACTCAGGGTGCTGGGTGCTCAGTGCTCGGGGTGCTCGGTGCTCAGTACTCAGGATGCTGGGAGCTCAGTGCTCGGGGTGCTCGGTGCTCAGTATGTTGGGTGCTCACTACTCAGGGTGCTGGGTGCTCAGTGCTCAGGGTGCTGGGTGCTCAGTGCTCAGGGTGCTGGGTGCTCAGTGCTCAGGGTGCTGGGTGCTCAGTACTCAGGGTGCTCAGTGCTCAGTACTCGGGGTGCTGGGTGCTCAGAGCTCAGGGTGCTCAGTGCTCAGTGCTCGGGGTGCTGGGTGCTCAGTGCTCGGGGCGCTGGGTGCTCAGTGCTCGGGGTGCTGGGTGCTCAGTACTCGGGGTGCTGGGTGCTAAGTGCTCAGGTTGCTCAGTGCTCAGTACTCAGTGCTCAGGGTGCTCAGTGCTCAGTGCTCAGGGTGCTGGGTGTTCAGTACTCAGGGTGCTGGGTGCTCAGTACTCAGGGTGCTAGGTGCTCAGTGCTCAGGGTGCTGGGTGCTCAGTGCTCAGGGCGCTGGGTGCTCAGTGCTCGGGGTGCTCGGAGCTCAGTACTCAGGGTGCTGGGTGCTCAGTGCTCAGGATGATCGGTGCTCAGTGCTCAGGGTGCTGGGTGCTCAGAGCTCAGGGTGCTGGGTGCTCAGTGCTCAGGGTGCTGGGTGCTCAGTACTCGGGGTGCTGGGTGCTCAGTACTCAGGGTGCTGGGTGCTCAGTGCTCAGGGTGCTGGGTGCTCAGTTCTCAGGGTTCTGGGTGCTCAGTACTCGGGGTGCTGTGTGCTCAGTACTCAGGGTGCAGGGTGCTCAGTGCTCAGGGTGCTGGGTGCTCAGTACTCGGGTGCTGGGTGCTCAGTGCTCAGGGTGCTGGGTGCTCAGTGCTCGGGGTGCTGGGTGCTCAGTGCTCAGTACTCAGGGTGCTGGGTGCTCAGTGCTCGGGGTGCTGGGTGCTCAGTGCTCAGTACTCAGGGTGCTGGGTGCTCAGTGCTCAGGGTGCTGGGTGCTCAGTGCTCGGGGTGCTAGGTGCTCGGTGCACGGGGTGCTGGGTGCTTAGTGCTCGGGGTGCCGGTGCTCAGTACTCGGGGTGCTCAGTGCTCAGTACTCAGGGCGCTGGGTGCTCAGTGCTCAGGGTGCTGGGTGCTCAGTACTCAGGGTGCTGGGTGCTCGGTGCTCAGTGCGCTGGGTGCTCAGTGCTCAGGGTGCTGGGTGCTCAGTACTCAGGGTGCTGGGTGCTCAGTGCTCAGGGTGCTGGGTGCTCAGTACTCAGGGTGCTGGATGCTCGGTGCTCAGTACGCTGGGTGCTCAGTGCTCAGGGTGCTGGGTGCTCAGTACTCAGGGTGCTGGGTGCTCGGTGCTCAGTACGCTGGGTGCTCAGTACTCCGGGTGCTGGGTGCTCAGTGCTCAAGGTTCTCGGTGCTCAGTGCTCAAGGTGCTGGGTGCTCAGTACTCAGGGTGCTCATTGCTCAGGGTGCTGGGTGCTCAGTGCTCAGGGTGCTGGGTGCTCAGTACTCAGGGTGCTGGGTGCTCGGTGCTCAGTACGCTGGGTGCTCAGTACTCCGGGTGCTGGGTGCTCAGTGCTCAAGGTTCTCGGTGCTCAGTGCTCAAGGTGCTGGGTGCTCAGTACTCAGGGTGCTCATTGCTCAGGGTGCTGGGTGCTCAGTGCTCAGGGTGCTGGGTGCTCAGTCCTCAGGGTGCTCAGTGCTCAGGGTGCTGGGTGCTCAGTGCTCGGGGTGCTGGGTGCTCAGTGCTCCGGGTGCTGGGTGCTCAGTAATCGGGGTGCTGGGTGCTCAGTGCTCAGTGCTCAGGGTGCTGGTTGCTCAGTACTCAGGGTGCTGGGTGCTCAGTACTCAGGGTGCTGGGTGCTCAGTGCTCAGGGTGCTGGGTGCTCAGTACTCAGGGTGCTGGGTGATCAGTGCTCGGGGTGCTGGGTGCTCAGTGCTCAGGGTGCTGGGTGCTCAGTGCCCAGGGAGCTGGGTGCTCAGTACTCAGGGTGCTGGGTACTCAGTGCTCGGGGTGCTGGTTGCTCAGTACTTGGGGTGCTGGGTGCTCAGTACTCAGGTTGCTGGGTGCTCAGTACACATGGTGCTGGGTGCTCAGTTCTCGGGTTGCTGGGTGCTCAGTGCTCGGGGTGCTGGGTGCTCAGTGCTCGGGGTGCTGTGTGTTCAGTGCTCAGGGTGCTGGGTGCTCAGTACTCAGGGTGCTGGTTGCTCAGTACTCAGGGTTCTCATTGCTCAGGGTGCTGGGTGGTCAGTACTCAGGGTGCTGGGTGCTCAGTACTCAGGGTGCTCAGTGCTCAGTACTCAGGGTGCTCAGTGCTCAGTACTCAGGGTGCTCGGTGCTCAGGGTACTTGGTGCTCAGTGCTCGGGGTGCTCGGTGCTCAGTACTCAGGGTGCTCGGTGCTCAGTGCTCAGGGTGCTGGGTGCTCAGTGCTCAGGGTGCTGGGTGCTCAGTGCTCAGGGTGCTGGGTGCTCAGTACTCAGGGTGCTCGGTGCTGGGGGTGCTGGTTGCTCAGTGCTCGGGGTGCTCGGTGCTCAGTACTCGGGGTGCTCAGTGCTCAGTACTCAGGGTGCTGGGTGCTCAGTGCTCAGGGTGCTGGGTGCTCAGTACTCAGGGTGCTGGGTGCTCGGTGCTCAGTACGCTGGGTGCTCAGTACTCAGGGTGCTGGGTGCTCAGTACTTAGGGTGCTCGGTGCTCAGTACTCAAGGTGCTGGGTGCTCAGTGCTCGGGGTGCTGGGAGCTCAGTACTCAGGGTGCTGGGTGCTCAGTGCTCGGGGTGCTCGGTGCTCAGTACGCTGGGTGCTCAGTACTCAGGGTGCTGGGTGCTCAGTACTCAGGGTGCTGGGTGCTCAGTACTCAGGGTGCTGGGTGCTTAGTACTCAGGGTGCTGGGTGCTCAGTGCTCGGGGTGCTGGGTGCTCAGTGCTCGGGGTGCTCAGTGCTCAGTGCTCGGGGTGCTGGGTCCTCAGTACTCAGGGTGCTGGGTGCTCAGTACTCGTTGTGCTGGGTGCTCAGTGTTCAGGGTGCTGGGTGGTCAGTACTCAGGTTGCTCGGTGCTCAGTTCTCGGGGTGCTGGGTGCTCAGTACTCAGGGTGATGGGTGCTCAGTACTCAGGGTGCTCAGTGCTCAGTACTGAGCGTGCTGGGTGTTCAGTGCTCAGGGTGCTCGGTGCTCAGTACTCAGGGTGCTCAGTGCTCAGTACTCAGCGTGCTGGGTGCTCAGTACTCAGGGTGCTGGGTGCTCAGTGCTCGGGGTGCTCGGTGCTCAGTACGCTGGGTGCTCAGTACTCAGGGTGCTGGGTGCTCAGTACTCAGGGTGCTGTGTGCTCAGTACTCAGGGTGTTGGGTGCTTAGTACTCAGGGTGCTCGGACCTCAGTGCTCAGGGTGCTTGGTGCTCAGTACTCAGGGTGCTCAGTGCTCAGGGTGCTGTGTGCTCAGTGCTCGGGGTGCTGGGTACTCAGTGCTCAGTACACAGGGATCTGGGTGCTCTGTGCTCGGGGTGCTGGGTGCTCAGTACTCAGTACTCAGGGTGCTGGGTTCTCAGTGCTCGGGGTGCTGGATGCTCAGTACTCAGGGTGCTGGGTACTCAGTGCTCAGGTTGCTGGGTGCTCAGTACTCAGGGTGCTGGGTGCTCAGTGCTCAGGGTGCTGGGTGCACAGTACTCAGGGTGCTGGGTCGTGAGTGCTCAGGGTGCTGTGTGCTCAGTGCTCGGGGTGCTCAGTACTCAGGGTGCTGTGTGTTCAGTGCTCAGGGTACTGGGTGCTCAGTACTCAGGGTGCTCGGTGCTTAGTACTCAGGGTGCTGGGTGCTCATTACTCCGGGTGCTGGGTGCTCAGTGCTCGGGGTGCTCGGTGCTCAGTGCTCAGGGTGCTGGGTGCTCAGTACTCAGGGTGCTCATTGCTCAGGGTGCTGGGTGCTCAGTACTCAGGGTGCTGGGTGCTCAGTACTCAGGGTGCTCATTGCTCAGGGTGCTGGGTGCTCAGTCCTCAGGGTGCTGGGTGCTCAGTACTCAGGGTGCTGGGTGCTCAGTGCTCAGTATGCTGGGTGCTCGGTGCTCAGTACGCTGGGTGCTCAGTACTCCGGGTGCTGGGTGCTCAGTGCTCGGGGTGCTCGGTGCTCAGTGCTCAAGGTGCTGGGTGCTCAGTACTCAGGGTGCTCATTGCTCAGGGTGCTGGGTGCTCAGTCCTCAGGGTGCTGGGTGCTCAGTGCTCAGGGTGCTCGGTGGTCGGGGCGCTGGGTGCTCGGGGTGCTCGGAGCTCAGTACTCAGGGTGCTGGGTGCTCAGTGCTCGGGGTGCTCGGTGCTCAGTACTCAGGATGCTGGGAGCTCAGTGCTCGGGGTGCTCGGTGCTCAGTATGTTGGGTGCTCACTACTCAGGGTGCTGGGTGCTCAGTGCTCAGGGTGCTGGGTGCTCAGTGCTCAGGGTGCTGGGTGCTCAGTGCTCAGGGTGCTGGGTGCTCAGTACTCAGGGTGCTCAGTGCTCAGTACTCGGGGTGCTGGGTGCTCAGAGCTCAGGGTGCTCAGTGCTCAGTGCTCGGGGTGCTGGGTGCTCAGTGCTCGGGGCGCTGGGTGCTCAGTGCTCGGGGTGCTGGGTGCTCAGTACTCGGGGTGCTGGGTGCTAAGTGCTCAGGTTGCTCAGTGCTCAGTACTCAGTGCTCAGGGTGCTCAGTGCTCAGTGCTCAGGGTGCTGGGTGTTCAGTACTCAGGGTGCTGGGTGCTCAGTACTCAGGGTGCTAGGTGCTCAGTGCTCAGGGTGCTGGGTGCTCAGTGCTCAGGGCGCTGGGTGCTCAGTGCTCGGGGTGCTCGGAGCTCAGTACTCAGGGTGCTGGGTGCTCAGTGCTCAGGATGATCGGTGCTCAGTGCTCAGGGTGCTGGGTGCTCAGAGCTCAGGGTGCTGGGTGCTCAGTGCTCAGGGTGCTGGGTGCTCAGTACTCGGGGTGCTGGGTGCTCAGTACTCAGGGTGCTGGGTGCTCAGTGCTCAGGGTGCTGGGTGCTCAGTTCTCAGGGTTCTGGGTGCTCAGTACTCGGGGTGCTGTGTGCTCAGTACTCAGGGTGCAGGGTGCTCAGTGCTCAGGGTGCTGGGTGCTCAGTACTCGGGTGCTGGGTGCTCAGTGCTCAGGGTGCTGGGTGCTCAGTGCTCGGGGTGCTGGGTGCTCAGTGCTCAGTACTCAGGGTGCTGGGTGCTCAGTGCTCGGGGTGCTGGGTGCTCAGTGCTCAGTACTCAGGGTGCTGGGTGCTCAGTGCTCAGGGTGCTGGGTGCTCAGTGCTCGGGGTGCTAGGTGCTCGGTGCACGGGGTGCTGGGTGCTTAGTGCTCGGGGTGCCGGTGCTCAGTACTCGGGGTGCTCAGTGCTCAGTACTCAGGGCGCTGGGTGCTCAGTGCTCAGGGTGCTGGGTGCTCAGTACTCAGGGTGCTGGGTGCTCGGTGCTCAGTGCGCTGGGTGCTCAGTGCTCAGGGTGCTGGGTGCTCAGTACTCAGGGTGCTGGGTGCTCAGTGCTCAGGGTGCTGGGTGCTCAGTACTCAGGGTGCTGGATGCTCGGTGCTCAGTACGCTGGGTGCTCAGTGCTCAGGGTGCTGGGTGCTCAGTACTCAGGGTGCTGGGTGCTCGGTGCTCAGTACGCTGGGTGCTCAGTACTCCGGGTGCTGGGTGCTCAGTGCTCAAGGTTCTCGGTGCTCAGTGCTCAAGGTGCTGGGTGCTCAGTACTCAGGGTGCTCATTGCTCAGGGTGCTGGGTGCTCAGTGCTCAGGGTGCTGGGTGCTCAGTACTCAGGGTGCTGGGTGCTCGGTGCTCAGTACGCTGGGTGCTCAGTACTCCGGGTGCTGGGTGCTCAGTGCTCAAGGTTCTCGGTGCTCAGTGCTCAAGGTGCTGGGTGCTCAGTACTCAGGGTGCTCATTGCTCAGGGTGCTGGGTGCTCAGTGCTCAGGGTGCTGGGTGCTCAGTCCTCAGGGTGCTCAGTGCTCAGGGTGCTGGGTGCTCAGTGCTCGGGGTGCTGGGTGCTCAGTGCTCCGGGTGCTGGGTGCTCAGTAATCGGGGTGCTGGGTGCTCAGTGCTCAGTGCTCAGGGTGCTGGTTGCTCAGTACTCAGGGTGCTGGGTGCTCAGTACTCAGGGTGCTGGGTGCTCAGTGCTCAGGGTGCTGGGTGCTCAGTACTCAGGGTGCTGGGTGATCAGTGCTCGGGGTGCTGGGTGCTCAGTGCTCAGGGTGCTGGGTGCTCAGTGCCCAGGGAGCTGGGTGCTCAGTACTCAGGGTGCTGGGTACTCAGTGCTCGGGGTGCTGGTTGCTCAGTACTTGGTGTGCTGGGTGCTCAGTACTCAGGTTGCTGGGTGCTCAGTACACATGGTGCTGGGTGCTCAGTGCTCGGGTTGCTGGGTGCTCAGTGCTCGGGGTGCTGGGTGCTCAGTGCTCGGGGTGCTGTGTGTTCAGTGCTCAGGGTGCTGGGTGCTCAGTACTCAGGGTGCTGGTTGCTCAGTACTCAGGGTTCTCATTGCTCAGGGTGCTGGGTGGTCAGTACTCAGGGTGCTGGGTGCTCAGTACTCAGGGTGCTCAGTGCTCAGTACTCAGGGTGCTCAGTGCTCAGTACTCAGGGTGCTCGGTGCTCAGGGTACTTGGTGCTCAGTGCTCGGGGTGCTCGGTGCTCAGTACTCAGGGTGCTCGGTGCTCAGTGCTCAGGGTGCTGGGTGCTCAGTGCTCAGGGTGCTGGGTGCTCAGTGCTCAGGGTGCTGGGTGCTCAGTACTCAGGGTGCTCGGTGCTGGGGGTGCTGGTTGCTCAGTGCTCGGGGTGCTCGGTGCTCAGTACTCGGGGTGCTCAGTGCTCAGTACTCAGGGTGCTGGGTGCTCAGTGCTCAGGGTGCTGGGTGCTCAGTACTCAGGGTGCTGGGTGCTCGGTGCTCAGTACGCTGGGTGCTCAGTACTCAGGGTGCTGGGTGCTCAGTACTTAGGGTGCTCGGTGCTCAGTACTCAAGGTGCTGGGTGCTCAGTGCTCGGGGTGCTGGGAGCTCAGTACTCAGGGTGCTGGGTGCTCAGTGCTCGGGGTGCTCGGTGCTCAGTACGCTGGGTGCTCAGTACTCAGGGTGCTGGGTGCTCAGTACTCAGGGTGCTGGGTGCTCAGTACTCAGGGTGCTGGGTGCTTAGTACTCAGGGTGCTGGGTGCTCAGTGCTCGGGGTGCTGGGTGCTCAGTGCTCGGGGTGCTCAGTGCTCAGTGCTCGGGGTGCTGGGTCCTCAGTACTCAGGGTGCTGGGTGCTCAGTACTCGTTGTGCTGGGTGCTCAGTGTTCAGGGTGCTGGGTGGTCAGTACTCAGGTTGCTCGGTGCTCAGTTCTCGGGGTGCTGGGTGCTCAGTACTCAGGGTGATGGGTGCTCAGTACTCAGGGTGCTCAGTGCTCAGTACTGAGCGTGCTGGGTGTTCAGTGCTCAGGGTGCTCGGTGCTCAGTACTCAGGGTGCTCAGTGCTCAGTACTCAGCGTGCTGGGTGCTCAGTACTCAGGGTGCTGGGTGCTCAGTGCTCGGGGTGCTCGGTGCTCAGTACGCTGGGTGCTCAGTACTCAGGGTGCTGGGTGCTCAGTACTCAGGGTGCTGTGTGCTCAGTACTCAGGGTGCTGGGTGCTTAGTACTCAGGGTGCTCGGACCTCAGTGCTCAGGGTGCTGGGTGCTCAGTACTCAGGGTGCTCAGTGCTCAGGGTGCTGTGTGCTCAGTGCTCGGGGTGCTGGGTACTCAGTGCTCAGTACACAGGGATCTGGGTGCTCTGTGCTCGGGGTGCTGGGTGCTCAGTACTCAGTACTCAGGGTGCTGGGTTCTCAGTGCTCGGGGTGCTGGATGCTCAGTACTCAGGGTGCTGGGTACTCAGTGCTCAGGTTGCTGGGTGCTCAGTACTCAGGGTGCTGGGTGCTCAGTGCTCAGGGTGCTGGGTGCACAGTACTCAGGGTGCTGGGTCGTGAGTGCTCAGGGTGCTGTGTGCTCAGTGCTCGGGGTGCTCAGTACTCAGGGTGCTGTGTGTTCAGTGCTCAGGGTACTGGGTGCTCAGTACTCAGGGTGCTCGGTGCTTAGTACTCAGGGTGCTGGGTGCTCATTACTCCGGGTGCTGGGTGCTCAGTGCTCGGGGTGCTCGGTGCTCAGTGCTCAGGGTGCTGGGTGCTCAGTACTCAGGGTGCTCATTGCTCCGGGTGCTGGGTGCTCAGTACTCAGGGTGCTGGGTGCTCAGTACTCAGGGTGCTCAGTGCTCAGTACTCAGGGAGCTCAGTGCTCAGTACTCAGGGTGCTCAGTGCTCAGGGTGCTGGGTGCTCACTGCTCGGGGTGCTGGGTGCTCAGTGCTCAGGGCGCTGGGTGCTCAGTGCACAGGGTGCTCGGTGCTCATTGCTCAGGGTGCTGGATGCTCAGTACTCAGGGTGCTAGGTGCTCAGTACTCAGGGTGCTCAGTGCTCAGTACTCAGGGTGCTCAGTGCTCAGTACTCAGGGTGCTCAGTGCTCAGGGTGCTGGGTGCTCAGTGATCGGTGTGCTGGCTGCTCAGTCCTCAGGGTGCTGGGTGCTCAGTGCTCAGGGTGCTCGGTGCTCAGTGCTCAGGGTGCTGGGTGCTCAGTACTCAGGGTGCTGGGTGCTCAGTGCTCGGGGTGCTGGGTGCTCAATACTCAGGGTGCTGGGTGCTCAGTGCTCAGGGTGCTGGGTGCTCAGTGCTCAGGGTGCTCGGTGCTTAGTACTCAGGGTGCTCGGTGCTCGGGGTGCTGGGTGCTCAGTGCTCGGGGTGCTGGGTGCTCAGTGCTCGGGGTGCTCGGAGCTCAGTACTCAGGGTGCTGGGTGCTCAGTGCTCGGGGTGCTCCGTGCTCAGTGCTCGGGGTGCTGGGTGCTCAGTGGTCAGGGTGCTGTGTGCTCAGTGCTCAGGGTGCTGGGTGCTCAGTACTCAGGGTGCTGGGTGCTCAGTACTCGGGGTGCTGGGTGCTCAGTACTCATGGTGCTGGGTTCTCAGTACTCAGGGTGCTGGGTGCTCAGTACTCGGTTGCTGGTTGCTCAGTGCTCAGGGTGCTGGGTGCTCAGTGCTCAGGGTGCTGGGTGCTCAGTGCTCAGTACTCAGGGTGCTGGGTGCTCAGAGCTCAGGGTGCTGGGTGCTCAGTGCTCAGGGTGCTTTGTGCTCAGTGCTCAGGGTGCTGGGTGCTCAGTGCTCGGGGTGCTCCGTGCTCAGTGCTCGGGGTGCTGGGTGCTCAGTGGTCAGGGTGCTGTGTGCTCAGTGCTCAGGGTGCTGGGTGCTCAGTGCTCGGGGTCCTGGGTGCTCAGTGCTCAGTACTCAGGGTGCTGGGTGCTCAGTGCTCAGGGTGCTGGATGCTCAGTGCTCAGGGTGCTGTGTACTCAGTGCTCGGGGTGCTGGGTGCTCAGTACTCAGGGTGCTGGGTGCTCAGTACTCATGGTGCTGGGTGCTCAGTGCTCGGGTTGCTGGGTGCTCAGTGCTCGGGGTGCTGGGTGCTCAGTGCTCGGGGTGCTCGGAGCTCAGTACTCAGGGTGCTGGGTGCTCAGTGCTCAGGGTGCTCAGTACTCAGGGTGCTGTGTGTTCAGTGCTCAGGGTGCTGGGTGCTCAGTAATCAGGGTGCTGGGTGCTCAGTACTCAGGGTTCTCATTGCTCAGGGTCCTGGGTGCTCAGTACTCAGGGTGCTGGGTGCTCAGTGCTCGGGGTGCTCAGTACTCAGTGCTCAGGGTGCTGGGTGCTCAGTGCTCGGGGTGCTCCGTGCTCAGTGCTCGCGGTGCTGGGTGCTCAGTGGTCAGGGTGCTGTGTGCTCAGTGCTCAGGGTGCTGGGTGCTCAGTGCTCGGGGTCCTGGGTGCTCAGTGCTCAGTACTCAGGGTGCTGGGTGCTCAGTGCTCAGGGTGCTGGGTGCTCAGTGCTCAGGGTGCTGGGTGCTCAGTACTCAGGGTGCTGGGTGGTCAGTGCTCGGGGTGCTGGGTGCTCAGTGCTCAGGGTGCTGGGTGCTCAGTGCTCAGGGTGCTGGGTGCTCAGTGCTCAGGGTGCTGGGTGCTCAGTGCTCAGTCCTCAGGGTGATGGGTGCTCAGTGCTCAGGGTGCTGGGTGCTCAGTGCTCAGGGTGCTGGGTACTCAGTGCTCGGGGTGCTGGGTGCTCAGTACTCAGGGTGCTGGGTGCTCAGTACACATGGTGCTGGGTGCTCAGTGCTCGGGTTGCTCGGTGCTCAGTGCTCGGGGTGCTGGGTGCTCAGTGCTCGGGGTGCTGTGTGTTCAGTGCTCAGGGTGCTGGGTGCTCAGTACTCAGGGTGCTGGGTGCTCAGTACTCATGGTTCTCATTGCTCAGGGTGCTCCGTGCTCAGTACTCAGGGTGCTGGGTGCTCAGTACTCAGGGTGCTCAGTGCTCAGTACTCAGGGTGCTCAGTGCTCAGTACTCAGGGTGCTCGATGCTCAGGGTGCTGGGTGCTCAGTACTCAGGGTGCTGGGTGCTCAGTGCTCAGGGTGCTGGGTGCTCAGTGCTCAGGGTGCTGGGTGCTCAGTGCTCGGGGTGCTGGGTGCTCAGTACTCAGGGTGCTGGGTGCTCAGTGCTCGGGGTGCTGGGTGCTCAGTGGTCATGGTGCTGGGTGCTCAGTGCTCAGGGTGCTGGGTGCACAGTGCTCGGGGTGCTCGGTGCTCAGTACTCAGGGTGCTGGGTGCTCAGTGCTCAGGGTGCTGGGTGCTCAGTGCTCAGGGTGCTGGGTGCTCAGTGCTCAGGGTGCTGGGTGCTCAGTACTCAGGGTGCTCGGTGCTCGGGGTGCTGGTTGCTCAGTGCTCGGGGTGCTCGGTGCTCAGTACTCGGGGTGCTGGGTCCTCAGTGCTCAGGGTGCTGGGTGCTCAGTGCTCAGGCTGCAGGGTGCTCAGTACTCAGGGTGCTGGGTGCTCGGTGCTCAGTACGCTGGGTGCTCAGTACTCAGGGTGCTGGGTGCTCAGTACTCAGGGTGCTTGGTGCTCAGTACTCAAGGTGCTGGGTGCTCAGTGCTCGGGGTGCTGGGAGCTCAGTACTCAGGGTGCTGGGTGCTCAGTGCTCGGGGTGCTCGGTGCTCAGTACGCTGGGTGCTCAGTATTCAGGGTGTTGGGTGCTCAGTACTCAGGGTGCTGGGTGCTCAGTACTCAGGGTGCTGGGTGCTTAGTACTCAGGGTGCTGGGTGCTCAGTGCTCGGGGTGCTGGGTCCTCAGTGCTCGGGGTGCTCAGTGCTCAGTGCTCGGGGTGCTGGGTGCTCAGTACTCAGGGTGCTGGGTGCTCAGTACTCGTTGTGCTGGGTGCTCAGTGCTCAGGGTGCTGGGTGCTCAGTACTCAGGGTGCTCGGTGCTCAGTTCTCGGGGTGCTGGGTGCTCAGTACTCAGGGTGATGGGTGCTCAGTACTCAGGGTGCTCAGTGCTCAGTACTGAGCGTGCTGGGTGCTCAGTGCTCAGGGTGCTCGGTGCTCAGTACTCAGGGTGCTCAGTGCTCAGTACTCAGCGTGCTGGGTGCTCAGTGCTCAGGGTGCTGGGTGCTCAGTACTGAGGGTGCTGGGTGCTTAGTACTCAGGGTGCTCGGTCCTCAGTGCTCAGGGTGCTGGGTGCTCAGTACTCAGGGTGCTGGGTGCTCAGTGCTCGGGGTGCTGGGTGCTCAATACTCAGGGTGCTGGGTGCTCAGTGCTCAGGGTGCTGGGTGCTCAGTGCTCAGGGTGCTCGGTGCTTAGTACTCAGGGTGCTCGGTGCTCGGGGTGCTGGGTGCTCAGTGCTCGGGGTGCTGGGTGCTCAGTGCTCGGGGTGCTGGGTGCTCAGTGCTCGGGCTGCTGGGTGCTCATTGCTCGGGGTGCTGGGTGCTCAGTGCTCGGGGTGCTGGGTGCTCAGTGCTCAGGGTGCTGGGTGCTCAGTACTCAGTGTGCTGGGTGCTCGGTGCTCAGTACGCTGGGTGCTCAGTGCTCAGGGTGCTGGGTGCTCAGTGCTCGGGGCGCTGGGTGCTCAGTGCTCGGGGTGCTCGGAGCTCAGTACTCAGGGTGCTGGGTGCTCAGTGCTCGGGGTGCTCCGTGCTCAGTGCTCGGGGTGCTGGGTGCTCAGTGGTCAGGGTGCTGTGTGCTCAGTGCTCAGGGTGCTGGGTGCTCAGTACTCAGGGTGCTGGGTGCTCAGTACTCGGGGTGCTGGGTGCTCAGTACTCAGGGTGCTGGGTTCTCAGTACTCAGGGTGCTGGGTGCTCAGTACTCGGTTGCTGGTTGCTCAGTGCTCAGGGTGCAGGGTGCTCAGTGCTCAGGGTGCTGGGTGCTCAGTGCTCAGGGTGCTGGGTGCTCAGTACTCAGGGTGCTGGGTGCTCAGTGCTCGGCGTGCTGGGTGCTCAGTGCTCAGGGTGCTGGGTGCTCAGTACTCAGGGTGCTGGGTGCTCAGTACGCGGGGTGCTGGGTGCTCAGTACTCGGGTGCTGGGTGCTCAGTGCTCAGGATGCTGGGTGCTCAGTGCTCGGTGTGCTGGGTGCTCAGTGCTCAGTACTCAGGGTGCTGTGTGTTCAGTGCTCAGGGTGCTGGGTGCTCAGTGCTTGGGGTGCTCGGTGCTCAGTACTCAGGGTGCTGGGTGCTCAGTGCTCGAGGTGCTCAGTACTCAGGGTGCTGTGTGTTCAGTGCTCAGGGTGCTGGGTGCTCAGTGCTCGAGGTGCTCAGTACTCAGGGTGCTGTGTGTTCAGTGCTCAGGGTGCTGGGTGCTCAGTGCTCGGGGTGCTCGGTGCTAAGTACTCAGGGTGCTGGGTGCTCAGTGCTCGAGGTGCTCAGTACTCAGGGTGATGTGTGTTCAGTGCTCAGGGTGCTGGGTGCTCAGTACTCAGGGTGCTCGGTGCTTAGTACTCAGGGTGCTGGGTGCTCAGTACTTCGGGTGCTGGGTGCTCAGTGCTCGGGGTGCTCGGTGCTCAGTGCTCAAGGT
This sequence comes from Microtus oregoni, assembly GCF_018167655.1. Taxonomy (NCBI): domain Eukaryota; kingdom Metazoa; phylum Chordata; class Mammalia; order Rodentia; family Cricetidae; genus Microtus; species Microtus oregoni. The sequence continues at coordinate 342,103 of NW_024543284.1, read as the reverse complement.
GCTGGGTGCTCAGTACTCAGGGTGCTCATTGCTCAGGGTGCTGGGTGCTCAGTGCTCAGGGTGCTCGGTGCTCAGTACGTTGAGTGCTCAGTACTCAGGGTGCTGGGTGCTCAGTGCTCAGGGTGCTGGGTGCTCAGTGCTCAGGGTGCTGGGTGCTCAGTGCTCAGGGTGCTAGGTGCTCAGTGCTCAGGGTGCTGGGTGCTCAGTGCTCAGGGTGCTGGGTGCTCGGTGCTCATGGTGCTGGGTGCTTAGTGCTCGGGGTGCCCGGTGCTCAGTACTCGGGGTGCTCAGTGCTCAGTACTCAGGGTGCTGGGTGCCCTGTGCTCAGGGTGCTGGATGCTCAGTACTCAAGGTGCTGGGTGCTCGGTGCTCAGTACGCTGGGTGCTCAGTACTCAGGGAGCTGGGTGCTCAGTGCTCGGGGTTCTGGGTGCTCAGTGCTCAGGGTGATCGGTGCTCAGTACTCATGGTGCTGGGTGCTCAGTGCTCAGTGTGCTGGGTGCTCATTCCTCAGGGTGCTCAGTGCTCAGGGTGCTGGCTGCTCAGTGCTCGGTGTGCTAGGTGCTCAGTACTCAGGGTGCTGAGTGCTCAGTACTCAGGGTGCTGGGTGCTCAGTACTCAGGGTTCAGGGTGCTCAGTGCTCAGGGTGCTGGGTGATCAGTGATCAGTGTGCTGGGTGCTCAGTGCTCAGGGTGCTGGGTGCTCAGTGATCAGGGTGCTGGGTGCTCAGTACTCAGGGTGATCGGTGCTCAGTACTCAGGGTTCGCAGTGCTCAGTACTCAGGGTGCTGGGTACTCAGTGCTCAGGGTGCTGGGTGCTCAGTACTCAGGGTGCTCAGTGCTCAGTACTCGGGGTGCTTGGTTCTCAGTACTCAGGGTGCTCAGTGCTCAGTACTCGGGGTGCTCTGTGCTCATTGCTCAGGGTGCTCAGTGCTCAGTGCTCGGGGTGCTGGGTGCTCAGTGCTCGGGGCGCTGGGTGCTCAGTGCTCAGGGTGCTGGGTGCTCAGTACTCGGGGTGCTGGGTGCTCAGTGCTCAGGGTGCTCAGTGCTCAGTACTAAGTGCTCAGGGTGCTCAGTGCTCAGTGCTCAGGGTGCTGGGTGTTCAGTACTCAGGGTGCTGGGTGCTCAGTGCTCAGGTTGCAGGGTGCTCAGTGCTCAGGGTGCTGGGTGCTCAGTGCTCAGGGTGCTGGGTGCTCAGTACTCAGGGTGCTGGGTGCTCAGTGCTCGGGGTGCTGGTTGCTCAGTGCTCGGGGTGCTGGGTGCTCAGTACTCAGGGTGCTGGGTGCTCAGTACTCGGGGTGCTGGGTGCTCAGTACTCAGGGTGCTGGGTGCTCAGTACTCAGGGTGCTGGGTGCTCAGTACTCGGGTGCTGGGTGCTCAGTGCTCAGGATGCTGGGTGCTCAGTGCTCGGTGTGCTGGGTGCTCAGTGCTCAGTACTCAGGTTGCTGTGTGTTCAGTGCTCAGGGTGCTGGGTGCTCAGTGCTTGGGGTGCTCGGTGCTCAGTACTCAGGGTACTGGGTGCTCAGTGCTCGAGGAGCTCAGTACTCAGGGTGCTGTTTGTTCAGTGCTCAGGGTGCTGGGTGCTCAGTGCTCGGGGTGCTCGGTGCTCAGTACTCAGGGTGCTGGGTGCTCAGTGCTCGAGGTGCTCAGTACTCAGGGTGATGTGTGTTCAGTGCTCAGGGTGCTGGGTGCTCAGTACTCAGGGTGCTCGGTGCTTAGTACTCAGGGTGCTGGGTGCTCAGTACTCCGGGAGCTGGGTGCTCAGTGCTCGGGGTGCTCGGTGCTCAGTGCTCAAGGTGCTGGGTGCTCAGTACTCAGGGTGCTCATTGCTCAGGGTGCTGGGTGCTCAGTGCTCAGGGTGCTCGGTGCTCAGTACGTTGGGTGCTCAGTACTCAGGGTGCTGGGTGCTCAGTGCTCAGGGTGCTGGGTGCTCAGTGCTCAGGGTGCTGGGTGCTCAGTGCTCAGGGTGCTAGGTGCTCAGTGCTCAGGGTGCTGGGTGCTCAGTGCTCAGGGTGCTGGGTGCTCGGTGCTCGGGGTGCTGGGTGCTTAGTGCTCAGGGTGCCCGGTGCTCAGTACTCGGGGTGCTCAGTGCTCAGCACTCAGGGTGCTGGGTGCCCTGTTCTCAGGGTGCTGGATGCTCAGTACTCAAGGTGCTGGGTGCTCGGTGCTCAGTACGCTGGGTGCTCAGTACTCAGGGTGCTGGGTGCTCAGTACTCAGGGTGCTCGGTGCTCAGTACTCAGGGTGCTGGGTGCTCAGTGCTGGGGGTGCTGGGTGCTCAGTACTCAGGGTGCTGTGTGCTCAGTGCTCGGGTTGCTCTTTGCTCAGTACGCTGGGTGCTCAGTTCTCAGGGTGCTGGGTGCTCAGTACTCAGGGTGCTGGGTGCTCAGTGCTCAGGGTTCTGGGTACTCAGTGCTTAGGGTGCTCGGTGCTCAGTACTTGCGGTGCTGGGTGCTCATTCTCGTGGTGCTGGGTGCTCAGTGCTCGGGGTGCTGGGTGCTCAGTACTCAGGTTGCTGGGTGCTCAGTGCTCAGGGTGCTGGGTGCTCAGTACTCAGGGTGCTGGGTGCTCAGTGCTCAGGGTGCTGGGTGCTCAGTACTCAGGGTGCTGGGTGCTCAGTGCTCAGGGTGCTGGGTGCTCAGTACTCAGGGTGCTGGGAGCTCAGTGCTCAGGGTGATCGGTGCTCAGTACTCAGGGTGCTCAGTACTCAGGGTGCTGGGTGCTTAGTGCTCGGGGTGCTGGGTGCTCAGTACTCAGGGTGCTGGGTGCTCAGTGCTCGGGGTTCTGGGTGCTCAGTGCTCAGGGTGATCTGTGCTCAGTAATCAGGGTGCTGGGTGCTCAGTGCTCAGGGTGCTGGGTGCTCAGTGCTCGGGGTGCTCGGTGCTCAGTACTCAGGGTGCTGAGTGCTCAGTAATCAGGGTGCTGGGTGCTCAGGACTCAGGGTGCTGGGTGCTCAGTGCTCAGGGTGCTGGGTGATCAGTGCTCAGTGTGCTGGGTGCTCAGTGCTCAGGGTGCTGGGTGCTCAGTGCTCGGGGTGCTGGGTGCTCAGTACTCAGGGTGCTGGGTGCTCAGTGCTCAGGGTGCTGGGTGCTCAGTGCTCGGAGCGCTGGGTGCTCAGTGCTCGGGGTGCTCGGAGCTCAGTACTCAGTGGGCTGGGTGCTCAGTGCTCGGTCTGATCGGTGCTCAGTACTCAGGGTGCTGGGTGCTCAGTGCTCGGGGTGCTCGGTGCTCAGTACGTTGGGTGCTCACTACTCAGGGTGCTGGGTGCTCAGTGCTCAGGGTGCTGTGTGCTCAGTGCTCAGGGTGCTGGGTGCTCAGTGCTCAGGGTGCTGGGTGCTCAGTACTCAGGGTGCTGGGTACTCAGTGCTCGGGGTGCTGGGTGCTCAGTGCTCAGGGTGCTGGGTGCTCAGTACTCGGGGTGCTGGTTGGTCAGTACTCAGGGTGCTGGGTGCTCAGTACTCAGGGTGCTGGGTGCTCAGTGCTCGGGGTGCTGGGTGCTCAGTACTCAGGGTGCTGGGTGCTCAGTACTCGGGGTGCTGGGTGCTCAGTACTCAGGGTGCTGGGTGCTCAGTACTCAGGGTGCTGGGTGCTCAGTCCTCGGGTGCTGGGTGCTCAGTGCTCAGGGTGCTGGGTTCTCAGTGCTCGGGGTGCTGGGTGCTCAGTGCTCAGTACTCAGGGTGCTCGGTGCTCAGTGCTCGGCGTGCTGGGTGCTCAGTGCTCAGGACTCAGGGTGCTGGGTGCTCAGTGCTCAGGATGCTGTGTGCTCAGTGCTCAGGGTGCTGGCTGCTCAGTGCTCAGGGTGCTGGGTACTCAGTGCTCAGGGTGCTGGGTGCTCAGTACTCAGGGTGCTGGGTGCTCAGTACTCAGGGTGCTGGGTGCTCTGTGCTCGGGGAGCTGGGTGCTCAGTGCTCGCGGTGCTGGGTGCTCAGTGCTCGGGGTGCTCGGTGCCCAGTACTCAGGGTGCTGGGTGCTCAGTGCTCGAATTGCTCAGTACTCAGGGTGCTGTGTGCTCAGTGCTCAGGGTGCTGTGTGCTCAGTACTCAGGGTGCTGTGTGCTCAGTACTCGGGGTGCTGGGTGCTCAGTACTCAGGGTGCTGGGTGCTCAGTACTCGGGTGTTGGGTGCTCAGTGCTCAGGCTGCTGGGTGCACAGTGTTCGGGGTGCTGGGTGCTCCGTGCTCGGGGTGCTGGGTGCTCAGTGCTCAGTACTCAGGGTGCTGGGTGTTCAGTGCTCAGGGTGCTGGGTGCTCAGTGCTCAGGGTGCTGGGTGCTCAGTGCTCAGGGTGCTGGGTACTCAGTGCTCAGGGTGCTGGGTGCTCAGTACTCAGGTTGCTGGGTGCTCAGTGCTCAGGGTGCTTTGTGCTCAGTGCTCGGGGTGCTGGGTGCTCAGTGCTCGGGGTGCTGGGTGCTCAGTGCTCGGGGTGCTCGGTGCTCAGTACTCAGGGTGCTGGGTGCTCAGTGCTCGAGGTGCTCAGTACTCAGGGTGCTGTATGTTCAGTGCTCAGGGTGCTGGGTGCTCAGTACTCTGGGTGCTCGGTGCTTAGTACTCAGGGTGCTGGGTGCTCAGTACTCCGGGTGCTGGGTGCTCAGTGCTCGGGGTGCTCGGTGCTCAGTACTCAGTGCTCAGGGTGCTCAGTGCTCAGTGCTCTGGGTGCTGGGTGTTCAGTACTCAGGGTGCTGGGTGCTCAGTACTCAGGGTGCTGGGTGCTGAGTGCTCAGGGTGCTGGGTGCTCAGTACTCGGGTTGCTCGGTGCTCAGTGCTCAGGGTGCTGGGTGCTCAGTACTCAGGGTGCTGGGTGCTCAGTACTCAGGGTGCTGGGTGCTCAGTGCTCAGGGTGCTGGGTACTCAGTGCTCAGGGTGCTAAGTGCTCAGTACTCGGGGTGCTGGGTGCTCATTCTCTGGCTGCTGGGTGCTCAGTGCTCGGGGTGCTGGGTGCTCAGTACTCAGGGTGCTGGGTGCTCAGTGCTCAGGGTGATCGGTGCTCAGTACTCAGGGTGCTCAGTACTCAGGGTGCTGGGTGCTCAGTGCTCGGGGTGCTGGGTGCTCAGTACTCGGGGTGCTGGGTGCTCATTCTCTGGCTGCTGGGTGCTCAGTGCTCGGGGTGCTGGGTGCTCAGTGCTCAGGGTGCTGGGTGCTCAGTGCTCAGGGTGCTCGGTGCTCAGTACTCAGGGTGCTGAGTGCTCAGTACACAGGGTGCTGGGTGCTCAGTACTCAGAGTTCTGGGTGCTCAGTGCTCAGGGTGCTGGGTGATCAGTGATCAGTGTGCTGGGTGCTCAGTGCTCAGGGTGCTGGGTGCTCAGTGATCAGGGTGCTGGGTGCTCAGTACTCAGGGTGATCGGTGCTCAGTACTCAGGGTTCGCAGTGCTCAGTACTCAGGGTGCTGGGTACTCAGTGCTCAGGGTGCTGGGTGCTCAGTACTCAGGGTGCTCGGTGCTCAGTACTCGGGGTGCTTGATGCTCATTACTCAGGGTGCTCACTGCTCAGTACTCGGGGTGCTGGGTGCTCATTGCTCAGGGTGCTCAGTGCTCAGTGCTCGGGGTGCTGGGTGCTCAGTGCTCGGGGCGCTGGGTGCTCAGTGCTCGGGGTGCTGGGTGCTCAGTACTCGGGGTGCTGGGTGCTCAGTGCTCAGGGTGCTCAGTGCTCAGTACTAAGTGCTCAGGGTGCTCAGTGCTCAGTGCTCAGGGTGCTGGGTGTTCAGTACTCAGGGTGCTGGGTGCTCAGTACTCAGGGTGCCGGGTGCTCAGTGCTCAGGGTTCTGGGTGCTCAGTGCTCGGGGCGCTGGGTGCTCAGTGCTCGGGGTGCTCGGAGCTCAATACTCAGGGTGCTGGTTGCTCAGTGCTCGGGGTGATCGGTGCTCAGTACTCAGGGTGCTGGGTGCTCAGTGCTCGGTGTGCTCGGTGCTCAGTACGTTGGGTGCTCACTACTCAGGGTGCTGGGACATCAGTGCTCAGGGTGCAGGGTGCTCAGTGCTCAGGGTGCTGGGTGCTCAGTGCTCAGGGTGCTGGGTGCTCAGTACTCAGGGTGCTGGGTGCTCAGTGCTCGGCGTGCTGGGTGCTCAGTGCTCAGGGTGCTGGGTGCTCAGTACTCAGGGTGCTGGGTGCTCAGTACGCGGGGTGCTGGGTGCTCAGTACTCGGGTGCTGGGTGCTCAGTGCTCAGGATGCTGGGTGCTCAGTGCTCGGTGTGCTGGGTGCTCAGTGCTCAGTACTCAGGGTGCTGTGTGTTCAGTGCTCAGGGTGCTGGGTGCTCAGTGCTTGGGGTGCTCGGTGCTCAGTACTCAGGGTGCTGGGTGCTCAGTGCTCGAGGTGCTCAGTACTCAGGGTGCTGTGTGTTCAGTGCTCAGGGTGCTGGGTGCTCAGTGCTCGAGGTGCTCAGTACTCAGGGTGCTGTGTGTTCAGTGCTCAGGGTGCTGGGTGCTCAGTGCTCGGGGTGCTCGGTGCTAAGTACTCAGGGTGCTGGGTGCTCAGTGCTCGAGGTGCTCAGTACTCAGGGTGATGTGTGTTCAGTGCTCAGGGTGCTGGGTGCTCAGTACTCAGGGTGCTCGGTGCTTAGTACTCAGGGTGCTGGGTGCTCAGTACTTCGGGTGCTGGGTGCTCAGTGCTCGGGGTGCTCGGTGCTCAGTGCTCAAGGTGCTGGGTGCTCAGTACTCAGGGTGCTCATTGCTCAGGGTGCTGGGTGCTCAGTGCTCAGGGTGCTCGGTGCTCAGTACGTTGGGTGCTCAGTACTCAGGGTGCTGGGTGCTCAGTGCTCAGGGTGCTGGGTGCTCAGTGCTCAGGGTGCTGGGTGCTCAGTGCTCAGGGTGCTAGGTGCTCAGTGCTCAGGGTGCTGGGTGCTCAGTGCTCAGGGTGCTGGGTGCTCGGTGCTCATGGTGCTGGGTGCTTAGTGCTCGGGGTGCCCGGTGCTCAGTACTCGGGGTGCTCAGTGCTCAGTACTCAGGGTGCTGGGTGCCCTGTGCTCAGGGTGCTGGATGCTCAGTACTCAAGGGGCTGGGTGCTCGGTGCTCAGTACGCTGGGTGCTCAGTACTCAGGGAGCTGGGTGCTCAGTGCTCGGGGTTCTGGGTGCTCAGTGCTCAGGGTGATCTGTGCTCAGTACTCATGGTGCTGGGTGCTCAGTGCTCAGTGTGCTGGGTGCTCATTCCTCAGGGTGCTCAGTGCTCAGGGTGCTGGCTGCTCAGTGCTCGGTGTGCTAGGTGCTCAGTACTCAGGGTGCTGAGTGCTCAGTACTCAGGGTGCTGGGTGCTCAGTACTCAGGGTTCAGGGTGCTCAGTGCTCAGGGTGCTGGGTGATCAGTGATCAGTGTGCTGGGTGCTCAGTGCTCAGGGTGCTGGGTGCTCAGTGATCAGGGTGCTGGGTGCTCAGTACTCAGGGTGATCGGTGCTCAGTACTCAGGGTTCGCAGTGCTCAGTACTCAGGGTGCTGGGTACTCAGTGCTCAGGGTGCTGGGTGCTCAGTACTCAGGGTGCTCAGTGCTCAGTACTCGGGGTGCTTGGTTCTCAGTACTCAGGGTGCTCAGTGCTCAGTACTCGGGGTGCTCTGTGCTCATTGCTCAGGGTGCTCAGTGCTCAGTGCTCGGGGTGCTGGGTGCTCAGTGCTCGGGGCGCTGGGTGCTCAGTGCTCAGGGTGCTGGGTGCTCAGTACTCGGGGTGCTGGGTGCTCAGTGCTCAGGGTGCTCAGTGCTCAGTACTAAGTGCTCAGGGTGCTCAGTGCTCAGTGCTCAGGGTGCTGGGTGTTCAGTACTCAGGGTGCTGGGTGCTCAGTGCTCAGGTTGCAGGGTGCTCAGTGCTCAGGGTGCTGGGTGCTCAGTGCTCAGGGTGCTGGGTGCTCAGTACTCAGGGTGCTGGGTGCTCAGTGCTCGGGGTGCTGGTTGCTCAGTGCTCGGGGTGCTGGGTGCTCAGTACTCAGGGTGCTGGGTGCTCAGTACTCGGGGTGCTGGGTGCTCAGTACTCAGGGTGCTGGGTGCTCAGTACTCAGGGTGCTGGGTGCTCAGTACTCGGGTGCTGGGTGCTCAGTGCTCAGGATGCTGGGTGCTCAGTGCTCGGTGTGCTGGGTGCTCAGTGCTCAGTACTCAGGTTGCTGTGTGTTCAGTGCTCAGGGTGCTGGGTGCTCAGTGCTTGGGGTGCTCGGTGCTCAGTACTCAGGGTACTGGGTGCTCAGTGCTCGAGGTGCTCAGTACTCAGGGTGCTGTTTGTTCAGTGCTCAGGGTGCTGGGTGCTCAGTGCTCGGGGTGCTCGGTGCTCAGTACTCAGGGTGCTGGGTGCTCAGTGCTCGAGGTGCTCAGTACTCAGGGTGATGTGTGTTCAGTGCTCAGGGTGCTGGGTGCTCAGTACTCAGGGTGCTCGGTGCTTAGTACTCAGGGTGCTGGGTGCTCAGTACTCCGGGAGCTGGGTGCTCAGTGCTCGGGGTGCTCGGTGCTCAGTGCTCAAGGTGCTGGGTGCTCAGTACTCAGGGTGCTCATTGCTCAGGGTGCTGGGTGCTCAGTGCTCAGGGTGCTCGGTGCTCAGTACGTTGGGTGCTCAGTACTCAGGGTGCTGGGTGCTCAGTGCTCAGGGTGCTGGGTGCTCAGTGCTCAGGGTGCTGGGTGCTCAGTGCTCAGGGTGCTAGGTGCTCAGTGCTCAGGGTGCTGGGTGCTCAGTGCTCAGGGTGCTGGGTGCTCGGTGCTCGGGGTGCTGGGTGCTTAGTGCTCAGGGTGCCCGGTGCTCAGTACTCGGGGTGCTCAGTGCTCAGCACTCAGGGTGCTGGGTGCCCTGTGCTCAGGGTGCTGGATGCTCAGTACTCAAGGTGCTGGGTGCTCGGTGCTCAGTACGCTGGGTGCTCAGTACTCAGGGTGCTGGGTGCTCAGTACTCAGGGTGCTCGGTGCTCAGTACTCAGGGTGCTGGGTGCTCAGTGCTGGGGGTGCTGGGTGCTCAGTACTCAGGGTGCTGTGTGCTCAGTGCTCGGGGTGCTCTTTGCTCAGTACGCTGGGTGCTCAGTACTCAGGGTGCTGGGTGCTCAGTACTCAGGGTGCTGGGTGCTCAGTGCTCAGGGTTCTGGGTACTCAGTGCTTAGGGTGCTCGGTGCTCAGTACTTGCGGTGCTGGGTGCTCATTCTCGTGGTGCTGGGTGCTCAGTGCTCGGGGTGCTGGGTGCTCAGTACTCAGGTTGCTGGGTGCTCAGTGCTCAGGGTGCTGGGTGCTCAGTACTCAGGGTGCTGGGTGCTCAGTGCTCAGGGTGCTGGGTGCTCAGTACTCAGGGTGCTGGGTGCTCAGTGCTCAGGGTGCTGGGTGCTCAGTACTCAGGGTGCTGGGAGCTCAGTGCTCAGTGTGATCGGTGCTCAGTACTCAGGGTGCTCAGTACTCAGGGTGCTGGGTGCTTAGTGCTCGGGGTGCTGGGTGCTCAGTACTCAGGGTGCTGGGTGCTCAGTGCTCGGGGTTCTGGGTGCTCAGTGCTCAGGGTGATCTGTGCTCAGTAATCAGGGTGCTGGGTGCTCAGTGCTCAGGGTGCTGGGTGCTCAGTGCTCGGGGTGCTCGGTGCTCAGTACTCAGGGTGCTGAGTGCTCAGTAATCAGGGTGCTGGGTGCTCAGGACTCAGGGTGCTGGGTGCTCAGTGCTCAGGGTGCTGGGTGATCAGTGCTCAGTGTGCTGGGTGCTCAGTGCTCAGGGTGCTGGGTGCTCAGTGCTCGGGGTGCTGGGTGCTCAGTACTCAGGGTGCTGGGTGCTCAGTGCTCAGGGTGCTGGGTGCTCAGTGCTCGGAGCGCTGGGTGCTCAGTGCTCGGGGTGCTCGGAGCTCAGTACTCAGTGGGCTGGGTGCTCAGTGCTCGGTCTGATCGGTGCTCAGTACTCAGGGTGCTGGGTGCTCAGTGCTCGGGGTGCTCGGTGCTCAGTACGTTGGGTGCTCACTACTCAGGGTGCTGGGTGCTCAGTGCTCAGGGTGCTGTGTGCTCAGTGCTCAGGGTGCTGGGTGCTCAGTGCTCAGGGTGCTGGGTGCTCAGTACTCAGGGTGCTGGGTACTCAGTGCTCGGGGTGCTGGGTGCTCAGTGCTCAGGGTGCTGGGTGCTCAGTACTCGGGGTGCTGGTTGGTCAGTACTCAGGGTGCTGGGTGCTCAGTACTCAGGGTGCTGGGTGCTCAGTGCTCGGGGTGCTGGGTGCTCAGTACTCAGGGTGCTGGGTGCTCAGTACTCGGGGTGCTGGGTGCTCAGTACTCAGGGTGCTGGGTGCTCAGTACTCAGGGTGCTGGGTGCTCAGTCCTCGGGTGCTGGGTGCTCAGTGCTCAGGGTGCTGGGTGCTCAGTGCTCGGGGTGCTGGGTGCTCAGTGCTCAGTACTCAGGGTGCTCGGTGCTCAGTGCTCGGCGTGCTGGGTGCTCAGTGCTCAGGACTCAGGGTGCTGGGTTCTCAGTGCTCAGGATGCTGTGTGCTCAGTGCTCAGGGTGCTGGCTGCTCAGTGCTCAGGGTGCTGGGTACTCAGTGCTCAGGGTGCTGGGTGCTCAGTACTCAGGGTGCTGGGTGCTCAGTACTCAGGGTGCTGGGTGCTCTGTGCTCGGGGAGCTGGGTGCTCAGTGCTCGCGGTGCTGGGTGCTCAGTGCTCGGGGTGCTCGGTGCCCAGTACTCAGGGTGCTGGGTGCTCAGTGCTCGAATTGCTCAGTACTCAGGGTGCTGTGTGCTCAGTGCTCAGGGTGCTGTGTGCTCAGTACTCAGGGTGCTGTGTGCTCAGTACTCGGGGTGCTGGGTGCTCAGTACTCAGGGTGCTGGGTGCTCAGTACTCGGGTGTTGGGTGCTCAGTGCTCAGGCTGCTGGGTGCACAGTGTTCGGGGTGCTGGGTGCTCCGTGCTCGGGGTGCTGGGTGCTCAGTGCTCAGTACTCAGGGTGCTGGGTGTTCAGTGCTCAGGGTGCTGGGTGCTCAGTGCTCAGGGTGCTGGGTGCTCAGTGCTCAGGGTGCTGGGTACTCAGTGCTCAGGGTGCTGGGTGCTCAGTACTCAGGTTGCTGGGTGCTCAGTGCTCAGGGTGCTTTGTGCTCAGTGCTCGGGGTGCTGGGTGCTCAGTGCTCGGGGTGCTGGGTGCTCAGTGCTCGGGGTGCTCGGTGCTCAGTACTCAGGGTGCTGGGTGCTCAGTGCTCGAGGTGCTCAGTACTCAGGGTGCTGTATGTTCAGTGCTCAGGGTGCTGGGTGCTCAGTACTCTGGGTGCTCGGTGCTTAGTACTCAGGGTGCTGGGTGCTCAGTACTCCGGGTGCTGGGTGCTCAGTGCTCGGGGTGCTCGGTGCTCAGTACTCAGTGCTCAGGGTGCTCAGTGCTCAGTGCTCTGGGTGCTGGGTGTTCAGTACTCAGGGTGCTGGGTGCTCAGTACTCAGGGTGCTGGGTGCTGAGTGCTCAGGGTGCTGGGTGCTCAGTACTCGGGTTGCTCGGTGCTCAGTGCTCAGGGTGCTGGGTGCTCAGTACTCAGGGTGCTGGGTGCTCAGTACTCAGGGTGCTGGGTGCTCAGTGCTCAGGGTGCTGGGTACTCAGTGCTCAGGGTGCTAAGTGCTCATTACTCGGGGTGCTGGGTGCTCATTCTCTGGCTGCTGGGTGCTCAGTGCTCGGGGTGCTGGGTGCTCAGTACTCAGGGTGCTGGGTGCTCAGTGCTCAGGGTGATCGGTGCTCAGTACTCAGGGTGCTCAGTACTCAGGGTGCTGGGTGCTCAGTGCTCGGGGTGCTGGGTGCTCAGTACTCAGGGTGCTGGGTGCTCATGCTCAGGGTGCTGGGTGCTCAGTGCTCAGGGTGATCGGGGCTCAGAGCTCAGTGCTCAGGGTGCTGGGTGCTCAGTGTTTGGGGTGCTGGGTGCTCAGTACTCAGGGTGCTGGGTGATCAGTGCTCGGGGTGCTGGGTGCTCAGTGCTCAGGGTGCTCGGTGCTCAGTGCTCAGGGTGCTGGGTGCTCAGTACTCAGGGTGCTGCGTGCTCATTGCTCGGGGTGCTTGGTGCTCAGTACTCAAGGTGCTGGGTGCTCAGTGCTCAGGGTGCTGGGTGCTCAGTGATCAGTGTGCTGGGTGCTCAGTACTCAGGGTGCTCGGTGCTCAGTACTCAGGGTTCTCAGTGCTCAGTACTCAGGGTGCTGGGTACTCAGGGTGCTGGGTGCTCAGTACTCAGGGTGCACAGTGCTCAGTACTCGGGGTGCTTGGTGCTCAGTACTCAGGGTGCTCGGTGCTCAGTACTCGGGGTGCTGGGTGCTCAGTGCTCAGGGTGCTCAGTGCTCAGTGCTCGGGGTGCTGGGTGTTCCGTGCTCGGTGCGCTGGGTGCTCAGTGCTCGGGGAGCTGGGTGCTCAGTACTCGGGGTGCTGGGTGCTCAGTGCTCAGGGTGCTCAGTGCTCAGTACTCAGTGCTCAGTGTGCTCAGTGCTCAGTGCTCAGGGTGCTGGGTGTTCAGTACTCAGGGTGCTGGGTGCTCAGTACTCAGGGTGCTGGGCCCTCAGTGCTTAGGGTGCTGGGTGCTCAGTACTCAGGGTGCTGGGTGCTCAGTACTCAGGGTGCTGGGTGCTCAGTACTCGGGTGCTGGGTGCTCAGTGCTCAGGGTGCTGGGTGCTCAGTGCTCGGGGTGCTGGGTGCTCAGTGCTGAGTACTCAAGGTGCTGGGTGCTCAGTGCTCGGGGTGCTGGGTGCTCAGCGCTCAGTACTCAGGGTGCTGGGTGCTCAGTGCTCAGGGTGCTGTGTGCTCAGTGCTCAGTGTGCTGGGTGCTCAGTGCTCAGGGTGCTGGGTACTCAGTGCTCAGGGTGCTGTGTGCTCAGTACTCACGGTGCTGGTTGCTCAGTACTCAGGTTGCTGGGTGCTCAGTGCTCGAGGTGCTCAGTACTCAGGGTGCTGTCTGTTCAGTGCTCAGGGTGCTGGGTGCTCAGTGCTCGGGGTGCTCGGTCCTCAGTACTCAGGGTGCTGGGTGCTCAGTGCTCGAGGTGCTCAGTACTCAGGGTGATGTGTGTTCAGTGCTCAGCGTGCTGGGTGCTCAGTACTCAGCGTGCTGGGTGCTCAGTGCTCAGGGTGCTGGGGGCTCAGTACTCAGGGTGCTGGGTGCTCAGTGCTCAGGGTGCTGGGTGCTCAGTACTCAGGGTGCTGGGAGCTCAGGGCTCAGGGTGATCTGTGCTCAGTACTCAGGGTGCTCAGTACTCAGGGTGCTGGGTGCTCAGTGCTCTGGTTGCTGGGTGCTCAGTACTCAGGGTGCTGGGTGCTCAGTGCTCGGGGTTGTGGGTGCTCAGTGCTCAGGGTGATCGGTGCTCAGTACTCAGTGTGCTGGGTGCTCAGTGCTCAGGGTGCTGCCTGCTCAGTCCTCAGGGTGCTCAGTGCTCAGGGTGCTGGGTGCTCAGTGCTCGGGGTGCTCGGTGCTCAGTAATCAGGGTGCTGAGTGCTCAGTACTCAGGGTGCTGGGTGCTCAGTACTCAGGGTGCTGCGTGCTCAGTGCTCAGGGTGCTGGGTGATGAGTGCTCAGTGTGCTGGGTGCTCAGTGCTCAGGGTGCTGGGTGCTCAGTGCTCGGGGTGCTGGGTGCTCAGTACTCAGGGTGCTGGGTGCTCAGTGCTCAGGGTGCTGGGTTCTCAGTGCTCGGGGTGCTGGGTGCTCAGTACTCAGGGTGCTGGGTGCTCAGTGCTCGGGGTGCTGGGTGCTCAGTACTCAGGGTGCTGGGTCCTCAGTACTCGGGGTGCTGGGTGCTCAGTACTCGGGGTGCTGGGTTCTCAGTACTCAGGGTGCTGGGTGCTCAGTACTCGGGTGCTGGGTGATCAGTGCTCAGGGTGCTGGGTGCTCAATGCTCGGGGTGCTGGGTGCTCAGTGCTCAGTACTCAGGGTGCTGCGTGCTCAGTGCTCGGGGTGCTGGGTGCTCAGTGCTCAGGGTGCTGGGTGCTCAGTGCTCAGGGTGCTGTGTGCTCAGTGCTCAGGGAGCTGGGTGCTCAGTGCTCAGGGTGCTGGGTACTCAGTGCTCAGGGTGCTGGGTGCTCAGTACTCAGGGTGCTGGGTGCTCAGTACTCAGGGTGCTGGGTGCTCAGTGCTCGGGGAGCTGGGTGCACAGTGCTCGCGGTGCTGGGTGCTCAGTGCTCGTTGTGCTCGGTGCCCAGTACTCAGGGTGCTGGGTGCTCAGTGCTCGAGTTGCTCAGTACTCAGGGTGCTGTGTGTTCAGTGCTCAGGGTGCTGGGTGCTCAGTACTCAGGGTGCTCGGTGCTTAGTACTCAGGGTGCTGGGTGCTCAGTACTCTGGGTGCTGGGAGCTCAGTGCTCAGGGTGATCGGTGCTCAGTACTTAGGGTGCTCAGTACTCAGGGTGCTGGGTGCTCAGTGCTCGGGGTGCTGGGTGCTCAGTACTCAGGGTGCTGGGTGCTTAGTGCTCGGGGTTCTGGGTGCTCAGTGCTCAGGGTGATCGGTGCTCATTACTCAGGGTGCTGGGTGCTCAGTGCTCAGGGTGCTGGGTGCTCAGTCCTCAGGGTGCTCAGTGCTCAGGCTGCTGGGTGCTCAGTGCTCGGGGTGCTCGGTGCTCAGTACTCAGGGTGCTGAGTGCTCAGTACTCAGGGTGCTGGGTGCTCAGTACTCAGGGTGCTGGGTGCTCAGTGCTCAGGGTGCTGGGTGATCAGTGCTCAGTGTGCTGGGTGCTCAGTGCTCAGGGTGCTGGGTGCTCAGTGCTCGGGGTGCTGGGTGCTCAGTACTCAGGGTGCTGGGTGCTCAGTGCTCAGGGTGCTGGGTGCTCAGTGCTCGGGGCGCTGGGTGCTCAGTGCTCGGGGTGCTCAGAGCTCAGTACTCAGGGTGCTGGGTGCTCAGTGCTCGGGGTGCTGGGTGCTCAGTACTCAGGGTGCTGGGTGCTCAGTGCTCGGGGTGCTCCGTGATCAGTACGTTGGGTGCTCACTACTCAGGGTGCTAGGTGCTCAGTGCTCAGGGTGCTGGGTGCTCAGTGCTCAGGGTGCTGGGTGCTCAGTGCTCAGGGTGCTGCGTGCTCAGTACTCAGGGTGCTGGGTGATCAGTGCTCGGGGTGCTGGGTGCTCAGTGCTCAGGGTGCTGGGTGCTCAGTACTCGGGGTGCTGGGTGCTCAGTACTCAGGGTGCTAGGTGCTCAGTACTCAGGGTGCGGGGTGCTCAGTGCTCGGGGTGCTGGGTGCTCAGTACTCAGGGTGCTGGGTGCTCAGTACTCGGGGTGCTGGGTGCTCAGTACTCGGGGTGCTGGGTGCTCAGTACTCAGGGTGCTGGGTGCTCAGTACTCAGGTGCTGGGTGCTCAGTGCTCAGGGTGCTGGGTGCTCAGTGCTCGGGGTGCTAGATGCTCAGTGCTCAGTACTCAGTGTGCTGTTAGCTCAGTGCTCGGGGTGCTGGGTGCTCAGTGCTCAGTACTCAGGTTGATGGGTGCTCAGTGCTCAGGGTGCTGTGTGCTCAGTGCTCAGGGTGCTGGGTGCTCAGTGCTCAGGGTGCTGGGTACTCAGTGCTCAGGGTGCTGGGTGCTCAGTACTCAGGTTGCTGGGTGCTCAGTGCTCAGGGTGCTGGGTGCTCAGTGCTCGGGGTGCTGGGTGCTCAGTGCTCGGTGTGCTGGGTGCTCAGTGCTCGTTGTGCTCAGTGCTCAGTACTCAGGGTGCTGGGTGCTCAGTGCTCGAGGTGCTCAGTACTCAGTGTGCTGTATGTTCAGTGCTCAGGGTGCTGGGTGCTCAGTACTCAGGGTGCTCGGTGCTTAGTACTCAGGGTGCTGGGTGCTCAGTACTACGGGTGCTGTGTGCTCAGTGCTCGGGTTGCTCGGTGCTCAGTACTCAGTGCTCAGGGTGCTCAGTGCTCAGTGCTCAGGGTGCTGGGTGTTCAGTACTCAGGGTGCTGGGTGCTCAGTACTCAGGGTGCTGGGTGCTCAGTGCTCAGGGTGCTGGTTGCTCAGTACTCAGGGTGCTGGGTGCTCAGTACTCAGGGTGCTGGGTGCTCAGTGCTCAGGGTGCTGGGTGCTCAGTACTCAGGGTGCAGAGTGAACAGTGCTCGGGGTGCTGGGTGCTCAGTGCTCAGGGTGCTGGGTGCTCAGTGCTCAGGGTGCTGGGTGCTCAGTGCTCAGGGTGCTGGGTGCTCAGTGCTCGGGGTTCTCGGTGCTCAGTACTCAAGGTGCTGGGTGCTCAGTGCTCAGGGTGCTGGGTGCTCAGTGATCAGGGTGCTGGGTGCTCAGTACTCAGGGTGCTCGGTGCTCAGTACTCGGGGTGCTTGGTGCTCAGTACTCAGGGTGCTCAGTGCTCAGTACTCGGGGTGCTGGGTGCTCAGTGCACAGGTTGCTCAGTGCTCAGTGCTCGGGGTGCTGGGTGTTCAGTGCTCGGGGCGCTGGGTGCACAGTGCTAGGTGTGCTGGGTGCTCGGTGCTCAGTACTCGGGGTGCTTGGTGCTCAGTACTCAGGGTGCTCAGTGCTCAGTACTCGGGGTGCTGGGTGCTCAGTGCAAAGGGTGCTCAGTGCTCAGTGCTCGGGGTGCTGGGTGTTCAGTGCTCGGGGCGCTGGGTGCACAGTGCTAGGTGTGCTGGGTGCACAGTGCTCAGTGCTCAGGGTGCTGGGTGCTCAGTACTCAGGGTGCAGAGTGAACAGTGCTTGGGGTGCTGGGTGCTCAGTGCTCAGGGTGCTGGGTGCTCAGTGCTCAGGGTGCTGGGTGCTCAGTGCTCAGGGTGCTGGGTGCTCAGTGCTCGGGGTGCTCGGTGCTCAGTACTCAAGGTGCTGGGTGCTCAGTGCTCAGGGTGCTGGGTGCTCAGTGATCAGGGTGCTGGGTGCTCAGTACTCAGGGTGCTCGGTGCTCAGTACTCGGGGTGCTTGGTGCTCAGTACTCAGGGTGCTGGGTGCTCAGTACTCGGGGTGCTGGGTGCTCAGTACTCAGGGTGCTGGGTGCTCAGTGCTCAGGGTGCTGGGTGCTCAGTACTCAGGGTGCTGGGTGCTCAGTGCTCGGGGTGCTGGGTGCTCAGTGCTCAGGGTGCTTGGTGCTCAGTACTCAGGGTGCTGGGTGCTCAGTACTCGGGGTGCTGGGTGCTCAGTACTCAGGGTGCTGGGTGCTCAGTACTCAGGGTGCTGGGTGCTCAGTACTCGGGTGCTGGGTGCTCAGTGCTCAGGATGCTGGGTGCTCAGTGCTCGGTGTGCTGGGTGCTCAGTGCTCAGTACTCAGGTTGCTGTGTGTTCAGTGCTCAGGGTGCTGGGTGCTCAGTGCTTGGGGTGCTCGGTGCTCAGTACTCAGGGTGCTGGGTGCTCAGTGCTCGAGGTGCTCAGTACTCAGGGTGCTGTTTGTTCAGTGCTCAGGGTGCTGGGTGCTCAGTGCTCGGGGTGCTCGGTGCTCAGTACTCAGGGTGCTGGGTGCTCAGTGCTCGAGGTGCTCAGTACTCAGGGTGATGTGTGTTCAGTGCTCAGGGTGCTGGGTGCTCAGTACTCAGGGTGCTCGGTGCTTAGTACTCAGGGTGCTGGGTGCTCAGTACTCCGGGAGCTGGGTGCTCAGTGCTCGGGGTGCTCGGTGCTCAGTGCTCAAGGTGCTGGGTGCTCAGTACTCAGGGTGCTCATTGCTCAGGGTGTTGGGTGCTCAGTGCTCAGGGTGCTCGGTGCTCAGTACGTTGGGTGCTCAGTACTCAGGGTGCTGGGTGCTCAGTGCTCAGGGTGCTGGGTGGTCAGTGCTCAGGGTGCTGGGTGCTCAGTCCTCAGGGTGCTCAGTGCTCAGGGTGCTGGGTGCTCAGTGCTCAGGGTGCTCGGTGCTCAGTACTCAGGGTGCTGAGTGCTCAGTACACAGGGTGCTGGGTGCTCAGTACTCAGAGTTCTGGGTGCTCAGTGCTCAGGGTGCTGGGTGATCAGTGATCAGTGTGCTGGGTGCTCAGTGCTCAGGGTGCTGGGTGCTCAGTGATCAGGGTGCTGGGTGCTCAGTACTCAGGGTGATCGGTGCTCAGTACTCAGGGTTCGCAGTGCTCAGTACTCAGGGTGCTGGGTACTCAGTGCTCAGGGTGCTGGGTGCTCAGTACTCAGGGTGCTCGGTGCTCAGTACTCGGGGTGCTTGATGCTCATTACTCAGGGTGCTCACTGCTCAGTACTCGGGGTGCTGGGTGCTCATTGCTCAGGGTGCTCAGTGCTCAGTGCTCGGGGTGCTGGGTGCTCAGTGCTCGGGGCGCTGGGTGCTCAGTGCTCGGGGTGCTGGGTGCTCAGTACTCGGGGTGCTGGGTGCTCAGTGCTCAGGGTGCTCAGTGCTCAGTACTAAGTGCTCAGGGTGCTCAGTGCTCAGTGCTCAGGGTGCTGGGTGTTCAGTACTCAGGGTGCTGGGTGCTCAGTACTCAGGGTGCCGGGTGCTCAGTGCTCAGGGTTCTGGGTGCTCAGTGCTCGGGGCGCTGGGTGCTCAGTGCTCGGGGTGCTCAGAGCTCAATACTCAGGGTGCTGGTTGCTCAGTGCTCGGGGTGATCGGTGCTCAGTACTCAGGGTGCTGGGTGCTCAGTGCTCGGTGTGCTCGGTGCTCAGTACGTTGGGTGCTCACTACTCAGGGTGCTGGGACATCAGTGCTCAGGGTGCAGGGTGCTCAGTGCTCAGGGTGCTGGGTGCTCAGTGCTCAGGGTGCTGGGTGCTCAGTACTCAGGGTGCTGGGTGCTCAGTGCTCGGCGTGCTGGGTGCTCAGTGCTCAGGGTGCTGGGTGCTCAGTACTCAGGGTGCTGGGTGCTCAGTACGCGGGGTGCTGGGTGCTCAGTACTCGGGTGCTGGGTGCTCAGTGCTCAGGATGCTGGGTGCTCAGTGCTCGGTGTGCTGGGTGCTCAGTGCTCAGTACTCAGGGTGCTGTGTGTTCAGTGCTCAGGGTGCTGGGTGCTCAGTGCTTGGGGTGCTCGGTGCTCAGTACTCAGGGTGCTGGGTGCTCAGTGCTCGAGGTGCTCAGTACTCAGGGTGCTGTGTGTTCAGTGCTCAGGGTGCTGGGTGCTCAGTGCTCGAGGTGCTCAGTACTCAGGGTGCTGTGTGTTCAGTGCTCAGGGTGCTGGGTGCTCAGTGCTCGGGGTGCTCGGTGCTAAGTACTCAGGGTGCTGGGTGCTCAGTGCTCGAGGTGCTCAGTACTCAGGGTGATGTGTGTTCAGTGCTCAGGGTGCTGGGTGCTCAGTACTCAGGGTGCTCGGTGCTTAGTACTCAGGGTGCTGGGTGCTCAGTACTTCGGGTGCTGGGTGCCCAGTGCTCGGGGTGCTCGGTGCTCAGTGCTCAAGGTGCTGGGTGCTCAGTACTCAGGGTGCTCATTGCTCAGGGTGCTGGGTGCTCAGTGCAAGGGGTGCTGCTTGCTCAGTGCTCAGGGTGCTGGGTGCTCAGTGCTTGGGCTGCTCAGTACTCAGTGCTCAGGATGCTGGGTGCTCAGTACTCAGGGTGCTGGGTGCTCAGTTCTCAGGGTGCTGGGTGCACAGTGCTCGTGGGTTCTCGTTGCTCAGTGCTCAGGGTGCTGGGTGCACAGTGCTCGTGGGTTCTCGTTGCTCAGTGCTCGGGGTGCTGGGTGCTCAGAGCTCGGGGTGCTGGGTGCTCAGTGCTCGGGGTGCTGGGTGCTCAGTACTCAGGGTGCTGGGTGTTCAGTGCTCGGGGTGCTGGGTGCACAGTGCTCGGGCTGCTGGGTGCTCAGTACTCGGGGTGCTGGGTGCTCAGTGCTCAGGGTGCTGGGTCTCAGTGCACGGGGTACTGGGTACTCAGTGCTCAGTACACAGCGTGCTGAGTGCTCAGTGCTCGGGGTGCTGGGTGCTCAGTGCTCAGTACTCAGGGTGCTGGGTGCTCAGTGCTCGGGGTGCTGGGTGCTCAGTGCTCAGGTTGCTGGGTGCTCAGTACTCAGGGTGCTGGGTGCTCAGTACTCAGGGTGCTAAGAGCTCAGGGTGCTCAGTGCTCGGGGTGCTGGGTGCTCAGTTCTCTGGGTGCTCGGTGCTCAGTACTCAGGGTTCTCAGTGCTCAGTGCTCAGGGTGCTGGGTGCTCAGTACTCAGGGTGCTCAGTGCTCAGTACTCGGGGTGCTGGGTGCTCAGTACTCAGGGTGCTCAGTGCTCAGTACTCGGGGTGCTGGGTGCTCAGTGCTCGGGGTGCTGGGTGCTCAGTACTCAGGGTGCTGGGTGCTCAGTGCTCAGGGTGCTAGGTGCTCAGTGCTCAGGGTGCTGGGTGCTCAGTGCTCAGGGTGCTGGGTGCTCGGTGCTCAGGGTGCTGGGTGCTTAGTGCTCGGGGTGCCCGGTGCTCAGTACTCGGGGTGCTCAGTGCTCAGTACTCAGGGTGCTGGGTGCCCTGTGCTCAGGGTGCTGGATGCTCAGTACTCAAGGTGCTGGGTGCTCGGTGCTCAGTACGCTGGGTGCTCAGTACTCAGGGAGCTGGGTGCTCAGTGCTCGGGGTTCTGGGTGCTCAGTGCTCAGGGTGATCGGTGCTCAGTACTCATGGTGCTGGGTGCTCAGTGCTCAGTGTGCTGGGTTCTCATTCCTCAGGGTGCTCAGTGCTCAGGGTGCTGGCTGCTCAGTGCTCGGTGTGCTAGGTGCTCAGTACTCAGGGTGCTGAGTGCTCAGTACTCAGGGTGCTGGGTGCTCAGTACTCAGGGTTCTGGGTGCTCAGTGCTCAGGGTGCTGGGTGATCAGTGATCAGTGTGCTGGGTGCTCAGTACTCAGGGTGCTCGTTGCTCAGTGCTCAGGGTGCTGGGTGCTCAGTGCGCGGGGTGCTGGGTGTTCAGTACTCAGGGTGCTGGGTGCTCAGTACTCAGGGTGCTGGGTACTCAGTGCTCAGGGTGCTGGGTGCTCAGTACTCAGGGTGCTCAGTGCTCAGTACTCGGGGTGCTTGGTTCTCAGTACTCAGGGTGCTCAGTGCTCAGTACTCGGGGTGCTCTGTGCTCATTGCTCAGGGTGCTCAGTGCTCAGTGCTCGGGGTGCTGGGTGCTCAGTGCTCGGGGCGCTGGGTGCTCAGTGCTCAGGGTGCTGGGTGCTCAGTACTCGGGGTGCTGGGTGCTCAGTGCTCAGGGTGCTCAGTGCTCAGTACTAAGTGCTCAGGGTGCTCAGTGCTCAGTGCTCAGGGTGCTGGGTGTTCAGTACTCAGGGTGCTGGGTGCTCAGTGCTCAGGGTGCTGGGTGCTCAGTGCTCAGGGTGCTGGGTGCTCAGTGCTCAGGGTGCTGGGTGCTCAGTGCTCGGGGTGCTCGGTGGTCAGTACTCAAGGTGCTGGGTGCTCAGTGCTCAGGGTGCTGGGTGCTCAGTGATCAGGGTGCTGGGTGCTCAGTACTCAGGGTGCTCGGTGCTCAGTACTCGGGGTGCTTGGTGCTCAGTACTCAGGGTGCTGGGTGCTCAGTACTCGGGGTGCTGGGTGCTCAGTACTCAGGGTGCTGGGTGCTCAGTGCTCAGGGTGCTGGGTGCTCAGTACTCAGGGTGCTGGGTGCTCAGTGCTCGGGGTGCTGGGTGCTCAGTGCTCAGGGTGCTTGGTGCTCAGTACTCAGGGTGCTGGGTGCTCAGTACTCGGGGTGCTGGGTGCTCAGTACTCAGGGTGCTGGGTGCTCAGTACTCAGGGTGCTGGGTGCTCAGTACTCGGGTGCTGGGTGCTCAGTGCTCAGGATGCTGGGTGCAAAGTGCTCGGTGTGCTGGGTGCTCAGTGCTCAGTACTCAGGTTGCTGTGTGTTCAGTGCTCAGGGTGCTGGGTGCTCAGTGCTTGGGGTGCTCGGTGCTCAGTACTCAGGGTGCTGGGTGCTCAGTGCTCGAGGTGCTCAGTACTCAGGGTGCTGTTTGTTCAGTGCTCAGGGTGCTGGGTGCTCAGTGCTCGGGGTGCTCGGTGCTCAGTACTCAGGGTGCTGGGTGCTCAGTGCTCGAGGTGCTCAGTACTCAGGGTGATGTGTGTTCAGTGCTCAGGGTGCTGGGTGCTCAGTACTCAGGGTGCTCGGTGCTTAGTACTCAGGGTGCTGGGTGCTCAGTACTCCGGGAACTGGGTGCTCAGTGCTCGGGGTGCTCGGTGCTCAGTGCTCAAGGTGCTGGGTGCTCAGTACTCAGGGTGCTCATTGCTCAGGGTGCTGGGTGCTCAGTGCTCAGGGTGCTCGGTGCTCAGTACGTTGGGTGCTCAGTACTCAGGGTGCTGGGTGCTCTGTGCTCAGGGTGCTGGGTGCTCAGTGCTCAGGGTGCTGGGTGCTCAGTCCTCAGGGTGCTCAGTGCTCAGGGTGCTGGGTGCTCAGTGCTCAGGGTGCTCGGTGCTCAGTACTCAGGGTGCTGAGTGCTCAGTACACAGGGTGCTGGGTGCTCAGTACTCAGAGTTCTGGGTGCTCAGTGCTCAGGGTGCTGGGTGATCAGTGATCAGTGTGCTGGGTGCTCAGTGCTCAGGGTGCTGGGTGCTCAGTGATCAGGGTGCTGGGTGCTCAGTACTCAGGGTGATCGGTGCTCAGTACTCAGGGTTCGCAGTGCTCAGTACTCAGGGTGCTGGGTACTCAGTGCTCAGGGTGCTGGGTGCTCAGTACTCAGGGTGCTCGGTGCTCAGTACTCGGGGTGCTTGATGCTCATTACTCAGGGTGCTCACTGCTCAGTACTCGGGGTGCTGGGTGCTCATTGCTCAGGGTGCTCAGTGCTCAGTGCTCGGGGTGCTGGGTGCTCAGTGCTTGGGGCGCTGGGTGCTCAGTGCTCGGGGTGCTGGGTGCTCAGTACTCGGGGTGCTGGGTGCTCAGTGCTCAGGGTGCTCAGTGCTCAGTACTAAGTGCTCAGGGTGCTCAGTGCTCAGTGCTCAGGGTGCTGGGTGTTCAGTACTCAGGGTGCTGGGTGCTCAGTACTCAGGGTGCCGGGTGCTCAGTGCTCAGGGTTCTGGGTGCTCAGTGCTCGGGGCGCTGGGTGCTCAGTGCTCGGGGTGCTCAGAGCTCAATACTCAGGGTGCTGGTTGCTCAGTGCTCGGGGTGATCGGTGCTCAGTACTCAGGGTGCTGGGTGCTCAGTGCTCGGTGTGCTCGGTGCTCAGTACGTTGGGTGCTCACTACTCAGGGTGCTGGGACATCAGTGCTCAGGGTGCAGGGTGCTCAGTGCTCAGGGTGCTGGGTGCTCAGTGCTCGGTGTGCTGGGTGCTCAGTGCTCAGTACTCAGGGTGCTGTGTGTTCAGTGCTCAGGGTGCTGGGTGCTCAGTGCTTGGGGTGCTCGGTGCTCAGTACTCAGGGTGCTGGGTGCTCAGTGCTCGAGGTGCTCAGTACTCAGGGTGCTGTGTGTTCAGTGCTCAGGGTGCTGGGTGCTCAGTGCTCGAGGTGCTCAGTACTCAGGGTGCTGTGTGTTCAGTGCTCAGGGTGCTGGGTGCTCAGTGCTCGGGGTGCTCGGTGCTAAGTACTCAGGGTGCTGGGTGCTCAGTGCTCGAGGTGCTCAGTACTCAGGGTGATGTGTGTTCAGTGCTCAGGCTGCTGGGTGCTCAGTACTCAGGGTGCTCGGTGCTTAGTACTCAGGGTGCTGGGTGCTCAGTACTTCGGGTGCTGGGTGCTCAGTGCTCGGGGTGCTCGGTGCTCAGTGCTCAAGGTGCTGGGTGCTCAGTACTCAGGGTGCTCATTGCTCAGGGTGCTGGGTGCTCAGTGCTCAGGGTGCTCGGTGCTCAGTACGTTGGGTGCTCAGTACTCAGGGTGCTGGGTGCTCAGTGCTCAGGGTGCTGGGTGCTCAGTGATCAGGGTGCTGTGTGCTCAGTGCTCAGGGTGCTAGGTGCTCAGTGCTCAGGGTGCTGGGTGCTCAGTGCTCAGGGTGCTGGGTGCTCGGTGCTCAGGGTGCTGGGTGCTTAGTGCTCGGGGTGCCCGGTGCTCAGTACTCGGGGTGCTCAGTGCTCAGTACTCAGGGTGCTGGGTGCCCTTTGCTCAGGGTGCTGGATGCTCAGTACTCAAGGTGCTGGGTGCTCGGTGCTCAGTACGCTGGGTGCTCAGTACTCAGGGAGCTGGGTGCTCAGTGCTCGGGGTTCTGGGTGCTCAGTGCTCAGGGTGATCGGTGCTCAGTACTCATGGTGCTGGGTGCTCAGTGCTCAGTGTGCTGGGTGCTCATTCCTCAGGGTGCTCAGTGCTCAGGGTGCTGGCTGCTCAGTGCTCGGTGTGCTAGGTGCTCAGTACTCAGGGTGCTGAGTGCTCAGTACGCAGGGTGCTGGGTGCTCAGTACTCAGGGTTCTGGGTGCTCAGTGCTCAGTGTGCTGGGTGATCAGTGATCAGTGTGCTGGGTGCTCAGTACTCAGGGTGCTCGTTGCTCAGTGCTCAGGGTGCTGGGTGCTCAGTGCGCGGGGTGCTGGGTGTTCAGTACTCAGGGTGCTGGGTGCTCAGTACTCAGGGTGCTGGGTACTCAGTGCTCAGGGTGCTGGGTGCTCAGTACTCAGGGTGCTCAGTGCTCAGTACTCGGGGTGCTTGGTTCTCAGTACTCAGGGTGCTCAGTGCTCAGTACTCGGGGTGCTCTGTGCTCATTGCTCAGGGTGCTCAGTGCTCAGTGCTCGGGGTGCTGGGTGCTCAGTGCTCGGGGCGCTGGGTGCTCAGTGCTCAGGGTGCTGGGTGCTCAGTACTCGGGGTGCTGGGTGCTCAGTGCTCAGGGTGCTCAGTGCTCAGTACTAAGTGCTCAGGGTGCTCAGTGCTCAGTGCTCAGGGTGCTGGGTGTTCAGTACTCAGGGTGCTGGGTGCTCAGTGCTCAGGGTGCTGGGTGCTCAGTGCTCAGGGTGCTGGGTGCTCAGTGCTCAGGGTGCTGGGTGCTCAGTGCTCGGGGTGCTCGGTGGTCAGTACTCAAGGTGCTGGGTGCTCAGTGCTCAGGGTGCTGGGTGCTCAGTGATCAGGGTGCTGGGTGCTCAGTACTCAGGGTGCTCGGTGCTCAGTACTCGGGGTGCTTGGTGCTCAGTACTCAGGGTGCTGGGTGCTCAGTACTCGGGGTGCTGGGTGCTCAGTACTCAGGGTGCTGGGTGCTCAGTGCCCAGGGTGCTGGGTGCTCAGTACTCAGGGTGCTGGGTGCTCAGTGCTCGGGGTGCTGGGTGCTCAGTGCTCAGGGTGCTTGGTGCTCAGTACTCAGGGTGCTGGGTGCTCAGTACTCGGGGTGCTGGGTGCTCAGTACTCAGGGTGCTGGGTGCTCAGTACTCAGGGTGCTGGGTGCTCAGTACTCGGGTGCTGGGTGCTCAGTGCTCAGGATGCTGGGTGCTCAGTGCTCGGTGTGCTGGGTGCTCAGTGCTCAGTACTCAGGTTGCTGTGTGTTCAGTGCTCAGGGTGCTGGGTGCTCAGTGCTTGGGGTGCTCGGTGCTCAGTACTCAGGGTGCTGGGTGCTCAGTGCTCGAGGTGCTCAGTACTCAGGGTGCTGTTTGTTCAGTGCTCAGGGTGCTGGGTGCTCAGTGCTCGGGGTGCTCGGTGCTCAGTACTCAGGGTGCTGGGTGCTCAGTGCTCGAGGTGCTCAGTACTCAGGGTGATGTGTGTTCAGTGCTCAGGGTGCTGGGTGCTCAGTACTCAGGGTGCTCGGTGCTTAGTACTCAGGGTGCTGGGTGCTCAGTACTCCGGGAGCTGGGTGCTCAGTGCTCGGGGTGCTCGGTGCTCAGTGCTCAAGGTGCTGGGTGCTCAGTACTCAGGGTGCTCATTGCTCAGGGTGCTGGGTGCTCAGTGCTCAGGGTGCTCGGTGCTCAGTACGTTGGGTGCTCAGTACTCAGGGTGCTGGGTGCTCAGTGCTCAGGGTGCTGGGTGCTCAGTGCTCAGGGTGCTGGGTGCTCAGTGCTCAGGGTGCTAGGTGCTCAGTGCTCAGGGTGCTGGGTGCTCAGTGCTCAGGGTGCTGGGTGCTCGGTGCTCGGGGTGCTGGGTGCTTAGTGCTCGGGGTGCCCGGTGCTCAGTACTCGGGGTGCTCAGTGCTCAGCACTCAGGGTGCTGGGTGCCCTGTGCTCAGGGTGCTGGATGCTCAGTACTCAAGGTGCTGGGTGCTCGGTGCTCAGTACGCTGGGTGCTCAGTACTCAGGGTGCTGGGTGCTCAGTACTCAGGGTGCTCGGTGCTCAGTACTCAGGGTGCTGGGTGCTCAGTGCTGGGGGTGCTGGGTGCTCAGTACTCAGGGTGCTGTGTGCTCAGTGCTCGGGGTGCTCTTTGCTCAGTACGCTGGGTGCTCAGTACTCAGGGTGCTGGGTGCTCAGTACTCAGTGTGCTGGGTGCTCAGTGCTCAGGGTTCTGGGTACTCAGTGCTTAGGGTGCTCGGTGCTCAGTACTTGCGGTGCTGGGTGCTCATTCTCGTGGTGCTGGGTGCTCAGTGCTCGGGGTGCTGGGTGCTCAGTACTCAGGTTGCTGGGTGCTCAGTGCTCAGGGTGCTGGGTGCTCAGTACTCAGGGTGCTGGGTGCTCAGTGCTCAGGGTGCTGGGTGCTCAGTACTCAGGGTGCTGGGTGCTCAGTGCTCAGGGTGCTGGGTGCTCAGTACTCAGGGTGCTGGGAGCTCAGTGCTCAGGGTGATCGGTGCTCAGTACTCAGGGTGCTCAGTACTCAGGGTGCTGGGTGCTTAGTGCTCGGGGTGCTGGGTGCTCAGTACTCAGGGTGCTGGGTGCTCAGTGCTCGGGGTTCTGGGTGTTTAGTGCTCAGGGTGATCTGTGCTCAGTAATCAGGGTGCTGGGTGCTCAGTGCTCAGGGTGCTGGGTGCTCAGTGCTCGGGGTGCTCGGTGCTCAGTACTCAGGGTGCTGAGTGCTCAGTAATCAGGGTGCTGGGTGCTCAGGACTCAGGGTGCTGGGTGCTCAGTGCTCAGGGTGCTGGGTGATCAGTGCTCAGTGTGCTGGGTGCTCAGTGCTCAGGGTGCTGGGTGCTCAGTGCTCGGGGTGCTGGGTGCTCAGTACTCAGGGTGCTGGGTGCTCAGTGCTCAGGGTGCTGGGTGCTCAGTGCTCGGAGCGCTGGGTGCTCAGTGCTCGGGGTGCTCGGAGCTCAGTACTCAGTGGGCTGGGTGCTCAGTGCTCGGTCTGATCGGTGCTCAGTACTCAGGGTGCTGGGTGCTCAGTGCTCGGGGTGCTCGGTGCTCAGTACGTTGGGTGCTCACTACTCAGGGTGCTGGGTGCTCAGTACTCAGGGTGCTGGGTACTCAGTGCTCGGGGTGCTGGGTGCTCAGTGCTCAGGGTGCTGGGTGCTCAGTACTCGGGGTGCTGGTTGGTCAGTACTCAGGGTGCTGGGTGCTCAGTACTCAGGGTGCTGGGTGCTCAGTGCTCGGGGTGCTGGGTGCTCAGTACTCAGGGTGCTGGGTGCTCAGTACTCGGGGTGCTGGGTGCTCAGTACTCAGGGTGCTGGGTGCTCAGTACTCAGGGTGCTGGGTGCTCAGTCCTCGGGT
This sequence comes from Microtus oregoni, assembly GCF_018167655.1. Taxonomy (NCBI): domain Eukaryota; kingdom Metazoa; phylum Chordata; class Mammalia; order Rodentia; family Cricetidae; genus Microtus; species Microtus oregoni. Next base: position 314,990 of record NW_024543284.1, on the reverse strand, counting down.
GCTGGGTGCTCAGTGCTCAGGGTGCTGGGTGCTCAGTGCTCGGAGTGCTGGGTGCTCAGTGCTCAGTACTCAGGGTGCTCGGTGCTCAGTGCTCGGCGTGCTGGGTGCTCAGTGCTCAGGACTCAGGGTGCTGGGTGCTCAGTGCTCAGGAGGCTGTGTGCTCAGTGCTCAGGGTGCTGGCTGCTCAGTGCTCAGGGTGCTGGGTACTCAGTGCTCAGGGTGCTGGGTGCTCAGTACTCAGGGTGCTGGGTGCTCAGTACTCAGGGTGCTGGGTGCTCTGTGCTCGGGGAGCTGGGTGCTCAGTGCTCGCGGTGCTGGGTGCTCAGTGCTCGGGGTGCTCGGTGCCCAGTACTCAGGGTGCTGGGTGCTCAGTGCTCGAATTGCTCAGTACTCAGGGTGCTGTGTGCTCAGTGCTCAGGGTGCTGTGTGCTCAGTACTCAGGGTGCTGTGTGCTCAGTACTCGGGGTCCTGGGTGCTCAGTACTCAGGGTGCTGGGTGCTCAGTACTCGGGTGCTGGGTGCTCAGTGCTCAGGCTGCTGGGTGCACAGTGCTCGGGGTGCTGGGTGCTCCGTGCTCGGGGTGCTGGGTGCTCAGTGCTCAGTACTCAGGGTGCTGGGTGTTCAGTGCTCAGGGTGCTGGGTGCTCAGTGCTCAGGGTGCTGGGTGCTCAGTGCTCAGGGTGCTGGGTACTCAGTGCTCAGGGTGCTGGGTGCTCAGTACTCAGGTTGCTGGGTGCTCAGTGCTCAGGGTGCTTTTTGCTCAGTGCTCGGGGTGCTGGGTGCTCAGTGCTCGGGGTGCTGGGTGCTCAGTGCTCGGGGTGCTCGGTGCTCAGTACTCAGGGTGCTGGGTGCTCAGTGCTCGAGGTGCTCAGTACTCAGGGTGCTGTATGTTCAGTGCTCAGGGTGCTGGGTGCTCAGTACTCCGGGTGCTCGGTGCTTAGTACTCAGGGTGCTGGGTGCTCAGTACTCCGGGTGCTGGGTGCTCAGTGCTCGGGGTGCTCGGTGCTCAGTACTCAGTGCTCAGGGTGCTCAGTGCTCAGTGCTCAGGGTGCTGGGTGTTCAGTACTCAGGGTGCTGGGTGCTCAGTACTCAGGGTGCTGGGTGCTGAGTGCTCAGGGTGCTGGGTGCTCAGTACTCGGGTTGCTCGGTGCTCAGTGCTCAGGGTGCTGGGTGCTCAGTACTCAGGGTGCTGGGTGCTCAGTACTCAGGGTGCTGGGTGCTCAGTGCTCAGGGTGCTGGGTACTCAGTGCTCAGGGTGCTCGGTGCTCAGTACTCGGGGTGCTGGGTGCTCATTCTCTGGCTGCTGGGTGCTCAGTGCTCGGGGTGCTGGGTGCTCAGTACTCAGGGTGCTGGGTGCTCAGTGCTCAGGGTGCTGGGTGATCAGTACTCAGGCTGCTGGGAGCTCAGTGCTCAGGGTGATCGGTGCTCAGTACTCAGGGTGCTCAGTACTCAGGGTGCTGGGTGCTCAGTGCTCGGGGTGCTGGGTGCTCAGTACTCAGGGTGCTGGGTGCTCATGCTCAGGGTGCTGGGTGCTCAGTGCTCAGGGTGATCGGGGCTCAGAGCTCAGTGCTCAGGGTGCTGGGTGCTCAGTGTTTGGGGTGCTGGGTGCTCAGTACTCAGGGTGCTGGGTGATCAGTGCTCGGGGTGCTGGGTGCTCAGTGCTCAGGGTGCTCGGTGCTCAGTGCTCAGGGTGCTGGGTGCTCAGTACTCAGGGTGCTGGGTGCTCATTGCTCGGGGTGCTTGGTGCTCAATACTCAAGGTGCTGGGTGCTCAGTGCTCAGGTTGCTGGGTGCTCAGTGATCAGTGTGCTGGGTGCTCAGTACTCAGGGTGCTCGGTGCTCAGTACTCAGGGTTCTCAGTGCTCAGTACTCAGGGTGCTGGGTACTCAGGGTGCTGGGTGCTCAGTACTCAGGGTGCACAGTGCTCAGTACTCGGGGTGCTTGGTGCTCAGTACTCAGGGTGCTCGGTGCTCAGTACTCGGGGTGCTGGGTGCTCAGTGCTCAGGGTGCTCAGTGCTCAGTGCTCGGGGTGCTGGGTGTTCCGTGCTCGGTGCGCTGGGTGCTCAGTGCTCGGGGAGCTGGGTGCTCAGTACTCGGGGTGCTGGGTGCTCAGTGCTCAGGGTGCTCAGTGCTCAGTACTCAGTGCTCAGTATGCTCAGTGCTCAGTGCTCAGGGTGCTGGGTGTTCAGTACTCAGGGTGCTGGGTGCTCAGTACTCAGGGTGCTGGGCCCTCAGTGCTTAGGGTGCTGGGTTCTCAGTACTCAGGGTGCTGGGTGCTCAGTACTCAGGGTGCTGGGTGCTCAGTACTCGGGTGCTGGGTGCTCAGTGCTCAGGGTGCTGGGTGCTCAGTGCTCGGGGTGCTGGGTGCTCAGTGCTGAGTACTCAAGGTGCTGGGTGCTCAGTGCTCGGGGTGCTGGGTGCTCAGCGCTCAGTACTCAGGGTGCTGGGTGCTCAGTGCTCAGGGTGCTGTGTGCTCAGTGCTCAGTGTGCTGGGTGCTCAGTGCTCAGGGTGCTGGGTACTCAGTGCTCAGGGTGCTGTGTGCTCAGTACTCACGGTGCTGGGTGCTCAGTACTCAGGTTGCTGGGTGCTCAGTGCTCGAGGTGCTCAGTACTCAGGGTGCTGTCTGTTCAGTGCTCAGGTTGCTGGGTGCTCAGTGCTCGGGGTGCTCGGTCCTCAGTACTCAGGGTGCTGGGTGCTCAGTGCTCGAGGTGCTCAGTACTCAGGGTGCTGTGTGTTCAGTGCTCAGGGTGCTGGGTGCTCAGTACTCAGGGTGCTCGGTGCTTAGAACTCAGGGTGCTGGGTGCTCAGTACTCCGGGTGCAGGGTGCTCAGTGCTCAGGGTGCTCGGTGCTCAGTGCTCAAGGTGCTGGGTGCTCAGTACTCAGGGTGCTCATTGCTCAGGGTGCTGGGTGCTCAGTACTCAGGGTGCTGGGTGCTCAGTACTCAGCGTGCTGGGTGCTCAGGGTGCTGGGGGCTCAGTACTCAGGGTGCTGGGTGCTCAGTGCTCAGGGTGCTGGGTGCTCAGTACTCAGGGTGCTGGGAGCTCAGGGCTCAGGGTGATCTGTGCTCAGTACTCAGGGTGCTCAGTACTCAGGGTGCTGGGTGCTCAGTGCTCTGGTTGCTGGGTGCTCAGTACTCAGGGTGCTGGGTGCTCAGTGCTCGGGGTTGTGGGTGCTCAGTGCTCAGGGTGATCGGTGCTCAGTACTCAGTGTGCTGGGTGCTCAGTGCTCAGGGTGCTGCCTGCTCAGTCCTCAGGGTGCTCAGTGCTCAGGGTGCTGGGTGCTCAGTGCTCGGGGTGCTGGGTGCTCAGTAATCAGGGTGCTGAGTGCTCAGTACTCAGGGTGCTGGGTGCTCAGTACTCAGGGTGCTGCGTGCTCAGTGCTCAGGGTGCTGGGTGATGAGTGCTCAGTGTGCTGGGTGCTCAGTGCTCAGGGTGCTGGGTGCTCAGTTCTCGGGGTGCTGGGTGCTCAGTACTCAGGGTGCTGGGTGCTCAGTGCTCAGGGTGCTGGGTTCTCAGTGCTCGGGGTGCTGGGTGCTCAGTACTCAGGGTGCTGGGTGCTCAGTGCTCGGGGTGCTGGGTGCTCAGTACTCAGGGTGCTGGGTCCTCAGTACTCGGGGTGCTGGGTGCTCAGTACTCGGGGTGCTGGGTTCTCAGTACTCAGGGTGCTGGGTGCTCAGTACTCGGGTGCTGGGTGATCAGTGCTCAGGGTGCTGGGTGCTCAGTGCTCGGGGTGCTGGGTGCTCAGTGCTCAGTACTCAGGGTGCTGCGTGCTCAGTGCTCGGGGTGCTGGGTGCTCAGTGCTCAGGGTGCTGGGTGCTCAGTGCTCAGGGTGCTGTGTGCTCAGTGCTCAGGGAGCTGGGTGCTCAGTGCTCAGGGTGCTGGGTACTCAGTGCTCAGGGTGCTGGGTGCTCAGTACTCAGGGTGCTGGGTGCTCAGTACTCAGGGTGCTGGGTGCTCAGTGCTCGGGGAGCTGGGTGCACAGTGCTCGCGGTGCTGGGTGCTCAGTGCTCGTTGTGCTCGGTGCCCAGTACTCAGGGTGCTGGGTGCTCAGTGCTCGAGTTGCTCAGTACTCAGGGTGCTGTGTGTTCAGTGCTCAGGGTGCTGGGTGCTCAGTACTCAGGGTGCTCGGTGCTTAGTACTCAGGGTGCTGGGTGCTCAGTACTCTGGGTGCTGGGAGCTCAGTGCTCAGGGTGATCGGTGCTCAGTACTCAGGGTGCTCAGTACTCAGGGTGCTGGGTGCTCAGTGCTCAGGGTGCTGGGTGCACAGTACTCAGGGTGCTGGGTGGACAGTGCTCAGGGTGCTGGGTGCTCAGTGCTCAGGGTGCTGGGTGCTCAGTGCTCAGGGTGCTGGGTGCTCAGTACTCGGGGTGCTGGGTGCTCAGTACTCAGGGTGCTGGGTGCTCAGTGCTCAGGGTGCTGGGTGCTCAGTACTCAGGGTGCTGGGTGCTCAGTGCTCGGGGTGCTGGGTGCTCAGTACTCAGGGTGCTGGGTGCTCAGTGCTCAGGGTGCTGGGTGCTCAGTTCTCAGGGTGCTCGGTGCTTAGTACTCAGGGTGCTGGGTGCTCAGTACTCAGGGTGCTGGGTGCTCAGTGCTCAGGGTGCTGGGTGCTCAATGCTCAGGGTGCTGGGTGCTCAGTACTCAGGGTGCTGAGTGCTCAGTACTCGGGGTGCTGGGTGCTCAGTACTCAGTGAGCTGTGTGCTCAGTACTCAGGGTGCTGGGTGCTCAGTACTTGGGTGCTGGGTGCTCAGTGCTCAGGGTGCTGGGTGCTCAGTGCTCGGGGTGCTGGGTGCTCAGTGCTCAGTACTCAGGGTGCTGGGGGCTCAGTGCTCGGGGTGCTGGGTGCTCAGTGCTCAGTACTCAGGGTGCTGGGTGCTCATTGCTCAGGGTCCTGGGTGCTCAGTGCTCAGGGTGCTGGGTGCTCAGTGCTCAGGGTGCTGGGTGCTCAGTACTCAGGGTGCTCGGTGCTTAGTACTCAGGGTGCTGGGTGCTCAGTACTCCGGGTGCTGGGTGCTCAGTGCTCAGTACTCAGGGTGCTGGTTGCTCAGTGCTCGGGGTGCTGGGTGCTCAGTGCTCGGGGTGCTCGGTGCACAGTACTCAGGGTGCTGGGTGCTCAGTGCTCGGGGTGCTTGGTGCACAGTACTCAGGGTGCTGGGTGCTCATTACTCAGGGTGCTCGGTGCTTAGTACTCAGGGTGCTGGGTGCTCAGTACTCCGGGTGCTGGGTGCTCAGTGCTCAGTACTCAGGGTGCTGGGTGCTCAGTGCTCGGGGTGCTGGGTGCTCAGTGCTCGGGGTGCTCGGTGCACAGTACTCAGGGTGCTGGGTGCTCAGTGCTCGGGGTGCTCGGTGCTCAGTGCTCAAGGTGCTGGGTGCTCAGTACTCAGGGTGATCATTGCTCAGGGTGCTGGGTACTCAGTACTCAGGGTGCTGGGTGCTCAGTACTCAGGGTGCTCAGTGCTCAGTACTCAGGGTGCTCAGTGCTCAGTACTAAGGGTGCTCAGTGCTCAGGGTGCTGGGTGCTCAGTGCTCGGGGTGCTCGGTGCTCAGTACTTAGGGTGCTGGGTGCTCAGTGCTCAGGTTGCTGGGTGCTCAGTGCTCAGGGTGCTGGTTGCTCAGTGCTCAGGGTGCTGGGTGCTCAGTACTCAGGGTGCTCGGTGCTCGGGGTGCAGGGTGCTCAGTGCTCGGGGTTTTCGGTGCTCAGTACTCGGGGTGCTCAGTGCTCAGTACTCAGGGTGCTGGGTGCTCAGTGATCAGGGTGCTGGGTGCTCAGTACTCAGGGTGCTGGGTGCTCGGTGCTCAGTACACTGGGTGCTCAGTACTCAGGTTGCTGGGTGCTCAGTACTCAGGGTGCTGGGTGCTCAGTACTCAGGGTGCTCGGTGCTCAGTACTCAGGGTGCTGGGGGCTCAGTGCTCAGGTTTCTGGGTGCTCAGTGCTCGGGGCGCTGGGTGCTCAGTGCTCGGGGTGTTCGGAGCTCAGTACTCAGGGTGCTGGGTGCTCAGTGCTCGGGGTGCTGGGTGCTCAGTACTCAGGGTGCTGGGTGCTCAGTGCTCGGGGTGCTCGGTGCTCAGTACGTTGGGTGCTCACTACTCAGGGTGCTGGTTGCTCAGTGCTCAGGGTGCTGGGTGCTCAGTGCTCAGGGTGCTGGGTGCTCAGTGCTCAGGGTGCTGGGTGCACAGTACTCAGGGTGCTGGGTGGACAGTACTCAGGGTGCTGGGTGCTCAGTGCTCAGGGTGCTGGGTGCTCAGTGCTCAGGGTGCTGGGTGCTCAGTACTCGGGGTGCTGGGTGCTCAGTACTCAGGGTGCTGGGTGCTCAGTACTCAGGGTGCTGGGTGATGAGTACTCGGGTGCTGGGTGCTCAGTGCTCAGAGTACTGGTTGCTCAGTGCTCGGGGTGCTGGGTGCTCAGTGCTCAGTACTCAGGGTGCTGGGTGCTCAGTGCTCTTGGTGCTGGGTACACAGTGATCAGTACTCAGGGTGCTGGGTGCTCAGTGCTCAGGGTGCTGGGTGCTCAGTGCTCAGGGTGCTGGGTGCTCAGTGCTCAGGGTGCTGGGTGCTCAGTGCTCAGGGTGCTGGGTGCTCAGTGCTCAGGGTGCTGGGTGCTCAGTACTCAGGGTACTGGGTGCTCAGTACTCAGGGTGCTCAGTGCTCAGTACTCAGGGTGCTCAGTGCTCAGTACTCAGGGTGCTCAGTGCTCAGGGTGCTAGGTGCTCAGTGCTCGGTGTGCTGGGTGCTCAGTCCTCAGGGTGCTGGGTGCTCAGTGCTCAGGGTGCTGGGTGCTCAGTACTCAGGGTGCTGGGTGCTCAGTGCTCGGGGTGCTGGGTGCTCAGTACTCAGGGTGCTGGGTGCTCAGTGCTCAGGGTGCTGGGTGCTCAGTTCTCAGGGTGCTCGGTGCTTAGTACTCAGGGTGCTGGGTGCTCAGTACTCAGGGTGCTGGGTGCTCAGTGCTCAGGGTGCTGGGTGCTCAGTGCTCAGGGTGCTTGGTGCTCAGTACTCGGGTGCTGGGTGCTCAGTGCTCAGGGTGCTGGGTGCTCAGTGCTCGGGGTGCTGGGTGCTCAGTGCTCAGTACTCAGGGTGCTGGGGGCTCAGTGCTCGGGGTGCTCGGTGCTCAGTGCTCAGTACTCAGGGTGCTGGGTGCTCATTGCTCAGGGTCCTGGGTGCTCAGTGCTCAGGGTGCTGGGTGCTCAGTGCTCAGGGTGCTGGGTGCTCAGTACTCAGGGTGCTCGGTGCTTAGTACTCAGGGTGCTGGGTGCTCAGTACTCCGGGTGCTGGGTGCTCAGTGCTCAGTACTCAGGGTGCTGGTTGCTCAGTGCTCGGGGTGCTGGGTGCTCAGTGCTCGGGGTGCTTGGTGCACAGTACTCAGGGTGCTGGGTGCTCATTACTCAGGGTGCTCGGTGCTTAGTACTCAGGGTGCTGGGTGCTCAGTACTCCGGTTGCTGGGTGCTCAGTGCTCAGTACTCAGGGTGCTGGGTGCTCAGTGCTCGGGGTGCTGGGTGCTCAGTGCTCGGGGTGCTCGGTGCACAGTACTCAGGGTGCTGGGTGCTCAGTTCTCGGGGTGCTCGGTGCTCAGTGCTCAAGGTGCTGGGTGCTCAGTACTCAGGGTGATCATTGCTCAGGGTGCTGGGTACTCAGTACTCAGGGTGCTGGGTGCTCAGTACTCAGGGTGCTCAGTGCTCAGTACTCAGGGTGCTCAGTGCTCAGTACTAAGGGTGCTCAGTGCTCAGGGTGCTGGGTGCTCAGTGCTCGGGGTGCTCGGTGCTCAGTACTTAGGGTGCTGGGTGCTCAGTGCTCAGGGTGCTGGGTGCTCAGTGCTCAGGGTGCTGGTTGCTCAGTGCTCAGGGTGCTGGGTGCTCAGTACTCAGGGTGCTCGGTGCTCGGGGTGCAGGGTGCTCAGTGCTCGGGGTTTTCGGTGCTCAGTACTCGGGGTGCTCAGTGCTTAGTACTCAGGGTGCTGGGTGCTCAGTGATCAGGGTGCTGGGTGCTCAGTACTCAGGGTGCTGGGTGCTCGGTGCTCAGTACACTGGGTGCTCAGTACTCAGGTTGCTGGGTGCTCAGTACTCAGGGTGCTGGGTGCTCAGTACTCAGGGTGCTCGGTGCTCAGTACTCAGGGTGCTGGGGGCTCAGTGCTCGGGGTGCTGGGTGCTCAGTACTCAGGGTGCTCAGTGCTCAGTGCTCTGGGTGCTGGGTGCTCTGTGCTCGGGGTGCTGGGTGCTCATTGCTTAGGGTGCTGGGTGCTCAGTACTCAGGATGCTGAGTGCTCAGGTTGCTGGGTGCTCAGTACTCAGGGTGCTCGGTGCTCAGTACTCAGGGTGCTGGGTGCTCAGTGCTCGGGGTGCTGGGTGCTCAGTACTCAGGGTGCTCAGTGCTCAGTGCTCTGGGTGCTGGGTGCTGTGTGCTCGGGGTGCTGGGTGCTCATTGCTCAGGGTGCTGGGTGCTCAGTACTCAGGGTGCTCAGTGCTCAGGTTTTTGGGTGCTCAGTGCTCGGGGTGCTGGGTACTCAGTCCTCAGTACACAGTGTGCTGGGTGCTCAGTGCTCGGGGTGCTGGGTGCTCAGTGCTCAGTACTCAGGGTGCTGGGTGCTCAGTACTCAGTATGCTGGGTGCTCAGTGCTCAGGGTGCTCAGTACTCAGGGTGCTGTGTGCTCTGTGCTCGGGGTGCTGGGTGCTCAGTGCTCGGGGTGCTTTGTGCTCAGTGCTCCGAGTGCTGGGTGCTCAGTGCTCAGGGTTCTGGGTGCTCAGTGCTCGGGGCACTGGGTGCTCAGTGCTCGGGATGCTCAGAGCTCAGTACTCAGGGTGCTGGGTGCTCAGTGCTCATGGTGCTCGGTGCTCAGTACGTTGGGTGCTCACTACTCACCGTGCTGGGTGCTCAGTGCTCAGGGTGCTCTGTGCTCAGTGCTCAGGGTGCTGGGTGCACAGTGCTCAGGGTGCTGGGTGCACAGTACTCAGGGTGCTGGGTGCGCAGTGCTCGGGGTGCTCGGTGCTCAGTGCTCAGGGTGCTGGGTGCTCAGTGCTCAGGGTGCTGGGTGCTCAGTACTCCGGGTGCTGGGTGCTCAGTGCTCGGGGTGCTCAGTGCTCAGTGCTCAAGGTGCTGGGTGCTCAGTACTCAGGGTGCTGGGTGCTCAGTACTCAGGGTGCTCAGTGCTCAGTACTCAGGGTGCTCAGTGCTCAGTACTAAGGGTGCTCAGTGCTCAGGGTGCTGGGTGCTCAGTATTCGGGGTGCTCGGTGCTCAGTACTCAGGGTGCTGGGTGCTCAGTGCTCGGGGTGCTGGGTGCTCAGTGCTCGGGGTGCTCGATGCACAGTACTCAGGGTGCTGGGTGCTCAGTGCTCGGGGTGCTCGGTGCTCAGTGCTCAAGGTGCTGGGTGCTCAGTACTCAGGGTGATCATTGCTCAGGGTGCTGGGTACTCAGTACTCAGGGTGCTGGGTGCTCAGTACTCAGGGTGCTCAGTGCTCAGTACTCAGGGTGCTCAGTGCTCAGTACTAAGGGTGCTCAGTGCTCAGGGTGCTGGGTGCTCAGTGCTCGGGGTGCTCGGTGCTCAGTACTTAGGGTGCTGGGTGCTCAGTGCTCAGGGTGCTGGGTGCTCAGTGCTCAGGGTGCTGGTTGCTCAGTGCTCAGGGTGCTGGGTGCTCAGTACTCAGGGTGCTCGGTGCTCGGGGTGCAGGGTGCTCAGTGCTCGGGGTTTTCGGTGCTCAGTACTCGGGGTGCTCAGTGCTCAGTACTCAGGGTGCTGGGTGCTCAGTGATCAGGGTGCTGGGTGCTCAGTACTCAGGGTGCTGGGTGCTCGGTGCTCAGTACACTGGGTGCTCAGTACTCAGGTTGCTGGGTGCTCAGTACTCAGGGTGCTGGGTGCTCAGTACTCAGGGTGCTCGGTGCTCAGTACTCAGGGTGCTGGGGGCTCAGTGCTCGGGGTGCTGGGTGCTCAGTACTCAGGGTGCTCAGTGCTCAGTGCTCTGGGTGCTGGGTGCTCTGTGCTCGGGGTGCTGGGTGCTCATTGCTTAGGGTGCTGGGTGCTCAGTACTCAGGATGCTGAGTGCTCAGGTTGCTGGGTGCTCAGTACTCAGGGTGCTCGGTGCTCAGTACTCAGGGTGCTGGGTGCTCAGTGCTCGGGGTGCTGGGTGCTCAGTACTCAGGGTGCTCAGTGCTCAGTGCTCTGGGTGCTGGGTGCTCTGTGCTCGGGGTGCTGGTTGCTCATTGCTTAGTGTGCTGGGTGCTCAGTACTCAGGATGCTCAGTGCTCAGGTTGCTGGGTGCTCAGTGCTCGGGCTGCTGGGTGCTCAGTACTCAGGGTGCTCAGTGCTCAGTGCTCTGGGTGCTGGGTGCTCTGTGCTCGGGGTGCTGGGTGCTCATTGCTCAGGGTGCTGGGTGCTCAGTACTCAGGGTGCTCAGTGCTCAGGTTTTTGGGTGCTCAGTGCTCGGGGTGCTGGATACTCAGTCCTCAGTACACAGTGTGCTGGGTGCTCAGTGCTCGGGGTGCTGGGTGCTCAGTGCTCAGTACTCAGGGTGCTGGGTGCTCAGTACTCAGTATGCTGGGTGCTCAGTGCTCAGGGTGCTCAGTACTCAGGGTGCTGTGTGCTCTGTGCTCGGGGTGCTGGGTGCTCAGTGCTCGGGGTGCTTTGTGCTCAGTGCTCCGAGTGCTGGGTGCTCAGTGCTCAGGGTTCTGGGTGCTCAGTGCTCGGGGCACTGGGTGCTCAGTGCTCGGGATGCTCAGAGCTCAGTACTCAGGGTGCTGGGTGCTCAGTGCTCATGGTGCTCGGTGCTCAGTACGTTGGGTGCTCACTACTCACCGTGCTGGGTGCTCAGTGCTCAGGGTGCTCTGTGCTCAGTGCTCAGGGTGCTGGGTGCACAGTACTCAGGGTGCTGGGTGCTCAGTGCTCAGGGTGCTGGGTGCTCAGTACTCAGGGTGCTGCGTGCTCAGTTCTCAATATGCTGGGTGCTCAGTGCTCGGGGTGCTCAGTATCCAGGGTGCTGTGTGTTCAGTGCTCAGGGTACTGGGTGCTCAGTACTCAGGGTGCTCAGTGCTTGGGGTGCTGCGTGCTCAGTACTCAGGGTGTTGGGTGCTCAGTACTCAGGGTGCTCAGTGCTTGGGGTGCTGGGTGCTCAGTACTCAGGGTGCTCAGTGCTTGTGGTGTTGGGTGCTCAGTACTCAGGGTGCTGGGTGCTCAGTGCTCAGGTTTCTGGGTGCTCAGTGCTCGGGGCGCTGGGTGCTCAGTGCTCGGGGTGTTCGGAGCTCAGTACTCTGGGTGCTGGGTGCTCAGTGCTCGGGGTGCTGGGTTCTCAGTACTCAGGGTGCTGGGTGCTCAGTGCTCGGGGTGCTCGGTGCTCAGTACGTTGGGTGCTCACTACTCAGGGTGCTGGGTGCTCAGTGCTCAGGGTGCTGGGTGCTCAGTGCTCAGGGTGCTGGGTGCTCAGTGCTCAGGGTGCTGGGTGCACAGTACTCAGGGTGCTGGGTGGACAGTGCTCAGGGTGCTGGGTGCTCAGTGCTCAGGGTGCTGGGTGCTCAGTGCTCAGGGTGCTGGGTGCTCAGTACTCGGGGTGCTGGGTGCTCAGTACTCAGGGTGCTGGGTGCTCAGTGCTCAGGGTGCTGGGTGCTCAGTACTCAGGGTGCTGGGTGCTCAGTGCTCGGGGTGCTGGGTGCTCAGTACTCAGGGTGCTGGGTGCTCAGTGCTCAGGGTGCTGGGTGCTCAGTTCTCAGGGTGCTCGGTGCTTAGTACTCAGGGTGCTGGGTGCTCAGTGCTCAGGGTGCTGGGTGCTCAGTGCTCAGGGTGCTGGGTGCTCAGTACTCAGGGTGCTGAGTGCTCAGTACTCGGGGTGCTGGGTGCTCAGTACTCAGTGAGCTGTGTGCTCAGTACTCAGGGTGCTGGGTGCTCAGTACTCGGGTGCTGGGTGCTCAGTGCTCAGGGTGCTGGGTGCTCAGTGCTCGGGGTGCTGGGTGCTCAGTGCTCAGTACTCAGGGTGCTGGGGGCTCAGTGCTCGGGGTGCTGGGTGCTCAGTGCTCAGTACTCAGGGTGCTGGGTGCTCATTGCTCAGGGTCCTGGGTGCTCAGTGCTCAGGGTGCTGGGTGCTCAGTGCTCAGGGTGCTGGGTGCTCAGTACTCAGGGTGCTCGGTGCTTAGTACTCAGGGTGCTGGGTGCTCAGTACTCCGGGTGCTGGGTGCTCAGTGCTCAGTACTCAGGGTGCTGGTTGCTCAGTGCTCGGGGTGCTGGGTGCTCAGTGCTCGGGGTGCTCGGTGCACAGTACTCAGGGTGCTGGGTGCTCAGTGCTCGGGGTGCTTGGTGCACAGTACTCAGGGTGCTGGGTGCTCATTACTCAGGGTGCTCGGTGCTTAGTACTCAGGGTGCTGGGTGCTCAGTACTCCGGGTGCTGGGTGCTCAGTGCTCAGTACTCAGGGTGCTGGGTGCTCAGTGCTCGGGGTGCTGGGTGCTCAGTGCTCGGGGTGCTCGGTGCACAGTACTCAGGGTGCTGGGTGCTCAGTGCTCGGGGTGCTCGGTGCTCAGTGCTCAAGGTGCTGGGTGCTCAGTACTCAGGGTGATCATTGCTCAGGGTGCTGGGTACTCAGTACTCAGGGTGCTGGGTGCTCAGTACTCAGGGTGCTCAGTGCTCAGTACTCAGGGTGCTCAGTGCTCAGTACTAAGGGTGCTCAGTGCTCAGGGTGCTGGGTGCTCAGTGCTCGGGGTGCTCGGTGCTCAGTACTTAGGGTGCTGGGTGCTCAGTGCTCAGGTTGCTGGGTGCTCAGTGCTCAGGGTGCTGGTTGCTCAGTGCTCAGGGTGCTGGGTGCTCAGTACTCAGGGTGCTCGGTGCTCGGGGTGCAGGGTGCTCAGTGCTCGGGGTTTTCGGTGCTCAGTACTCGGGGTGCTCAGTGCTCAGTACTCAGGGTGCTGGGTGCTCAGTGATCAGGGTGCTGGGTGCTCAGTACTCAGGGTGCTGGGTGCTCGGTGCTCAGTACACTGGGTGCTCAGTACTCAGGTTGCTGGGTGCTCAGTACTCAGGGTGCTGGGTGCTCAGTACTCAGGGTGCTCGGTGCTCAGTACTCAGGGTGCTGGGGGCTCAGTGCTCAGGTTTCTGGGTGCTCAGTGCTCGGGGCGCTGGGTGCTCAGTGCTCGGGGTGTTCGGAGCTCAGTACTCAGGGTGCTGGGTGCTCAGTGCTCGGGGTGCTGGGTGCTCAGTACTCAGGGTGCTGGGTGCTCAGTGCTCGGGGTGCTCGGTGCTCAGTACGTTGGGTGCTCACTACTCAGGGTGCTGGTTGCTCAGTGCTCAGGGTGCTGGGTGCTCAGTGCTCAGGGTGCTGGGTGCTCAGTGCTCAGGGTGCTGGGTGCACAGTACTCAGGGTGCTGGGTGGACAGTACTCAGGGTGCTGGGTGCTCAGTGCTCAGGGTGCTGGGTGCTCAGTGCTCAGGGTGCTGGGTGCTCAGTACTCGGGGTGCTGGGTGCTCAGTACTCAGGGTGCTGGGTGCTCAGTACTCAGGGTGCTGGGTGATCAGTACTCGGGTGCTGGGTGCTCAGTGCTCAGAGTACTGGTTGCTCAGTGCTCGGGGTGCTGGGTGCTCAGTGCTCAGTACTCAGGGTGCTGGGTGCTCAGTGCTCTTGGTGCTGGGTGCACAGTGATCAGTACTCAGGGTGCTGGGTGCTCAGTGCTCAGGGTGCTGGGTGCTCAGTGCTCAGGGTGCTGGGTGCTCAGTGCTCAGGGTGCTGGGTGCTCAGTGCTCAGGGTGCTGGGTGCTCAGTGCTCAGGGTGCTGGGTGCTCAGTACTCAGGGTACTGGGTGCTCAGTACTCAGGGTGCTCAGTGCTCAGTACTCAGGGTGCTCAGTGCTCAGTACTCAGGGTGCTCAGTGCTCAGGGTGCTATGTGCTCAGTGCTCGGGGTGCTGGGTGCTCAGTCCTCAGGGTGCTGGGTGCTCAGTGCTCAGGGTGCTGGGTGCTCAGTACTCAGGGTGCTGGGTGCTCAGTGCTCGGGGTGCTGGGTGCTCAGTGCTCAGGGTGCTGGGTGCTCAGTGCTCAGGGTGCTGGGTGCTCAGTACTCGGGTGCTGGGTGCTCAGTGCTCAGGGTGCTGGGTGCTCAGTGCTCGGGGTGCTGGGTGCTCAGTGCTCAGTACTCAGGGTGCTGGGGGCTCAGTGCTCGGGGTGCTCGGTGCTCAGTGCTCAGTACTCAGGGTGCTGGGTGCTCATTGCTCAGGGTCCTGGGTGCTCAGTGCTCAGGGTGCTGGGTGCTCAGTGCTCAGGGTGCTGGGTGCTCAGTACTCAGGGTGCTCGGTGCTTAGTACTCAGGGTGCTGGGTGCTCAGTACTCCGGGTGCTGGGTGCTCAGTGCTCAGTACTCAGGGTGCTGGTTGCTCAGTGCTCGGGGTGCTGGGTGCTCAGTGCTCGGGGTGCTTGGTGCACAGTACTCAGGGTGCTGGGTGCTCATTACTCAGGGTGCTCGGTGCTTAGTACTCAGGGTGCTGGGTGCTCAGTACTCCGGTTGCTGGGTGCTCAGTGCTCAGTACTCAGGGTGCTGGGTGCTCAGTGCTCGGGGTGCTGGGTGCTCAGTGCTCGGGGTGCTCGGTGCACAGTACTCAGGGTGCTGGGTGCTCAGTTCTCGGGGTGCTCGGTGCTCAGTGCTCAAGGTGCTGGGTGCTCAGTACTCAGGGTGATCATTGCTCAGGGTGCTGGGTACTCAGTACTCAGGGTGCTGGGTGCTCAGTACTCAGGGTGCTCAGTGCTCAGTACTCAGGGTGCTCAGTGCTCAGTACTAAGGGTGCTCAGTGCTCAGGGTGCTGGGTGCTCAGTGCTCGGGGTGCTCGGTGCTCAGTACTTAGGGTGCTGAGTGCTCAGTGCTCAGGGTGCTGGGTGCTCAGTGCTCAGGGTGCTGGTTGCTCAGTGCTCAGGGTGCTGGGTGCTCAGTACTCAGGGTGCTCGGTGCTCGGGGTGCAGGGTGCTCAGTGCTCGGGGTTTTCGGTGCTCAGTACTCGGGGTGCTCAGTGCTTAGTACTCAGGGTGCTGGGTGCTCAGTGATCAGGGTGCTGGGTGCTCAGTACTCAGGGTGCTGGGTGCTCGGTGCTCAGTACACTGGGTGCTCAGTACTCAGGTTGCTGGGTGCTCAGTACTCAGGGTGCTGGGTGCTCAGTACTCAGGGTGCTCGGTGCTCAGTACTCAGGGTGCTGGGGGCTCAGTGCTCGGGGTGCTGGGTGCTCAGTACTCAGGGTGCTCAGTGCTCAGTGCTCTGGGTGCTGGGTGCTCTGTGCTCGGGGTGCTGGGTGCTCATTGCTTAGGGTGCTGGGTGCTCAGTACTCAGGATGCTGAGTGCTCAGGTTGCTGGGTGCTCAGTACTCAGGGTGCTCGGTGCTCAGTACTCAGGGTGCTGGGTGCTCAGTGCTCGGGGTGCTGGGTGCTCAGTACTCAGGGTGCTCAGTGCTCAGTGCTCTGGGTGCTGGGTGCTCTGTGCTCGGGGTGCTGGTTGCTCATTGCTTAGTGTGCTGGGTGCTCAGTACTCAGGATGCTCAGTGCTCAGGTTGCTGGGTGCTCAGTGCTCGGGCTGCTGGGTGCTCAGTACTCAGGGTGCTCAGTGCTCAGTGCTCTGGGTGCTGGGTGCTGTGTGCTCGGGGTGCTGGGTGCTCATTGCTCAGGGTGCTGGGTGCTCAGTACTCAGGGTGCTCAGTGCTCAGGTTTTTGGGTGCTCAGTGCTCGGGGTGCTGGGTACTCAGTCCTCAGTACACAGTGTGCTGGGTGCTCAGTGCTCGGGGTGCTGGGTGCTCAGTGCTCAGTACTCAGGGTGCTGGGTGCTCAGTACTCAGTATGCTGGGTGCTCAGTGCTCAGGGTGCTCAGTACTCAGGGTGCTGTGTGCTCTGTGCTCGGGGTGCTGGGTGCTCAGTGCTCGGGGTGCTTTGTGCTCAGTGCTCCGAGTGCTGGGTGCTCAGTGCTCAGGGTTCTGGGTGCTCAGTGCTCGGGGCACTGGGTGCTCAGTGCTCGGGATGCTCAGAGCTCAGTACTCAGGGTGCTGGGTGCTCAGTGCTCATGGTGCTCGGTGCTCAGTACGTTGGGTGCTCACTACTCACCGTGCTGGGTGCTCAGTGCTCAGGGTGCTCTGTGCTCAGTGCTCAGGGTGCTGGGTGCACAGTGCTCAGGGTGCTGGGTGCACAGTACTCAGGGTGCTGGGTGCGCAGTGCTCGGGGTGCTCGGTGCTCAGTGCTCAGGGTGCTGGGTGCTCAGTGCTCAGGGTGCTGGGTGCTCAGTACTCCGGGTGCTGGGTGCTCAGTGCTCGGGGTGCTCAGTGCTCAGTGCTCAAGGTGCTGGGTGCTCAGTACTCAGGGTGCTGGGTGCTCAGTACTCAGGGTGCTCAGTGCTCAGTACTCAGGGTGCTCAGTGCTCAGTACTAAGGGTGCTCAGTGCTCAGGGTGCTGGGTGCTCAGTATTCGGGGTGCTCGGTGCTCAGTACTCAGGGTGCTGGGTGCTCAGTGCTCATGGTGCTGGGTGCTCAGTGCTCAGGGTGCTGGTTGCTCAGTGCTCAGGGTGCTGGGTGCTCAGTACTCAGGGTGCTGGGTGCTCGGTGCTCAGTACGCTGGGTGCTCAATACTCAGGTTGCTGGGTACTCAGTACTCAGGGTGCTGGGAGCTCAGTACTCAGGGTGCTCGGTGCTCAGTACTCAGGGTGCTGGGTGCTCAGTGCTCAGGGTGCTGGGTGCTCAGTACTCAGGGTGCTGGGTGCTCAGTGCTCGGGGTGCTCGGTGCTCAGTACGCTTGGTGCTCAGTACTCAGGGTGCTGGGTGCTCAGTACTCAGGGTGCTGTGTGCTCAGTACTCAGGGTGCTGGGTGCTTAGTACTCAGGGTGCTGGGTGCTTAGTACTCAGGGTGCTGGCTGCTCAGTGCTCAGGGTGCTCGGTGCTCAGTGCTCGGGGTGCTGGGTACTCAGTACTCAGGGTGGTCAGTCCTCAGTGCTCTGGGTGCTGGGTGCTCTTTGCTCGGGGTGCTGGGTGCTCATTGCTCAGGGTGCTGGGTGCTCAGTACTCAGGGTGCTCAGTGCTCAGTGCTCGGGGTGCTGGGTGCTCAGTGCTCGGGGTGCTGGGTGCTCAGTGCTCAGGGTGCTGGGTGCTCAGTGCTCAGGGTTCTGGGTGCTCAGTGCTCGGGGCGCTGGGTACTCAGTGCTCGGGGTGCTCGGAGCTCAGTACTCAGTGTGCTGGGTGCTCAGTGCTCGGGGTGCTCGGTGCTCAGTACTCAGGGTGCTGGGTGCTCAGTGCTCGGGGTGCTCGGTGCTCAGTACGTTGGGTGCTCACTACTCAGGGTGCTGGGTGCTCAGTGCTCAGGGTGCTGGGTGCTGAGTGCTCAGGGTGCTGGGTGCTCAGTGCTCAGGGTGCTGGGTGCTCAGTACTCAGGGTGCTGGGTGCGCAGTGCTCGGGGTGCTGGCTGCTCAGTGCTCAGGGTGCTGGGTGCTCAGTGCTCAGGGTGCTGGGTGCTCAGTACTCGGGGTGCTGGGTGCTCAGTACTCAGGGTGCTGGGTGCTCAGTACTCAGGGTGCTGGGTGATCAGTACTCGGGTGCTGGGTGCTCAGTGCTCAGAGTGCTGGGTGCTCAGTGCTTGGGGTGCTGGGTGCTCAGTGCTCAGTACTCAGGGTGCTGGGTGCTCAGTGCTCTTGGTTCTGGGTGCACAGTGCTCAGTACTCAGGGTGCTGGGTGCTCAGTGCTCAGGGTGCTGGGTGCTCAGTGCTCAGGGTGCTGGGTGCTCAGTGCTCAGGGTGCTGGGTGCTCAGTGCTCAGGGTGCTGGGTACTCAGTGCTCGGGGTGCTGGGTGCTCAGTACTCAGGGTGCTGGGTGCTCAGTACTCAGGGTGCTCAGTGCTCAGGACTCAGTGTGCTCAGTGCTCAGGGTGCTGGGTGCTCAGTGCTCGGGGTGCTGGGTGCTCAGTACTCAGGGTGCTCAGTGCTCAGTACTCAGGGTGCTCAGTGCTCAGGACTCAGTGTGCTCAGTGCTCAGGGTGCTGGGTGCTCAGTGCTCGGGGTGCTGGGTGCTCAGTCCTCAGGGTGCTGGGTGCTCAGTGCTCAGGGTGCTCGGTGCTCAGTGCTCAGGGTGCTGGGTGCTCAGTACTCAGGGTGCTGGGTGCTCAGTGCTCGGGGTGCTGGGTGCTCAGTACTCAGGGTGCTGGGTGCTCAGTGCTCAGGGTGCTGGGTGCTCAGTGCTCAGGGTGCTCGGTGCTTAGTACTCAGGGTGCTGGGTGCTCAGTACTCAGGGTGCTGGGTGCTCAGTGCTCAGGGTGCTGGGTGCTCAATGCTCAGGGTGCTGGGTGCTCAGTACTCAGGGTGCTGGGTGCTCAGTTCTCGGGGTGCTGGGTGCTCAGTACTCAGGGAGCTGGGTGCTCAGTACTCAGGGTGCTGGGTGCTCAGTACTCGGGTGCTGGGTGCTCAGTGCTCAGGGTGCTGGGTGCTCAGTGCTTGGGGTGCTGGGTGCTCAGGGCTCAGTACTCAGGGTGCTGGGGGCTCAGTGCTCGGGGTGCTGGGTGCTCAGTGCTCAGTACTCAGGGTGCTGGGTGCTCAGTGCTCAGGGTGCTGGGTGCTCAGTGCTCAGGGTCCTGGGTGCTCAGTGCTCAGGGTGCTGGGTGCTCAGTACTCAGGGTGCTCGGTGCTTAGTACTCAGGGTGCTGGGTGCTCAGTACTCCGGGTGCTGGGTGCTCAGTGCTCAGTACTCAGGGTGCTGGGTGCTCCGTACTCAGGGTGCTGGGTGCTCAGTGCTCGGGGTGCTGGGTGCTCAGTGCTCGGGGTGCTCGGTGCTCAGTACTCAGGGTGCTGGGTGCTCAGTGCTCAGGGTGCTCAGTACTCAGGGTGCTGTGTGTTCAGTGCTCAGGGTGCTGGGTGCTCAGTACTCAGGGTGCTCGGTGCTTAGTACTCAGGGTGCTGGGTGCTCAGTACTCCGGGTGCTGGGTGCTCAGTGCTCGGGGTGCTCAGTGCTCAGTGCTCAAGGTGCTGGGTGCTCAGTACTCAGGGTGATCATTGCTCAGGGTGCTGGGTGCTCAGTACTCAGGGTGCTGGGTGCTCAGTACTCAGGGTGCTCAGTGCTCAGTACTCAGGGTGCTGGGTGCTCAGTGCTCAGGGTGCTGGGTACTCAGTGCTCGGGGTGCTGGGTGCTCAGTACTCAGGGTGCTGGGTGCTCAGTACTCAGGGTGCTCAGTGCTCAGTACTCAGGGTGCTCAGTGCTCAGTACTCAGTGTGCTCAGTACTCAGGGTGCTGGGTGCTCAGTGCTCGGGGTGCTGGGTGCTCAGTCCTCAGGTTGCTGGGTGCTCAGTGCTCAGGGTGCTCGGTGCTCAGTGCTCAGGGTGCTGGGTGCTCAGTACTCAGGGTGCTGGGTGCTCAGTGCTCGGGGTGCTGGGTGCTCAGTACTCAGGGTGCTGGGTGCTCAGTGCTCAGGGTGCTGGGTGCTCAGTGCTCAGGGTGCTCGGTGCTTAGTACTCAGGGTGCTGGGTGCTCAGTACTCAGGGTGCTGGGTGCTCAGTGCTCAGGGTGCTGGGTGCTCAGTGCTCAGGGTGCTGGGTGCTCAGTGCTCAGGGTGCTGGGTGCTCAGTACTCAGGGTGCTGGGTGCTCAGTTCTCGGGGTGCTGGGTGCTCAGTACTCAGGGAGCTGGGTGCTCAGTACTCAGGGTGCTGGGTGCTCAGTACTCGGGTGCTGGGTGCTCAGTGCTCAGGGTGCTGGGTGCTCAGTGCTTGGGGTGCTGGGTGCTCAGGGCTCAGTACTCAGGGTGCTGGGGGCTCAGTGCTCGGGGTGCTGGGTGCTCAGTGCTCAGTACTCAGGGTGCTGGGTGCTCAGTGCTCAGGGTGCTGGGTGCTCAGTGCTCAGGGTGCTGGGTGCTCAGTGCTCAGGGTGCTGGGTGCTCAGTACTCAGGGTGCTCGGTGCTTAGTACTCAGGGTGCTGGGTGCTCAGTACTCCGGGTGCTGGGTGCTCAGTGCTCAGTACTCAGGGTGCTGGGTGCTCAGTACTCAGGGTGCTGGGTGCTCAGTGCTCGGGGTGCTGGGTGCTCAGTGCTCGGGGTGCTCGGTGCTCAGTACTCAGGGTGCTGGGTGCTCAGTGTTCAGGGTGCTCAGTACTAAGGGTGCTGTGTGTTCAGTGCTCAGGGTGCTGGGTGCTCAGTACTCAGGGTGCTCGGTGCTGAGTACTCAGGGTGCTGGGTGCTCAGTACTCCGGGTGCTGGGTGCTCAGTGCTCGGGGTGCTCAGTGCTCAGTGCTCAAGGTGCTGGGTGCTCAGTACTCAGGGTGATCATTGCTCAGGGTGCTGGGTGCTCAGTACTCAGGGTGCTGGGTGCTCAGTACTCAGGGTGCTCAGTGCTCAGTACTCAGGGTGCTCAGTGCTCAGTACTAAGGGTGCTCAGTGCTCAGGGTGCTGGGTGCTCAGTGTTCGATGTGCTCGGTGCTCAGTACTCAGGGTGCTGGGTGCTCAGTGCTCATGGTGCTGGGTGCTCAGTGCTCAGGGTGCTGGTTGCTCAGTGCTCAGGGTGCTGGGTGCTCAGTACTCAGGGTTTTCGGTGCTCAGTACTCCGGGTGCTCAGTGCTCAGTACTCAGGGTGCTGGGTGCTCAGTGCTCAGGGTGCTGGGTGCTCAGTACTCAGGGTGCTGGGTGCTCGGTGCTCAGTACGCTGGGTGCTCAGTACTCAGGTTGCTGGGTACTCAGTACTCAGGGTGCTGGGTGCTCAGTACTCAGGGTGCTCGGTACTCAGTACTCAGGGTGCTGGGTGCTCAGTGCTCAGGGTGCTGGGTGCTCAGTACTCAGGGTCCTGGGTGCTCAGTGCTCGGGGTGCTCGGTGCTCAGTACGCTGGGTGCTCAGTACTCAGGGTGCTGGGTGCTCAGTACTCAGGGTGCTGTGTGCTCAGTACTCAGGTTGCTGGGTGCTTAGTACTCAGGGTGCTGGGTGCTTAGTACTCAGGGTGCTGGCTGCTCAGTGCTCAGGGTGCTCGGTGCTCAGTGCTCGGGGTGCTGGGTGCTCAGTACTCAGGGTGCTCAGTTCTCAGTGCTCTGGGTGCTGGGTGCTCTATGCTCGGGGTGCTGGGTGCTCATTGCTCAGGGTGCTGGGTGCTCAGTTCTCAGGGTGCTCAGTGCTCAGTGCTCGGGGTGCTGGGTGCTCTGTGCTCGGGGTGCTGGGTGCTCAGTGCTCAGGGTGCTGGGTGCTCAGTGCTCAGGGTTCTGGGTGCTCAGTGCTCGGGGCGCTGGGTACTCAGTGCTCGGGGTGCTCGGAGCTCAGTACTCAGTGTGCTGGGTGCTCAGTGCTCGGGGTGCTCGGTGCTCAGTACTCAGGGTGCTGGATGCTCAGTGCTTGGGGTGCTCGGTGCTCAGTACGTTGGGTGCTCACTACTCAGGGTGCTGGGTGCTCAGTGCTCAGGGTGCTGGGTACTGAGTGCTCAGGGTGCTGGGTGCTCAGTGCTCAGGGTGCTGGGTGCTCAGTACTCAGGGTGCTGGGTGCGCAGTGCTCGGGGTGCTGGGTGCTCAGTGCTCAGGGTGCTGGGTGCTCAGTGCTCAGGGTGCTGGGTGCTCAGTACTCAGGGTGCTGGGTGATCAGTACTCGGGTGCTGGGTGCTCAGTGCTCAGAGTGCTGGGTGCTCAGTGCTCGGGGTGCTGGGTGCTCAGTCCTCAGTACTCAGGGTGCTGGGTGCTCAGTGCTCTTGGTGCTGGGTGCACAGTGCTCAGTACTCAGCGTGCTGGTTGCTCAGTGCTCAGGGTGCTGGGTGCTCAGTGCTCAGGGTGCTGGGTGCTCAGTGCTCAGGGTGCTGGGTGCTCAGTGCTCAGGGTGCTGGGTACTCAGTGCTCGGGGTGCTGGGTGCTCAGTACTCAGGGTGCTGGGTGCTCAGTACTCAGGGTGCTCAGTGCTCAGTACTCAGGGTGCTGGGTGCTCAGTGCTCAGGGTGCTCAGTGCTTAGTACTCAGGGTGCTGGGTGATCAGTACTCAGGGTGCTGGGTGCTCAGTGCTCAGGGTGCTGGGTGCTCAGTGCTCAGGGTGCTGGGTGCTCAGTACTCAGGGTGCTGGGTGCTCAGTTCTCGGGGTGCTGGGTGCTCAGTACTCAGGGAGCTGGGTGCTCAGTACTCAGGGTGCTGGGTGCTCAGTACTCGGGTGCTGGGTGCTCAGTGCTCAGGGTGCTGGGTGCTCAGTGCTCGGGGTGCTGGGTGCTCAGTGCTCAGTACTCAGAGTTCTGGGTGCTCAGTGCTCGGGGTGCTGGGTGGTCAGTGCTCAGTACTCAGGGTGCTGGGTGCTCAGTGCTCGGGGTGCTTGATGCTCAGTACTCAGGGTGCTGGGTGCTCAGTGCTCATTACACAGGGTGCTGGGTGCTCAGTGCTCGGGGTGCTGGGTGCTCAGTGCTCAGTACTCAGGGTGCTGGGTGCTCAGTGCTCGGGGTGCTTGATGCTCAGTACTCAGGGTGCTGGGTGCTCAGTGCTCAGGGTGCTGGGTGCTCAGTACTCAGTATGCTGGGTGCTCAGTGCTCGGGGTGCTCAGTACTCAGGGTGCTGTGTGTTCAGTGCTCAGGGTACTGGGTGCTCAGTACTCAGGGTGCTCAGTGCTCGGTGTGCTTGATGCTCAGTACTCAGGGTGCTGGGTGCTCAGTGCTCAGGGTGCTGGGTGATCAGTACTCAGGGTGCTGGGTGCTCAGTACTCAGTATGCTGGGTGCTCAGTGCTCGGGGTGCTCAGTACTCAGGGTGCTGGGTGTTCAGTGCTCAGGGTACTGGGTGCTCAGTACTCAGGGTGCTCAGTGCTTGGGGTGCTGGGTGCGCAGTACTCAGGGTGTTGGGTGCTCAGTACTCAGGGTGCTCAGTGCTTGGGGTGCTGGGTGCTCAGTACTCAGGGTGCTCAGTGCTTGGGGTTTTGGGTGCTCAGTATTCAGGGTGCTGGGTGCTCAGTGCTCAGGGTGCTGGGTGCTCAGTACTCAGGGTGCTGGGTGCTCATTACTCAGGGTGCTAGGTGCTCAGTGTTCGGGGTGCTGGGTGCTCAGTGCTCGGGGTGCTGGGTGCTCAGTGCTCAGGGTGCTGGGTGCTCAGTGTTCAGGTTTCTGGGTGCTCAGTGCTCGGGGCGCTGGGTGCTCAGTGCTCGGGGTGCTCGGAGCTCAGTACTCAGGGTGCTGGGTGCTCAATGCTCGGGGAGCTCGGTGCTGAGTACTCAGGGTGCTGGGTGCTCAATGCTCGGGGAGCTCGGAGCTCAGTACTCAGTGTGCTGGGTGCTCAGTGCTCGGGGTGCTCGGTGCTCAGTACTCAGGGTGCTGGGTGCTCAGTGCTCGGGGTGCTCGGTGCTCAGTACGTTGGGTGCTCACTACTCAGGGTGCTGGGTGCTCAGTGCTCAGGGTGCTGGGTGCTGAGTGCTCAGGGTGCTGGCTGCTCAGTGCTCAGGGTGCTGGGTGCTCAGTACTCAGGGTGCTGGGTGCGCAGTGCTCGGGGTGATGGGTGCTCAGTGCTCAGGGTGCTGGGTGCTCAGGGTGCTGGGTGCTCAGTACTCGGGGTGCTGGGTGCTCAGTACTCAGGGTGCTGGGTGCTCAGTACTCAGGGTGCTGGGTGCTCAGTACTCAGGGTGCTGGGTGATCAGTACTCATGTGCTGGGTGCTCAGTGCTCAGAGTGCTGGGTGCTCAGTGCTTGGGGTGCTGGGTGCTCAGTGCTCAGTACTCAGGGTGCTGGGTGCTCAGTGCTCTTGGTGCTGGGTGCACAGTGCTCAGTACTCAGCGTGCTGGGTGCTCAGTGCTCAGGGTGCTGGGTGCTCAGTGCTCAGGGTGCTGGGTGCTCAGTGCTCAGGGTGCTGGGTGCTCAGTGCTCAGGGTGCTGGGTACTCAGTGCTCGGGGTGCTGGGTGCTCAGTACTCAGGGTGCTGGGTGCTCAGTACTCAGGGTGCTCAGTGCTCAGTACTCAGGGCGCTCAGTGCTCAGTACTCAGGGTAATCTGTGCTCAGGGTGCTGGGTGCTCAGTGCTCGGGGTGCTGGGTGCTCAGTCCTCAGGGTGCTGGGTGCTCAGTGCTCAGGGTGCTCGGTGCTCAGTGCTCAGGGTGCTGGGTGCTCAGTACTCAGGGTGCTGGGTGCTCAGTGCTCGGTGTGCTGGGTGCTCAGTACTCAGGGTGCTGGGTGCTCAGTGCTCAGGGTGCTGGGTGCTCAGTGCTCAGGGTGCTCGGTGCTTAGTACTCAGGGTGCTGGGTGCTCAGTACTCGGGTGCTGGGTGCTCAGTGCTCAGGGTGCTGGGTGCTCAGTGCTTGGTGTGCTGGGTGCTCAGTGCTCAGTACTCAGGGTGCTGGGGGCTCAGAGCTCGGGGTGCTGGGTGCTCAGTGCTCAGTACTCAGGGTGCTGGGTGCTCAGTGCTCAGGGTGCTGGGTGCTCAGTGCTCAGGGTGCTGGGTGCTCAGTGCTCAGTACTCAGGGTGCTGGGTGCTCAGTACTCAGGGTGCTGGGTGCTCAGTGCTCGGGGTGCTGGGTGCTCAGTGCTCGGGGTGCTCGGTGCTCAGTACTCAGGGTGCTGGGTGCTCAGTGCTCGGGGTGCTCAGTACTCAGGGTGCTGTGTGTTCAGTGCTCAGGGTGCTGGGTGCTCAGTACTCAGGGTGCTCGGTGCTTAGTACTCAGGGTGCTGGGTGCTCAGTACTCCGGGTGCTGGGTGCTCAGTGCTCGGGGTGCTCAGTGCTCAGTGCTCAAGGTGCTGGGTGCTCAGTACTCAGGGTGATCATTGCTCAGGGTGCTGGGTGCTCAGTACTCAGGGTGCTGGGTGCTCAGTACTCAGGGTGCTCAGTGCTCAGTACTCAGGGTGCTCAGTGCTCAGTACTAAGGGTGCTCAGTGCTCAGGGTGCTGGGTGCTCAGTGTTCGGGGTGCTCGGTGCTCAGTACTCAGGGTGCTGGGTGCTCAGTGCTCATGGTGCTGGGTGCTCAGTGCTCAGGGTGCTGGTTGCTCAGTGCTCAGGGTGCTGGGTGCTCAGTACTCAGGGTTTCCGGTGCTCAGTACTCGGGGTGCTCAGTGCTCAGTACTCAGGGTGCTGGGTGCTCAGTGCTCAGGGTGCTGGGTGCTCAGTACTCAGGGTGCTGGGTGCTCGGTGCTCAGTACGCTGGGTGCTCAGTACTCAGGTTGCTGGGTACTCAGTACTCAGGGTGCTGGGTGCTCAGTACTCAGGGTGCTCGGTGCTCAGTACTCAGGGTGCTGGGTGCTCAGTGCTCCGGGTGCTGGGTGCTCAGTACTCAGGGTGCTGGGTGCTCAGTGCTCGGGGTGCTCGGTGCTCAGTACGCTGGGTGCACAGTACTCAGGGTGCTGGGTGCTCAGTACTCAGGGTGCTGTGTGCTCAGTACTCAGGGTGCTGGGTGCTTAGTACTCAGGGTGCTGGGTGCTTAGTACTCAGGGTGCTGGCTGCTCAGTGCTCAGGGTGCTCGGTGCTCAGTGCTCGGGGTGCTGGGTGCTCAGTACTCAGGGTGCTCAGTGCTCAGTGCTCTGGGTGCTGGGTGCTCTGTGCTCGGGGTGCTGGGTGCTCATTGCTCAGGGTGCTGGGTGCTCAGTACTCAGGGTGCTCAGTGCTCAGTGCTCGGGGTGCTGGGTGCTCAGTGCTCGGGGTGCTGGGTGCTCAGTGCTCAGGGTGCTGGGTGCTCAGTGCTCAGGGTTCTGGGTGCTCAGTGCTCGGGGCGCTGGGTACTCAGTGCTCGGGGTGCTCGGAGCTCAGTACTCAGTGTGCTGGGTGCTCAGTGCTCGGGGTGCTCGGTGCTCAGTACTCAGGGTGCTGGGTGCTCAGTGCTCGGGGTGCTTGGTGCTCAGTACGTTGGGTGCTCACTACTCAGGGTGCTGGGTGCTCAGTGCTCAGGGTGCTGGGTGCTGAGTGCTCAGGGTGCTGGGTGCTCAGTGCTCAGGGTGCTGGGTGCTCAGTACTCAGGGTGCTGGGTGCGCAGTGCTCGGGGTGCTGGGTGCTCAGTGCTCAGGGTGCTGGGTGCTCAGTGCTCAGGGTGCTGGGTGCTCAGAACTCGGGGTGCTGGGTGCTCAGTACTCAGGGTGCTGGGTGCTCAGTACTCAGGGTGCTGGGTGATCAGTACTCGGGTGCTGGGTGCTCAGTGCTCAGAGTGCTGGGTGCTCAGTGCTCGGGGTGCTGGGTGCTCAGTGCTCAGTACTCAGGGTGCTGGGTGCTCAGTGCTCTTGGTGCTGGGTGCACAGTGCTCAGTACTCAGGGTGCTGTGTGCTCAGTGCTCAGGGTGCTGGGTGCTCAGTGCTCAGTGTGCTGGGTGCTCAGTGCTCAGGGTGCTGGGTGCTCAGTGCTCAGGGTGCTGGGTACTCAGTGCTCGGGGTGCTGGGTGCTCAGTACTCAGGGTGCTGGGTGCTCAGTACTCAGGGTGCTCAGTGATCAGTACTCAGGGTGCTCAGTGCTCAGGGTGCTGGGTGCTCAGTGCTCGGGGTGCTGGGTGCTCAGTCCTCAGGGTGCTGGGTGCTCAGTGCTCAGGGTGCTCGGTGCTCAGTGCTCAGTGTGCTGGGTGCTCAGTACTCAGGGTGCTGGGTGCTCAGTGCTCGGGGTGCTGGGTGCTCAGTACTCAGGGTGCTGGGTGCTCAGTGCTCAGGGTGCTGGGTGCTCAGTGCTCAGGGTGCTCGGTGATTAGTACTCAGGGTGCTGGGTGCTCAGTACACAGGGTGCTGGGTGCTCAGTGCTCTGGGTGCTGGGTGCTCAGTGCTCAGGGTGCTGGGTGCTCAGTACTCAGGGTGCTGGGTGCTCAGTTCTCGGGGTGCTGGGTGCTCAGTACTCAGGGAGCTGGGTGCTCAGTACTCAGGGTGCTGGGTGCTCAGTACTCGGGTGCTGGGTGCTCAGTGCTCAGGTTGCTGGGTGCTCAGTGCTCGGGGTGCTGGGTGCTCAGTGCTCAGTACTCAGGGTGCTGTGGGCTCAGTGCTCGGGGTGCTGGGTGCTCAGTGCTCAGTACTCAGGGTGCTGGGTGCTCAGTGCTCCGGGAGCTGGGTGCTCAGTGCTCAGGGTGCTGGGTGCTCAGTACTCAGGGTGCTCAGTGCTTAGTACTCAGGGTGCTGGGTGCTCAGTACTCCGGGTGCTGGGTGCTCAGTGCTCAGTACTCAGGGTGCTGGGTGCTCAGTACTCAGGGTGCTGGGTGCTCAGTGCTCGGGGTGCTGGGTGCTCAGTGCTCGGGGTGCTCGGTGCTCAGTACTCAGGGTGCTGGGTGCTCAGTGCTCGGGGTGCTCAGTACTCAGGGTGCTGTGTGTTCAGTGCTCAGGGTGCTGGGTGCTCAGTACTCAGGGTGCTCGGTGCTTAGTACTCAGGGTGCTGGGTGCTCAGTACTCCGGGTGCTGGGTGCTCAGTGCTCGGGGTGCTCGGTGCTCAGTGCTCAAGGTGCTGGGTGCTCAGTACTCAGGGTGATCATTGCTCAGGGTGCTGGGTGCTCAGTACTCAGGGTGCTGGGTGCTCAGTACTCAGGGTGCTCAGTGCTCAGTACTCAGGGTGCTCAGTACTCAGTACTAAGGGTGCTCAGTGCTCAGGGTGCTGGGTGCTCAGTGTTCGGGGTGCTCGGTGCTCAGTACTCAGGGTGCTGGGTGCTCAGTGCTCATGGTGCTGGGTGCTCAGTGCTCAGGGTGCTGGTTGCTCAGTGCTCAGGGTGCTGGGTGCTCAGTACTCATGGTGCTCGGTGCTCGGTGTGCTGGGTGCTCAGTGCTCGGGGTTTTCGGTGCTCAGTACTCGGGGTGCTCAGTGCTCAGTACTCAGGGTGCTGGGTGCTCAGTGATCAGGGTGCTGGGTGCTCAGTACTCAGGGTGCTGGGTGCTCGGTGCTCAGTACGCTGGGTGCTCAGTACTCAGGTTGCTGGGTGCTCAGTACTCAGGGTGCTGGGCGCTCAGTACTCAGGGTGCTCGGTGCTCAGTACTCAGGGTGCTGGGTGCTCAGTGCTCAGGGTGCTGGGTGCTCAGTACTCAGGGTGCTGGGTGCTCAGTGCTCGGGGTGCTCGGTGCTCAGTACGCTGGGTGCTCAGTACTCAGGGTGCTGGGTGCTCAGTACTCAGGGTGCTGTGTGCTCAGTACTCAGGGTGCTGGGTGCTTAGTACTCAGGGTGCTGGGTGCTTAGTACTCAGGGTGCTGGCTGCTCAGTGCTCAGGGTGCTCGGTGCTCAGTGCTCGGGGTGCTGTGTGCTCAGTACTCAGGGTGCTGGGTGCTCAGTACTCAGGGTGCTCGGTGCTCAGTACTCAGGGTGCTGGGTGCTCAGTGCTCAGGGTGCTGGGTGCTCAGTACTCAGGGTGCTGGGTGCTCAGTGCTCGGGGAGCTCGGTGCTCAGTACGCTGGGTGCTCAGTGCTCAGGGTGCTCGGTGCTCAGTACTCAGGGTGCTGGGTGCTCAGTGCTCGGGGTGCTGGATGCTGAGTACTCAGGGTGCTGGGTGCTCAGTGCTCAGGGTGCTGGGTCTTCAGTACTCAGGGTGCTGGGTGCTCAGTACTCAGTATGCTGGGTGGTCAGTGCTCAGGGTGCTCAGTACTCAGGGTGCTGTGTGTTCAGTGCTCAGGGTACTGGGTGCTCAGTACTCAGGTTGCTCAGTGCTTGGGGTGCTGGGTGCTCAGTACTCAGGGTGCTGGGTGCTCAGTACTCAGGGTGCTCAGTGCTTGGGGTGCTGGGTGCTCAATACTCAGGGTGCTCATTGCTTGGGGAGTTGGGTGCTCAGTACTCAGGGTGCTGGGTGCTCAGTGCTCAGGGTGCTGGGTGCTCAGTACTCAGGGTGCTGGGTGCTCAGTAGTCAAGGTGCTGGGTGCTCTGTGCTCGGGGTGCTGGGTGCTCAGTGCTCAGTGTTCTGGGTGCTCAGTGCTCGGGGCGCTGGGTGCTCAGCGCTCGGGGTGCTCGGTGCTCAGTACGTTGGGTGCTCACTACTCACCGTGCTGGGTGCTCAGTGCTCAGGGTGCTGGGTGCTCAGTGCTCAGGGTGCTGGGTGCTCAGTGCTCAGGGTGCTGGGTGCTCAGTACTCAGGGTGCTGGGTGCGCAGTGCTCGGGGTGCTGGGTGCTCAGTGCTCAGGGTGCTGGGTTCTCAGTGCTCAGGGTGCTGGGTGCTCAGTACTCGGGGTGCTGGGTGCTCAGTACTCAGGGTGCTGGGTGCCCAGTACTCAGGGTGCTGGGTGATCAGTACTCGGGTGCTGGGTGCTCAGTGCTCGGGGTGCTGGGTGCTCAGTGCTCAGTGCTCAGGGTGCGGGGTGCTCAGTGCTCGGGGTGCTGGGTGCACAGTGCTCAGTACTCAGGGTGCTGGGTGCTCAGTGCTCAGGGTGCTGGGTACTCAGTGCTCGGGGTGCTGGGTGCTCAGTACTCAGGGTGCTGGGTGCTCAGTACTCAGGGTGCTCAGTGCTCAGTACTCAGGGTGCTCAGTGCTCAGTACTCAGGGTGCTCAGTGCTCAGGGTGCTGGGTGCTCAGTGCTCGGGGTGCTGGGTGCTCAGTCCTCAGCGTGCTGGGTGCTCAGTGCTCAGGTTGCTCGGTGCTCATTGCTCAGGGTGCTGGGTGCTCAGTACTCAGGGTGCTGGGTGCTCAGTGCTCAGGGTGCTGGGTGCTCAGTGCTCAGGGTGCTCGGTGCTTAGTAATCGGGGTGCTGGGTGCTCAGTACTCAGGGTTCTGGGTGCTCAGTGCTCAGGGTGCTGGGTGCTCAGTGCTCAGGGTGCTGGGTGCTCAGTACTCAGGGTGCTGGGTGCTCAGTGCTCAGGGTGCTTGGTGCTCAATTCTCAGGGTGCTGGGTGCTCAGTGCTCGGGGTGCTGGGTGCTCAGTGCTCGGGGTGCTCGTTGCTCAGTACTCAGGGTGCTGGGTGCTCAGTGCTCGGGGTGCTCAGTACTCAGGGTGCTGTGTGTTCAGTGCTCAGGGTGCTGGGTACTCAGTACTCAGGGTGCTCGGTGCTTAGTACTCAGGGTGCTGGGTGCTCAGTACTCCGGGTGCTGGGTGCTCAGTGCTCGGGGTGCTCTGTGCTCAGTGCTCAATGTGCTGGGTGCTCAGTACTCAGGGTGATCATTGCTCAGGGTGCTGGGTGCTCAGTTCTCAGGGTGCTGGGTTCTCAGTACTCAGAGTGCTCAGTGCTCAGTACTCAGGGTGCTCAGTGCTCAGTACTAAGGGTGCTCAGTGATCAGGGTGCTGGGTGCTCAGTGCTCGGGGTGCTCGGTTCTCAGTACTCAGGGTGCTGGGTGCTCAGTGCTCAGGGTGCTGGGTGCTCAGTGCTCAGGGTGCTGGTTGCTCAGTGCTCAGGGTGCTGGGTGCTCAGTACTCAGGGTGCTCGGTGCTCGGGGTGCTGGGTGCTCAGTGCTCAGTACTCAGGGTGCTGGGTGCTCAGTGCTCAGGGTGCTGCGTGCTCAGTACTCAGGGTGCTGGGTGCTCGGTGCTCAGTACGCTGGGTGCTCAGTACTCAGGGTGCTGGGTGCTCAGTACTCAGGGTGCTGGGTGCTCAGTACTCAGGGTGTTCGGTGCTCAGTACTCAGGGTGCTGGGTGCTCAGTGCTCAGGGTGCTGGGTGCTCAGTACTCAGGGTGCTGGGTGCTCAGTGCTCGGGGTGCTCGGTGCTCAGTACGCTGGGTACTCAGTACTCAGGGTACTGGGTGCTCAGTACTCAGGGTGCTGGGTGCTCAGTACTCAGGGTGCTGGGTGCTTAGTACTCAGGGTGCTGGGTGCTTAGTACTCAGGGTGCTGGGTGCTCAGTGCTCAGGGTGCTCGGTGCTCAGTGCTCGGGGTGCTTAGTGCTCAGTACTCAGGGTGCTCAGTGCTCAGTGCTCTGGGTGCTGGGTGCTCAGTGCTCGGGGTGCTGGGTGCTCATTGCTCAGGGTGCTGGGTGCTCAGTACTCAGGGTGCTCAGTGCTCAGGATGCTGGGTGCTCATTGCTCGGGGTGCTGGGTACTCAGTGCTCAGTACACAGGGTGCTGGGTGCTCAGTGCTC
Source organism: Microtus oregoni (assembly GCF_018167655.1). Classification (NCBI taxonomy): domain Eukaryota; kingdom Metazoa; phylum Chordata; class Mammalia; order Rodentia; family Cricetidae; genus Microtus; species Microtus oregoni. Next base: position 284,204 of record NW_024543284.1, on the reverse strand, counting down.
GGGGTGCTGGGTGCTCAGTGCTCAGTACTCAGGGTGCTGGGTGCTCAGTGCTCGGGGTGCTGGATGCTCAGTACTCAGGGTGCTGGGTGCTCAGTGCTCAGGGTTCTGGGTGCTCAGTACTCAGGGTGCTGGGTGCTCAGTACTCAGTATGCTGGGTGCTCAGTGCTCGGGGTGCTCAGTACTCAGGGTGCTGTGTGTTCAGTGCTCAGGGTACTGGGTGCTCAGTACTCAGGGTGCTCAGTGCTTGGGGTGCTGGGTGCGCAGTACTCAGGGTGTTGGGTGCTCAGTACTCAGGGTGCTCAGTGCTTGGGGTGCTGGGTGCTCAGTACTCAGGGTGCTCAGTGCTTGGGGTGTTGGGTGCTCAGTACTCAGGGTTCTGGGTGCTCAGTGCTCAGGGTGCTGGGTGCTCAGTACTCAGGGTGCTGGGTGCTCATTACTCAGGGTGCTAGGTGCTCAGTGCTCGGGGTGCTGGGTGCTCAGTGCTCGGGGTGCTGGGTGCTCTGTGCTCAGGGTGCTGGGTGCTCAGTGCTCAGGTTTCTGGGTGCTCAGTGCTCGGGGCGCTGGGTGCTCAGTGCTCGGGGTGCTCTTAGCTCAGTACTCAGGGTGCTGGGTGCTCAGTGCTCGGCGTGCTGGGTGCTGAGTACTCAGGGTGCTGGGTGCTCAGTTCTCGGGGTGCTCGGTGCTCAGTACGTTGGGTGCTCACTACTCAGGGTGCTGGGTGCTCAGTGCTCAGGGTGCTGGGTGCTCAGTGCTCAGGGTGCTGGGTGCTCAGTGATCATGGTGCTGGGTGCTCAGTACTCAGGGTGCTGGGTGCGCAGTGCTCGGGGTGCTGGGTGCTCAGTGTTCAGGGTGCTGGGTGCTCAGTGCTCAGGGTGCTGGGTGCTCAGTACTCGGGGTGCTGGGTGCTCAGTACTCAGGGTGCTGGGTGCTCAGTACCCTGGGTGCTGGGTGATCAGTACTCGGGTGCTGGGTGCTCAGTGCTCAGAGTACTGGGTGCTCAGTGCTCGGGGTGCTGGGTGCTCAGTGCTCAGTACTCAGGGTGATGGGCGCTCAGTGCTCAGGGTGCTGGGTGCTCAGTGCTCAGGGTGCTGGGTGCTCAGTGCTCAGGGTGCTGGGTACTCAGTGCTCGGGGTTCTGGGTGCTCAGTACTCAGGGTGCTGTGTGCTCAGTACTCAGGGTGCTCAGTGCTCAGTACTCAGGGTGCTCAGTGCTCAGTACTCAGGGTGCTCAGTGCTCAGGGTGCTGGGTGCTCAGTGCTCGGGGTGCTGGGTGCTCAGTCCTCAGGGTGCTGGGTGCTCAGTGCTCAGGGTGCTGGGTGCTCAGTGCTCAGGGTGCTGGGTGCTCAGTGCTCAGGTTTCTGGGTGCTCAGTGCTCGGGGCGCTGGGTGCTCAGTGCTCGGGGTGCTCGGAGCTCAGTACTCAGGGTGCTGGGTGCTCAGTGCTCGGGGTGCTGGGTGCTGAGTACTCAGGGTGCTGGGGGCTCAGTGCTCGGGGTGCTCGGTGCTCAGTACGTTGGGTGCTCACTACTCAGGGTGCTGGGTGCTCAGTGCTCAGGGTGCTGGGTGCTCAGTGCTCAGGGTGCTGGGTGCTCAGTACTCAGGGTGCTGGGTGCGCAGTGCTCGGGGTGCTGGGTGCTCAGTGCTCAGGGTGCTGGGTGCTCAGTGCTCAGGGTGCTGGGTGCTCAGTACTCGGGGTGCTGGGTGCTCAGTACTCAGGGTGCTGTGTGCTCAGTACTCAGGGTGCTGGGTGATCAGTACTCGGGTGCTGGGCGCTCAGTGCTCAGAGTACTGGGTTCTCAGTGCTCGGGTTGCTGGGTGCTCAGTGCTCAGTACTCAGGGTGCTGGGTGCTCAGTGCTCAGGGTGCTGGGTGATCAGTGCTCAGGGTGCTGGGTGCTCAATGCTCAGGGTGCTGGGTACTCAGTGCTCGGGGTGCTGGGTGCTCAGTACTCAGGGTGCTGGGTGCTCAATACTCAGGGTGCTCAGTGCTCAGTACTCAGGGTGCTCAGTGCTCAGTACTCAGGGTGCTCAGTGCTCAGGGTGCTGGGTGCTCAGTGCTCGGGGTGCTGGGTGCTCAGTCCTCAGGGTGCTGGGTGCTCAGTGCTCAGGGTGCTCGGTGCTCAGTGCTCAGGGTGCTGGGTGCTCAGTACTCAGGATGCTGGGTGCTCAGTTCTCGGGGTGCTGGGTGCTCAGTACTCAGGGTGCTGGTTGCACACTGCTCAGGGTGCTGGGTGCTCAGTGCTCAGGGTGCTCGGTGCTTAGTACTCAGGGTGCTGGGTGCTCAGTACTCAGGGTGCTGGGTGCTCAGTGCTCAGGGTGCTGGGTGCTCAGTGCTCAGGGTGCTGGGTGCTCAGTACTCAGGGTGCTGGGTGCTCAGTACTCGGGGTGGTGGGTGCTCAGTACTCAGGGAGCTGGGTGCTCAGTACTCGGGGTGGTGGGTGCTCAGTACTCAGGGAGCTGGGTGCTCAGTACTCAGGGTGATGGGTGCTCAGTACTCGGGTGCTGGGTGCTCAGGGCTCAGGGTGCTGGGTGCTCAGTGCTCGGGGTGCTGGTTGCTCAGTGCTCAGTACTCAGGGTGCTGGGGGCTCAGTGCTCGGGGTGCTGGGTGCTCAGTGCTCAGTACTCAGGGTGCTGGGTGCTCAGTGCTCAGGGTGCTGGGTGCTCAGTGCTCACGGTGCTGGGTGCTCAGTACTCAGGGTGCTCGGTGCTTAGTACTCAGGGTGCTGGGTGCTCAGTACTCCGGGTGCTGGGTGCTCAGTGCTCAGTACTCAGGGTGCTGGGTGCTCAGTACTCAGGGTGCTGGGTGCTCAGGGCTCGGGGTGCTGGGTGCTCAGTGCTCGGGGTGCTCGGTGCTCAGTACTCAGGGTGCTGGGTGCTCAGTGCTCGGGGTGCTCAGTACTCAGGGTGCTGTGTGTTTAGTGCTCAGGGTGCTGGGTGCTCAGTACTCAGGGTGCTCGGTGCTTAGTACTCAGGGTGCTGGGTGCTCAGTACTCCGGGTGCTGGGTGCTCAGTACTCAGGGTGATCATTGCTCAGGGTGCTGGGTGCTCAGTACTCAGGGTGCTGGGTGCTCAGTACTCAGGGTGCTCAGTGCTCAGTACTCAGTGTGCTCAGTGCTCAGTACTATGGGTGCTCAGTGCTCAGGGTGCTGCGTGCTCAGTGCTCAGGGTGCTGGGTGCTCAGTACTCAGGGTGCTCGGTGCTCGGGGTGCTGGGTGCGTAGTGCTCGGGGTTTTCGGTGCTCAGTACTCGGGGTGCTCAGTGCTCAGTACTCAGGGTGCTGGGTACTCAGTGATCAGGGTGTTGGGTGCTCAGTACTCAGGGTGCTGGGTGCTCGGTGCTCAGTACGCTGGGTGCTCAGTACTCAGGTTGCTGGGTGCTCAGTACTCAGGGTGCTGGGTGCTCAGTACTCAGGGTGCTCGGTGCTCAGTACTCAGGGTGCTGGGTGCTCAGTGCTCAGGGTGCTGGGTGCTCAGTACTCAGGGTGCTGGGTGCTCAGTGCTCGGGGTGCTGGGTGCTCAGTACTCAGGGTGCTCAGTGCTCAGTGCTCTGGGTGCTGGGTGCTCTGTGCTCGGGGTGCTGGGTGCTCATTGCTCAGGGTGCTGGGTGCTCAGTACTCAGGGAGCTCAGTGCTCAGGTTGCTGGGTGCTCAGTGCTCGGGGTGCTGGGTACTCAGTCCTCAGAACACAGGGTGCTGGGTGCTCAGTGCTCGGGGTGCTGGGTGCTCAGTACTCAGGGTGCTGGTTGCTCAGTGCTCGGGTTGCTGGATGCTGAGTACTCAGGGTGCTGGGTGCTCAGTGCTCAGGGTGCTGGGTGCTCAGTACTCAGGGTGCTGGGTGCTCAGTACTCAGTATGCTGGGTGCTCAGTGCTCAGGGTGCTCAGTACTCAGGGTGCTGTGTGTTCAGTGCTCAGGGTACTGGGTGCTCAGTACTCAGGGTGCTCAGTGCTTGGGATGCTGGGTGCTCAGTACTCAGGGTGCTGGGTGATCAGTACTCAGGGTGCTCAGTGCTTGGGGTGCTGGGTGCTCAGTACTCAGGGTGCTCATTGCTTGGGGTGTTGGGTGCTCAGTACTCAGGGTACTGGGTGCTCAGTTCTCAGGGTTCTGGGTGCTCAGTACTCAGGGTGCTGGGTGCTCAGAACTCATGGTGCTGGGTGCTCTGTGCTCGTGGTGCTGGGTGCTCAGTGCTCAGGGTGCTTTGTGCTCAGTGCTCCGGGTGCTGGGTGCTCAGTGCTCAGGGTTCTGGGTGCTCAGTGCTCGGGGCGCTGGGTGCTCAGTGCTCGGGATGCTCGGAGCTCAGTACTCAGGGTGCTGGGTGCTCAGTGCTCGGGGTGCTCGGTGCTCAGTACGTTGGGTGCTCACTACTCACCGTGCTGGGTGCTCAGTTCTCAGGGTGCTGGGTGCTCAGTACTCAGGGTGCTGGGTGCACAGTACTCAGGGTGCTGGGTGCTCAGTGCTCAGGGTGCTGGGTGCTCAGTACTCAGGGTGCTGGGTGCTCAGTGCTCGGGGTGCTCGGTGCTCAGTACTCTTGGTGCTGGGTGATCAGTACTCTGGGTGCTGGGTGCTCAGTGCTCGGGGTGCTCGGTGCTCAGTACTCGGGGTGCTGGGTGCTCAGTACTCAGGCTGCTGGGTGCTAAGTACTCAGGGTGCTGGGTGCTCAGTACTCAGGGTGCTGGGTGCTCAGTGCTCAGGGTGCTGGGTGCTCAGTACTCAGGGTGCTGGGTGCTCAGTGCTCAGGGTGCTGGGTGCTCAGTACTCAGGGTGCTCAGTACTCAGGGTGCTGGGTGCTCAGTACTCAGAGTGCTCAGTACTCAGGGTGCTGGGTGCTCAGTGCTCGGGGTGCTGGGTGCTCAGTACTCAGGGTGCTCAGTACTCAGGGTGCTGGGTGCTCAGTGCTCGGGGTGCTGGGTGCTCAGTGCTCTTGTTGATCGGTGCTCAGTACTCAGGATGCTGGGTGCTCAGTACTCAGGGTGCTGGGTGCTCAGTACTCAGGGTGCTGGGTGCTCAGTCCTCAGGGTGCTCAGTGCTCAGGGTGCTGGGTGCTCAGTGCTCAGGGTGCTCTGTGCTCAGTAATCAGGGTGCTGGGTGCTCAGTACTCAGGGTGTTGGGTTCTCAGTGCTCAGGGTGCTCAGTGCTCAGTACTCAGGGTGCTGGGTGCTCAGTACTTAGGGTGCTGGGTGCTCAGTGCTCGGGGTACTCGATGCTCAGTACTCAAGGTGCTGGCTGCTCAGTGCTCACGGTGCTGGGTGCTCAGTCCTCGGGGTGCTCCGTGCTCAGTGCTCAGGGTGCTGGGTGCTCAGTACTCAGGGTCCTCGGTGCTCAGTTCTAAGGGTGGTCAGTGCTCAGTACTCAGGGTGCTCAGTGCTCGGGGTGCTGGGTGCTCAGTGCTCAGGGTGCTGGGTGCTCAGTGCTCGGGGTGTTGGGTGCTCAGTGCTCAGGGTGCTGGGTGCTCAGTACTCAGGGTGCTCGCTGCTCAGTACTCAGGGTGCTGGGTGCTCAGTGCTCAGGGTACTGGGTGCTCAGTACTCAGGGTGCTGGGTGCTCAGTGCTCGGGGTGCTGGGTGCTCAGTACTCAGGGTGCTGGTTGCTCAGTGCTCAGGGTGATCGGTGCTCAGTACTCAGGGTGCTCAGTACTCAGGGTGCTGGGTGCTCAGTGCTGAGGGTGCTGGGGGCTCTGTGATCGGGGTGCTAGGTGCTCAGTACTCAGGGTACTGCGTGCTCAGTGCTCGGGGTGCTGGGTTCTCAGTGCTCAGGGTGCTGGGTGCTCAGTACTCGGGGTGCTCGTTGCTCAGTACTCAGGGTGCTGGGTGCACAGTACTCAGGGTGCTGGGTGCTCAGTACTCAGGGTCCTGGGTGCTCAGTGCTCAGGGTGCTCGCTGCTCAGTACTCAGGGTGCTGGGTGCTCAGTGCTCATGGTGCTCGCTGCTCAGTACTCAGGGTGCTGGGTGCTCATTGCTCAGGGTGATCGGTGCTCAGTACTCAGGGTGCTGGGTGCTCAGTGCTCAGGGTGCTGGGTGCTCAGTACTCAGGGTGCTGGGTGCTCAGTGCTCGGGGTGCTCGGTGCTCAGTACGCTGGGTGCTCAGTACTCAGGGTACTGGGTGCTCAGTACTCAGGGTGCTGGGTGCTCAGTACTCAGGGTGCTGGGTGCTTAGTATTCAGGGTGCTGGGTGCTTAGTACTCAGGGTGCTGTGTGCTCAGTGCTCAGGGTGCTCGGTGCTCAGTGCTCGGGGTGCTGGGTGCTCAGTACTCAGGGTGCTCAGTGCTCAGTGCTCTGGGTGCTGGGTGCTCAGTGCTCGGGGTGCTGGGTGCTCATTGCTCAGGGTTCTGGGTGCTCAGTACTCAGGGTGCTCAGTGCTCAGGGTGCTGGGTGCTCAGTGCTCGGGGTGCTGGGTACTCAGTGCTCAGTACACAGGGTCCTGGGTGCTCAGTGCTCGGGGTGCTGGGTGCTCAGTGCTCAGTACTCAGGGTGCTGGGTGCTCAGTGCTCGGGGTGCTGGATGCTCAGTACTCAGGGTGCTGGGTGCTCAGTGCTCAGGGTGCTGGGTGCTCAGTACTCAGGGTGCTGGGTGCTCAGTTCTCAGTATGCTGGGTGCTCAGTGCTCGGGGTGCTCAGTATTCAGGGTGCTGTGTGTTCAGTGCTCAGGGTACTGGGTGCTTAGTACTCAGGGTGCTCAGTGCTTGGGGTGCTGGGTGCTCAGTACTCAGGGTGTTGGGTGCTCAGTACTCAGGGTGCGCAGTGCTTGGGGTGCTGGGTGCTCAGTACTCAGGGTGCTCAGTGCTTGGGGTGTTGGGTGCTCAGTACTCAGGGTGCTGGGTGCTCAGTGCTCAGGGTGCTGGGTGCTCAGTACTCAGGGTGCTGGGTGCTCAGTACTCAGGGTGCTAGGTGCTCAGTGCTCGGGGTGCTGGGTGCTCAGTGCGCGGGGTGCTGGGTGCTCAGTGCTCAGGGTGCTGGGTGCTCAGTGCTCAGGTTTCTGGGTGCTCAGTGCTCGGGGCGCTGGGTGCTCAGTGCTCGGGGTGCTCGGAGCTCAGTACTCAGCGTGCTGGGTGCTCAGTGCTCGGGGTGCTGGGTGCTCAGTACTCAGGGTGCTGGGTGCTCAGTGCTCGGGGTGCTCGGTGCTCAGTACGTTGGGTGCTCACTACTCAGGGTGCTTGGTGCTCAGTGCTCAGGGTGCTGGGTGCTCAGTGCTCAGGGTGCTGGGTGCTCAGTGCTCAGGGTACTGGGTGCTCAGTACTCGGGGTGCTGGGTGCTCAGTGCTCAGGGTGCTGGGTGCTCAGTGCTCAGGGTGCTGGGTGCTCAGTACTCGGGGTGCTGGGTGCTCAGTACTCAGGGTGCTGGGTGCTCAGTACTCAGGGTGCTGGGTGCTCAGTGCTCAGGGTGCTCAGTGCTCAGTACTCAGGGTGCTGGGTGCTCAGTACTTAGGGTGCTGGGTGCTCAGTGCTCGGGGTGCACGATGCTCAGTACTCAAGGTGCTGGCTGCTCAGTGCTCACGGTGCTGGGTGCTCAGTCCTCGGGGTGCTCCGTGCTCAGTGCTCAGGGTGCTGGGTGCTCAGTACTCAGGGTGCTCGGTGCTCAGTTCTAAGGGTGGTCAGTGCTCAGTACTCAGGGTGCTCAGTGCTTAGTGCTCGGGGTGCTGGGTGCTCAGTGCTCAGGGTGCTGGGTGCTCAGTGCTAGGGGTGTTGGGTGCTCAGTGCTCAGGGTGCTGGGTGCTCAGTACTCAGGGTGCTCGCTGCGCAGTACTCAGGGTGCTGGGTGCTCAGTGCTCAGGGTACTGGGTGCTCAGTACTCAGGGTGCTGGGTGCTCAGTGCTCGGGGTGCTGGGTGCTCAGTACTCAGGGTGCTGGTTGCTCAGTGCTCAGGGTGATCGGTGCTCAGTACTCAGGGTGCTCAGTACTCAGGGTGCTGGGTGCTCAGTGCTGAGGGTGCTGGGTGCTCTGTGATCGGGGTTCTGGGTGCTCAGTACTCAGGGTGCTGCGTGCTCAGTGCTCGGGGTGCTGGGTTCTCAGTGCTCAGGGTGCTGGGTGCTCAGTACTCGGGGTGCTCGTTGCTCAGTACTCAGGGTGCTGGGTGCTCAGTGCTCATGGTGCTCGCTGCTCAGTACTCAGGGTGCTGGGTGCTCAGTGCTCAGGGTGATCGGTGCTCAGTGCTCAGTACTCAGGGTGCTGGGTCTCAGTGCTCGGGGTACTGGGTACTCAGTGCTCAGTACACAGGGTGCTGGGTGCTCAGTGCTCGGGGTGCTGGGTGCTCAGTGCTCAGTACTCAGGGTGCTGGGTGCTCACTGCTCGGGGTGCTGGGTGCTCAGTGCTCGGGGTGCTTGGTGCTCAGTACTCAGGGTGCTGGGTGCTCTGTGCTCAGGGTGCTGGGTGCTCAGTGCTCAGGGTGCTGGTTGCTCACTGCTCAGGGTGCTGGGTGCTCAGTACTCAGGGTGCTCGGTGCTCGGGGTGCTGGGTGCTCAGTGCTCAGTACTCAGGGTGCTGGGTGCTCAGTGCTCAGGGTGCTGGGTGCTCAGTACTCAGGGTGCTGGGTGCTTGGTGCTCAGTACGCTGGGTGCTCAGTACTCAGGGTGCTGGGTGCTCAGTACTCAGGGTGCTGGGTGCTCAGTACTCAGGGTGCTCAGTGCTCAGTACTCAGGGAGCTGGGTGCTCAGTGCTCAGGGTGCTGGGTGCTCAGTACTCAGGGTGCTGGGTGCTCAGTGCTCGGGGTGCTCGGTGCTCAGTACGCTGGGTGCTCAGTACTCAGGGTGCTGGGTGCTCAGTACTCAGGGTGCTGGCTGCTTAGTACTCAGCGTGCTGGGTGCTTAGTACTCAGGCTGCTGGGTGCTCAGTGCTCAGGGTGCTCGGTGCTCAGTGCTCGGGGTGCTGGCTGCTCAGTACTCAGGGTGCTCAGTGCTCAGTGCTCTGGGTGCTGGGTGCGCAGTGCTCGGGGTGCTGGGTGCTCATTGCTCAGGGTGCTGGGTGCTCAGTACTCAGGGTGCTCAGTGCTCAGCGTGCTGGGTGCTCAGTGCTCGGGGTGCTGGGTACTCAGTGCTCAGTACACAGGGTGCTGGGTGCTCAGTGCTCGGGGTGCAGGGTGCTCAGTGCTCAGTACTCAGGGTGCTGGGTGCTCAGTGCTCGGGGTGCTGGATGCTCAGTAATCAGGGTGCTGCGTGCTCAGTGCTCAGGGTGCTGGGTGCTCAGTACTCAGGGTGCTGGGTGCTCAGTTCTCAGTATGCTGGGTGCTCAGTGCTCGGGGTGCTCAGTATTCAGGGTGCTGTGTGTTCAGTGCTCAGGGTACTGGGTGCTCAGTACTCAGGGTGCTCAGTGCTTGGGGTGCTGGGTGCTCAGTACTCAGGGTGTTGGGTGCTCAGTACTCAGGGTGCTCAGTGCTTGGGGTGCTGGGTGCTCAGTACTCAGGGTGCTCAGTGCTTGGGGTGTTGGGTGCTCAGTACTCAGGGTGCTGGGTGCTCAGTGCTCAGGGTGCTGGGTGCTCATTACTCAGGGTGCTGGGTGCTCAGTACTCAGGGTGCTAGGTGCTCAGTGCTCGGGGTGCTCGATGCTCAGTACTCAAGGTGCTGGCTGCTCAGTGCTCACGGTGCTGGGTGCTCAGTCCTCGGGGTGCTCCGTGCTCAGTGCTCAGGGTGCTGGGTGCTCAGTACTCAGGGTGCTGGGTGCTCAGTGCTCGGGGTGCTCGGTGCTCAGTACTCAGGGTGCTCAGTGCTCAGTGCTCGGGGTGCTGGGTGCTCAGTGCTCAGGGTGCTGGGTGCTCAGTGCTCGGGGTGTTGGGTGCTCAGTGCTCAGGGTGCTGGGTGCTCAGTACTCAGGGTGCTCGCTGCTCAGTACTCAGGGTGCTGGGTGCTCAGTGCTCAGGGTACTGGGTGCTCAGTACTCAGGGTGCTGGGTGCTCAGTGCTCGGGGTGCTGGGTGCTCAGTACTCAGGGTGCTGGTTGCTCAGTGCTCAGGGTGATCGGTGCTCAGTACACAGGGTGCTCAGTACTCAGGGTGCTGGGTGCTCAGTGCTGAGGGTGCTGGGTGCTCTGTGATCGGGGTGCTGGGTGCTCAGTACTCAGGGTACTGCGTGCTCAGTGCTCGGGGTGCTGGGTTCTCAGTGCTCAGGGTGCTGGGTGCTCAGTACTCGGGGTGCTCGTTGCTCAGTACTCAGGGTGCTGGGTGCACAGTACTCAGGGTGCTGGGTGCTCAGTACTCAGGGTCCTGGGTGCTCAGTGCTCAGGGTGCTCGCTGCTCAGTACTCAGGGTGCTGGGTGCTCAGTGCTCATGGTGCTCGCTGCTCAGTACTCAGGGTGCTGGGTGCTCAGTGCTCAGGGTGATCGGTGCTCAGTACTCAGGGTGCTGGGTGCTCAGTGCTCAGGGTGCTGGGTGCTCAGTACTCAGGGTGCTGGGTGCTCAGTGCTCGGGGTGCTCGGTGCTCAGTACGCTGGGTGCTCAGTACTCAGGGTACTGGGTGCTCAGTACTCAGGGTGCTGGGTGCTCAGTACTCAGGGTGCTGGGTGCTTAGTATTCAGGGTGCTGGGTGCTTAGTACTCAGGGTGCTGTGTGCTCAGTGCTCAGGGTGCTCGGTGCTCAGTGCTCGGGGTGCTGGGTGCTCAGTACTCAGGGTGCTCAGTGCTCAGTGCTCTGGGTGCTGGGTGCTCAGTGCTCGGGGTGCTGGGTGCTCATTGCTCAGGGTGCTGGGTGCTCAGTACTCAGGGTGCTCAGTGCTCAGGGTGCTGGGTGCTCAGTGCTCGGGGTGCTGGGTACTCAGTGCTCAGTACACAGAGTGCTGGGTGCTCAGTGCTCGGGGTGCTGGGTGCTCAGTGCTCAGTACTCAGGGTGCTGGGTGCTCAGTGCTCGGGGTGCTGGATGCTCAGTACTCAGGGTGCTGGGTGCTCAGTGCTCAGGGTGCTGGGTCCTCAGTACTCAGGGTGCTGGGTGCTCAGTTCTCAGTATGCTGGGTGCTCAGTGCTCGGGGTGCTCAGTATTCAGGGTGCTGTGTGTTCAGTGCTCAGGGTACTGGGTGCTTAGTACTCAGGGTGCTCAGTGCTTGGGGTGCTGGGTGCTCAGTACTCAGGGTGTTGGGTGCTCAGTACTCAGGGTGCGCAGTGCTTGGGGTGCTGGGTGCTCAGTACTCAGGGTGCTCAGTGCTTGGGGTGTTGGGTGCTCAGTACTCAGGGTGCTGGGTGCTCAGTGCTCAGGGTGCTGGGTGCTCAGTACTCAGGGTGCTGGGTGCTCAGTACTCAGGGTGCTAGGTGCTCAGTGCTCGGGGTGCTGGGTGCTCAGTGCTCGGGGTGCTGGGTGCTCAGTGCTCAGGGTGCTGGGTGCTCAGTGCTCAGGTTTCTGGGTGCTCAGTGCTCGGGGCGCTGGGTGCTCAGTGCTCGGGGTGCTCGGAGCTCAGTACTCAGCGTGCTGGGTGCTCAGTACTCAGGGTGCTGGGTGCTCAGTGCTCGGGGTGCTCGGTGCTCAGTACGTTGGGTGCTCACTACTCAGGGTGCTTGGTGCTCAGTGCTCAGGGTGCTGGGTGCTCAGTGCTCAGGGTGCTGGGTGCTCAGTGCTCAGGGTGCTGGGTGCTCAGTACTCGGGGTGCTGGGTGCTCAGTGCTCAGGGTGCTGGGTGCTCAGTGCTCAGGGTGCTGGGTGCTCAGTACTCGGGGTGCTGGGTGCTCAGTACTCAGGGTGCTGGGTGCTCAGTACTCAGGGTGCTGGGTGCTCAGTGCTCAGGGTGCTCAGTGCTCAGTACTCAGGGTGCTGGGTGCTCAGTACTTAGGGTGCTGGGTGCTCAGTGCTCGGGGTGCACGATGCTCAGTACTCAAGGTGCTGGCTGCTCAGTGCTCACGGTGCTGGGTGCTCAGTCCTCGGGGTGCTCCGTGCTCAGTGCTCAGGGTGCTGGGTGCTCAGTACTCAGGGTGCTCGGTGCTCAGTTCTAAGGGTGGTCAGTGCTCAGTACTCAGGGTGCTCAGTGCTTAGTGCTCGGGGTGCTGGGTGCTCAGTGCTCAGGGTGCTGGGTGCTCAGTGCTCGGGGTGTTGGGTGCTCAGTGCTCAGGGTGCTGGGTGCTCAGTACTCAGGGTGCTCGCTGCTCAGTACTCAGGGTGCTGGGTGCTCAGTGCTCAGGGTACTGGGTGCTCAGTACTCAGGGTGCTGGGTGCTCAGTGCTCGGGGTGCTGGGTGCTCAGTACTCAGGGTGCTGGTTGCTCAGTGCTCAGGGTGATCGGTGCTCAGTACTCAGGGTGCTCAGTACTCAGGGTGCTGGGTGCTCAGTGCTGAGGGTGCTGGGTGCTCTGTGATCGGGGTTCTGGGTGCTCAGTACTCAGGGTGCTGCGTGCTCAGTGCTCGGGGTGCTGGGTTCTCAGTGCTCAGGGTGCTGGGTGCTCAGTACTCGGGGTGCTCGTTGCTCAGTACTCAGGGTGCTGGGTGCTCAGTGCTCATGGTGCTCGCTGCTCAGTACTCAGGGTGCTGGGTGCACAGTGCTCAGGGTGATCGGTGCTCAGTGCTCAGTACTCAGGGTGCTGGGTCTCAGTGCTCGGGGTACTGGGTACTCAGTGCTCAGTACACAGGGTGCTGGGTGCTCAGTGCTCGCGGTGCTGGGTGCTCAGTGCTCAGTACTCAGGGTGCTGGGTGCTCACTGCTCGGGGTGCTGGGTGCTCAGTGCTCGGGGTGCTTGGTGCTCAGTACTCAGGGTGCTGGGTGCTCTGTGCTCAGGGTGCTGGGTGCTCAGTGCTCAGGGTGCTGGTTGCTCACTGCTCAGGGTGCTGGGTGCTCAGTACTCAGGGTGCTCGGTGCTCGGGGTGCTGGGTGCTCAGTGCTCAGTACTCAGGGTGCTGGGTGCTCAGTGCTCAGGGTGCTGGGTGCTCAGTACTCAGGGTGCTGGGTGCTCGGTGCTCAGTACGCTGGGTGCTCAGTACTCAGGGTGCTGGGTGCTCAGTACTCAGGGTGCTGGGTGCTCAGTACTCAGGGTGCTCAGTGCTCAGTACTCAGGGAGCTGGGTGCTCAGTGCTCAGGGTGCTGGGTGCTCAGTACTCAGGGTGCTGGGTGCTCAGTGCTCGGGGTGCTCGGTGCTCAGTACGCTGGGTGCTCAGTACTCAGGGTGCTGGGTGCTCAGTACTCAGGGTGCTGGCTGCTTAGTACTCAGGATGCTGGGTGCTTAGTACTCAGGCTGCTGGGTGCTCAGTGCTCACGGTGCTGGGTGCTCAGTCCTCGGGGTGCTCCGTGCTCAGTGCTCAGGGTGCTGGGTGCTCAGTACTCAGGGTGCTCGGTGCTCAGTTCTAAGTTTGGTCAGTGCTCAGTACTCAGGGTGCTCAGTGCTCAGTGCTCGGGGTGCTGGGTGCTCAGTGCTCGGGGTGCTGGGTGCTCAGTACTCAGGGTGCTGGGTGCTCAGTTCTCAGGGTGCTGGGTGCTCAGTGCTCGGGTGCTCGGTGCTCAGTACGTTGGGTGCTCAGTACTCAGGGTGCTGGGTGCTCAGTGCTCAGGGTGCTGGGTGCTCAGTACTCAGGGTGCTGGGTGCTCAGTGCTCAGGGTGCTGGGTGTTCAGTGCTCGGGGTGTTGGGTGTTCAGTGCTCAGGGTGCTGGGTGCTCAGTACTCAGGGTGCTGGGTGCTCAGTACTCAGGGTGCTGGGTGCTCAGTGCTCAGGGTGCTGGGTGCTCAGTACTCAGGGTGCTGGGTGCTCAGTGCTCAGGGTGCTGGGTGCTCAGTACTCAGGGTGCTCAGTACTCAGGGTGCTGGGTGCTCAGTACTCAGGGTGCTCAGTACTCAGGGTGCTGGGTGCTCAGTGCTCGGGGTGCTGGGTGCTCAGTACTCAGGGTGCTCAGTACTCAGGGTGCTGGGTGCTCAGTGCTCAGGGTGCTGGGGGCTCAGTGCTCTTGGTGATCAGTGCTCAGTACTCAGGATGCTGGGTGCTCAGTACCCAGGGTGCTGGGTGCTCAGTACTCAGGGTGCTGGGTGCTCAGTCCTCAGGGTGCTCAGTGCTCAGGGTGCTGGGTGCTCAGTGCTCAGGGTGCTCGGTGCTCAGTACTCAGGGTGCTGGGTGCACAGTACTCAGGGTGCTGGGTTCTCAGTGCTCGGTGTGCTGGGTGCTCAGTGCTCAGGGTGCTCAGTGCTCAGTACTCAGGGTGCTGGGTGCTCAGTACTTAGGGTGCTGGGTGCTCAGTACTCAAGGTGCTCTCTGCTCAGTGCTCACGGTGCTGGGTGCTCAGTCCTCGGGGTGCTCCGTGCTCAGTGCTCAGGGTGCTGGGTGCTCAGTACTCAGGGTGCTCGGTGCTCAGTTCTAAGTTTGGTCAGTGCTCAGTACTCAGGGTGCTCAGTGCTCAGTGCTCGGGGTGCTGGGTGCTCAGTGCTCGGGGTGCTGGGTGGTCAGTACTCAGGGTGCTGGGTGCTCAGTTCTCAGGGTGCTGGGTGCTCAGTGCTCGGGTGCTCGGTGCTCAGTACGTTGGGTGCTCAGTACTCAGGGTGCTGGGTGCTCAGTGCTCAGGGTGCTGGGTGCTCAGTACTCAGGGTGCTGGGTGCTCAGTGCTCAGGGTGCTGGGTGCTCAGTGCTCGGGGTGTTGGGTGTTCAGTGCTCAGGGTGCTGGGTGCTCAGTACTCAGGGTGCTCGCTGCTCAGTACTCAGGGTGCTGGGTGCTCAGTGCTCAGGGTACTGGGTGCTCAGTACTCAGGGTGCTGGGTGCTCAGTGCTCGGGGTGCTGGGTGCTCAGTACTCAGGGTGCTGGTTGCTCAGTGCTCAGGGTGATAGGTGCTCAGTACTCAGGGTGCTCAGTACTCAGGGTGCTGGGTGCTCAGTGCTGAGGGTGCTGGGTGCTCTGTCATCGGGGTGCTGGGTGCTCAGTACTCAGGGTGCTGCGTGCTCAGTGCTCGGGGTGCTGGGTTCTCAGTGCTCAGGCTGCTGGGTGCTCAGTACTCTGGGTGCTCGGTGCTCAGTACTCAGGGTGCTGGGTGCTCAGTACTCAGGGTGCTGGGTGCTCAGTACTCAGGGTGCTCGCTGCTCAGTACTCAGGGTGCTGGGTGCTCAGTGCTCAGGGTGCTCGCTGCTCAGTACTCAGGGTGCTGGGTGCTCAGTGCTCAGGGTGCTCGCTGCTCAGTACTCAGGGTGCTGGGTGCTCAGTGCTCAGGGTGATCGGTGCTCAGTCCTCAGGGTTCTCAGTACTCAGGTTGCTGGGTGCTCAGTGCTCGGGTTGCTCAGTACTCCGGGCGCTGGGTGCTCAGTACTCAGGGTGCTGGGTGCTCAGTGCTCGGGGTGCTGGGTGCTCAGTGCTCGGGGTGCTGAATGCTCAGTGCTGAGGTTGCTGGGTGCTCTGTGATCGGGGTGCTGGGTGCTCAGTACTCAGGGAGCTCAGTGATCGGGGAGCTCGGTGCTCAGTACTCAGGGTGCTGGGTGCTCAGTACTCAGTGCTCGGGGTCCTGGGTGCTCCGTGCTCAGGGTGCTGGGTGCTCAGTGCTCGGGGTGCTGGGTGCTCAGTGCTCTTGGTGATCGGTGCTCAGTACTCAGGATGCTGGGTGCTCAGTACTCAGGGTGCTGGGTGCTCAATACTCAGGGTGCTGGGTGCTCAGTCCTCAGGGTGCTCAGTGCTCAGGGTGCTGGGTGCTCAGTGCTCAGGGTGCTCGGTGCTCAGTACTCAGGGTGCTGGGTGCTCAGTACTCAGGGTGCTGGGTGCTCAGTACTCAGGGTGCTGGGTGCTCAGTGCTCAGGGTGGTCAGTGCTCAGTACTCAGGGTGCTCAGTGCTCAGTACTTAGGGTGCTGGGTGCTCAGTGCTCGGGGTGCTCGATGCTCAGTACTCAAGGTGCTGGCTGCTCAGTTCTCAGGGTGCTGGGTGCTCAGTGCTCGGGTGCTCGGTGCTCAGTACGTTGTGTGCTCAGTACTCAGGGTGCTGGGTGCTCAGTGCTCAGGGTGCTGGGTGCTCAGTACTCAGGGTGCTGGGTGCTCAGTGCTCAGGGTGCTGGGTGCTCAGTGCTCGGGGTGTTGGGTGCTCAGTGCTCAGGGTGCTGGGTGCTCAGTACTCAGGGTGCTCGCTGCTCAGTACTCAGGGTGCTGGGTGCTCAGTGCTCAGGGTACTGGGTGCTCAGTACTCAGGGTGCTGGGTGCTCAGTACTCAGGGTGCTGGGTGCTCAGTACTCAGGGTGCTGGGTGCTCAGTACTCAGGGTGCTAGGTGCTCATTCTCGGGGTGCTTGGTGCTCAGTGCGCGGGGTGCTGGTTGCTCAGTAATCAGGGTGCTCGGTTCTCATTACTCAGGGTGCTGGGTGCTTATTCTCGGGGTGCTGGGTGCTCAGTGCTCGGGGTGCTGGGTGCTCAGTACTCAGGTTGCTGGGGGCTCAGTACTCAGGGTGCTGGGTGCTCAGTACTCAGGGTGATCTGTTCTCAGTACTCAGGGTGCTGGGTGCTCAGTGCTCGGGGTGCTGGGTGCTCAGTACTCAGGGTGCTGGGGGCTCAGTACTCAGGGTGCTGGGTGCTCAGTACTCAGGGTGATCTGTTCTCAGTACTCAGGGTGCTGGGTGCTCAGTGCTCGGGGTGCTGGGTGCTCAGTACTCGGGGTGCTCAGTGCTCAGTACTCAGCGTGCTGGGTGCTCAGTGCTCAGGTTGCTGGGTGCTCAGAGCTCGGGGTGCTGAGTGCTCAGTGCTGAGGGTGATGGGTGCTCAGTGCTCAGGGTGCTGGGTGCTCAGTACTCAGCATGCTCGGTGCTCAGTACTCAGGGTGCTCAGTGCTCAGTACTCAGCGTGCTGGGTGCTCAGTGCTCAGGGTCCCCGGTGCTCAGTACTCAGCGTCCTCAGTGCTCAGTACTCAGCGTGCTTTGTGCTCAGTGCTAAGGGTGCTGGGTGCTCAGTACTCAGGGTGCTGGGTGCTCAGTACTCAGGGTGCTGGGTGCTCAGTACGCAGGGTGCTGGGTGCTCAGTGCTCGGGGTGCTCGGTGATCAGTACTCAGGGTGCTGGGAGCTCAGTGCTCAGGGTGCTGGGTACTCAGTACTCAGGGTGCTGGGTGCTCAGTGCTCAGGGTGCTGGGTGCTCAGTGCTCAGGGTGCTGGGTGCTCAGTGTTCGGGGTCCTGGGTGCTCAGTGCTCGGGGTGCTGGGTGCTCAGGGCTCAGTGCTCAGGGTGCTGGGTGCTCAATGCACAGGGTGCTGGTTGCTCAGTACTCAGGGTGCTGGGTGCTCAGTACTCAGGGTGCTGGGTGCTCAGTGCTCAGGGTGCTGGGTGCTCAGTACTCAGGGTGCTGGGTGCTCAGTGCTCGGGGTGCTCGGTGCTCAGTACTCGGGGTGCTGGGTGCTCAGTACTCAGGGTGCTGGGTGCTAAGTACTCAGGGTGCTGGGTGCTCAGTACTCAGGGTGCTGGGTGCTCAGTGCTCAGGGTGCTGGGTGCTCAGTACTCAGGGTGCTGGGTGCTCAGTGCTCAGGGTGCTGGGTGCTCAGTACTCAGGGTGCTCAGTACTCAGGGTGCTGGGTGCTCAGTACTCAGGGTGCTCAGTACTCAGGGTGCTGGGTGCTCAGTGCTCGGGGTGCTGGGTGCTCAGTACTCAGGGTGCTCAGTACTCAGGGTGCTGGGTGCTCAGTGCTCGGGGTGCTGGGTGCTCAGTGCTCTTGGTGATCAGTGCTCAGTACTCAGGATGCTGGGTGCACAGTACCCAGGGTGCTGGGTGCTCAGTACTCAGGGTGCTGCGTGCTCAGTGCTCGGGGTGCTGGGTTCTCAGTGCTCAGGGTGCTGGGTGCTCAGTACTCTGGGTGCTCGGTGCTCAGTACTCAGGGTGCTGGGTGCTCAGTACTCAGGGTGCTGGGTGCTCAGTACTCAGGGTGCTCGCTGCTCAGTACTCAGGGTGCTGGGTGCTCAGTGCTCAGGGTGCTCGCTGCTCAGTACTCTGGGTGCTGGGTGCTCAGTGCTCAGGGTGCTCGCTGCTCAGTACTCAGGGTGCTGGGTGCTCAGTGCTCAGGGTGATCGGTGCTCAGTCCTCAGGGTTCTCAGTACTCAGGTTGCTGGGTGCTCAGTGCTCGGGTTGCTCAGTACTCCGGGTGCTGGGTGCTCAGTACTCAGGGTGCTGGGTGCTCAGTGCTCGGGGTGCTGGGTGCTCAGTGCTCGGGGTGCTGAATGCTCAGTGCTGAGGTTGCTGGGTGCTCTGTGATCGGGGTGCTGGGTGCTCAGTACTCAGGGAGCTCAGTGATCGGGGAGCTCGGTGCTCAGTACTCAGGGTGCTGGGTGCTCAGTACTCAGTGCTCGGGGTCCTGGGTGCTCCGTGCTCGGGGTGCTGGGTGCTCAGTGCTCGGGGTGCTGGGTGCTCAGTGCTCTTGGTGATCGGTGCTCAGTACTCAGGATGCTGGGTGCTCAGTACTCAGGGTGCTGGGTGCTCAAAACTCAGGGTGCTGGGTGCTCAGTCCTCAGGGTGCTCAGTGCTCAGGGTGCTGGGTGCTCAGTGCTCAGGGTGCTCGGTGCTCAGTACTCAGGGTGCTGGGTGCTCAGTACTCAGGGTGCTGGGTGCTCAGTACTCAGGGTGCTGGGTGCTCAGTGCTCAGGGTGGTCAGTGCTCAGTACTCAGGGTGCTCAGTGCTCAGTACTTAGGGTGCTGGGTGCTCAGTGCTCGGGGTGCTCGATGCTCAGTACTCAAGGTGCTGGCTGCTCAGTTCTCAGGGTGCTGGGTGCTCAGTGCTCGGGTGCTCGGTGCTCAGTACGTTGTGTGCTCAGTACTCAGGGTGCTGGGTGCTCAGTGCTCAGGGTGCTGGGTGCTCAGTACTCAGGGTGCTGGGTGCTCAGTGCTCAGGGTGCTGGGTGCTCAGTGCTCGGGGTGTTGGGTGCTCAGTGCTCAGGGTGCTGGGTGCTCAGTACTCAGGGTGCTCGCTGCTCAGTACTCAGGGTGCTGGGTGCTCAGTGCTCAGGGTACTGGGTGCTCAGTACTCAGGGTGCTGGGTGCTCAGTACTCAGGGTGCTGGCTGCTCAGTACTCAGGGTGCTCGGTGCTCAGTACTCAGGGTGCTAGGTGCTCATTCTCGGGGTGCTTGGTGCTCAGTAATCAGGGTGCTCGGTTCTCATTACTCAGGGTGCTGGGTGCTTATTCTCGGGGTGCTGGGTGCTCAGTGCTCGGGGTGCTGGGTGCTCAGTACTCAGGTTGCTGGGGGCTCAGTACTCAGGGTGCTGGGTGCTCAGTA
The DNA here is from genome assembly GCF_018167655.1 of Microtus oregoni. Classification (NCBI taxonomy): domain Eukaryota; kingdom Metazoa; phylum Chordata; class Mammalia; order Rodentia; family Cricetidae; genus Microtus; species Microtus oregoni. The sequence continues at coordinate 265,130 of NW_024543284.1, read as the reverse complement.
CTCAGGGTGATCTGTTCTCAGTACTCAGGGTGCTGGGTGCTCAGTGCTCGGGGTGCTGGGTGCTCAGTACTCAGGGTGCTGGGGGCTCAGTACTCAGGGTGCTGGGTGCTCAGTACTCAGGGTGATCTGTTCTCAGTACTCAGGGTGCTGGGTGCTCAGTGCTCGGGGTGCTGGGTGCTCAGTACTCGGGGTGCTCAGTGCTCAGTACTCAGCGTGCTGGGTGCTCAGTGCTCAGGGTGCTGGGTGCTCAGTGCTCGGGGTGCTGGGTGCTCAGTGCTGAGTGTGATGGGTGCTCAGTGCTCAGGGTGCTGGGTGCTCAGTACTCAGCATGCTCGGTGCTCAGTACTCAGGGTGCTCAGTGCTCAGTACTCAGCGTGCTGGGTGCTCAGTGCTCAGGGTCCCTGGTGCTCAGTACTCAGCGTCCTCAGTGCTCAGTACTCAGCGTGCTTTGTGCTCAGTGCTAAGGGTGCTGGGTGCTCAGTACTCAGGGTGCTGGGTGCTCAGTACTCAGGGTGCTGGGTGCTCAGTACTCAGGGTGCTGGGTGCTCAGTGCTCAGGGTGCTCGGTGATCAGTACTCAGGGTGCTGGGAGCTCAGTGCTCAGGGTGCTGGGTACTCAGTACTCAGGGTGCTGGGTGCTCAGTGCTCAGGGTGCTGGGTGCTCAGTGCTCAGGGTGCTGGGTGCTCAGTGTTCGGGGTCCTGGGTGCTCAGTGCTCGGGGTGCTGGGTGCTCAGTGCTCAGGGTGCTGGGTGCTCAATGGACAGGGTGCTGGTTGCTCAGTACTCAGGGTGCTGGGTGCTCAGTACTCAGGGTGCTGGGTGCTCAGTGCTCAGGGTGCTGGGTGCTCAGTACTCAGGGTGCTGGGTGCTCAGTGATCGGGGTGCTCGGTGCTCAGTACTCGGGGTGCTGGGTGCTCAGTACTCAGGGTGCTGGGTGCTAAGTACTCAGGGTGCTGGGTGCTCAGTACTCAGGGTGCTGGGTGCTCAGTGCTCAGGGTGCTGGGTGCTCAGTACTCAGGGTGCTGGGTGCTCAGTGCTCAGGGTGCTGGGTGCTCAGTACTCAGGGTGCTCAGTACTCAGGGTGCTGGGTGCTCAGTACTCAGGGTGCTCAGTACTCAGGGTGCTGGGTGCTCAGTGCTCGGGGTGCTGGGTGCTCAGTACTCAGGGTGCTCAGTACTCAGGGTGCTGGGTGCTCAGTGCTCGGGGTGCTGGGTGCTCAGTGCTCTTGGTGATCAGTGCTCAGTACTCAGGATGCTGGGTACTCAGTACCCAGGGTGCTGGGTGCTCAGTACTCAGGGTGCTGGGTGCTCAGTCCTCAGGGTGCTCAGTGCTCAGGGTGCTGGGTGCTCAGTGCTCAGGGTGCTCGGTGCTCAGTACTCAGGGTGCTGGGTGCACAGTACTCAGGGTGCTGGGTTCTCAGTGCTCGGTGTGCTGGGTGCTCAGTGCTCAGGGTGCTCAGTGCTCAGTACTCAGGGTGCTGGGTGCTCAGTACTTAGGGTGCTGGGTGCTCAGTACTCAAGGTGCTCTCTGCTCAGTGCTCACGGTGCTGGGTGCTCAGTCCTCGGGGTGCTCCGTGCTCAGTGCTCAGGGTGCTGGGTGCTCAGTACTCAGGGTGCTCGGTGCTCAGTTCTAAGTTTGGTCAGTGCTCAGTACTCAGGGTGCTCAGTGCTCAGTGCTCGGGGTGCTGGGTGCTCAGTGCTCGGGGTGCTGGGTGCTCAGTACTCAGGGTGCTGGGTGCTCAGTTCTCAGGGTGCTGGGTGCTCAGTGCTCGGGTGCTCGGTGCTCAGTACGTTGGGTGCTCAGTACTCAGGGTGCTGGGTGTTCAGTGCTCAGGGTGCTGGGTGCTCAGTACTCAGGGTGCTCGCTGCTCAGTACTCAGGGTGCTGGGTGCTCAGTGCTCAGGGTACTGGGTGCTCAGTACTCAGGGTGCTGGGTGCTCAGTACTCAGGGTGCTGGGTGCTCAGTACTCAGGGTGCTCGGTGCTCAGTACTCAGGGTGCTAGGTGCTCATTCTCGGGGTGCTTGGTGCTCAGTGCGCGGGGTGCTGGTTGCTCAGTAATCAGGGTGCTCGGTTCTCATTACTCAGGGTGCTGGGTGCTTATTCTCGGGGTGCTGGGTGCTCAGTGCTCGGGGTGCTGGGTGCTCAGTACTCAGGTTGCTGGGGGCTCAGTACTCAGGGTGCTGGGTGCTCAGTACTCAGGGTGATCTGTTCTCAGTACTCAGGGTGCTGGGTGCTCAGTGCTCGGGGTGCTGGGTGCTCAGTACTCAGGGTGCTGGGGGCTCAGTACTCAGGGTGCTGGGTGCTCAGTACTCAGGGTGATCTGTTCTCAGTACTCAGGGTGCTGGGTGCTCAGTGCTCGGGGTGCTGGGTGCTCAGTACTCGGGGTGCTCAGTGCTCAGTACTCAGCGTGCTGGGTGCTCAGTGCTCAGGGTGCTGGGTGCTCAGTGCTCGGGGTGCTGGGTGCTCAGTGCTGAGGGTGATGGGTGCTCAGTGCTCAGGGTGCTGGGTGCTCAGTACTCAGCATGCTCGGTGCTCAGTACTCAGGGTGCTCAGTGCTCAGTACTCAGCGGGCTGGGTGCTCAGTGCTCAGGGTCCCCGGTGCTCAGTACTCAGCGTCCTCAGTGCTCAGTACTCAGCGTGCTTTGTGCTCAGTGCTAAGGGTGCTGGGTGCTCAGTACTCAGGGTGCTGGGTGCTCAGTACTCAGGGTGCTGGGTGCTCAGTACTCAGGGTGCTGGGTGCTCAGTGCTCGGGGTGCTCGGTGATCAGTACTCAGGGTGCTGGGAGCTCAGTGCTCAGGGTGCTGGGTACTCAGTACTCAGGGTGCTGGGTGCTCAGTGCTCAGGGTGCTGGGTGCTCAGTGCTCAGGGTGCTGGGTGCTCAGTGTTCGGGGTCCTGGGTGCTCAGTGCTCGGGGTGCTGGGTGCTCAGTGCTCAGTGCTCAGGGTGCTGGGTGCTCAATGCACAGGGTGCTGGTTGCTCAGTACTCAGGGTGCTGGGTGCTCAGTACTCAGGGTGCTGGGTGCTCAGTGCTCAGGGTGCTGGGTGCTCAGTACTCAGGGTGCTGGGTGCTCAGTGATCGGGGTGCTCGGTGCTCAGTACTCGGGGTGCTGGGTGCTCAGTACTCAGGGTGCTGGGTGCTAAGTACTCAGGGTGCTGGGTGCTCAGTACTCAGGGTGCTGGGTGCTCAGTGCTCAGGGTGCTGGGTGCTCAGCACTCAGGGTGCTGGGTGCTCAGGGCTCAGGATGCTGGGTGCTCAGTACTCAGGGTGCTCAGTACTCAGGGTGCTGGGTGCTCAGTACTCAGGGTGCTCAGTACTCAGGGTGTTGGGTGCTCAGTGCTCGGGGTGCTGGGTGCTCAGTACTCAGGGTGCTCAGTACTCAGGGTGCTGGGTGCTCAGTGCTCGGGGTGCTGGGTGCTCAGTGCTCTTGGTGATCAGTGCTCAGTACTCAGGATGCTGGGTGCTCAGTACCCAGGGTGCTGGGTGCTCAGTACTCAGGGTGCTGGGTGCTCAGTCCTCAGGGTGCTCAGTGCTCAGGGTGCTGGGTGCTCAGTGCTCAGGGTGCTCGGTGCTCAGTACTCAGGGTGCTGGGTGCACAGTACTCAGGGTGCTGGGTTCTCAGTGCTCGGTGTGCTGGGTGCTCAGTGCTCAGGGTGCTCAGTGCTCAGTACTCAGGGTGCTGGGTGCTCAGTACTTAGGGTGCTGGGTGCTCAGTACTCAAGGTGCTCTCTGCTCAGTGCTCACGGTGCTGGGTGCTCAGTCCTCGGGGTGCTCCGTGCTCAGTGCTCAGGGTGCTGGGTGCTCAGTACTCAGGGTGCTCGGTGCTCAGTTCTAAGTTTGGTCAGTGCTCAGTACTCAGGGTGCTCAGTGCTCAGTGCTCGGGGTGCTGGGTGCTCAGTGCTCGGGGTACTGGGTGCTCAGTACTCAGGGTGCTGGGTGCTCAGTTCTCAGGGTGCTGGGTGCTCAGTGCTCGGGTGCTCGGTGCTCAGTACGTTGGGTGCTCAGTACTCAGGGTGCTGGGTGCTCAGTGCACAGGGTGCTGGGTGCTCAGTACTCAGGGTGCTGGGTGCTCAGTGCTCAGGGTGCTGGGTGTTCAGTGCTCGGGGTGTTGGGTGTTCAGTGCTCAGGGTGCTGGGTGCTCAGTACTCAGGGTGCTCGCTGCTCAGTACTCAGGGTGCTGGGTGCTCAGTGCTCAGGGTACTGGGTGCTCAGTACTCAGGGTGCTGGGTGCTCAGTGCTCGGGGTGCTGGGTGCTCAGTACTCAGGGTGCTGGTTGCTCAGTGCTCAGGGTGATCGGTGCTCAGTACTCAGGGTGCTCAGTACTCAGGGTGCTGGGTGCTCAGTGCTGAGGGTGCTGGGTGCTCTGTGATCGGGGTGCTGGGTGCTCAGTACTCAGGGTGCTGCGTGCTCAGTGCTCGGGGTGCTGAGTTCTCAGTGCTCAGGGTGCTGGGTGCTCAGTACTCTGGGTGCTCAGTGCTCAGTACTCAGGGTGCTGGGTGCTCAGTACTCAGGGTGCTGGGTGCTCAGTACTCAGGGTGCTCGCTGCTCAGTACTCAGGGTGCTGGGTGCTCAGTGCTCAGGGTCCTCGCTGCTCAGTACTCAGGGTGCTGGGTGCTCAGTGCTCAGGGTGCTCGCTGCTCAGTACTCAGGGTGCTGGGTGCTCAGTGCTCAGGGTGATCGGTGCTCAGTCCTCAGGGTTCTCAGTACTCAGGTTGCTGGGTGCTCAGTGCTCGGGTTGCTCAGTACTCCGGGTGCTGGGTGCTCAGTACTCAGGGTGCTGGGTGCTCAGTGCTCGGGGTGCTGGGTGCTCAGTGCTCGGGGTGCTGAATGCTCAGTGCTGAGGTTGCTGGGTGCTCTGTGATCGGGGTGCTGGGTGCTCAGTACTCAGGGAGCTCAGTGATCGGGGAGCTCGGTGCTCAGTACTCAGGGTGCTGGGTGCTCAGTACTCAGTGCTCGGGGTCCAGGGTGCTCCGTGCTCGGGGTGCTGGGTGCTCAGTACTCAGGGTGCTGGGTGCTCAGTACTCAGGGTGCTGGGTGCTCATTCTCGGGGTGCTGGGTGCTCAGTGTTCGGGGTGCTGTTTGCTCAGTACTCGGGGTGCTGGGTGCTCAGTGCTCAGCGTGCTGGGTGCTCAGTACTCAGGGTGCTCGGTTCTCAGTACTCAGGGTGCTGGGTGCTCAGTGCTCGGGGTGCTGGGTGTTCAGTGCTCGGGGTGCTGGGTGCTCAGTGCTCTGGGTGCTGGGTGCTCAGTACTCAGGGTGCTGGGTTCTCAGTGCTCGGGGTGCTCGGTGCTCAGTACTCAGGGTCCTGGGTGCTCAGTACTCGGGGTGCTGGGTGCTCTGTGCTCAGGGTGCTGGGTGCTCAGTGCTCGGGGTGCTGGGTGCTCAGTGCTCAGTGTGCTGGCTGCCCAGTGCTCAGGGTGCTGGGTGCTCAGTACTCAGTGTGCTCGGTGCTCAGTACTCAGGGTGCTCAGTGCTCTGTCCTCAGCGTGCTGGGTGCTCAGTGCTCAGGGTCCTCGGTGCTCAGTACTCAGCGTGCTCAGTGCTCAGTACTCAGCGTGCTTTGGGCTCAGTGCTCAGGGTGCTGGGTGCTCAGTACTCAGGGTGCTGGGTGCTCAGTACTCACGGTGCTGGGTGCTCAGTGCTCGGGGTGCTCGGTGCTCAGTACTCAGGGTGCTGGGTGCTCTGTGCTCAGGGTGCTGGGTGCTCAGTACTCAGGGTGCTCAGTACTCAGTACTCAGGCTGCTGGGTGCTCAGTGCTTCGGGAGCTGGGTGCTCAGTGCTCAGGGTGCTGGTTGCTCAGTGCTCGGGGTGCTGGGTGCTCAGTACTCGGGGTGCTCAGTACTCAGGGTGCTGGGTGCTCAGTACTCAGGGTGCTGGGTGCTCAGTACTCAGGGTGCTGGGTGCTCAGTACTCAGGGTGCTGGGTGCTCAGTACTCAGGGTGCTGGGTGCTCAGTGCTCAGGGTGCTGGGTGCTCAGTACTCAGGGTGCTATGTGCTCAGTGCTCAGGGTGCTGGGTGCTCAGTGCTCGGGGTGCTCGGTGCTCAGCCCTCAGGGTGCTGGGTGCTCAGTACTCAGGGTGCTGGGTGCTCAGTGCTCGGGGTGCTGGGTGCTCAGTGCTCAGGGTGCTGGGTGCTCAGTACTTAGGGTGCTGGGTGCTCAGTGCTCGGGGTGCTCGGTGCTCAGTACTCAAGGTGCTGGGTGCTCAGTGCTCACGGTGCTGGGTGCTCAGTCCTCGGGGTGCTCCGTGCTCAGTGCTCAGGGTGCTGTGTGCTCAGTACTCAGGGTCCTCAGTGCTCAGTACTAAGGGTGCTCAGTGCTCAGTACTCAGGGTGCTGGGTGCTCAGTGCTCGGGGTGCTCGGTGCTCAGCCCTCAGGGTGCTGGGTGCTCAGTACTCAGGGTGCTGGGTGCTCAGTGCTCGGGGTGCTGGGTGCTCAGTGCTCAGGGTGCTCAGTGCTCAGTACTCAGTGTGCTGGGTGCTCAGTGCTCGGGGTGCTGGGTCCTCAGTGCTCAGGGTGCTGGGTGCTCAGTGCTCAGGGTGCTGGGTGCTCAGTGCTCGGGGTGCTGGGTCCTCAGTGCTCAGGGTGCTGGGTGCTCAGTACTCAGGGTGCTGGGTCCTCAGTGCTCAGGGTGCTCAGTACTCAGTGTGCTCAGTGCTCAGGGTGCTGGGTGCTCAGAACTCATGGTGCTGGGTGCTCAGTACTCAGGGTGCTGGGTGCTCAGTACTCAGGGTGCTCGGTGCTCAGTACTCATGGTGCTGGGTGCTCATTCTCGGGGTGCTGGGTGCTCAGTACTCAGGTTGCTCAGTACTCTGGGTGCTCGGTGCTCAGTACTCATGGTGCTGGGTGCTCAGTACTCAGGGTGCTCGGTGCTCAGTTCTCAGGGTGCTCGGTGCTCAGTGTTTGCGGTGCTGGGTGCTCAGTACTCAGTGTGCTCGGTGCTCAGTACTCAGGGTGCTCAGTGCTCTGTACTCAGCGTGCTGGGTGCTCAGTGCTCAGGGTCCTCGGTGCTCAGTACTCAGGGTGCTCAGTGCTCAATACTCAGCGTGCTTTGTGCTCAGTGCTCAGGGTGCTGGGTGCTCAGTACTCAGGGTGCTGGGTGCTCAGTACTCAGGGTGCTGGGTGCTCAGTGCACGGGGTGCTCGGTGCTCAGTACTCAGGGTGCTGGGTGCTCTGTGCTCAGGGTGCTGGGTGCTCAGTACTCAGGGTGCTCAGTACTCCGTACTCAGGCTGCTGGGTGCTCAGTGCTTCGGGTGCTGGGTGCTCAGTGCTCAGGGTGCTGGTTGCTCAGTGCTCGGGGTGCTGGGTGCTCAGTACTCGGGGTGCTCAGTACTCAGGGTGCTGGGTGCTCAGTACTCAGGGTGCTGGGTGCTCAGTGCTCAGGGTGCTGGGTGCTCAGTACTCAGGGTGCTATGTGCTCACTGCTCAGGGTGCTGGGTGCTCAGTGCTCGGGGTGCTCGGTGCTCAGCACTCAGGGTGCTGGGTGCTCAGTACTCCGGGTGCTGGGTGCTCAGTGCTAGCGGTGCTCGGTGCTCAGTGCTCAAGGTGCTGGGTGCTCAGTACTCAGGGTGCTCATTGCTCAGGGTGCTGGGTGCTCAGTAATAAGGGTGCTGGGTGCTCAGTGCTCAGGGTGCTCGGTGCTTGGGGCGCTGGGTGCTCAGTGCTCGGGGTGCTTAGAGCTCAGTACCCAGGGTGCTGGGTGCTCAGTGCTCGGGGTGCTCGGTGCTCAGTACTCAGGATGCTGGGTGCTCAGTGCTCTGGGTGCTCAGTGCTCGGTACGTTGGGTGCTCACTACTAAGGGTGCTGGTTGCTCAGTGCTCAGGGTGCTGTTTGCTCAGTGCTCAGGGTGCTGGGTGCTCAGTGCTCAGGGTGCTGGGTGCTCAGTACTCAGGGTGCTGGGTGCTCAGTGCTCGGGGTGCTGGGTGCTCAGTGCTCAGGGTGCTGGGTGCTCAGTACTCAGTGTGCTAGGTGCTCAGTACTCGGGGTGCTGAGTGCTCAGTACACAGGGTGCTGGGTGCTCAGTACTCAGGGTGCTGGGTGCTCAGTACTCGGGTGCTGGCTGCTCAGTGCTCAGGGTGCTGGGTGCTCAGTGCTCGGGGTGCTGGGTGCTCAGTGCTCAGTACTCAGGGTGCTGGGTGCTCAGTGCTCGGGGTGCTGGGTACTCAGTGCTCAGGGTGCTGGGAGCTCAGTATTCAGGGTGCTCAGTGCTCAGTACTCAGGGTGCTGGGTGCTCAGTGCTCAGGGTGCTGGGTGCTCAGTGCTCAGGGTGCTGGGTGCTCAGTGCTCGGGGTGCTGGGTACTCAGTGCTCAGGGTGCTGGGAGCTCAGTATTCAGGGTGCTCAGTGCTCAGTACTCAGGGTGCTGGGTGCTCAGTGCTCGGGGTGCTGGGTGCTCAGTACTCAGGGTGCTGGGTGCTCAGTGCTCAGGGTGCTGGTTGCTCAGTACTAAGGGTGCTGGGAGCTCAGTGCTCAGGGTGATCGGTGCTCAGTACTCAGGGTGCTCAGTACTCAGGGTGCTGGGTGCTCAGTGCTCTGGATGCTGGGTGCTCAGTACTCAGGGTGCTGGGTGCTCAGTGCTCGGGGTTCTGGGTGCTCAGTGCTCAGGGTGATCGGTGCACAGTACTCAGGGTGCTGTGTGCTCAGTGCTCAGGGTGCTGGGTGCTCAGTCCTCAGGGTGCTCAGTGCTCAGGGTGCTGGGTGTTCAGTGCTCGGGGTGCTGGGTGCTCAGTGCTCGAGGTGCTCAGTACTCAGGGTGCTGTGTGTTCAGTGCTCAGGGTGCTGGGTGCTCAGTACTCAGGGTGCTCTGTGCTCAGTGCTCGGGGTGCTCGGTGCTCAGTGCTCAAGGTGCTGGGTGCTCAGTACTCTGGGTGCTCATTGCTCAGGGTGCTGGCTGCTCAGTACTCAGGGTGCTGGGTGCTCAGTGCTCAGGGTGCTCGGTGCTCGGGGCGCTGGGTGCTCAGTGCTCTGGGTGCTCGGAGCTCAGTACTCAGGGTGCTGGGTGCTCAGTGCTCGGGGTGCTCAGTGCTCAGTACTCAGGGTGCTGGGTGCTCAGTGCTAGGGGTGCTCGGTGCTCAGTGCTCAGTACTCAGGGTGCTGGGTGCTCAGTGCTCAGGGTGCTGTGTGCTCAGTGCTCAGGGTGCTGGGTGCTCAGTGCTTAGGGTGCTGGGTACTCAGTGCTCAGGGTGCTGGGTGCACAGTACTCAGGGTGCTGGGTGCTAGGTACTCAGGGTGCTCTGTGCCCAGTGCTCGGGGTGCTATGTGCTCAGTGCTCAGGGTGCTGGGTGCTCAGTGCTCGGGGTGCTCGGTGCTCAGTACTCAGGGTGCTGGGTGCTCAGTGCTCGAGGTGCTCAGTACTCAGGGTGCTGTGTGTTCGTTGCTCAGGGTGCTGGGTGCTCAGTACTGAGGGTGTTTGGTGCTTAGTACTCAGGGTGTTGTGTGCTCAGTACTCCGGGTGCTGGGTGCTCAGTGCTCGGGGTGCTCGGTGCTCAGTGCTCAAGGTGCTGGGTGCTCAGTACTCAGGGTGCTCATTGCTCAGGGTGCTGTGTGCTCAGTACTCAGGGTGCTGGGTGCTCAGTGCTCAGGGTGCTCGGTGCTCGGGGCGCTGGGTGCTCAGTGCTCGGGGTGCTCGGAGCTCAGTACCCAGGGTGCTGGGTGCTCAGTGCTCGGGGTGCTCGGTGATCAGTACTCAGGGTGCTGGGTGCTCAGTGCTCTGGGTGCTCGGTGCTCAGTACGTTGGGTGCTCACTACTAAGGGTGCTGGGTGCTCAGTGCTCAGGGTGCCGGGTGATCAGTGCTCAGGGTGCTGGGTGCTCAGTGCTCAGGGTGCTGGGTGATCAGTGCTCAGGGTGCTGGGTGCTCAGGGCTCAGGGTGCTGGGTGCTCAGTGCTCGGGGTTCTGGGTGCTCAGTGCTCAGGGTGTTTGTTGCTAAGTGCTTAGGGTGCTGGGTGCTCAGTGCTCGGGGCGCTGGGTGCTCAGTGCTCGGGGTGCTTGGAGCTCAGTACTCAGGGTGCTGGGTGCTCAGTGCTCGGGGTGATCGGTGCTCAGTATTCAGGGTGCTGGGTGCTCAGTGCTCGGGGTGCTCGGTGCTCAGTACGTTGGGTGCTCTCTACTCAGGGTGCTGGGTGCTCAGTGCTCGGGGTGATCGGTGCTCAGTACTCAGGGTGCTGGGTGCTCAGTGCTTTGGGTTCTGGGTGCTGAGTGCTCAGGGTGCTGGGTGCTCAGTGCTCTGGGTGCTCAGTGCTCGGTACGTTGGGTGCTCACTACTAAGGGTGCTGGTTGCTCAGTGCTCAGGGTGCTGTTTGCTCAGTGCTCAGGGTGCTGGATGCTCAGTGCTCAGGGTGCTGGGTGCTCAGTACTCAGGGTGCTGGGTGCTCAGTGCTCGGGGTGCTGGGTGCTCAGTGCTCAGGGTGCTGGGTGCTCAGTACTCAGTGTGCTAGGTGCTCAGTACTCGGGGTGCTGGGTGCTCAGTACACAGGGTGCTGGGTGCTCAGTACTCAGGGTGCTGGGTGCTCAGTACTCGGGTGCTGGCTGCTCAGTGCTCAGGGTGCTGGGTGCTCAGTGCTCAGTACTCAGGGTGCTGGGTGCTCAGTGCTCGGGGTGCTGGGTACTCAGTGCTCAGGGTGCTGGGAGCTCAGTATTCAGGGTGCTCAGTGCTCAGTACTCAGGGTGCTGGGTGCTCAGTGCTCAGGGTGCTGGGTGCTCAGTGCTCAGGGTGCTGGGTGCTCAGTGCTCGGGGTGCTGGGTACTCAGTGCTCAGGGTGCTGGGAGCTCAGTATTCAGGGTGCTCAGTGCTCAGTACTCAGGGTGCTGGGTGCTCAGTGCTCGGGGTGCTGGGTGCTCAGTACTCAGGGTGCTGGGTGCTCAGTGCTCAGGGTGCTGGTTGCTCAGTACTCAGGGTGCTGGGAGCTCAGTGCTCAGGGTGATCGGTGCTCAGTACTCAGGGTGCTCAGTACTCAGGGTGCTGGGTGCTCAGTGCTGTGGATGCTGGGTGCTCAGTACTCAGGGTGCTGGGTGCTCAGTGCTCGGGGTTCTGGGTGCTCAGTGCTCAGGGTGATCGGTGCACAGTACTCAGGGTGCTGTGTGCTCAGTGCTCAGGGTGCTGGGTGCTCAGTCCTCAGGGTGCTCAGTGCTCAGGGTGCTGGGTGCTCAGTGCTCGGGGTGCTCGGTGCTCAGTACTCAGGGTGCTGAGTGCTCAGTACTCAGGGTGCTGGGTGCTCAGTACTCAGGGTGCTGGGTGCTCAGTGCTCAGGGTGCTGGGTGATCAGTGCTCAGGGTGCTGGGTGCTCAGGGCTCAGGGTGCTGGGTGCTCAGTGCTCGGGGTTCTGGGTGCTCAGTGCTCAGGGTGTTTGGTGCTAAGTGCTTTGGGTGCTGGGTGCTCAGTGCTCGGGGCGCTGGGTGTTCAGTGCTCGGGGTGCTTGGAGCTCAGTACTCAGGGTGCTGGGTGCTCAGTGCTCGGGGTGATCGGTGCTCAGTACTCAGGGTGCTGGGTGCTCAGTGCTCGGGGTGCTGGGTGCTCAGTGCTCAGGGTGCTGGGTGCTCAGTACTTAGGGTGCTGGGTGCTCAGTGCTCGGGGTGCTCGGTGCTCAGTACTCAAGGTGCTGGGTGCTCAGTGCTCACGGTGCTGGGTGCTCAGTCCTCGGGGTGCTCCGTGCTCAGTGCTCAGGGTGCTGTGTGCTCAGTACTCAGGGTCCTCAGTGCTCAGTACTAAGGGTGCTCAGTGCTCAGTACTCAGGGTGCTCAGTGCTCAGTGCTCGGGGTGCTGGGTGCTCAGTGCTCGGGTTGCTGGGTGCTCAGCACTCAGGGTGCTGGGTGCTCAGTGCTCAGTACTCAGTGTGCTGGGTGCTCAGTGCTCGGGGTGCTGGGTCCTCAGTGCTCAGGGTGCTGGGTGCTCAGTGCTCAGGGTGCTGGGTGCTCAGTGCTCGGGGTGCTGGGTCCTCAGTGCTCAGGGTGCTGGGTGCTCAGTACTCAGGGTGCTGGGTCCTCAGTGCTCAGGGTGCTCAGTACTCAGTGTGCTCAGTGCTCAGGGTGCTGGGTGCTCAGAACTCATGGTGCTGGGTGCTCAGTACTCAGGGTGCTGGGTGCTCAGTACTCAGGGTGCTCGGTGCTCAGTACTCATGGTGCTGGGTGCTCATTCTCGGGGTGCTGGGTGCTCAGTACTCAGGTTGCTCAGTACTCTGGGTGCTCGGTGCTCAGTACTCATGGTGCTGGGTGCTCAGTACTCAGGGTGCTCGGTGCTCAGTTCTCAGGGTGCTCGGTGCTCAGTGTTTGCGGTGCTGGGTGCTCAGTACTCAGTGTGCTCGGTGCTCAGTACTCAGGGTGCTCAGTGCTCTGTACTCAGCGTGCTGGGTGCTCAGTGCTCAGGGTCCTCGGTGCTCAGTACTCAGGGTGCTCAGTGCTCAATACTCAGCGTGCTTTGTGCTCAGTGCTCAGGGTGCTGGGTGCTCAGTACTCAGGGTGCTGGGTGCTCAGTACTCAGGGTGCTGGGTGCTCAGTGCACGGGGTGCTCGGTGCTCAGTACTCAGGGTGCTGGGTGCTCTGTGCTCAGGGTGCTGGGTGCTCAGTACTCAGGGTGCTCAGTACTCCGTACTCAGGCTGCTGGGTGCTCAGTGCTTCGGGTGCTGGGTGCTCAGTGCTCAGGGTGCTGGTTGCTCAGTGCTCGGGGTGCTGGGTGCTCAGTACTCGGGGTGCTCAGTACTCAGGGTGCTGGGTGCTCAGTACTCAGGGTGCTGGGTGCTCAGTGCTCAGGGTGCTGGGTGCTCAGTACTCAGGGTGCTATGTGCTCACTGCTCAGGGTGCTGGGTGCTCAGTGCTCGGGGTGCTCGGTGCTCAGCACTCAGGGTGCTGGGTGCTCAGTACTCCGGGTGCTGGGTGCTCAGTGCTAGCGGTGCTCGGTGCTCAGTGCTCAAGGTGCTGGGTGCTCAGTACTCAGGGTGCTCATTGCTCAGGGTGCTGGGTGCTCAGTAATAAGGGTGCTGGGTGCTCAGTGCTCAGGGTGCTCGGTGCTTGGGGCGCTGGGTGCTCAGTGCTCGGGGTGCTTAGAGCTCAGTACCCAGGGTGCTGGGTGCTCAGTGCTCGGGGTGCTCGGTGCTCAGTACTCAGGATGCTGGGTGCTCAGTGCTCTGGGTGCTCAGTGCTCGGTACGTTGGGTGCTCACTACTAAGGGTGCTGGTTGCTCAGTGCTCAGGGTGCTGTTTGCTCAGTGCTCAGGGTGCTGGGTGCTCAGTGCTCAGGGTGCTGGGTGCTCAGTACTCAGGGTGCTGGGTGCTCAGTGCTCGGGGTGCTGGGTGCTCAGTGCTCAGGGTGCTGGGTGCTCAGTACTCAGTGTGCTAGGTGCTCAGTACTCGGGGTGCTGAGTGCTCAGTACACAGGGTGCTGGGTGCTCAGTACTCAGGGTGCTAGGTGCTCAGTACTCGGGTGCTGGCTGCTCAGTGCTCAGGGTGCTGGGTGCTCAGTGCTCGGGGTGCTGGGTGCTCAGTGCTCAGTACTCAGGGTGCTGGGTGCTCAGTGCTCGGGGTGCTGGGTACTCAGTGCTCAGGGTGCTGGGAGCTCAGTATTCAGGGTGCTCAGTGCTCAGTACTCAGGGTGCTGGGTGCTCAGTGCTCAGGGTGCTGGGTGCTCAGTGCTCAGGGTGCTGGGTGCTCAGTGCTCGGGGTGCTGGGTACTCAGTGCTCAGGGTGCTGGGAGCTCAGTATTCAGGGTGCTCAGTGCTCAGTACTCAGGGTGCTGGGTGCTCAGTGCTCGGGGTGCTGGGTGCTCAGTACTCAGGGTGCTGGGTGCTCAGTGCTCAGGGTGCTGGTTGCTCAGTACTAAGGGTGCTGGGAGCTCAGTGCTCAGGGTGATCGGTGCTCAGTACTCAGGGTGCTCAGTACTCAGGGTGCTGGGTGCTCAGTGCTCTGGATGCTGGGTGCTCAGTACTCAGGGTGCTGGGTGCTCAGTGCTCGGGGTTCTGGGTGCTCAGTGCTCAGGGTGATCGGTGCACAGTACTCAGGGTGCTGTGTGCTCAGTGCTCAGGGTGCTGGGTGCTCAGTCCTCAGGGTGCTCAGTGCTCAGGGTGCTGGGTGTTCAGTGCTCGGGGTGCTGGGTGCTCAGTGCTCGAGGTGCTCAGTACTCAGGGTGCTGTGTGTTCAGTGCTCAGGGTGCTGGGTGCTCAGTACTCAGGGTGCTGGGTGCTCAGTGCTCGGGGTGCTCGGTGCTCAGTGCTCAAGGTGCTGGGTGCTCAGTACTCTGGGTGCTCATTGCTCAGGGTGCTGGCTGCTCAGTACTCAGGGTGCTGGGTGCTCAGTGCTCAGGGTGCTCGGTGCTCGGGGCGCTGGGTGCTCAGTGCTCTGGGTGCTCGGAGCTCAGTACTCAGGGTGCTGGGTGCTCAGTGCTCGGGGTGCTCAGTGCTCAGTACTCAGGGTGCTGGGTGCTCAGTGCTAGGGGTGCTCGGTGCTCAGTGCTCAGTACTCAGGGTGCTGGGTGCTCAGTGCTCAGGGTGCTGTGTGCTCAGTGCTCAGGGTGCTGGGTGCTCAGTGCTCAGGGTGCTGGGTACTCAGTGCTCAGGGTGCTGGGTGCACAGTACTCAGGGTGCTGGGTGCTCAGTACTCAGGGTGCTCTGTGCCCAGTGCTCGGGGTGCTATGTGCTCAGTGCTCAGGGTGCTGGGTGCTCAGTGCTCGGGGTGCTCGGTGCTCAGTACTCAGGGTGCTGGGTGCTCAGTGCTCGAGGTGCTCAGTACTCAGGGTGCTGTGTGTTCGTTGCTCAGGGTGCTGGGTGCTCAGTACTGAGGGTGTTTGGTGCTTAGTACTCAGGGTGTTGTGTGCTCAGTACTCCGGGTGCTGGGTGCTCAGTGCTCGGGGTGCTCGGTGCTCAGTGCTCAAGGTGCTGGGTGCTCAGTACTCAGGGTGCTCATTGCTCAGGGTGCTGTGTGCTCAGTACTCAGGGTGCTGGGTGCTCAGTGCTCAGGGTGCTCGGTGCTCGGGGCGCTGGGTGCTCAGTGCTCGGGGTGCTCGGAGCTCAGTACCCAGGGTGCTGGGTGCTCAGTGCTCGGGGTGCTCGGTGATCAGTACTCAGGGTGCTGGGTGCTCAGTGCTCTGGGTGCTCGGTGCTCAGTACGTTGGGTGCTCACTACTAAGGGTGCTGGGTGCTCAGTGCTCAGGGTGCCGGGTGATCAGTGCTCAGGGTGCTGGGTGCTCAGTGCTCAGGGTGCTGGGTGATCAGTGCTCAGGGTGCTGGGTGCTCAGGGCTCAGGGTGCTGGGTGCTCAGTGCTCGGGGTTCTGGGTGCTCAGTGCTCAGGGTGTTTGTTGCTAAGTGCTTAGGGTGCTGGGTGCTCAGTGCTCGGGGCGCTGGGTGCTCAGTGCTCGGGGTGCTTGGAGCTCAGTACTCAGGGTGCTGGGTGCTCAGTGCTCGGGGTGATCGGTGCTCAGTATTCAGGGTGCTGGGTGCTCAGTGCTCGGGGTGCTCGGTGCTCAGTACGTTGGGTGCTCTCTACTCAGGGTGCTGGGTGCTCAGTGCTCGGGGTGATCGGTGCTCAGTACTCAGGGTGCTGGGTGCTCAGTGCTTTGGGTTCTGGGTGCTGAGTGCTCAGGGTGCTGGGTGCTCAGTGCTCTGGGTGCTCAGTGCTCGGTACGTTGGGTGCTCACTACTAAGGGTGCTGGTTGCTCAGTGCTCAGGGTGCTGTTTGCTCAGTGCTCAGGGTGCTGGATGCTCAGTGCTCAGGGTGCTGGGTGCTCAGTACTCAGGGTGCTGGGTGCTCAGTGCTCGGGGTGCTGGGTGCTCAGTGCTCAGGGTGCTGGGTGCTCAGTACTCAGTGTGCTAGGTGCTCAGTACTCGGGGTGCTGGGTGCTCAGTACACAGGGTGCTGGGTGCTCAGTACTCAGGGTGCTGGGTGCTCAGTACTCGGGTGCTGGCTGCTCAGTGCTCAGGGTGCTGGGTGCTCAGTGCTCGGGGTGCTGGGTGCTCAGTGCTCAGTACTCAGGGTGCTGGGTGCTCAGTGCTCGGGGTGCTGGGTACTCAGTGCTCAGGGTGCTGGGAGCTCAGTATTCAGGGTGCTCAGTGCTCAGTACTCAGGGTGCTGGGTGCTCAGTGCTCAGGGTGCTGGGTGCTCAGTGCTCAGGGTGCTGGGTGCTCAGTGCTCGGGGTGCTGGGTACTCAGTGCTCAGGGTGCTGGGAGCTCAGTATTCAGGGTGCTCAGTGCTCAGTACTCAGGGTGCTGGGTGCTCAGTGCTCGGGGTGCTGGGTGCTCAGTACTCAGGGTGCTGGGTGCTCAGTGCTCAGGGTGCTGGTTGCTCAGTACTAAGGGTGCTGGGAGCTCAGTGCTCAGGGTGATCGGTGCTCAGTACTCAGGGTGCTCAGTACTCAGGGTGCTGGGTGCTCAGTGCTGTGGATGCTGGGTGCTCAGTACTCAGGGTGCTGGGTGCTCAGTGCTCGGGGTTCTGGGTGCTCAGTGCTCAGGGTGATCGGTGCACAGTACTCAGGGTGCTGTGTGCTCAGTGCTCAGGGTGCTGGGTGCTCAGTCCTCAGGGTGCTCAGTGCTCAGGGTGCTGGGTGCTCAGTGCTCGGGGTGCTCGGTGCTCAGTACTCAGGGTGCTGAGTGCTCAGTACTCAGGGTGCTGGGTGCTCAGTACTCAGGGTGCTGGGTGCTCAGTGCTCAGGGTGCTGGGTGATCAGTGCTCAGGGTGCTGGGTGCTCAGGGCTCAGGGTGCTGGGTGCTCAGTGCTCGGGGTTCTGGGTGCTCAGTGCTCAGGGTGTTTGGTGCTAAGTGCTTTGGGTGCTGGGTGCTCAGTGCTCGGGGCGCTGGGTGTTCAGTGCTCGGGGTGCTTGGAGCTCAGTACTCAGGGTGCTGGGTGCTCAGTGCTCGGGGTGATCGGTGCTCAGTACTCAGGGTGCTGGGTGCTCAGTGCTCGGGGTGCTCGGTGCTCAGTACGTTGGGTGCTCACTACTCAGGGTGCTGGGTGCTCAGTGCTCGGGGTGATCGGTGCTCAGTACTCAGGGTGCTGGGTGCTCAGTGCTTTGGGTTCTGGGTGCTCAGTGCTCAGGGTGCTGGGTGCTCAGTGCTCGGGGTGCTCGGTGCTCAGTACTCAGGGTGCTGAGTGCTCAGTACTCAGGGTGCTGGGTGCTCAGTGCTCAGGGTGCTGTGTGCTCAGTGCTCAGGGTGCTGGGTGCTCAGTGCTCAGGGTGCTGGGTACTCAGTGCTCAGGGTGCTGGGTGCTCAGTACTCAGGGTGCTGGGTGCTCAGTACTCAGGGTGCTGGGTTCTCAGTGCTCGGGGTTCTGGGTGCTCAGTGCTCGCGGTGCTAGGTGTTCAGTGCTCGGGGTGCTGGGTGCTCAGTGCTCGAGGTGCTCAGTACTCAGGGTGCTGTGTGTTCAGTGCTCAGGGTGCTGGGTGCTCAGTACTCAGGGTGCTGGGTGCTCAGTGCTCGGGGTGCTCGGTGCTCAGTGCTCAAGGTGCTGGGTGCTCAGTACTCTGGGTGCTCATTGCTCAGGGTGCTGGCTGCTCAGTACTCAGGGTGCTGGGTGCTCAGTGCTCAGGGTGCTCGGTGCTCGGGGCGCTGGGTGCTCAGTGCTCTGGGTGCTCGGAGCTCAGTACTCAGGGTGCTGGGTGCTCAGTGCTCGGGGTGCTCAGTGCTCAGTACTCAGGGTGCTGGGTGCTCAGTGCTAGGGGTGCTCGGTGCTCAGTGCTCAGTACTCAGGGTGCTGGGTGCTCAGTGCTCAGGGTGCTGTGTGCTCAGTGCTCAGGGTGCTGGGTGCTCAGTGCTCAGGGTGCTGGGTACTCAGTGCTCAGGGTGCTGGGTGCACAGTACTCAGGGTGCTGGGTGCTCAGTACTCAGGGTGCTCTGTGCCCAGTGCTCGGGGTGCTATGTGCTCAGTGCTCGCGGTGCTGGGTGCTCAGTGCTCGGGGTGCTCGGTGCTCAGTACTCAGGGTGCTGGGTGCTCAGTGCTCGAGGTGCTCAGTACTCAGGGTGCTGTGTGTTCGTTGCTCAGGGTGCTGGGTGCTCAGTACTGAGGGTGTTTGGTGCTTAGTACTCAGGGTGTTGTGTGCTCAGTACTCCGGGTGCTGGGTGCTCAGTGCTCGGGGTGCTCGGTGCTCAGTGCTCAAGGTGCTGGGTGCTCAGTACTCAGGGTGCTCATTGCTCAGGGTGCTGTGTGCTCAGTACTCAGGGTGCTGGGTGCTCAGTGCTCAGGGTGCTCGGTGCTCGGGGCGCTGGGTGCTCAGTGCTCGGGGTGCTCGGAGCTCAGTACCCAGGGTGCTGGGTGCTCAGTGCTCGGGGTGCTCGGTGATCAGTACTCAGGGTGCTGGGTGCTCAGTGCTCTGGGTGCTCGGTGCTCAGTACGTTGGGTGCTCACTACTAAGGGTGCTGGGTGCTCAGTGCTCAGGGTGCCGGGTGATCAGTGCTCAGGGTGCTGGGTGCTCAGTGCTCAGGGTGCTGGGTGATCAGTGCTCAGGGTGCTGGGTGCTCAGGGCTCAGGGTGCTGGGTGCTCAGTGCTCGGGGTTCTGGGTGCTCAGTGCTCAGGGTGTTTGGTGCTAAGTGCTTAGGGTGCTGGGTGCTCAGTGCTCGGGGCGCTGGGTGCTCAGTGCTCGGGGTGCTTGGAGCTCAGTACTCAGGGTGCTGGGTGCTCAGTGCTCGGGGTGATCGGTGCTCAGTACTCAGGGTGCTGGGTGCTCAGTGCTCGGGGTGCTCGGTGCTCAGTACGTTGGGTGCTCTCTACTCAGGGTGCTAGGTGCTCAGTGCTCGGGGTGATCGGTGCTCAGTACTCAGGGTGCTGGGTGCTCAGTGCTTTGGGTTCTGGGTGCTCAGTGCTCAGGGTGCTGGGTGCTCAGTGCTCGGGGTGCTCGGTGCTCAGTACTCAGGGTGCTGAGTGCTCAGTACTCAGGGTGCTGGGTGCTCAGTGCTCAGGGTGCTGTGTGCTCAGTACTCAGGGTGCTGGGTGCTCAGTGCTCGGGGTGCTGGGTGCTCAGTGCTCAGTACTCAGGGTGCTGGGTGCTCAGTGCTCGGGGTGCTGGGTGCTCAGTGCTCAGTACTCAGGGTGCTGGGTGCTCAGTGCTCAGGGTGCTGAGTGCTCAGTGCTCAGGGTGCTGGGTGCTCAGTGCTCTTGGTGCTGGGTGCTCAGTACTCAGGGTGCTGGGTGCTCAGTGCTCAGGGTGCTGGGTGCTCAGTGCTCAGGGTGCTGGGTTCTCAGTACTCGGGGTGCTCGGAGCTCAGTACTCAGGGTGCTGTGTGCTCAGTGCTCGGGGTGATCGGTGCTCAGTAGTCAGGGTGCTGGGTGCTCAGTGCTCGGGGTGCTCGGTGCTCAATACTTTGGGTGCTCACTACTCAGGGTGCTGGGTGCTCAGTGCTCGGGGTGCTCGGTGCTCAGTACTCAGGGTGCTGGGTGCTCAGTACTCTGGGTGCTGGGTGCTCAGTGCTCAGGGTGCTGGGTGATCAGTGCTCAGGGTGCTGGGTGCTCAGTGCTGAGGGTGCTGGGTGCTCAGTGCTCGGGGTGCTGGGTGCTCAGTACTCAGGGTGCTGGGTGCTAAGTGCTCAGGGTGCTGGGTGCTCAGTGCTCGGGGCGCTGGGTGCTCAGTGCTCGGGGTGCTCGGAGCTCAGTACTCAGGGTGCTGGGTGCTCAGTGCTGGGGGTGATCGGTGCTCAGTACTCAGGGTGCTGGGTGCTCAGTGCTCGGGGTGCTCGGTGCTCAGTACGTTGGGTGCTCACTACTCAGGGTGCTGGGTGCTCAGTGCTCGGGGTGATCGGTGCTCAGTACTCAGGGTGCTGGGTGCTCAGTGCTCGGGGTGCTTGGTGCTCAGTATGTTGGGTGCTCACTACTCAGGGTGCTGGGTGCTCAGTTCTCAGGGTGCTGGGTGCTCAGTACTCAGGGTGCTGGGGGCTCAGTGCTCAGGGTGCTGGGTGCTCAGTACTCAGGGTGCTGGGTGCTCAGTACTCAGGGTGCTGGGTGTTCAGTACTCAGGGTGCTGGGTGCTCAGTACTCGGGGTGCTGGGTGTTCAGTACTCAGGGTGCTGGGTGCTCAGTGCTCAGGGTGCTGGGTGCTCAGTAGTCAGGGTGCTGGGTGCTCAGTACTCAGGGTGCTGGGTGCTCAGTTCTCGGGGTGCTCGGTGCTCAGTACTCAGTGCTCAGGGTGCTCAGTGCTCAGTGCTCAGGGTGCTGGGTGTTCAGTACTCAGGGTGCTGGGTGCTCAGTACTCAGGGTGCTGGGTGCTCAGTGCTCAGGGTGCTGGGTGCTCAGTACTCGGGGTGCTCGGTGCTCAGTGCTCAGGGTGCTGGGTGCTCAGTACTCAGGGTGCTGGGTGCTCAGTGCTCAGGGTGCTCGGCGCTCAGTACTCGGGGTGCTGGGTGCTCATTCTCGGGGTGCTGGGTGCTCAGTGCTCAGGGTGCTGGGTGCTCAGTACTCAGGGTGCTGGGTGCTCAGTGCTCAGCGTGCTGGGTGCTCAGTACTCAGGGTGCTGGGAGCTCAGTGCTCAGGGTGATCGGTGCTCAGTACTCAGGGTGCTCAGTACTCAGGGTGCTGGGTGCTCAGTGCTCAGGGTGCTGGGTGCTCAGTAATCAGGGTGCTGGGTGCTCAGTGCTCGGGGTTCTGGGTGCTCAGTGCTCAGTGTGATCGGTGCTCAGTACTCAGGGTGCTGGGTGCTCAGTGCTCATGGTGCTCGGTGCTCAGTGCTCAGGGTGCTGGGTGCTCAGTACTCAGGGTGCTCGGTGTTCAGTACTCAGGGTTCTCCGTGCTCAGTACTCAGGGTGCTGTGTGCTCAGTGCTCAGGGTGCTGGGTGCTCAGTGCTCAGGGTGCTGGGTATTCAGTGCTCAGGGTGCTGGGTGCTCAGTACTCAGGGTGCTGGGTGCTCAGTACTCAGGGTGCTGGGTTCTCAGTGCTCGGGGTTCTGGGTGCTCAGTGCTCGCGGTGCTGGGTGTTCAGTGCTCGGGGTGCTGGGTGCTCAGTGCTCGAGGTGCTCAGTACTCAGGGTGCTGTGTGTTCAGTGCTCAGGGTGCTGGGTGCTCAGTACTCAGGGTGCTGGGTGCTCAGTGCTCGGGGTGCTCGGTGCTCAGTGCTCAAGGTGCTGGGTGCTCAGTACTCTGGGTGCTCATTGCTCAGGGTGCTGGCTGCTCAGTACTCAGGGTGCTGGGTGCTCAGTGCTCAGGGTGCTCGGTGCTCGGGGCGCTGGGTGCTCAGTGCTCTGGGTGCTCGGAGCTCAGTACTCAGGGTGCTGGGTGCTCAGTGCTCGGGGTGCTCAGTGCTCAGTACTCAGGGTGCTGGGTGCTCAGTGCTAGGGGTGCTCGGTGCTCAGTGCTCAGTACTCAGGGTGCTGGGTGCTCAGTGCTCAGGGTGCTGTGTGCTCAGTGCTCAGGGTGCTGGGTGCTCAGTGCTCAGGGTGCTGGGTACTCAGTGCTCAGGGTGCTGGGTGCACAGTACTCAGGGTGCTGGGTGCTCAGTACTCAGGGTGCTCTGTGCCCAGTGCTCGGGGTGCTATGTGCTCAGTGCTCGCGGTGCTGGGTGCTCAGTGCTCGGGGTGCTCGGTGCTCAGTACTCAGGGTGCTGGGTGCTCAGTGCTCGAGGTGCTCAGTACTCAGGGTGCTGTGTGTTCGTTGCTCAGGGTGCTGGGTGCTCAGTACTGAGGGTGTTTGGTGCTTAGTACTCAGGGTGTTGTGTGCTCAGTACTCCGGGTGCTGGGTGCTCAGTGCTCGGGGTGCTCGGTGCTCAGTGCTCAAGGTGCTGGGTGCTCAGTACTCAGGGTGCTCATTGCTCAGGGTGCTGTGTGCTCAGTACTCAGGGTGCTGGGTGCTCAGTGCTCAGGGTGCTCGGTGCTCGGGGCGCTGGGTGCTCAGTGCTCGGGGTGCTCGGAGCTCAGTACCCAGGGTGCTGGGTGCTCAGTGCTCGGGGTGCTCGGTGATCAGTACTCAGGGTGCTGGGTGCTCAGTGCTCTGGGTGCTCGGTGCTCAGTACGTTGGGTGCTCACTACTAAGGGTGCTGGGTGCTCAGTGCTCAGGGTGCCGGGTGATCAGTGCTCAGGGTGCTGGGTGCTCAGTGCTCAGGGTGCTGGGTGATCAGTGCTCAGGGTGCTGGGTGCTCAGGGCTCAGGGTGCTGGGTGCTCAGTGCTCGGGGTTCTGGGTGCTCAGTGCTCAGGGTGTTTGGTGCTAAGTGCTTAGGGTGCTGGGTGCTCAGTGCTCGGGGCGCTGGGTGCTCAGTGCTCGGGGTGCTTGGAGCTCAGTACTCAGGGTGCTGGGTGCTCAGTGCTCGGGGTGATCGGTGCTCAGTACTCAGGGTGCTGGGTGCTCAGTGCTCGGGGTGCTCGGTGCTCAGTACGTTGGGTGCTCTCTACTCAGGGTGCTGGGTGCTCAGTGCTCGGGGTGATCGGTGCTCAGTACTCAGGGTGCTGGGTGCTCAGTGCTTTGGGTTCTGGGTGCTCAGTGCTCAGGGTGCTGGGTGCTCAGTGCTCGGGGTGCTCGGTGCTCAGTACTCAGGGTGCTGAGTGCTCAGTACTCAGGGTGCTGGGTGCTCAGTGCTCAGGGTGCTGTGTGCTCAGTACTCAGGGTGCTGGGTGCTCAGTGCTCGGGGTGCTGGGTGCTCAGTGCTCAGTACTCAGGGTGCTGGGTGCTCAGTGCTCGGGGTGCTGGGTGCTCAGTGCTCAGTACTCAGGGTGCTGGGTGCTCAGTGCTCAGGGTGCTGAGTGCTCAGTGCTCAGGGTGCTGGGTGCTCAGTGCTCTTGGTGCTGGGTGCTCAGTACTCAGGGTGCTGGGTGCTCAGTGCTCAGGGTGCTGGGTGCTCAGTGCTCAGGGTGCTGGGTTCTCAGTACTCGGGGTGCTCGGAGCTCAGTACTCAGGGTGCTGTGTGCTCAGTGCTCGGGGTGATCGGTGCTCAGTAGTCAGGGTGCTGGGTGCTCAGTGCTCGGGGTGCTCGGTGCTCAATACTTTGGGTGCTCACTACTCAGGGTGCTGGGTGCTCAGTGCTCGGGGTGCTCGGTGCTCAGTACTCAGGGTGCTGGGTGCTCAGTACTCTGGGTGCTGGGTGCTCAGTGCTCAGGGTGCTGGGTGATCAGTGCTCAGGGTGCTGGGTGCTCAGTGCTGAGGGTGCTGGGTGCTCAGTGCTCGGGGTGCTGGGTGCTCAGTACTCAGGGTGCTGGGTGCTAAGTGCTCAGGGTGCTGGGTGCTCAGTGCTCGGGGCGCTGGGTGCTCAGTGCTCGGGGTGCTCGGAGCTCAGTACTCAGGGTGCTGGGTGCTCAGTGCTGGGGGTGATCGGTGCTCAGTACTCAGGGTGCTGGGTGCTCAGTGCTCGGGGTGCTCAGTGCTCAGTACGTTGGGTGCTCACTACTCAGGGTGCTGGGTGCTCAGTGCTCGGGGTGATCGGTGCTCAGTACTCAGGGTGCTGGGTGCTCAGTGCTCGGGGTGCTTGGTGCTCAGTATGTTGGGTGCTCACTACTCAGGGTGCTGGGTGCTCAGTGCTCGGGGTGATCGGTGCTCAGTACTCAGGGTGCTGGGTGCTCAGTGCTCGGGGTGCTTGGTGCTCAGTATGTTGGGTGCTCACTACTCAGGGTGCTGGGTGCTCAGTTCTCAGGGTGCTGGGTGCTCAGTACTCAGGGTGCTGGGGGCTCAGTGCTCAGGGTGCTGGGTGCTCAGTACTCAGGGTGCTGGGTGCTCAGTACTCAGGGTGCTGGGTGTTCAGTACTCAGGGTGCTGGGTGCTCAGTACTCGGGGTGCTGGGTGTTCAGTACTCAGGGTGCTGGGTGCTCAGTGCTCAGGGTGCTGGGTGCTCAGTAGTCAGGGTGCTGGGTGCTCAGTACTCAGGGTGCTGGGTGCTCAGTTCTCGGGGTGCTCGGTGCTCAGTACTCAGTGCTCAGGGTGCTCAGTGCTCAGTGCTCAGGGTGCTGGGTGTTCAGTACTCAGGGTGCTGGGTGCTCAGTACTCAGGGTGCTGGGTGCTCAGTGCTCAGGGTGCTGGGTGCTCAGTACTCGGGGTGCTCGGTGCTCAGTGCTCAGGGTGCTGGGTGCTCAGTACTCAGGGTGCTGGGTGCTCAGTGCTCAGGGTGCTCGGTGCTCAGTACTCGGGGTGCTGGGTGCTCATTCTCGGGGTGCTGGGTGCTCAGTGCTCAGGGTGCTGGGTGCTCAGTACTCAGGGTGCTGGGTGCTCAGTGCTCAGCGTGCTGGGTGCTCAGTACTCAGGGTGCTGGGAGCTCAGTGCTCAGGGTGATCGGTGCTCAGTACTCAGGGTGCTCAGTACTCAGGGTGCTGGGTGCTCAGTGCTCAGGGTGCTGGGTGCTCAGTAATCAGGGTGCTGGGTGCTCAGTGCTCGGGGTTCTGGGTGCTCAGTGCTCAGTGTGATCGGTGCTCAGTACTCAGGGTGCTGGGTGCTCAGTGCTCATGGTGCTCGGTGCTCAGTGCTCAGGGTGCTGGGTGCTCAGTACTCAGGGTGCTCAGTGCTCAGGGTGCTGGTTGCTCAGTGCTCGGGGTGCTGGGTGCTCATTCCTCAGGGTGCTGGGTGTTCAGTGCTCAGGGTGCTGGGTGCTCAGTACTCAGGGTGCTGGGTGCTCAGTGCTCAGCGTGCTGGGTGCTCAGTTCTCAGGGTGCTGGGAGCTCAGTGCTCAGGGTGATCGGTGCTCAGTACTCAGGGTGCTCATTACTCAGGGTGCTGGGTGCTCAGTGCTCAGGGTGCTGGGTGCTCAGTGCTCATGGTGCTCGGTGCTCAGTGCTTGCGGTGCTGGGTGCTCAGTCCTCAGGGTGCTCTGTGCTTGGGGTGTTGGGTGCTCAGTACTCAGGGTGCTGGGTGCTCAGTGCTCAGGGTGCTGGGTGCTCAGTACTCAGGGTGCTGGGTGCTCAGTACTCAGGGTGCTGGGTGCTCAGTGCTCGGGGTGCTGGGTGCTCAGTGCTCGGGGTGCTGGGTGCTCAGTGCTCGGGGTGCTGGATGCTCAGTGCTCAGGGTGCTGGATGCTCAGTGCTCAGGGGGCTGGGTGCTCAGTGCTCAGGGTGCTGGGTGCTCAGTGCTCGGGGTGCTGGGTGCTCAGTGCTCGAGGTGCTCAGTACTCAGGGTGCTGCGTGTTCAGTGCTCAGGGTGCTGGATGCTCAGAACTCAGGGTGCTGGGTGCTCAGTACTCAGGGTGCTGGGTGCTCAGTTCTCGGCTGCAGGGTGCTCAGTGCTCAGGGTGCTGGGTGCTCAGTGCTCGGGGTGCTGGGTGCTCAGTGCTCAGTACTCAGGGTGCTGGGTGCTCAGTGCTCGGGATGCTGGGTGCTCAGTGCTCAGTACTCAGGGTGCTGGGTGCTCAGTGCTCGGGGTGCTGGGTGCTCAGTACTCAGCGTGCTGGGTGTTCAGTACTCAGGGAGCTGGGTGCTCAGTGCTCAGGGTGCTGGGTGCTCAGTTCTCGGGGTGCTGTGTGCTCAGTGCTCAGTACTCAGGGTGCTGGGTGCTCAGTGCTCAGGGTGCTGGGTGCTCAGTACTCGGGGTGCTGGGTGCTCAGTGCTCAGGGTGCTGGGTGCTCAGTGCTCAGAGTGCTGGGTGCTCAGTACTCAGTGCTCAGGGTGCTGGGTGCTCAGTGCTCAGGGTGCTGGGTGCTCAGTACTCGGGGTGCTGGGTGCTCCGTTCTCAGGGTGCTGGGTGCTCAGTACTCAGGGTGCTGGGTTCTCAGTACTCAGGGTGCTGGGTGCACAGTGCTAGGGGTGCTGGGTGCTCAGTGCTCGGGGTCTGGGTGCTCAGTACTCAGGGTGCTGGGTGCTCAGTACTCAGGGTGCTGGGTGCTCAGTGCTCAGGGTGCTGGGTGCTCAGTGCTCTGGGTGCTGGGTGCTCTGTGCTCAGGGTGCTCATTGCTCAGGGTGCTGGGTGCTCAGTACTCAGGGTGCTGGGTGCTCAGTGCTCAGGGTGCTCGGTGATCGGGGCGCTGGGTGCTCAGTGCTCGGGGTGCTCGGAGCTCAGTACTCAGGGTGCTGGGTGCTCAGTTCTCGGGGTGCTCGGTGCTCAGTACTCAGGGTGCTGGGTGCTCAGTGCTCGGGGTGCTCGGTGCTCAATACGTTGTGTGCTCACTACTCAGGGTGCTGGGTGCTCAGTGCTCGGGGTGCTGGGTGCTCAGTACTCAGGGTGCTGGGTGCTCACTACACGGGGTGCTGGGTGCTCAGTACTCAGGGTGCTGGGTGCTCAGTAATCAGGGTGCTGGGTGCTCAGTACTCGGCTGCTGGGTGCTCAGTGCTCAGGGTGCTGGGTGCTCAGTGCTCGGGGTGCTGGGTGCTCAGTGCTCAGTACTCAGGGTGCTGGGTGTTCAGTGCTCGGGGTGCTGGGTCCTCAGTACTCAGCGTGCTGGGTGTTCAGTACTCAGGGAGCTGGGTGCTCAGTGCTCAGGGTGCTGGGTGCTCAGTTCTCGGGGTGCTCGGTGCTCAGTACTCAGTGCTCAGGGTGCTCAGTGCTCAGTGCTCAGGGTGCTGGGTGTTCAGTACTCAGGGTGCTGGGTGCTCAGTACTCGGGGTGCTGGGTGCTCAGTACTCAGGGTGCTGGGTGCTCAGTGCTCAGGGTGCTGGGTGCTCAGTACTCGGGTGCTGGGTGCTCAGTGCTCAGGGTGCTGGGTGCTCAGTGCTCGGGGTGCTGGGTGCTCAGTGCTCAGTACTCAGGGTGCTGGGTGCAAAGTGCTCGGGGTGCTGGGTGCTCAGTGCTCAGTACTCAGGGTGCTGGGTGCTTAGTGCTCGGGGTGCAGTGTGCTCAGTGCTCAGGGTGCTGGGTGCTCAGTGCTCGGGGTGCTGGGTGCTCAGTGCTCAGTACTCAGGGTGCTGGGTGCTCAGTGCTCGGGGTGCTGGGTGCTCAGTGCTCAGTACTCAGGGTGCTGGGTGCTCAGTGCTCAGGGTGCTGGGTGTTCAGTGCTCGGGGTGCTGGGTGCTCAGTACTCCGGGTGCTGGGTGCTCAGTTCTCGGGGTGCTGGGTGCTCAGGGTGCTGGGTACTCAGTACTCGGGGTGCTCGGTGCTCAGTGCTCAGGGTGCTGGGTGAACAGTACTCAGGGTGCTGGGTGCTCAGTGCTCAGGGTGCTCGGTGCTCAGTACTCGGGGTGCTGGGTGCTCATTCTCGGGGTGCTGGGTGCTCAGTGCTCTTGGTGCTGGGTGCTCAGTACTCAGGGTGCTGGGTGCTAAGTGCTCAGGGTGCTGGGTGCTCAGTACTCAGGGTGCTGGGTGTTCAGTGCTCAGGGGGCTGGGTGCTCAGTACTCAGGGTGCTGGGTGCTCAGTGCTCAGCGTGCTGGGTGCTCAGTTCTCAGGGTGCTGGGAGCTCAGTGCTCAGGGTGATCAGTGCTCAGTACTCAGGGTGCTCATTACTCAGGGTGCTGGGTGCTCAGTGCTCAGGGTGCTGGGTGCTCAGTACTCAGGGTGCTGGGTGCTCAGTGCTCGGGGTTCTGGGTGCTCAGTGCTCAGTGTGATCGGTGCTCAGTACTCAGGGTGCTGGGTGCTCAGTGCTCAGGGTGCTGGGTGCTCAGTCCTCAGGGTGCTCAGTGCTCGGGGTGCTCGGTGCTCAGTACTCAGGGTGCTGAGTGCTCAGTACTCAGGGTGCTGGGTGCTCAGTACTCTGGGTGCTGGGTGCTCAGTGCTCAGGGTGCTGGGTGATCAGTGCTCAGGGTGCTGGGTGCTCAGTGCTGAGGGTGCTGGGTGCTCAGTGCTCGGGGTGCTGGGTGCTCAGTACTCAGGGTGCTGGGTGCTAAGTGCTCAGGGTGCTGGGTGCTCAGTGCTCGGGGCGCTGGGTGCTCAGTGCTCGGGGTGCTCGGAGCTCAGTACTCAGCGTGCTGGGTGCTCAGTGCTGGGGGTGATCGGTGCTCAGTACTCAGGGTGCTGGGTGCTCAGTGCTCGGGGTGCTCGGTGCTCAGTACGTTGGGTGCTCACTACTCAGGGTGCTGGGTGCTCAGTGCTCAGGGTGATCGGTGCTCAGTACTCAGGGTGCTGGGTGCTCAGTGCTCGGGGTGCTCGGTGCTCAGTATGTTGGGTGCTCACTACTCAGGTTGCTGGGTGCTCAGTTCTCAGGGTGCTGGGTGCTCAGTACTCAGGGTGCTGGGGGCTCAGTGCTCAGGGTGCTGGGTGCTCAGTACTCAGGGTGCTGGGTGCTCAGTACTCAGGGTGCTGGGTGTTCAGTACTCAGGATGCTGGGTGCTCAGTACTCGGGGTGCTGGGTGTTCAGTACTCAGGGTGCTGGGTGCTCAGTGCTCAGGGTGCTGGGTGCTCAGTAGTCAGGGTGCTGGGTGCTCAGTACACAGGGTGCTGGGTGCTCAGTTCTCGGGGTGCTCGGTGCTCAGTACTCAGTGCTCAGGGTGCTCAGTGCTCAGTGCTCAAGGTGCTGGGTGTTCAGTACTCAGGGTGCTGGGTGCTCAGTACTCAGGGTGCTGGGTGCTCAGTGCTCAGGGTGCTGGGTGCTCAGTACTCGGGGTGCTCGGTGCTCAGTGCTCAGGGTGCTGGGTGCTCAGTACTCAGGGTGCTGGGTGCTCAGTGATCAGGGTGCTCGGTGCTCAGTACTCGGGGTGCTGGGTGCTCATTCTCGGGGTGCTGGGTGCTCAGTGCTCAGGGTGCTGGCTGCTCAGTACTCAGGGTTCTGGGTGCTCAGTGCTCAGGGTGCTGGGTGCTCAGTACTCAGGGTGCTGGGTGCTCAGTGCTCAGGGTGCTGGGTGCTCAGTACTCAGGGTGCTGGGTGCTCAGTGCTCAGCGTGCTGGGTGCTCAGTACTCAGGGTGCTGGGAGCTCAGTGCTCAGGGTGATCGGTGCTCAGTACTCAGGGTGCTCAGTACTCAGGGTGCTGGGTGCTCAGTGCTCAGGGTGCTGGGTGCTCAGTAATCAGGGTGCTGGGTGCTCAGTGCTCGGGGTTCTGGGTGCTCAGTGCTCAGTGTGATCGGTGCTCAGTACTCAGGGTGCTGGGTGCTCAGTGCTCATGGTGCTCGGTGCTCAGTGCTCAGGGTGCTGGGTGCTCAGTACTCAGGGTGCTCAGTGCTCAGGGTGCTGGTTGCTCAGTGCTCGGGGTGCTGGGTGCTCATTCCTCAGGGTGCTGGGTGCTCAGTACTCAGGGTGCTGGGTGCTCAGTACTCAGGGTGCTCAGTGCTTGGGGTGCTGGGTGCTCAGTACTCAGGGTGCTCAGTGCTTGGGGTGTTGGGTGCTCAGTCCTCAGGGTGCTGGCTGCTCAGTACTCAGGGTGCTTGGTGATCAGTACTCAGGGTGCTCAGTGCTTGGGGTGCTGGGTGCTCAGTACTCAGGGTTCTCTGTGCTTGGGGTTTTGGGTGCTCAGTACTCAGGGTGCTGGGTGCTCAGTGCTCAGGGTGCTGGGTGCTCAGTACTCAGGGTGCTGGGTGCTCAGTACTCAGGGTGCTGGGTGCTCAGTGCTCGGGGTGCTGGGTGCTCAGTGCTCGGGGTGCTGGATGCTCAGTGCTCAGGGTGCTGGATGCTCAGTGCTCAGGGTGCTGGGTGCTCAGTGCTCGGGGTGCTGGGTGCTCAGTGCTCAGGGTGCTGGATGCTCAGTGCTCAGGGTGCTGGGTGCTCAGTACTCGGGGTGCTGGGTGCTCAGTCTCGGGGTGCTGGGTGCTCAGTGCTCAATGTGCTCAGTACTCAGGGTGCTGGGTGCTCAGTGCTCAGCGTGCTGGGTGCTCAGTACTCAGGGTGCTGGGAGCTCAGTGCTCAGGGTGATCGGTGCTCAGTACTCAGGGTGCTCATTACTCAGGGTGCTGGGTGCTCAGTGCTCGGGGTGCTGGGTGCTCAGTACTCAGGGTGCTGGGTGCTCAGTGCTCGGGGTTCTGGGTGCTCAGTGCTCAGGGTGATCGGTGCTCAGTACTCAGGGTGCTGGGTGCTCAGTGCTCAGGGTGCTCGGTGCTGAGTGCTCAGGGTGCTGGGGGCTCATTACTCAGGGTGCTCAGTGCTCAGGGTGCTGGTTGCTCAGTGCTCGGGGTGCTGGATGCTCATTCCTCAGGGTGCTGGGTGCTCAGTACTCAGGGTGCTCAGTGCTTGGGGTGTTGGGTGCTCCGTCCTCAGGGTGCTGGGTGCTCAGTACTCAGGGTGCTGTGTGCTCAGTACTCAGGGTGCTCAGTGCTTGCGGTGCTGGGTGCTCAGTACTCAGGGTGCTCTGTGCTTGGGGTGTTGGGTGCTCAGTACTCAGGGTGCTGGGTGCTCAGTGCTCAGGGTGCTGGGTGCTCAGTACTCAGGGTGCTGGGTGCTCAGTACTCAGGGTGCTGGGTGCTCAGTGCTCGGGGTGCTGGGTGCTCAGTGCTCGGGGTGCTGGGTGCTCAGTGCTCGGGGTGCTGGATGCTCAGTGCTCAGGGTGCTGGATGCTCAGTACTCAGGGTGCTGGGTGCTCAGTACTCAGGGTGCTGGGTGCTCAGTACTCGGCTGCTGGGTGCTCAGTGCTCAGGGTGCTGGGTGCTCAGTGCTCGGGGTGCTGGGTGCTCAGTGCTCAGTACTCAGGGTGCTGGGTGCTCAGTGCTCGGGATGCTGGGTGCTCAGTGCTCAGTACTCAGGGTGCTGGGTGCTCAGTGCTCGGGGTGCTGGGTGCTCAGTACTCAGCGTGCTGGGTGTTCAGTACTCAGGGAGCTGGGTGCTCAGTGCTCAGGGTGCTGGGTGCTCAGTTCTCGGGGTGCTGGGTGCTCAGTGCTCAGTACTCAGGGTGCTGGGTGCTCAGTGCTCAGGGTGCTGGGTGCTCAGTACTCGGGGTGCTGGGTGCTCAGTGCTCAGGGTGCTGGGTGCTCAGTGCTCAGGGTGCTGGGTGCTCAGTACTCAGTGCTCAGGATGCTGGGTGCTCAGTGCTCGGGCTGCTGTGTGCTCAGTGCTCAGGGTGCTGGGTGCTCAGTACTCAGGGTGCTGGGTTC
Organism: Microtus oregoni; assembly: GCF_018167655.1. Classification (NCBI taxonomy): domain Eukaryota; kingdom Metazoa; phylum Chordata; class Mammalia; order Rodentia; family Cricetidae; genus Microtus; species Microtus oregoni. The sequence goes on along the minus strand of NW_024543284.1, from coordinate 234,388 downwards.
TCAGTACTCAGGGTGCTGGGTGCACAGTGCTAGGGGTGCTGGGTGCTCAGTGCTCAGGGTCTGGGTGCTCAGTACTCAGGGTGCTGGGTGCTCAGTACTCAGGTTGCTGGGTGCTCAGTGCTCAGGGTGCTGGGTGCTCAGTGCTCTGGGTGCTGGGTGCTCAGTGCTCAGGGTGCTCATTGCTCAGGGTGCTGGGTGCTCAGTACTCAGGGTGCTGGGTGCTCAGTGCTCAGGGTGCTCGGTGATCGGGGCGCTGGGTGCTCAGTGCTCGGGGTGCTCGGAGCTCAGTACTCAGGGTGCTGGGTGCTCAGTGCTCGGGGTGCTCGGTGCTCAGTACTCAGGGTGCTGGGTGCTCAGTGCTCGGGGTGCTCGGTGCTCAATACGTTGGGTGCTCACTACTCAGGGTGCTGGGTGCTCAGTGCTCGGGGTGCTGGGTGCTCAGTACTCAGGGTGCTGGGTGCTCACTACTCGGGGTGCTGGGTGTTCAGTACTCAGGGTGCTGGGTGCTCAGTACTCAGGGTGCTGGGTGCTCAGTATTCAGCTGCTGGGTGCTGAGTGCTCAGGGTGCTGGGTGCTCAGTGCTCGGGGTGCTGGGTGCTCAGTGCTCAGTACTCAGGATGCTGGGTGCTCAGTGCTCGGGATGCTGGGTGCTCAGTGCTCAGTACTCAGGGTGCTGGGGGCTCAGTGCTCGGGGTGCTGGGTCCTCAGTACTCAGCGTGCTGGGTGTTCAGTACTCAGGGAGCTGGGTGCTCACTGCTCAGGGTGATGGGTGCTCAGTTCTCGGGGTGCTCGGTGCTCAGTACTCAGTGCTCAGGGTGCTCAGTGCTCAGTGCTCAGGGTGCTGGGTGTTCAGTACTCAGGGTGCTTGGTGCTCAGTACTCGGGGTGCTGGGTGCTCAGTACTCAGGGTGCTGGGTGCTCAGTGCTCAGGGTGCTGGGTGCTCAGTACTCGGGTGCTGGGTGCTCAGTGCTCAGGGTGCTGGGTGCTCAGTGCTCGGGGTGCTGGGTGCTCAGTCCTCAGTACTCAGGGTGCTGGGTGCTCAGTGCTCGGGGTGCTGGGTGCTCAGTGCTCAGTACTCAGGGTGCTGGGTGCTCAGTGCTCGGGGTGCAGTGTGCTCAGTGCTCAGGGTGCTGGGTGCTCAGTGCTCGGGGTGCTGGGTGCTCAGTGCTCAGTACTCAGGGTGCTGGGTGCTCAGTGCTCGGGGTGCTGGGTGCTCAGTGCTCAGTACTCAGGGTGCTGGGTGCTCAGTGCTCAGGGTGCTGGGTGTTCAGTGCTCGGGGTGCTGGGTGCTCAGTACTCAGGGTGCTGGGTGCTCAGTACTCCGGGTGCTGGGTGTTCAGTTCTCGGGGTGCTCGGTGCTCAGTACTCAGTGCTCAGGGTGCTCAGTGCTCAGAGCTCAGGGTGCTGGGTGTTCAGTACTCAGGGTGCTGGGTGCTCAGTACTCAGGGTGCTGGGTGCTCAGTGCTCAGGTTGCTGGGTGCTCAGTACTCGGGGTGCTCGGTGCTCAGTGCTCAGGGTGCTGGGTGAACAGTACTCAGGGTGCTGGGTGCTCAGTGCTCAGGGTGCTCGTTGCTCAGTACTCGGGCTGCTGGGTGCTCATTCTCGGGGTGCTGGGTGCTCAGTGCTCTTGGTGCTGGGTGCTCAGTACTCAGGGTGCTGGGTGCTCAGTGCTCAGGGTGCTGGGTGCTCAGTACTCAGGGTGCTGGGTGTTCAGTGCTCAGGGTGCTGGGTGCTCAGTACTCAGGGTGCTGGGTGCTCAGTGCTCAGCGTGCTGGGTGCTCAGTTCTCAGGGTGCTGTGAGCTCAGTGCTCAGGGTGATCGGTGCTCAGTACTCAGGGTGCTCATTACTCAGGGTGCTGGGTGCTCAGTGCTCAGGGTGCTGGGTGCTCAGTACTCAGGGTGCTGGGTGCTCAGTGCTCGGGGTTCTGGGTGCTCAGTGCTCAGGGTGATCGGTGTTCAGTACTCAGGGTGCTGGGTGCTCAGTGCTCAGGGTGCTGGGTGCTCAGTCCTCAGGGTGCTCAGTGCTCAGGGTGCTGGGTGCACAGTGCTCGGGGTGCTCGGTGCTCAGTACTCAGGGGGCTGAGTGCTCAGTACTCAGGTTGCTGGGTGCTCAGTACTCAGGGTGCTGGGTGCTCAGTGCTCAGGGTGCTGGGTGATCAGTGCTCAGGGTGCTGGGTGCTCAGTGCTCAGGGTGCTGGGTGCTCAGTGCTCGGGGTGCTGGGTGCTCAGTACTCAGGGTGCTGGGTGCTAAGTGCTCAGTGTGCTGGGTGCTCAGTGCTCGGGGCGCTGGGTGCTCAGTGCTCGGGGTGCTCGGAGCTCAGTACTCAGGGTGCTGGGTGCTCAGTGCTGGGGGTGATCGGTGCTCAGTACTCAGTGTGCTGGGTGCTCAGTGCTCGGGGTGCTCGGTGCTCAGTACGTTGGGTGCTCACTACTCTGGGTGCTGGGTGCTCAGTGCTCGGGGTGATCGGTGCTCAGTACTCAGGGTGCTGGGTGCTCAGTGCTCGGGGTGCTCGGTGCTCAGTACGTTGGGTGCTCACAACTCAGGGTGCTGGGTGCTCAGTTCTCAGGGTGCTGGGTGCTCAGTACTCAGGGTGCTGGGTGCTCAGTACTCCGGGTGCTGGGTGCTCAGTTCTCGGGGTGCTCGGTGCTCAGTACTCAGTGCTCAGGGTGCTCAGTGCTCAGTGCTCAGGGTGCTGGGTGTTCAGTACTCAGGGTGCTGGGTGCTCAGTACTCAGGGTGCTGGGTGCTCAGTGCTCAGGGTGCTGGGTGCTCAGTACTCGGGGTGCTCGGTGGTCAGTGCTCAGGGTGCTGGGTGCTCAGTACTCAGGGTGCTGGGTGCTCAGTGCTCAGGGTGCTCGGTGCTCAGTACTCGGGGTGCTGGGTGCTCATTCTCGGGGTGCTGGGTGCTCAGTGCTCGGGGTGCTGGGTGCTCAGTACTCAGGGTGCTGGGTGCTCAGTGCTCAGGGTGCTGGGTGCTCAGTACACAGGGTGCTGGGTGCTCAGTGCTCAGGGTGCTGGGTGCTCAGTACTCAGGGTGCTGGGTGCTCAGTGCTCAGCGTGCTGGGTGCTCAGTACTCAGGGTGCTGGGAGCTCAGTGCTCAGGGTGATCGGTGCTCAGTACTCAGGGTGCTCATTACTCAGGGTGCTGGGTGCTCAGTGCTCGTGGTGCTGGGTGCTCAGTACTCAGGGTGCTGGGTGCTCAGTGCTCGGGGTTCTGGGTGCTCAGTGCTCATGGTGATCGGTGATCAGTACTCAGGGTGCTGGGTGCTCAGTGCTCAGGGTTCTCGGTGCTCAGTGCTCAGGGTGCTGGGGGCTCAGTACTCAGGGTGCTCAGTGCTCAGAGTGCTGGTTGCTCAGTGCTCGGGGTGCTGGGTGCTCAATCCTCAGGGTGCTGGGTGCTCAGTACTCAGGGTGCTGGGTGCTCAGTACTCAGGGTGCTGGGTGCTCAGTACTCGGCTGCTGGGTGCTCAGTGCTCAGGGTGCTGGGTGCTCAGTGCTCGGGGTGCTGGGTGCTCAGTGCTCAGTACTCAGGGTGCTGGGTGCTCAGTGCTCGGGATGCTGGGTGCTCAGTGCTCAGTACTCAGGGTGCTGGGTGCTCAGTGCTCGGGATGCTTGGTGCTCAGTACTCAGCGTGCTGGGTGTTCAGTACTCAGGGAGCTGGGTGCTCAGTGCTCAGGGTGCTGGGTGCTCAGTTCTCGGGGTGCTGGGTGCTCAGTGCTCAGTACTCAGGGTGCTGGGTGCTCAGTGCTCAGGGTGCTGGGTGCTCAGTACTCGGGGTGCTGGGTGCTCAGTGCTCAGGGTGCTGGGTGCTCAGTGCTCAGGGTGCTGGGTGCTCAGTACTCAGTGCTCAGGATGCTGGGTGCTCAGTGCTCGGGCTGCTGGGTGCTCAGTGCTCAGGGTGCTGGGTGCTCAGTACTCAGGGTGCTGGGTTCTCAGTACTCAGGGTGCTGGGTGCACAGTGCTAGGGGTGCTGGGTGCTCAGTGCTCGGGGTCTGGGTGCTCAGTACTCAGGGTGCTGGGTGCTCAGTACTCAGGGTGCTGGGTGCTCAGTGCTCAGGGTGCTGGGTGCTCAGTGCTCTGGGTGCTGGGTGCTCAGTGCTCAGGGTGCTCATTGCTCAGGGTGCTGGGTGCTCAGTACTCAGGGTGCTGGGTGCTCAGTGCTCTGGGTGCTGGGTGCTCAGTGCTCAGGGTGCTCATTGCTCAGGGTGCTGGGTGCTCAGTACTCAGGGTGCTGGGTGCTCAGTGCTCAGGGTGCTCGGTGATCGGGGCGCTGGGTGCTCAGTGCTCGGGGTGCTCGGAGCTCAGTACTCAGGGTGCTGGGTGCTCAGTGCTCGGGGTGCTCGGTGCTCAGTACTCAGGGTGCTGGGTGCTCAGTGCTCGGGGTGCTCGGTGCTCAATACGTTGGGTGCTCACTACTCAGGGTGCTGGGTGCTCAGTGCTCGGGGTGCTGGGTGCTCAGTACTCAGGGTGCTGGGTGCTCACTACTCGGGGTGCTGGGTGTTCAGTACTCAGGGTGCTGGGTGCTCAGTACTCAGGGTGCTGGGTGCTCAGTATTCAGCTGCTGGGTGCTGAGTGCTCAGGGTGCTGGGTGCTCAGTGCTCGGGGTGCTGGGTGCTCAGTGCTCAGTACTCAGGATGCTGGGTGCTCAGTGCTCGGGATGCTGGGTGCTCAGTGCTCAGTACTCAGGGTGCTGGGGGCTCAGTGCTCGGGGTGCTGGGTCCTCAGTACTCAGCGTGCTGGGTGTTCAGTACTCAGGGAGCTGGGTGCTCACTGCTCAGGGTGATGGGTGCTCAGTTCTCGGGGTGCTCGGTGCTCAGTACTCAGTGCTCAGGGTGCTCAGTGCTCAGTGCTCAGGGTGCTGGGTGTTCAGTACTCAGGGTGCTTGGTGCTCAGTACTCGGGGTGCTGGGTGCTCAGTACTCAGGGTGCTGGGTGCTCAGTGCTCAGGGTGCTGGGTGCTCAGTACTCGGGTGCTGGGTGCTCAGTGCTCAGGGTGCTGGGTGCTCAGTGCTCGGGGTGCTGGGTGCTCAGTCCTCAGTACTCAGGGTGCTGGGTGCTCAGTGCTCGGGGTGCTGGGTGCTCAGTGCTCAGTACTCAGGGTGCTGGGTGCTCAGTGCTCGGGGTGCAGTGTGCTCAGTGCTCAGGGTGCTGGGTGCTCAGTGCTCGGGGTGCTGGGTGGTCAGTGCTCAGTACTCAGGGTGCTGGGTGCTCAGTGCTCGGGGTGCTGGGTGCTCAGTGCTCAGTACTCAGGGTGCTGGGTGCTCAGTGCTCAGGGTGCTGGGTGTTCAGTGCTCGGGGTGCTGGGTGCTCAGTACTCAGGGTGCTGGGTGCTCAGTACTCCGGGTGCTGGGTGTTCAGTTCTCGGGGTGCTCGGTGCTCAGTACTCAGTGCTCAGGGTGCTCAGTGCTCAGAGCTCAGGGTGCTGGGTGTTCAGTACTCAGGGTGCTGGGTGCTCAGTACTCAGGGTGCTGGGTGCTCAGTGCTCAGGTTGCTGGGTGCTCAGTACTCGGGGTGCTCGGTGCTCAGTGCTCAGGGTGCTGGGTGAACAGTACTCAGGGTGCTGGGTGCTCAGTGCTCAGGGTGCTCGTTGCTCAGTACTCGGGCTGCTGGGTGCTCATTCTCGGGGTGCTGGGTGCTCAGTGCTCTTGGTGCTGGGTGCTCAGTACTCAGGGTGCTGGGTGCTCAGTGCTCAGGGTGCTGGGTGCTCAGTACTCAGGGTGCTGGGTGTTCAGTGCTCAGGGTGCTGGGTGCTCAGTACTCAGGGTGCTGGGTGCTCAGTGCTCAGCGTGCTGGGTGCTCAGTTCTCAGGGTGCTGTGAGCTCAGTGCTCAGGGTGATCGGTGCTCAGTACTCAGGGTGCTCATTACTCAGGGTGCTGTGTGCTCAGTGCTCAGGGTGCTGGGTGCTCAGTACTCAGGGTGCTGGGTGCTCAGTGCTCGGGGTTCTGGGTGCTCAGTGCTCAGGGTGATCGGTGTTCAGTACTCAGGGTGCTGGGTGCTCAGTGCTCAGGGTGCTGGGTGCTCAGTCCTCAGGGTGCTCAGTGCTCAGGGTGCTGGGTGCACAGTGCTCGGGGTGCTCGGTGCTCAGTACTCAGGGGGCTGAGTGCTCAGTACTCAGGTTGCTGGGTGCTCAGTACTCAGGGTGCTGGGTGCTCAGTGCTCAGGGTGCTGGGTGATCAGTGCTCAGGGTGCTGGGTGCTCAGTGCTCAGGGTGCTGGGTGCTCAGTGCTCGGGGTGCTGGGTGCTCAGTACTCAGGGTGCTGGGTGCTAAGTGCTCAGTGTGCTGGGTGCTCAGTGCTCGGGGCGCTGGGTGCTCAGTGCTCGGGGTGCTCGGAGCTCAGTACTCAGGGTGCTGGGTGCTCAGTGCTGGGGGTGATCGGTGCTCAGTACTCAGGGTGCTGGGTGCTCAGTGCTCGGGGTGCTCGGTGCTCAGTACGTTGGGTGCTCACTACTCTGGGTGCTGGGTGCTCAGTGCTCGGGGTGATCGGTGCTCAGTACTCAGGGTGCTGGGTGCTCAGTGCTCGGGGTGCTCGGTGCTCAGTACGTTGGGTGCTCACAACTCAGGGTGCTGGGTGCTCAGTTCTCAGGGTGCTGGGTGCTCAGTACTCAGGGTGCTGTGTGCTCAGTACTCCGGGTGCTGGGTGCTCAGTTCTCGGGGTGCTCGGTGCTCAGTACTCAGTGCTCAGGGTGCTCAGTGCTCAGTGCTCAGGGTGCTGGGTGTTCAGTACTCAGGGTGCTGGGTGCTCAGTACTCAGGGTGCTGGGTGCTCAGTGCTCAGGGTGCTGGGTGCTCAGTACTCGGGGTGCTCGGTGGTCAGTGCTCAGGGTGCTGGGTGCTCAGTACTCAGGGTGCTGGGTGCTCAGTGCTCAGGGTGCTCGGTGCTCAGTACTCGGGGTGCTGGGTGCTCATTCTCGGGGTGCTGGGTGCTCAGTGCTCGGGGTGCTGGGTGCTCAGTACTCAGGGTGCTGGGTGCTCAGTGCTCAGGGTGCTGGGTGCTCAGTACACAGGGTGCTGGGTGCTCAGTGCTCAGGGTGCTGGGTGCTCAGTACTCAGGGTGCTGGGTGCTCAGTGCTCAGCGTGCTGGGTGCTCAGTACTCAGGGTGCTGGGAGCTCAGTGCTCAGGGTGATCGGTGCTCAGTACTCAGGGTGCTCATTACTCAGGGTGCTGGGTGCTCAGTGCTCGTGGTGCTGGGTGCTCAGTACTCAGGGTGCTGGGTGCTCAGTGCTCGGGGTTCTGGGTGCTCAGTGCTCATGGTGATCGGTGATCAGTACTCAGGGTGCTGGGTGCTCAGTGCTCAGGGTTCTCGGTGCTCAGTGCTCAGGGTGCTGGGGGCTCAGTACTCAGGGTGCTCAGTGCTCAGAGTGCTGGTTGCTCAGTGCTCGGGGTGCTGGGTGCTCAATCCTCAGGGTGCTGGGTGCTCAGTACTCAGGGTGCTGGGTGCTCAGTACTCAGGGGGCTCAGTGCTTGGGGTGCTGGGTGCTCAGTACTCAGGGTGCTCAGTGCTTGGGGTGTTGGGTGCTCCGTCCTCAGGGTGCTGGGTGCTCAGTACTCAGGGTGCTGGGTGCTCAGTACTCAGGGTGCTCAGTGCTTGCGGTGCTGGGTGCTCAGTACTCAGGGTGCTCTGTGCTTGGGGAGTTGGGTGCTCAGTACTCAGGGTGCTGGGTGCTCAGTGCTCAGGGTGCTGGGTGCTCAGTACTCAGGGTGCTGGGTGCTCAGTACTCAGGGTGCTGGGTGCTCAGTGCTCGGGGTGCTGGGTGCTCAGTGCTCGGGGTGCTGGGTGCTCAGTGCTCGGGGTGCTGGATGCTCAGTGCTCAGGGTGCTGGATGCTCAGTACTCAGGGTGCTGGGTGCTCAGTACTCAGGGTGCTGGGTGCTCAGTACTCGGCTGCTGGGTGCTCAGTGCTCAGGGTGCTGGGTGCTCAGTGCTCGGGGTGCTGGGTGCTCAGTGCTCAGTACTCAGGGTGCTGGGTGCTCAGTGCTCGGGATGCTGGGTGCTCAGTGCTCAGTACTCAGGGTGCTGGGTGCTCAGTGCTCGGGGTGCTTGGTGCTCAGTACTCAGCGTGCTGGGTGTTCAGTACTCAGGGAGCTGGGTGCTCAGTGCTCAGGGTGCTGGGTGCTCAGTTCTCGGGGTGCTGGGTGCTCAGTGCTCAGTACTCAGGGTGCTGGGTGCTCAGTGCTCAGGGTGCTGGGTGCTCAGTACTCGGGGTGCTGGGTGCTCAGTGCTCAGGGTGCTGGGTGCTCAGTGCTCAGGGTGCTGGGTGCTCAGTACTCAGTGCTCAGGATGCTGGGTGCTCAGTGCTCGGGCTGCTGGGTGCTCAGTGCTCAGGGTGCTGGGTGCTCAGTACTCAGGGTGCTGGGTTCTCAGTACTCAGGGTGCTGGGTGCACAGTGCTAGGGGTGCTGGGTGCTCAGTGCTCGGGGTCTGGGTGCTCAGTACTCAGGGTGCTGGGTGCTCAGTACTCAGGGTGCTGGGTGCTCAGTGCTCAGGGTGCTGGGTGCTCAGTGCTCTGGGTGCTGGGTGCTCAGTGCTCAGGGTGCTCATTGCTCAGGGTGCTGGGTGCTCAGTACTCAGGGTGCTGGGTGCTCAGTGCTCAGGGTGCTCGGTGATCGGGGTGCTGGGTGCTCAGTGCTCGGGGTGCTCGGAGCTCAGTACTCAGGGTGCTGGGTGCTCAGTGCTCGGGGTGCTCGGTGCTCAGTACTCAGGGTGCTGGGTGCTCAGTGCTCGGGGTGCTCGGTGCTCAATACGTTGGGTGCTCACTACTCAGGGTGCTGGGTGCTCAGTGCTCGGGGTGCTGGGTGCTCAGTACTCAGGGTGCTGGGTGCTCACTACTCGGGGTGCTGGGTGCTCAGTACTCAGGGTGCTGGGTGCTCAGTACTCAGGGTGCTGGGTGCTCAGTATTCGGCTGCTGGGTGCTCAGTGCTCAGGGTGCTGGGTGCTCAATGCTCGGGGTCCTGGGTGCTCAGTGCTCAGTACTCAGGATGCTGGGTGCTCAGTGCTCGGGATGCTGGGTGCTCAGTGCTCAGTACTCAGGGTGCTGGGGGCTCAGTGCTCGGGGTGCTGGGTCCTCAGTACTCAGCGTGCTGGGTGTTCAGTACTCAGGGAGCTGGGTGCTCACTGCTCAGGGTGCTGGGTGCTCAGTACTCGGCTGCTGGGTGCTCAGTACTCAGGGTGCTGGGTGCTCAGTGCTCAGGGTGCTGGGTGATCAGTGCTCAGGGTGCTGGGTGCTCAGTGCTCAGGGTGCTGGGTGCTCAGTGCTCGGGGTGCTGGGTGCTCAGTACTCAGGGTGCTGGGTGCTAAGTGCTCAGGGTGCTGGGTGCTCAGTGCTCGGGGCGCTGGGTGCTCAGTGCTCGGGGTGCTCAGAGCTCAGTACTCAGGGTGCTGGGTGCTCAGTGCTGGGGGTGATCGGTGCTCAGTACTCAGGGTGCTGGGTGCTCAGTGCTCGGGGTGCTCGGTGCTCAGTACGTTGGGTGCTCACTACTCAGGGTGCTTGCTGCTCAGTGCTCGGGGTGATCGGTGCTCAGTACTCAGGGTGCTGGGTGCTCAGTGCTCGGGGTGCTCGGTGCTCAGTACGTTGGGTGCTCACAACTCAGGGTGCTGGGTGCTCAGTTCTCAGGGTGCTGGGTGTTCAGTACTCAGGGTGCTGGGTGCTCAGTACTCAGGGTGCTCAGTGCTTGGGGTGTTGGGTGCTCAGTACTCAGGGTGCTGGGTGCTCAGTGCTCAGGGTGCTGGGTGCTCAGTACTCAGGGTGCTGGGTGCTCAGTACTCAGGGTGCTGGGTGTTCAGTACTCAGGGTGCTGGGTGCTCAGTACTCGGGGTGCTGGGTGTTCAGTACTCAGGGTGCTGGGTGCTCAGTGCTCAGGGTGCTGGGTGCTCAGTAGTCAGGGTGCTGGGTGCTCAGTACTCAGGGTGCTGGGTGCTCAGTTCTCGGGGTGCTTGGTGCTCAGTACTCAGTGCTCAGGGTGCTCAGTGCTCAGTGCTCAGGGTGCTGGGTGTTCAGTACTCAGGGTGCTGGGTGCTCAGTACTCAGGGTGCTGGGTGCTCAGTGCTCAGGGTGCTGGGTGCTCAGTACTCGGGGTGCTGGGTGCTCATTCTCGGGGTGCTGGGTGCTCAGTGCTCGGGGTGCTGGGTGCTCAGTACTCAGGGTGCTGGGTGCTCAGTGCTCAGGGTGCTGGGTGCTCAGTACTCAGGGTGCTGGGTGCTCAGTGCTCAGGGTGCTGGGTGCTCAGTACTCAGGGTGCTGGGTGCTCAGTGCTCAGCGTGCTGGGTGCTCAGTACTCAGGGTGCTGGGAGCTCAGTGCTCAGGGTGATCGGTGCTCAGTACTCAGGGTGCTCATTACTCAGGGTTCTGGGTGCTCAGTGCTCGGGGTGCTGGGTGCTCAGTACTCAGGGTGCTGGGTGCTCAGTGCTCGGGGTTCTGGGTGCTCAGTGCTCAGGGTGATCGGTGCTCAGTACTCAGGGTGCTGGGTGCTCAGTGCTCAGGGTGCTCGGTGCTCAGTGCTCAGGGTGCTGGGTGCTCAGTACTCGGGGTGCTGGGTGTTCAGTACTCAGGGTGCTGGGTGCTCAGTACTCGGGGTGCTGGGTGTTCAGTACTCAGGGTGCTGGGTGCTCAGTGCTCAGGGTGCTGGGTGCTCAGTACTCGGGTGCTGGGTGCTCAGTGCTCAGGGTGCTGGGTGCTCAGTGCTCAGGGTGCTGGGTGCTCAGTGCTCAGTACTCAGGGTGCTGGGTGCTCAGTGCTCGGGGTGCAGGGTGCTCAGTGCTCAGGGTGCTGGGTGCTCAGTGCTCGGGGTGCTGGGTGCTCAGTACTCAGGGTGCTGGGTGCTCAGTACTCCGGGTGCTGGGTGCTCAGTTCTCTGGGTGCTCGGTGCTCAGTACTCAGTGCTCAGGGTGCTCAGTGCTCAGTGCTCAGGGTGCTGGGTGCTCAGTGCTCAGGGTGCTGGGTGCTCAGTACTCAGGGTGCTGGGTGTTCAGTGCTCAGGGTGCTGGGTGCTCAGTACTCAGGGTGCTGGGTGCTCAGTGCTCAGCGTGCTGGGTGCTCAGTTCTCAGGGTGCTGGGAGCTCAGTGCTCAGGGTGATCGGTGCTCAGTACTCAGGGTGCTCATTACTCAGGGTGCTGTGTGCTCAGTGCTCAGGGTGCTGGGTGCTCAGTACTCAGGGTGCTGGGTGCTCAGTGCTCGGGGTTCTGGGTGCTCAGTGCTCAGGGTGATCGGTGTTCAGTACTCAGGGTGCTGGGTGCTCAGTGCTCAGGGTGCTGGGTGCTCAGTCCTCAGGGTGCTCAGTGCTCAGGGTGCTGGGTGCACAGTGCTCGGGGTGCTCGGTGCTCAGTACTCAGGGGGCTGAGTGCTCAGTACTCAGGTTGCTGGGTGCTCAGTACTCAGGGTGCTGGGTGCTCAGTGCTCAGGGTGCTGGGTGATCAGTGCTCAGGGTGCTGGGTGCTCAGTGCTCAGGGTGCTGGGTGCTCAGTGCTCGGGGTGCTGGGTGCTCAGTACTCAGGGTGCTGGGTGCTAAGTGCTCAGTGTGCTGGGTGCTCAGTGCTCGGGGCGCTGGGTGCTCAGTGCTCGGGGTGCTCGGAGCTCAGTACTCAGGGTGCTGGGTGCTCAGTGCTGGGGGTGATCGGTGCTCAGTACTCAGGGTGCTGGGTGCTCAGTGCTCGGGGTGCTCGGTGCTCAGTACGTTGGGTGCTCACTACTCTGGGTGCTGGGTGCTCAGTGCTCGGGGTGATCGGTGCTCAGTACTCAGGGTGCTGGGTGCTCAGTGCTCGGGGTGCTCGGTGCTCAGTACGTTGGGTGCTCACAACTCAGGGTGCTGGGTGCTCAGTTCTCAGGGTGCTGGGTGCTCAGTACTCAGGGTGCTGTGTGCTCAGTACTCCGGGTGCTGGGTGCTCAGTTCTCGGGGTGCTCGGTGCTCAGTACTCAGTGCTCAGGGTGCTCAGTGCTCAGTGCTCAGGGTGCTGGGTGTTCAGTACTCAGGGTGCTGGGTGCTCAGTACTCAGGGTGCTGGGTGCTCAGTGCTCAGGGTGCTGGGTGCTCAGTACTCGGGGTGCTCGGTGGTCAGTGCTCAGGGTGCTGGGTGCTCAGTACTCAGGGTGCTGGGTGCTCAGTGCTCAGGGTGCTCGGTGCTCAGTACTCGGGGTGCTGGGTGCTCATTCTCGGGGTGCTGGGTGCTCAGTGCTCGGGGTGCTGGGTGCTCAGTACTCAGGGTGCTGGGTGCTCAGTGCTCAGGGTGCTGGGTGCTCAGTACACAGGGTGCTGGGTGCTCAGTGCTCAGGGTGCTGGGTGCTCAGTACTCAGGGTGCTGGGTGCTCAGTGCTCAGCGTGCTGGGTGCTCAGTACTCAGGGTGCTGGGAGCTCAGTGCTCAGGGTGATCGGTGCTCAGTACTCAGGGTGCTCATTACTCAGGGTGCTGGGTGCTCAGTGCTCGTGGTGCTGGGTGCTCAGTACTCAGGGTGCTGGGTGCTCAGTGCTCGGGGTTCTGGGTGCTCAGTGCTCATGGTGATCGGTGATCAGTACTCAGGGTGCTGGGTGCTCAGTGCTCAGGGTTCTCGGTGCTCAGTGCTCAGGGTGCTGGGGGCTCAGTACTCAGGGTGCTCAGTGCTCAGAGTGCTGGTTGCTCAGTGCTCGGGGTGCTGGGTGCTCAATCCTCAGGGTGCTGGGTGCTCAGTACTCAGGGTGCTGGGTGCTCAGTACTCAGGGGGCTCAGTGCTTGGGGTGCTGGGTGCTCAGTACTCAGGGTGCTCAGTGCTTGGGGTGTTGGGTGCTCCGTCCTCAGGGTGCTGGGTGCTCAGTACTCAGGGTGCTGGGTGCTCAGTACTCAGGGTGCTCAGTGCTTGCGGTGCTGGGTGCTCAGTACTCAGGGTGCTCTGTGCTTGGGGAGTTGGGTGCTCAGTACTCAGGGTGCTGGGTGCTCAGTGCTCAGGGTGCTGGGTGCTCAGTACTCAGGGTGCTGGGTGCTCAGTACTCAGGGTGCTGGGTGCTCAGTGCTCGGGGTGCTGGGTGCTCAGTGCTCGGGGTGCTGGGTGCTCAGTGCTCGGGGTGCTGGATGCTCAGTGCTCAGGGTGCTGGATGCTCAGTACTCAGGGTGCTGGGTGCTCAGTACTCAGGGTGCTGGGTGCTCAGTACTCGGCTGCTGGGTGCTCAGTGCTCAGGGTGCTGGGTGCTCAGTGCTCGGGGTGCTGGGTGCTCAGTGCTCAGTACTCAGGGTGCTGGGTGCTCAGTGCTCGGGATGCTGGGTGCTCAGTGCTCAGTACTCAGGGTGCTGGGTGCTCAGTGCTCGGGGTGCTTGGTGCTCAGTACTCAGCGTGCTGGGTGTTCAGTACTCAGGGAGCTGGGTGCTCAGTGCTCAGGGTGCTGGGTGCTCAGTTCTCGGGGTGCTGGGTGCTCAGTGCTCAGTACTCAGGGTGCTGGGTGCTCAGTGCTCAGGGTGCTGGGTGCTCAGTACTCGGGGTGCTGGGTGCTCAGTGCTCAGGGTGCTGGGTGCTCAGTGCTCAGGGTGCTGGGTGCTCAGTACTCAGTGCTCAGGATGCTGGGTGCTCAGTGCTCGGGCTGCTGGGTGCTCAGTGCTCAGGGTGCTGGGTGCTCAGTACTCAGGGTGCTGGGTTCTCAGTACTCAGGGTGCTGGGTGCACAGTGCTAGGGGTGCTGGGTGCTCAGTGCTCGGGGTCTGGGTGCTCAGTACTCAGGGTGCTGGGTGCTCAGTACTCAGGGTGCTGGGTGCTCAGTGCTCAGGGTGCTGGGTGCTCAGTGCTCTGGGTGCTGGGTGCTCAGTGCTCAGGGTGCTCATTGCTCAGGGTGCTGGGTGCTCAGTACTCAGGGTGCTGGGTGCTCAGTGCTCAGGGTGCTCGGTGATCGGGGTGCTGGGTGCTCAGTGCTCGGGGTGCTCGGAGCTCAGTACTCAGGGTGCTGGGTGCTCAGTGCTCGGGGTGCTCGGTGCTCAGTACTCAGGGTGCTGGGTGCTCAGTGCTCGGGGTGCTCGGTGCTCAATACGTTGGGTGCTCACTACTCAGGGTGCTGGGTGCTCAGTGCTCGGGGTGCTGGGTGCTCAGTACTCAGGGTGCTGGGTGCTCACTACTCGGGGTGCTGGGTGCTCAGTACTCAGGGTGCTGGGTGCTCAGTACTCAGGGTGCTGGGTGCTCAGTATTCGGCTGCTGGGTGCTCAGTGCTCAGGGTGCTGGGTGCTCAATGCTCGGGGTGCTGGGTGCTCAGTGCTCAGTACTCAGGATGCTGGGTGCTCAGTGCTCGGGATGCTGGGTGCTCAGTGCTCAGTACTCAGGGTGCTGGGGGCTCAGTGCTCGGGGTGCTGGGTCCTCAGTACTCAGCGTGCTGGGTGTTCAGTACTCAGGGAGCTGGGTGCTCACTGCTCAGGGTGCTGGGTGCTCAGTACTCGGCTGCTGGGTGCTCAGTACTCAGGGTGCTGGGTGCTCAGTGCTCAGGGTGCTGGGTGATCAGTGCTCAGGGTGCTGGGTGCTCAGTGCTCAGGGTGCTGGGTGCTCAGTGCTCGGGGTGCTGGGTGCTCAGTACTCAGGGTGCTGGGTGCTAAGTGCTCAGGGTGCTGGGTGCTCAGTGCTCGGGGCGCTGGGTGCTCAGTGCTCGGGGTGCTCAGAGCTCAGTACTCAGGGTGCTGGGTGCTCAGTGCTGGGGGTGATCGGTGCTCAGTACTCAGGGTGCTGGGTGCTCAGTGCTCGGGGTGCTCGGTGCTCAGTACGTTGGGTGCTCACTACTCAGGGTGCTTGCTGCTCAGTGCTCGGGGTGATCGGTGCTCAGTACTCAGGGTGCTGGGTGCTCAGTGCTCGGGGTGCTCGGTGCTCAGTACGTTGGGTGCTCACAACTCAGGGTGCTGGGTGCTCAGTTCTCAGGGTGCTGGGTGTTCAGTACTCAGGGTGCTGGGTGCTCAGTACTCAGGGTGCTCAGTGCTTGGGGTGTTGGGTGCTCAGTACTCAGGGTGCTGGGTGCTCAGTGCTCAGGGTGCTGGGTGCTCAGTACTCAGGGTGCTGGGTGCTCAGTACTCAGGGTGCTGGGTGTTCAGTACTCAGGGTGCTGGGTGCTCAGTACTCGGGGTGCTGGGTGTTCAGTACTCAGGGTGCTGGGTGCTCAGTGCTCAGGGTGCTGGGTGCTCAGTAGTCAGGGTGCTGGGTGCTCAGTACTCAGGGTGCTGGGTGCTCAGTTCTCGGGGTGCTTGGTGCTCAGTACTCAGTGCTCAGGGTGCTCAGTGCTCAGTGCTCAGGGTGCTGGGTGTTCAGTACTCAGGGTGCTGGGTGCTCAGTACTCAGGGTGCTGGGTGCTCAGTGCTCAGGGTGCTGGGTGCTCAGTACTCGGGGTGCTGGGTGCTCATTCTCGGGGTGCTGGGTGCTCAGTGCTCGGGGTGATGGGTGCTCAGTACTCAGGGTGCTGGGTGCTCAGTGCTCAGGGTGCTGGGTGCTCAGTACTCAGGGTGCTGGGTGCTCAGTGCTCAGGGTGCTGGGTGCTCAGTACTCAGGGTGCTGGGTGCTCAGTGCTCAGCGTGCTGGGTGCTCAGTACTCAGGGTGCTGGGAGCTCAGTGCTCAGGGTGATCGGTGCTCAGTACTCAGGGTGCTCATTACTCAGGGTTCTGGGTGCTCAGTGCTCGGGGTGCTGGGTGCTCAGTACTCAGGGTGCTGGGTGCTCAGTGCTCGGGGTTCTGGGTGCTCAGTGCTCAGGGTGATCGGTGCTCAGTACTCAGGGTGCTGGGTGCTCAGTGCTCAGGGTGCTCGGTGCTCAGTGCTCAGGGTGCTGGGTGCTCAGTACTCGGGGTGCTGGGTGTTCAGTACTCAGGGTGCTGGGTGCTCAGTACTCGGGGTGCTGGGTGTTCAGTACTCAGGGTGCTGGGTGCTCAGTGCTCAGGGTGCTGGGTGCTCAGTACTCGGGTGCTGGGTGCTCAGTGCTCAGGGTGCTGGGTGCTCAGTGCTCAGGGTGCTGGGTGCTCAGTGCTCAGTACTCAGGGTGCTGGGTGCTCAGTGCTCGGGGTGCAGGGTGCTCAGTGCTCAGGGTGCTGGGTGCTCAGTGCTCGGGGTGCTGGGTGCTCAGTACTCAGGGTGCTGGGTGCTCAGTACTCCGGGTGCTGGGTGCTCAGTTCTCTGGGTGCTCGGTGCTCAGTACTCAGTGCTCAGGGTGCTCAGTGCTCAGTGCTCAGGGTGCTGGGTGCTCAGTGCTCAGGGTGCTGGGTGCTCAGTACTCAGGGTGCTGGGTGTTCAGTGCTCAGGGTGCTGGGTGCTCAGTACTCAGGGTGCTGGGTGCTCAGTGCTCAGCGTGCTGGGTGCTCAGTTCTCAGGGTGCTGGGAGCTCAGTGCTCAGGGTGATCGGTGCTCAGTACTCAGGGTGCTCATTACTCAGGGTGCTGGGTGCTCAGTGCTCAGGGTGCTGGGTGCTCAGTACTCAGGGTGCTGGGTGCTCAGTGCTCGGGGTTCTGGGTGCTCAGTGCTCAGGGTGATCGGTGCTCAGTACTCAGTGTGCTGGGTGCTCAGTGCTCAGGGTGCTGGGTGCTCAGTCCTCAGGGTGCTCAGTGCTCAGGGTGCTGGGTGCTCAGTGCTCGGGGTGCTCGGTGCTCAGTACTCAGGGTGCTGAGTGCTCAGTACTCAGGGTGCTGGGTGCTCAGTACTCAGGGTGCTGGGTGCTCAGTGCTCAGGGTGCTGGGTGATCAGTGCTCAGGGTGCTGGGTGCTCAGTGCTCAGGGTGCTGGGTGCTCAGTGCTCGGGGTGCTGGGTGCTCAGTACTCAGGGTGTTGGGTGCTAAGTGCTCAGGGTGCTGGGTCCTCAGTGCTCGGGGCCCTGGGTGCTCAGTGCTCGGGGTGCTAGGAGCTCAGTACTCAGGGTGCTGGGTGCTCAGTGCTGGGGGTGATCGGTGCTCTGTACTCAGGGTGCTGGGTGCTCAGTGCTCGGGGTGCTCGGTGCTCAGTACGTTGAGTGCTCACTACTCAGGGTGCTGGGTGCTCAGTGCTCGGGGTGATCGGTGCTCAGTACTTAGGGTGCTGGGTGCTCAGTGCTCGGGGTGCTCGGTGCTCAGTACGTTGGGTGCTCACTACTCAGGGTGCTGGGTGGTCAGTTCTCAGGGTGCTGGGTGCTCAGTACTCAGGGTGCTTGGTGCTCAGTACTCAGGGTGCTCAGTGCTTGGGGTGTTGGGTGCTCAGTACTCAGGGTGCTGGGTGCTCAGTGCTCAGGGTGCTGGGTGCTCAGTACTCAGGGTGCTGGGTGCTCAGTACTCAGGGTGCTGGGTGTTCAGTACTCAGGGTGCTGGGTGCTCAGTACTCGGGGTGCTGGGTGTTCAGTACTCAGGGTGCTGGGTGCTCAGTGCTCAGGGTGCTGGGTGCTCAGTAGTCAGGGTGCTTGGTGCTCAGTACTCAGGGTGCTGGGTGCTCAGTTCTCGGGGTGCTCGGTGCTCAGTACTCAGTGCTCAGGGTGCTCAGTGCTCAGTGCTCAGGGTGCTGGGTGTTCAGTACTCAGGGTGCTGGGTGCTCAGTACTCAGGGTGCTGGGTGCTCAGTGCTCAGGGTGCTGGGTGCTCAGTGCTCGGGGTGCTGGGTGCTCAGTACTCAGGGTGCTGGGTGCTCAGTGCTCGGGGTTCTGGGTGCTCAGTGCTCAGGGTGATCGGTGCTCAGTACTCAGGGTGCTGGGTGCTCAGTGCTCAGGGTGCTCGGTGCTCAGTGCTCAGGGTGCTGGGTGCTCAGTACTCGGGGTGCTGGGTGTTCAGTACTCAGGGTGCTGGGTGCTCAGTACTCGGGGTGCTGGGTGTTCAGTACTCAGGGTGCTGGGTGCTCAGTGCTCAGGGTGCTGGGTGCTCAGTACTCGGGTGCTGGGTGCTCAGTGCTCAGGGTGCTGGGTGCTCAGTGCTCGGGGTGCTGGGTGCTCAGTGCTCAGTACTCAGGGTGCTGGGTGCTCAGTGCTCGGGGTGCAGGGTGCTCAGTGCTCAGGGTGCTGGGTGCTCAGTGCTCGGGGTGCTGGGTGCTCAGTACTCAGGGTGCTGGGTGCTCAGTACTCCGGGTGCTGGGTGCTCAGTTCTCTGGGTGCTCGGTGCTCAGTACTCAGTGCTCAGGGTGCTCAGTGCTCAGTGCTCAGGGTGCTGGGTGCTCAGTGCTCAGGGTGCTGGGTGCTCAGTACTCAGGGTGCTGGGTGTTCAGTGCTCAGGGTGCTGGGTGCTCAGTACTCAGGGTGCTGGGTGCTCAGTGCTCAGCGTGCTGGGTGCTCAGTTCTCAGGGTGCTGGGAGCTCAGTGCTCAGGGTGATCGGTGCTCAGTACTCAGGGTGCTCATTACTCAGGGTGCTGGGTGCTCAGTGCTCAGGGTGCTGGGTGCTCAGTACTCAGGGTGCTGGGTGCTCAGTGCTCGGGGTTCTGGGTGCTCAGTGCTCAGGGTGATCGGTGCTCAGTACTCAGTGTGCTGGGTGTTCAGTGCTCAGGGTGCTGGGTGCTCAGTCCTCAGGGTGCTCAGTGCTCAGGGTGCTGGGTGATCAGTGCTCGGGGTGCTCGGTGCTCAGTACTCAGGGTGCTGAGTGCTCAGTACTCAGGGTGCTGGGTGCTCAGTACTCAGGGTGCTGGGTGCTCAGTGCTCAGGGTGCTGGGTGATCAGTGCTCAGGGTGCTGGGTGCTCAGTGCTCAGGGTGCTGGGTGCTCAGTGCTCGGGGTGCTGGGTGCTCAGTACTCAGGGTGTTGGGTGCTAAGCGCTCAGGGTGCTGGGTCCTCAGTGCTCGGGGCCCTGGGTGCTCAGTGCTCGGGGTGCTCGGAGCTCAGTACTCAGGGTGCTGGGTGCTCAGTGCTGGGGGTGATCGGTGCTCTGTACTCAGGGTGCTGGGTGCTCAGTGCTCGGGGTGCTCGGTGCTCAGTACGTTGGGTGCTCACTACTCAGGGTGCTGGGTGCTCAGTGCTCGGGGTGATCGGTGCTCAGTACTTAGGGTGCTGGGTGCTCAGTGCTCGGGGTGCTCGGTGCTCAGTACGTTGGGTGCTCACTACTCAGGGTGCTGGGTGCTCAGTTCTCAGGGTGCTGGGTGCTCAGTACTCATTGTGCTGGGTGCTCAGTACTCAGGGTGCTCAGTGCTTGGGGTGTTGGGTGCTCAGTACTCAGGGTGCTGGGTGCTCAGTGCTCAGGGTGCTGGGTGCTCAGTACTCAGGGTGCTGGGTGCTCAGTACTCAGGGTGCTGGGTGTTCAGTACTCAGGGTGCTGGGTGCTCAGTACTCGGGGTGCTGGGTGTTCAGTACTCAGGGTGCTGGGTGCTCAGTGCTCAGCGTGCTGGGTGCTCAGTAGTCAGGGTGCTTGGTGCTCAGTACTCAGGGTGCTGGGTGCTCAGTTCTCGGGGTGCTCGGTGCTCAGTACTCAGTGCTCAGGGTGCTCAGTGCTCAGTGCTCAGGGTGCTGGGTGTTCAGTACTCAGGGTGCTGGGTGCTCAGTACTCAGGGTGCTGGGTGCTCAGTGCTCAGGGTGCTGGGTGCTCAGTACTCAGGGTGCTCGGTGCTCAGTGCTCAGGGTGCTGGGTGCTCAGTACTCAGGGTGCTGGGTGCTCAGTGCTCAGGGTGCTCGGTGCTCAGTACTCGGGGTGCTGGGTGCTCATTCTCGGGGTGCTGGGTGCTCAGTGCTCGGGGTGCTGGGTGCTCAGTACTCAGGGTGCTGGGTGCTCAGTGCTCAGGGTGCTGGGTGCTCAGTACTCAGGGTGCTGGGTGCTCAGTGCTCAGGGTGCTGGGTGCTCAGTACTCAGGGTGCTGGGTGCTCAGTGCTCAGCCTGCTGGGTGCTCAGTACTCAGGGTGCTGGGAGCTCAGTGCTCAGGGTGATCGGTGCTCAGTACTCAGGGTGCTCATTACTCAGGGTGCTGGGTGCTCAGTGCTCGGGGTGCTGGGTGCGCAGTACTCAGGGTGCTGGGTGCTCAGTGCTCGGGGTTCTGGGTGCTCAGTGCTCAGGGTGATCGGTGCTCAGTACTCAGGGTGCTGGGTGCTCAGTGCTCAGGGTGTTCGGTGCTCAGTGCTCAGGGTGCTGGGTGCTCAGTACTCAGGGTGCTGGGTGTTCAGTACTCAGGGTGCTGGGTGCTCAGTGCTCAGGGTGCTGGGTGCTCAGTGCTCAGGGTGCTGGGTGCTCAGTACTCAGGGTGCTGGGTGTTCAGTACTCAGGGTGCTGGGTGCTCAGTGCTCAGGGTGCTGGGTGCTCAGTGCTCAGGGTGTTCGGTGCTCAGTGCTCAGGGTGCTGGGTGCTCAGTACTCAGGGTGCTGGGTGTTCAGTACTCAGGGTGCTGGGTGCTCAGTACTCAGGGTGCTGGGTGCTCAGTGCTCAGGGTGTTCGGTGCTCAGTGCTCAGGGTGCTGGGTGCTCAGTACTCAGGGTGTTCGGTGCTCAGTGCTCAGGGTGCTGGGTGCTCAGTGCTCAGGGTGCTGGGTGCTCAGTACTCGGGTGCTGGGTGCTCAGTGCTCAGGGTGCTGGGTGCTCAGTGCTCAGGGTGTTCGGTGCTCAGTGCTCAGGGTGCTGGGTGCTCAGTACTCAGGGTGTTCGGTGCTCAGTGCTCAGGGTGCTGGGTGCTCAGTGCTCGGGGTGCTGGGTGCTCAGTGCTCAGTACTCAGGGTGCTGGGTGCTCAGTGCTCGGGGTGCAGGGTGCTCAGTGCTCAGGGTGCTGGGTTCTCAGTGCTCGGGGTGCTGGGTGCTCAGTGCTCAGTACTCAGGGTGCTGGGTGCTCAGTTCTCGGGGTGCTGGGTGCTCAGTGCTCAGTACTCAGGGTGCTGGGTGCTCAGTGCTCAGGGTGCTGGGTGCTCAGTTCTCGGGGTGCTCGGTGCTCAGTACTCAGTGCTCAGGGTGCTCAGTGCTCAGTGCTCAGGGTGCTGGGTGCTCAGTACTCAGGGTGCTGGGTGCTCAGTGCTCATTACTCAGGGTGCTGGGTGCTCAGTTCTCGGGGTGCTGGGTGCTCAGTGCTCAGGGTGCTGGGTGCTCAGTGCTCGGGGTGCTGGGTGCTCAGTGCTCAGTACTCAGGGTGCTGGGTGCTCAGTTCTCGGGGTGCTGGGTGCTCAGTGCTCAGTACTCAGGGTGCTGGGTGCTCAGTGCTCAGGGTGCTGGGTGCTCAGTGCTCGGGGTGCTGGGTGCTCAGTACTCAGGGTGCTGGGTGCTCAGTACTCCGGGTGCTGGGTGCTCAGTTCTCGGGGTGCACGGTGCTCAGTACTCAGTGCTCAGGGTGCTCAGTGCTCAGTGCTCAGGGTGCTGGGTGCTCAGTACTCAGGGTGCTGGGAGCTCAGTGCTCAGGGTGATGGGTGCTCAGTACTCAGTGTGCTCATTACTCAGGGTGATGGGTGCTCAGTGCTCGGGGTGCTGGGTGCTCAGTACTCAGGGTGCTGGGTGCTCAGTGCTCGGGGTTCTGGGTGCTCAGTGCTCAGGGTGATCGGTGCTCAGTACTCAGGGTGCTGGGTGCTCAGTGCTCAGGGTGCTCGGTGCTCAGTGCTCAGGGTGCTGGGTGCTCAGTACTCGGGGTGCTGGGTGTTCAGTACTCAGGGTGCTGGGTACTCAGTACTCGGGGTGCTGGGTGTTCAGTACTCAGGGTGCTGGGTGCTCAGTGCTCAGGGTGCTCAGTACTCGGGTGCTGGGTGCTCAGTGCTCAGGGTGCTGGGTGCTCAGTGCTCGGGGTGCTGGGTGCTCAGTGCTCATTACTCAGGGTGCTGGGTGCTCAGTGCTCGGGGTGCAGGGTGCTCAGTGCTCAGGGTGCTGGGTGCTTAGTGCTCGGGGTGCTGTGTGCTCAGTGCTCAGTACTCAGGGTGCTGGGTGCTCAGTGCTCGGGGTGCTGGGTGCTCAGTGCTCAGTACTCAGGGTGCTGGGTGCTCAGTACTCAGGGTGCTGGGTGCTCAGTGCTCAGGGTGCTGGGTGATCAGTGCTCAGGGTGCTGGGTGCTCAGTGCTCAGGGTGCTGGGTGCTCAGTGCTCGGGGTGCTGGGTGCTCAGTACTCAGGGTGTTGGGTGCTAAGTGCTCAGGGTGCTGGGTCCTCAGTGCTCGGGGCCCTGGGTGCTCAGTGCTCGGGGTGCTCGGAGCTCAGTACTCAGGGTGCTGGGTGCTCAGTGCTGGGGGTGATCGGTGCTCTGTACTCAGGGTGCTGGGTGCTCAGTGCTCGGGGTGCTCGGTGCTCAGTACGTTGGGTGCTCACTACTCAGGGTGCTGGGTGCTCAGTGCTCGGGGTGATCGGTGCTCAGTACTTAGGGTGCTGGGTGCTCAGTGCTCGGGGTGCTCGGTGCTCAGTACGTTGGGTGCTCACTACTCAGGGTGCTGGGTGCTCAGTTCTCAGGGTGCTGGGTGCTCAGTACTCATTGTGCTGGGTGCTCAGTACTCAGGGTGCTCAGTGCTTGGGGTGTTGGGTGCTCAGTACTCAGGGTGCTGGGTGCTCAGTGCTCAGGGTGCTGGGTGCTCAGTACTCAGGGTGCTGGGTGCTCAGTACTCAGGGTGCTGGGTGTTCAGTACTCAGGGTGCTGGGTGCTCAGTACTCGGGGTGCTGGGTGTTCAGTACTCAGGGTGCTGGGTGCTCAGTGCTCAGGGTGCTGGGTGCTCAGTAGTCAGGGTGCTTGGTGCTCAGTACTCAGGGTGCTGGGTGCTCAGTTCTCGGGGTGCTCGGTGCTCAGTACTCAGTGCTCAGGGTGCTCAGTGCTCAGTGCTCAGGGTGCTGGGTGTTCAGTACTCAGGGTGCTGGGTGCTCAGTACTCAGGGTGCTGGGTGCTCAGTGCTCAGGGTGCTGGGTGCTCAGTACTCGGGGTGCTCGGTGCTCAGTGCTCAGGGTGCTTGGTGCTCAGTACTCAGGGTGCTGGGTGCTCAGTGCTCAGGGTGCTCGGTGCTCAGTACTCGGGGTGCTGGGTGCTCATTCTCGGGGTGCTGGGTGCTCAGTGCTCGGGGTGCTGGGTGCTCAGTACTCAGGGTGCTGGGTGCTCAGTGCTCAGGGTGCTGGGTGCTCAGTACTCAGGGTGCTGGGTGCTCAGTGCTCAGGGTGCTGGGTGCTCAGTACTCAGGGTGCTGGGTGCTCAGTGCTCAGCCTGCTGGGTGCTCAGTACTCAGGGTGCTGGGAGCTCAGTGCTCAGGGTGATCGGTGCTCAGTACTCAGGGTGCTCATTACTCAGGGTGCTGGGTGCTCAGTGCTCGGGGTGCTGGGTGCGCAGTACTCAGGGTGCTGGGTGCTCAGTGCTCGGGGTTCTGGGTGCTCAGTGCTCAGGGTGATCGGTGCTCAGTACTCAGGGTGCTGGGTGCTCAGTGCTCAGGGTGTTCGGTGCTCAGTGCTCAGGGTGCTGGGTGCTCAGTACTCAGGGTGCTGGGTGTTCAGTACTCAGGGTGCTGGGTGCTCAGTACTCGGGGTGCTGGGTGTTCAGTACTCAGGGTGCTCAGTGCTCGGGGTGCTCGGTGCTCAGTACGTTGGGTGCTCACTACTCAGGGTGCTGGGTGGTCAGTTCTCAGGGTGCTGGGTGCTCAGTACTCAGGGTGCTGGGTGCTCAGTACTCAGGGTGCTCAGTGCTTGGGGTGTTGGGTGCTCAGTACTCAGGGTGCTGGGTGCTCAGTGCTCAGGGTGCTGGGTGCTCAGTACTCAGGGTGCTGGGTGCTCAGTACTCAGGGTGCTGGGTGTTCAGTACTCAGGGTGCTGGGTGCTCAGTACTCGGGGTGCTGGGTGTTCAGTACTCAGGGTGCTGGGTGCTCAGTGCTCAGGGTGCTGGGTGCTCAGTAGTCAGGGTGCTTGGTGCTCAGTACTCAGGGTGCTGGGTGCTCAGTTCTCGGGGTGCTCGGTGCTCAGTACTCAGTGCTCAGGGTGCTCAGTGCTCAGTGCTCAGGGTGCTGGGTGTTCAGTACTCAGGGTGCTGGGTGCTCAGTACTCAGGGTGCTGGGTGCTCAGTGCTCAGGGTGCTGGGTGCTCAGTGCTCGGGGTGCTGGGTGCTCAGTACTCAGGGTGCTGGGTGCTCAGTGCTCGGGGTTCTGGGTGCTCAGTGCTCAGGGTGATCGGTGCTCAGTACTCAGGGTGCTGGGTGCTCAGTGCTCAGGGTGCTCGGTGCTCAGTGCTCAGGGTGCTGGGTGCTCAGTACTCGGGGTGCTGGGTGTTCAGTACTCAGGGTGCTGGGTGCTCAGTACTCGGGGTGCTGGGTGTTCAGTACTCAGGGTGCTGGGTGCTCAGTGCTCAGGGTGCTGGGTGCTCAGTACTCGGGTGCTGGGTGCTCAGTGCTCAGGGTGCTGGGTGCTCAGTGCTCGGGGTGCTGGGTGCTCAGTGCTCAGTACTCAGGGTGCTGGGTGCTCAGTGCTCGGGGTGCAGGGTGCTCAGTGCTCAGGGTGCTGGGTGCTCAGTGCTCGGGGTGCTGGGTGCTCAGTACTCAGGGTGCTGGGTGCTCAGTACTCCGGGTGCTGGGTGCTCAGTTCTCTGGGTGCTCGGTGCTCAGTACTCAGTGCTCAGGGTGCTCAGTGCTCAGTGCTCAGGGTGCTGGGTGCTCAGTGCTCAGGGTGCTGGGTGCTCAGTACTCAGGGTGCTGGGTGTTCAGTGCTCAGGGTGCTGGGTGCTCAGTACTCAGGGTGCTGGGTGCTCAGTGCTCAGCGTGCTGGGTGCTCAGTTCTCAGGGTGCTGGGAGCTCAGTGCTCAGGGTGATCGGTGCTCAGTACTCAGGGTGCTCATTACTCAGGGTGCTGGGTGCTCAGTGCTCAGGGTGCTGGGTGCTCAGTACTCAGGGTGCTGGGTGCTCAGTGCTCGGGGTTCTGGGTGCTCAGTGCTCAGGGTGATCGGTGCTCAGTACTCAGTGTGCTGGGTGTTCAGTGCTCAGGGTGCTGGGTGCTCAGTCCTCAGGGTGCTCAGTGCTCAGGGTGCTGGGTGATCAGTGCTCGGGGTGCTCGGTGCTCAGTACTCAGGGTGCTGAGTGCTCAGTACTCAGGGTGCTGGGTGCTCAGTACTCAGGGTGCTGGGTGCTCAGTGCTCAGGGTGCTGGGTGATCAGTGCTCAGGGTGCTGGGTGCTCAGTGCTCAGGGTGCTGGGTGCTCAGTGCTCGGGGTGCTGGGTGCTCAGTACTCAGGGTGTTGGGTGCTAAGCGCTCAGGGTGCTGGGTCCTCAGTGCTCGGGGCCCTGGGTGCTCAGTGCTCGGGGTGCTCGGAGCTCAGTACTCAGGGTGCTGGGTGCTCAGTGCTGGGGGTGATCGGTGCTCTGTACTCAGGGTGCTGGGTGCTCAGTGCTCGGGGTGCTCGGTGCTCAGTACGTTGGGTGCTCACTACTCAGGGTGCTGGGTGCTCAGTGCTCGGGGTGATCGGTGCTCAGTACTTAGGGTGCTGGGTGCTCAGTGCTCGGGGTGCTCGGTGCTCAGTACGTTGGGTGCTCACTACTCAGGGTGCTGGGTGCTCAGTTCTCAGGGTGCTGGGTGCTCAGTACTCATTGTGCTGGGTGCTCAGTACTCAGGGTGCTCAGTGCTTGGGGTGTTGGGTGCTCAGTACTCAGGGTGCTGGGTGCTCAGTGCTCAGGGTGCTGGGTGCTCAGTACTCAGGGTGCTGGGTGCTCAGTACTCAGGGTGCTGGGTGTTCAGTACTCAGGGTGCTGGGTGCTCAGTACTCGGGGTGCTGGGTGTTCAGTACTCAGGGTGCTGGGTGCTCAGTGCTCAGCGTGCTGGGTGCTCAGTAGTCAGGGTGCTTGGTGCTCAGTACTCAGGGTGCTGGGTGCTCAGTTCTCGGGGTGCTCGGTGCTCATTACTCAGTGCTCAGGGTGCTCAGTGCTCAGTGCTCAGGGTGCTGGGTGTTCAGTACTCAGGGTGCTGGGTGCTCAGTACTCAGGGTGCTGGGTGCTCAGTGCTCAGGGTGCTGGGTGCTCAGTACTCAGGGTGCTCGGTGCTCAGTGCTCAGGGTGCTGGGTGCTCAGTACTCAGGGTGCTGGGTGCTCAGTGCTCAGGGTGCTCGGTGCTCAGTACTCGGGGTGCTGGGTGCTCATTCTCGGGGTGCTGGGTGCTCAGTGCTCGGGGTGCTGGGTGCTCAGTACTCAGGGTGCTGGGTGCTCAGTGCTCAGGGTGCTGGGTGCTCAGTACTCAGGGTGCTGGGTGCTCAGTGCTCAGGGTGCTGGGTGCTCAGTACTCAGGGTGCTGGGTGCTCAGTGCTCAGCCTGCTGGGTGCTCAGTACTCAGGGTGCTGGGAGCTCAGTGCTCAGGGTGATCGGTGCTCAGTACTCAGGGTGCTCATTACTCAGGGTGCTGGGTGCTCAGTGCTTGGGGTGCTGGGTGCGCAGTACTCAGGGTGCTGGGTGCTCAGTGCTCGGGGTTCTGGGTGCTCAGTGCTCAGGGTGATCGGTGCTCAGTACTCAGGGTGCTGGGTGCTCAGTGCTCAGGGTGTTCGGTGCTCAGTGCTCAGGGTGCTGGGTGCTCAGTACTCAGGGTGCTGGGTGTTCAGTACTCAGGGTGCTGGGTGCTCAGTGCTCAGGGTGCTGGGTGCTCAGTGCTCAGGGTGCTGGGTGCTCAGTACTCAGGGTGCTGGGTGTTCAGTACTCAGGGTGCTGGGTGCTCAGTGCTCAGGGTGCTGGGTGCTCAGTGCTCAGGGTGTTCGGTGCTCAGTGCTCAGGGTGCTGGGTGCTCAGTACTCAGGGTGCTGGGTGTTCAGTACTCAGGGTGCTGGGTGCTCAGTACTCAGGGTGCTGGGTGCTCAGTGCTCAGGGTGTTCGGTGCTCAGTGCTCAGGGTGCTGGGTGCTCAGTACTCAGGGTGTTCGGTGCTCAGTGCTCAGGGTGCTGGGTGCTCAGTGCTCAGGGTGCTGGGTGCTCAGTACTCGGGTGCTGGGTGCTCAGTGCTCAGGGTGCTGGGTGCTCAGTGCTCAGGGTGTTCGGTGCTCAGTGCTCAGGGTGCTGGGTGCTCAGTACTCAGGGTGTTCGGTGCTCAGTGCTCAGGGTGCTGGGTGCTCAGTGCTCGGGGTGCTGGGTGCTCAGTGCTCAGTACTCAGGGTGCTGGGTGCTCAGTGCTCGGGGTGCAGGGTGCTCAGTGCTCAGGGTGCTGGGTTCTCAGTGCTCGGGGTGCTGGGTGCTCAGTGCTCAGTACTCAGGGTGCTGGGTGCTCAGTTCTCGGGGTGCTGGGTGCTCAGTGCTCAGTACTCAGGGTGCTGGGTGCTCAGTGCTCAGGGTGCTGGGTGCTCAGTTCTCGGGGTGCTCGGTGCTCAGTACTCAGTGCTCAGGGTGCTCAGTGCTCAGTGCTCAGGGTGCTGGGTGCTCAGTACTCAGGGTGCTGGGTGCTCAGTGCTCATTACTCAGGGTGCTGGGTGCTCAGTTCTCGGGGTGCTGGGTGCTCAGTGCTCAGGGTGCTGGGTGCTCAGTGCTCGGGGTGCTGGGTGCTCAGTGCTCAGTACTCAGGGTGCTGGGTGCTCAGTTCTCGGGGTGCTGGGTGCTCAGTGCTCAGTACTCAGGGTGCTGGGTGCTCAGTGCTCAGGGTGCTGGGTGCTCAGTGCTCGGGGTGCTGGGTGCTCAGTACTCAGGGTGCTGGGTGCTCAGTACTCCGGGTGCTGGGTGCTCAGTTCTCGGGGTGCACGGTGCTCAGTACTCAGTGCTCAGGGTGCTCAGTGCTCAGTGCTCAGGGTGCTGGGTGCTCAGTACTCAGGGTGCTGGGAGCTCAGTGCTCAGGGTGATGGGTGCTCAGTACTCAGTGTGCTCATTACTCAGGGTGATGGGTGCTCAGTGCTCGGGGTGCTGGGTGCTCAGTACTCAGGGTGCTGGGTGCTCAGTGCTCGGGGTTCTGGGTGCTCAGTGCTCAGGGTGATCGGTGCTCAGTACTCAGGGTGCTGGGTGCTCAGTGCTCAGGGTGCTCGGTGCTCAGTGCTCAGGGTGCTGGGTGCTCAGTACTCGGGGTGCTGGGTGTTCAGTACTCAGGGTGCTGGGTACTCAGTACTCGGGGTGCTGGGTGTTCAGTACTCAGGGTGCTGGGTGCTCAGTGCTCAGGGTGCTCAGTACTCGGGTGCTGGGTGCTCAGTGCTCAGGGTGCTGGGTGCTCAGTGCTCGGGGTGCTGGGTGCTCAGTGCTCATTACTCAGGGTGCTGGGTGCTCAGTGCTCGGGGTGCAGGGTGCTCAGTGCTCAGGGTGCTGGGTGCTTAGTGCTCGGGGTGCTGTGTGCTCAGTGCTCAGTACTCAGGGTGCTGGGTGCTCAGTGCTCGGGGTGCTGGGTGCTCAGTGCTCAGTACTCAGGGTGCTGGGTGCTCAGTACTCAGGGTGCTGGGTGCTCAGTGCTCAGGGTGCTGGGTGATCAGTGCTCAGGGTGCTGGGTGCTCAGTGCTCAGGGTGCTGGGTGCTCAGTGCTCGGGGTGCTGGGTGCTCAGTACTCAGGGTGTTGGGTGCTAAGTGCTCAGGGTGCTGGGTCCTCAGTGCTCGGGGCCCTGGGTGCTCAGTGCTCGGGGTGCTCGGAGCTCAGTACTCAGGGTGCTGGGTGCTCAGTGCTGGGGGTGATCGGTGCTCTGTACTCAGGGTGCTGGGTGCTCAGTGCTCGGGGTGCTCGGTGCTCAGTACGTTGGGTGCTCACTACTCAGGGTGCTGGGTGCTCAGTGCTCGGGGTGATCGGTGCTCAGTACTTAGGGTGCTGGGTGCTCAGTGCTCGGGGTGCTCGGTGCTCAGTACGTTGGGTGCTCACTACTCAGGGTGCTGGGTGCTCAGTTCTCAGGGTGCTGGGTGCTCAGTACTCATTGTGCTGGGTGCTCAGTACTCAGGGTGCTCAGTGCTTGGGGTGTTGGGTGCTCAGTACTCAGGGTGCTGGGTGCTCAGTGCTCAGGGTGCTGGGTGCTCAGTACTCAGGGTGCTGGGTGCTCAGTACTCAGGGTGCTGGGTGTTCAGTACTCAGGGTGCTGGGTGCTCAGTACTCGGGGTGCTGGGTGTTCAGTACTCAGGGTGCTGGGTGCTCAGTGCTCAGGGTGCTGGGTGCTCAGTAGTCAGGGTGCTTGGTGCTCAGTACTCAGGGTGCTGGGTGCTCAGTTCTCGGGGTGCTCGGTGCTCAGTACTCAGTGCTCAGGGTGCTCAGTGCTCAGTGCTCAGGGTGCTGGGTGTTCAGTACTCAGGGTGCTGGGTGCTCAGTACTCAGGGTGCTGGGTGCTCAGTGCTCAGGGTGCTGGGTGCTCAGTACTCGGGGTGCTCGGTGCTCAGTGCTCAGGGTGCTTGGTGCTCAGTACTCAGGGTGCTGGGTGCTCAGTGCTCAGGGTGCTCGGTGCTCAGTACTCGGGGTGCTGGGTGCTCATTCTCGGGGTGCTGGGTGCTCAGTGCTCGGGGTGCTGGGTGCTCAGTACTCAGGGTGCTGGGTGCTCAGTGCTCAGGGTGCTGGGTGCTCAGTACTCAGGGTGCTGGGTGCTCAGTGCTCAGGGTGCTGGGTGCTCAGTACTCAGGGTGCTGGGTGCTCAGTGCTCAGCCTGCTGGGTGCTCAGTACTCAGGGTGCTGGGAGCTCAGTGCTCAGGGTGATCGGTGCTCAGTACTCAGGGTGCTCATTACTCAGGGTGCTGGGTGCTCAGTGCTCGGGGTGCTGGGTGCGCAGTACTCAGGGTGCTGGGTGCTCAGTGCTCGGGGTTCTGGGTGCTCAGTGCTCAGGGTGATCGGTGCTCAGTACTCAGGGTGCTGGGTGCTCAGTGCTCAGGGTGTTCGGTGCTCAGTGCTCAGGGTGCTGGGTGCTCAGTACTCAGGGTGCTGGGTGTTCAGTACTCAGGGTGCTGGGTGCTCAGTACTCGGGGTGCTGGGTGTTCAGTACTCAGGGTGCTGGGTGCTCAGTGCTCAGGGTGCTGGGTGCTCAGTACTCGGGTGCTGGGTGCTCAGTGCTCAGGGTGCTGGGTGCTCAGTGCTCGGGGTGCTGGGTGCTCAGTGCTCAGTACTCAGGGTGCTGGGTGCTCAGTGCTCGGGGTGCAGGGTGCTCAGTGCTCAGGGTGCTGGGTGCTCAGTGCTCGGGGTGCTGGGTGCTCAGTGCTCAGTACTCAGGGTGCTGGGTGCTCAGTTCTCGGGGTGCTGGGTGCTCAGTGCTCAGTACTCAGGGTGCTGGGTGCTCAGTGCTCAGGGTGCTGGGTGCTCAGTTCTCGGGGTGCTCGGTGCTCAGTACTCAGTGCTCAGGGTGCTCAGTGCTCAGTGCTCAGGGTGCTGGGTGCTCAGTACTCAGGGTGCTGGGTGCTCAGTGCTCAGTACTCAGGGTGCTGGGTGCTCAGTTCTCGGGGTGCTGGGTGCTCAGTGCTCAGGGTGCTGGGTGCTCAGTGCTCGGTGTGCTGGGTGCTCAGTGCTCAGTACTCAGGGTGCTGGGTGCTCAGTTCTCGGGGTGCTGGGTGCTCAGTGCTCAGTACTCAGGGTGCTGGGTGCTCAGTGCTCAGGGTGCTGGGTGCTCAGTGCTCGGGGTGCTGGGTGCTCAGTACTCAGGGTGCTGGGTGCTCAGTACTCCGGGTGCTGGGTGCTCAGTTCTCGGGGTGCTCGGTGCTCAGTACTCAGTGCTCAGGGTGCTCAGTGCTCAGTGCTCAGGGTGCTGGGTGCTCAGTACTCAGGGTGCTGGGAGCTCAGTGCTCAGGGTGATGGGTGCTCAGTACTCAGTGTGCTCATTACTCAGGGTGCTGGGTGCTCAGTGCTCGGGGTGCTGGGTGCTCAGTACTCAGGGTGCTGGGTGCTCAGTGCTCGGGGTTCTGGGTGCTCAGTGCTCAGGGTGATCGGTGCTCAGTACTCAGGGTGCTGGGTGCTCAGTGCTCAGGGTGCTCGGTGCTCAGTGCTCAGGGTGCTGGGTGCTCAGTACTCGGGGTGCTGGGTGTTCAGTACTCAGGGTGCTGGGTATTCAGTACTCGGGGTGCTGGGTGTTCAGTACTCAGGGTGCTGGGTGCTCAGTGCTCAGGGTGCTCAGTACTCGGGTGCTGGGTGCTCAGTGCTCAGGGTGCTGGGTGCTCAGTGCTCGGGGTGCTGGGTGCTCAGTGCTCATTACTCAGGGTGCTGGGTGCTCAGTGCTCGGGGTGCAGGGTGCTCAGTGCTCAGGGTGCTGGGTGCTTAGTGCTCGGGGTGCTGTGTGCTCAGTGCTCAGTACTCAGGGTGCTGGGTGCTCAGTGCTCGGGGTGCTGGGTGCTCAGTGCTCAGTACTCAGGGTGCTGGGTGCTCAGTACTCAGGGTGCTGGGTGCTCAGTGCTCAGGGTGCTGGGTGATCAGTGCTCAGGGTGCTGGGTGCTCAGTGCTCAGGGTGCTGGGTGCTCAGTGCTCGGGGTGCTGGGTGCTCAGTACTCAGGGTGTTGGGTGCTAAGTGCTCAGGGTGCTGGGTCCTCAGTGCTCGGGGCCCTGGGTGCTCAGTGCTCGGGGTGCTCGGAGCTCAGTACTCAGGGTGCTGGGTGCTCAGTGCTGGGGGTGATCGGTGCTCAGTACGTTGGGTGCTCACTACTCAGGGTGCTAGGTGCTCAGTGCTCGGGGTGATCGGTGCTCAGTACTTAGGGTGCTGGGTGCTCAGTGCTCGGGGTGCTCGGTGCTCAGTACGTTGGGTGCTCACTACTCAGGGTGCTTGGTGCTCAGTTCTCAGGGTGCTGGGTGCTCAGTACTCATTGTGCTGGGTGCTCAGTACTCAGGGTGCTCAGTGCTTGGGGTGTTGGGTGCTCAGTACTCAGGGTGCTGGGTGCTCAGTGCTCAGGGTGCTGGGTGCTCAGTACTCAGGGTGCTGGGTGCTCAGTACTCAGGGTGCTGGGTGTTCAGTACTCAGGGTGCTGGGTGCTCAGTACTCGGGGTGCTGGGTGTTCAGTACTCAGGGTGCTGGGTGCTCAGTGCTCAGGATGCTGGGTGCTCAGTAGTCAGGGTGCTTGGTGCTCAGTACTCAGGGTGCTGGGTGCTCAGTTCTCGGGGTGCTCGGTGCTCAGTACTCAGTGCTCAGGGTGCTCAGTGCTCAGTGCTCAGGGTGCTGGGTGTTCAGTACTCAGGGTGCTGGGTGCTCAGTACTCAGGGTGCTGGGTGCTCAGTGCTCAGGGTGCTGGGTGCTCAGTACTCGGGGTGCTCGGTGCTCAGTGCTCAGGGTGCTGGGTGCTCAGTACTCAGGGTGCTGGGTGCTCAGTGCTCAGGGTGCTCGGTGCTCAGTACTCGGGGTGCTGGGTGCTCATTCTCGGGGTGCTGGGTGCTCAGTGCTCGGGGTGCTGGGTGCTCAGTACTCAGGGTGCTGGGTGCTCAGTGCTCAGCGTGCTGGGTGCTCAGTACTCAGGGTGCTGGGTGCTCAGTGCTCAGGGTGCTGGGTGCTCAGTACTCAGGGTGCTGGGTGCTCAGTGCTCAGCCTGCTGGGTGCTCAGTACTCAGGGTGCTGGGAGCTCAGTGCTCAGGGTGATCGGTGCTCAGTACTCAGGGTGCTCATTACTCAGGGTGCTGGGTGCTCAGTGCTCGGGGTGCTGGGTGCGCAGTACTCAGGGTGCTGGGTGCTCAGTGCTCGGGGTTCTGGGTGCTCAGTGCTCAGGGTGATCGGTGCTCAGTACTCAGGGTGCTGGGTGCTCAGTGCTCAGGGTGTTCGGTGCTCAGTGCTCAGGGTGCTGGGTGCTCAGTACTCAGGGTGCTGGGTGTTCAGTACTCAGGGTGCTGGGTGCTCAGTACTCGGGGTGCTGGGTGTTCAGTACTCAGGGTGCTGGGTGCTCAGTGCTCAGGGTGCTGGGTGCTCAGTACTCGGGTGCTGGGTGCTCAGTGCTCAGGGTGCTGGGTGCTCAGTGCTCGGGGTGCTGGGTGCTCAGTGCTCAGTACTCAGGGTGCTGGGTGCTCAGTGCTCGGGGTGCAGGGTGCTCAGTGCTCAGGGTGCTGGGTGCTCAGTGCTCGGGGTGCTGGGTGCTCAGTGCTCAGTACTCAGGGTGCTGGGTGCTCAGTTCTCGGGGTGCTGGGTGCTCAGTGCTCAGTACTCAGGGTGCTGGGTGCTCAGTGCTCAGGGTGCTGGGTGCTCAGTTCTCGGGGTGCTCGGTGCTCAGTACTCAGTGCTCAGGGTGCTCAGTGCTCAGTGCTCAGGGTGCTGGGTGTTCAGTACTCAGGGTGCTGGGTGCTCAGTTCTCAGGGTGCTCAGTACTCGGGTGCTGGGTGCTCAGTGCTCAGGGTGCTGGGTGCTCAGTGCTCGGGGTGCTGGGTGCTCAGTGCTCATTACTCAGGGTGCTGGGTGCTCAGTGCTCGGGGTGCAGGGTGCTCAGTGCTCAGGGTGCTGGGTGCTTAGTGCTCGGGGTGCTGTGTGCTCAGTGCTCAGTACTCAGGGCGCTGGGTGCTCAGTGCTCGGGGTGCTGGGTGCTCAGTGCTCAGTACTCAGGGTGCTGGGTGCTCAGTACTCAGGGTGTTGGGTGCTAAGTGCTCAGGGTGCTGGGTCCTCAGTGCTCGGGGCCCTGGGTGCTCAGTGCTCGGGGTGCTCGGAGCTCAGTACTCAGGGTGCTGGGTGCTCAGTGCTGGGGGTGATCGGTGCTCAGTACGTTGGGTGCTCACTACTCAGGGTGCTGGGTGCTCAGTGCTCGGGGTGATCGGTGCTCAGTACTTAGGGTGCTGGGTGCTCAGTGCTCGGGGTGCTCGGTGCTCAGTACGTTGGGTGCTCACTACTCAGGGTGCTGGGTGCTCAGTTCTCAGGGTGCTGGGTGCTCAGTACTCAGGGTGCTCAGTGCTTGGGGTGTTGGGTGCTCAGTACTCAGGGTGCTGGGTGCTCAGTGCTCGGGGTGCTGGGTGCTCAGTACTCAGGGTGCTGGGTGCTCAGTGCTCAGGGTGCTGGGTGCTCAGTACTCAGGGTGCTGGGTGCTCAGTGCTCAGGGTGCTGGGTGCTCAGTACTCAGGGTGCTGGGTGCTCAGTGCTCAGCCTGCTGGGTGCTCAGTACTCAGGGTGCTGGGAGCTCAGTGCTCAGGGTGATCGGTGCTCAGTACTCAGGGTGCTCATTACTCAGGGTGCTGGGTGCTCAGTGCTCGGGGTGCTGGGTGCGCAGTACTCAGGGTGCTGGGTGCTCAGTGCTCGGGGTTCTGGGTGCTCAGTGCTCAGGGTGATCGGTGCTCAGTACTCAGGGTGCTGGGTGCTCAGTGCTCAGGGTGTTCGGTGCTCAGTGCTCAGGGTGCTGGGTGCTCAGTACTCAGGGTGCTGGGTGTTCAGTACTCAGGGTGCTGGGTGCTCAGTACTCGGGGTGCTGGGTGTTCAGTACTCAGCGTGCTGGGTGCTCAGTGCTCAGGGTGCTGGGTGCTCAGTACTCGGGTGCTGGGTGCTCAGTGCTCAGGGTGCTGGGTGCTCAGTGCTCGGGGTGCTGGGTGCTCAGTGCTCAGTACTCAGGGTGCTGGGTGCTCAGTGCTCGGGTTGCAGGGTGCTCAGTGCTCAGGGTGCTGGGTGCTCAGTGCTCGGGGTGCTGGGTGCTCAGTGCTCAGTACTCAGGGTGCTGGGTGCTCAGTTCTCGGGGTGCTGGGTGCTCAGTGCTCAGTACTCAGGGTGCTGGGTGCTCAGTGCTCAGGGTGCTGGGTGCTCAGTTCTCGGGGTGCTCGGTGCTCAGTACTCAGTGCTCAGGGTGCTCAGTGCTCAGTGCTCAGGGTGCTGGGTGTTCAGTACTCAGGGTGCTGGGTGCTCAGTTCTCAGGGTGCTCAGTACTCGGGTGCTGGGTGCTCAGTGCTCAGGGTGCTGGGTGCTCAGTGCTCGGGGTGCTGGGTGCTCAGTGCTCATTACTCAGGGTGCTGGGTGCTCAGTGCTCGGGGTGCAGGGTGCTCAGTGCTCAGCGTGCTGGGTGCTTAGTGCTCGGGGTGCTGTGTGCTCAGTGCTCAGTACTCAGGGCGCTGGGTGCTCAGTGCTCGGGGTGCTGGGTGCTCAGTGCTCAGTACTCAGGGTGCTGGGTGCTCAGTACTCAGGGTGCTGGGTGCTCAGTGCTCAGGGTGCTGGATGATCAGTGCTCAGGGTGCTGGGTGCTCAGTGCTCAGGGTGCTGGGTGCTCAGTGCTCGGGGTGCTGGGTGCTCAGTACTCAGGGTGCTGGGTGCTCAGTACTCAGGGTGTTGGGTGCTAAGTGCTCAGGGTGCTGGGTCCTCAGTGCTCGGGGCCCTGGGTGCTCAGTGCTCGGGGTGCTCGGAGCTCAGTACTCAGGGTGCTGGGTGCTCAGTGCTGGGGGTGATCGGTGCTCAGTACGTTGGGTGCTCACTACTCAGGGTGCTGGGTGCTCAGTGCTCGGGGTGATCGGTGCTCAGTACTTAGGGTGCTGGGTGCTCAGTGCTCGGGGTGCTCGGTGCTCAGTACGTTGGGTGCTCACTACTCAGGGTGCTGGGTGCTCAGTTCTCAGGGTGCTGGGTGCTCAGTACTCAGGGTGCTCAGTGCTTGGGGTGTTGGGTGCTCAGTACTCAGGGTGCTGGGTGCTCAGTGCTCGGGGTGCTGGGTGCTCAGTACTCAGGGTGCTGGGTGCTCAGTGCTCAGGGTGCTGGGTGCTCAGTACTCAGGGTGCTGGGTGCTCAGTGCTCAGGGTGCTGGGTGCTCAGTACTCAGGGTGCTGGGTGCTCAGTGCTCAGCCTGCTGGGTGCTCAGTACTCAGGGTGCTGGGAGCTCAGTGCTCAGGGTGATCGGTGCTCAGTACTCAGGGTGCTCATTACTCAGGGTGCTGGGTGCTCAGTGCTCGGGGTGCTGGGTGCGCAGTACTCAGGGTGCTGGGTGCTCAGTGCTCGGGGTTCTGGGTGCTCAGTGCTCAGGGTGATCGGTGCTCAGTACTCAGGGTGCTGGGTGCTCAGTGCTCAGGGTGTTCGGTGCTCAGTGCTCAGGGTGCTGGGTGCTCAGTACTCAGGGTGCTGGGTGTTCAGTACTCAGGGTGCTGGGTGCTCAGTACTCGGGGTGCTGGGTGTTCAGTACTCAGCGTGCTGGGTGCTCAGTGCTCAGGGTGCTGGGTGCTCAGTACTCGGGTGCTGGGTGCTCAGTGCTCAGGGTGCTGGGTGCTCAGTGCTCGGGGTGCTGGGTGCTCAGTGCTCAGTACTCAGGGTGCTGGGTGCTCAGTGCTCGGGGTGCAGGGTGCTCAGTGCTCAGGGTGCTGGGTGCTCAGTGCTCGGGGTGCTGGGTGCTCAGTGCTCAGTACTCAGGGTGCTGGGTGCTCAGTTCTCGGGGTGCTGGGTGCTCAGTGCTCAGTACTCAGGGTGCTGGGTGCTCAGTGCTCAGGGTGCTGGGTGCTCAGTTCTCGGGGTGCTCGGTGCTCAGTACTCAGTGCTCAGGGTGCTCAGTGCTCAGTGCTCAGGGTGCTGGGTGTTCAGTACTCAGGGTGCTGGGTGCTCAGTTCTCAGGGTGCTCAGTACTCGGGTGCTGGGTGCTCAGTGCTCAGGGTGCTGGGTGCTCAGTGCTCGGGGTGCTGGGTGCTCAGTGCTCATTACTCAGGGTGCTGGGTGCTCAGTGCTCGGGGTGCAGGGTGCTCAGTGCTCAGGGTGCTGGGTGCTTAGTGCTCGGGGTGCTGTGTGCTCAGTGCTCAGTACTCAGGGCGCTGGGTGCTCAGTGCTCGGGGTGCTGGGTGCTCAGTGCTCAGTACTCAGGGTGCTGGGTGCTCAGTACTCAGGGTGCTGGGTGCTCAGTGCTCAGGGTGCTGGATGATCAGTGCTCAGGGTGCTGGGTGCTCAGTGCTCAGGGTGCTGGGTGCTCAGTGCTCGGGGTGCTGGGTGCTCAGTACTCAGGGTGTTGGGTGCTAAGTGCTCAGGGTGCTGGGTCCTCAGTGC
The DNA here is from genome assembly GCF_018167655.1 of Microtus oregoni. Classification (NCBI taxonomy): domain Eukaryota; kingdom Metazoa; phylum Chordata; class Mammalia; order Rodentia; family Cricetidae; genus Microtus; species Microtus oregoni. The sequence continues at coordinate 197,876 of NW_024543284.1, read as the reverse complement.
TCGGGGCCCTGGGTGCTCAGTGCTCGGGGTGCTCGGAGCTCAGTACTCAGGGTGCTGGGTGCTCAGTGCTGGGGGTGATCGGTGCTCAGTACGTTGGGTGCTCACTACTCAGGGTGCTGGGTGCTCAGTGCTCGGGGTGATCGGTGCTCAGTACTTAGGGTGCTGGGTGCTCAGTGCTCGGGGTGCTCGGTGCTCAGTACGTTGGGTGCTCACTACTCAGGGTGCTGGGTGCTCAGTTCTCAGGGTGCTGGGTGCTCAGTACTCAGGGTGCTCAGTGCTTGGGGTGTTGGGTGCTCAGTACTCAGGGTGCTGGGTGCTCAGTGCTCAGGGTGCTGGGTGCTCAGTACTCAGGGTGCTGGGTGCTCAGTACTCAGGGTGCTGGGGGTTCAGTACTCAGGGTGCTGGGTGCTCAGTACTCGGGGTGTTGGGTGTTCAGTACTCAGGGTGCTGGGTGCTCAGTGCTCAGGGTGCTGGGTGCTCAGTAGTCAGGGTGCTTGGTGCTCAGTACTCAGGGTGCTGGGTGCTCAGTTCTCGGGGTGCTCGGTGCTCAGTTCTCAGTGCTCAGGGTGCTCAGTGCTCAGTGCTCAGGGTGCTGGGTGTTCAGTACTCAGGGTGCTGGGTGCTCAGTACTCAGGGTGCTGGGTGCTCAGTGCTCAGGGTGCTGGGTGCTCAGTACTCGGTGTGCTCGGTGCTCAGTGCTCAGGGTGCTGGGTGCTCAGTACTCAGGGTGCTGGGTGCTCAGTGCTCAGGGTGCTCGGTGCTCAGTACTCGGGGTGCTGGGTGCTCATTCTCGGGGTGCTGGGTGCTCAGTGCTCGGGGTGCTGGGTGCTCAGTACTCAGGGTGCTGGGTGCTCAGTGCTCAGGGTGCTGGGTGCTCAGTACTCAGGGTGCTGGGTGCTCAGTGCTCAGGGTGCTGGGTGCTCAGTACTCAGGGTGCTGGGTGCTCAGTGCTCAGCCTGCTGGGTGCTCAGTACTCAGGGTGCTGGGAGCTCAGTGCTCAGGGTGATCGGTGCTCAGTACTCAGGGTGCTCATTACTCAGGGTGCAGGGTGCTCAGTGCTCGGGGTGCTGGGTGCGCAGTACTCAGGGTGCTGGGTGCTCAGTGCTCGGGGTTCTGGGTGCTCAGTGCTCAGGGTGATCGGTGCTCAGTACTCAGGGTGCTGGGTGCTCAGTGCTCAGGGTGTTCGGTGCTCAGTGCTCAGGGTGCTGGGTGCTCAGTACTCAGGGTGCTGGGTGTTCAGTACTCAGGGTGCTGGGTGCTCAGTACTCGGGGTGCTGGGTGTTCAGTACTCAGGGTGCTGGGTGCTCAGTGCTCAGGGTGCTGGGTGCTCAGTACTCGGGTGCTGGGTGCTCAGTGCTCAGGGTGCTGGGTGCTCAGTGCTCGGGGTGCTGGGTGCTCAGTGCTCAGTACTCAGGGTGCTGGGTGCTCAGTGCTCGGGGTGCAGGGTGCTCAGTGCTCAGGGTGCTGGGTGCTCAGTGCTCGGGGTGCTGGGTGCTCAGTGCTCAGTACTCAGGGTGCTGGGTGCTCAGTTCTCGGGGTGCTGGGTGCTCAGTGCTCAGTACTCAGGGTGCTGGGTGCTCAGTGCTCAGGGTGCTGGGTGCTCAGTTCTCGGGGTGCTCGGTGCTCAGTACTCAGTGATCAGGGTGCTCAGTGCTCAGTGCTCAGGGTGCTGGGTGCTCAGTACTCAGGGTGCTGGGTGCTCAGTGCTCAGTACTCAGGGTGCTGGGTGCTCAGTTCTCGGGGTGCTGGGTGCTCAGTGCTCAGGGTGCTGGGTGCTCAGTGCTCGGGGTGCTGGGTGCTCAGTGCTCAGTACTCAGGGTGCTGGGTGCTCAGTTCTCGGGGTGCTGGGTGCTCAGTGCTCAGTACTCAGGGTGCTGGGTGCTCAGTGCTCAGGGTGCTGGGTGCTCAGTGCTCGGGGTGCTGGGTGCTCAGTACTCAGGGTGCTGGGTGCTCAGTACTCCGGGTGCTGGGTGCTCAGTTCTCGGGGTGCTCGGTGCTCAGTACTCAGTGCTCAGGGTGCTCAGTGCTCAGTGCTCAGGGTGCTGGGTGCTCAGTACTCAGGGTGCTGGGAGCTCAGTGCTCAGGGTGATGGGTGCTCAGTACTCAGTGTGCTCATTACTCAGGGTGCTGGGTGCTCAGTGCTCGGGGTGCTGGGTGCTCAGTACTCAGGGTGCTGGGTGCTCAGTGCTCGGGGTTCTGGGTGCTCAGTGCTCAGGGTGATCGGTGCTCAGTACTCAGGGTGCTGGGTGCTCAGTGCTCAGGGTGCTCGGTGCTCAGTGCTCAGGGTGCTGGGTGCTCAGTACTCGGGTTGCTGGGTGTTCAGTACTCAGGGTGCTGGGTACTCAGTACTCGGGGTGCTGGGTGTTCAGTACTCAGGGTGCTGGGTGCTCAGTGCTCAGGGTGCTCAGTACTCGGGTGCTGGGTGCTCAGTGCTCAGGGTGCTGGGTGCTCAGTGCTCGGGGTGCTGGGTGCTCAGTGCTCATTACTCAGGGTGCTGGGTGCTCAGTGCTCGGGGTGCAGGGTGCTCAGTGCTCAGGGTGCTGGGTGCTTAGTGCTCGGGGTGCTGTGTGCTCAGTGCTCAGTACTCAGGGTGCTGGGTGCTCAGTGCTCGGGGTGCTGGGTGCTCAGTGCTCAGTACTCAGGGTGCTGGGTGCTCAGTGCTCAGGGTGCTGGGTGCTCAGTGCACAGGGTGCTGGGTGCTCAGTTCTCGGGGTGCTCGGTGCTCAGTACTCAGTGCTCAGGGTGCTCAGTGCTCAGTGCTCAGGGTGCTGGGTGTTCAGTACTCAGGGTGCTGGGTGCTCAGTACTCAGGGTGCTGGGTGCTCAGTGCTCAGGGTGCTGGGTGCTCAGTACTCGGGGTGCTGGGTGCTCATTCTCGGGGTGCTGGGTGCTCAGTGCTCGGGGTGCTGGGTGCTCAGTACTCAGGGTGCTGGGTGCTCAGTGCTCAGGGTGCTGGGTGCTCAGTACTCAGGGTGCTGGGTGCTCAGTGCTCAGGGTGCTGGGTGCTCAGTACTCAGGGTGCTGGGTGCTCAGTGCTCAGCGTGCTGGGTGCTCAGTACTCAGGGTGCTGGGAGCTCAGTGCTCAGGGTGATCGGTGCTCAGTACTCAGGGTGCTCATTACTCAGGGTGCGGGGTGCTCAGTGCTCGGGGTGCTGGGTGTTCAGTACTCAGGGTGCTGGGTGCTCAGTGCTCGGGGTTCTGGGTGCTCAGTGCTCAGGGTGATCGGTGCTCAGTACTCAGGGTGCTGGGTGCTCAGTGCTCAGGGTGCTCGGTGCTCAGTGCTCAGGGTGCTGGGTGCTCAGTACTCGGGGTGCTGGGTGTTCAGTACTCAGGGGCTGGGTGCTCAGTACTCGGGGTGCTGGGTGTTCAGTACTCAGGGTGCTGGGTGCTCAGTGCTCAGGGTGCTGGGTGCTCAGTACTCGGGTGCTGGGTTCTCAGTGCTCAGGGTGCTGGGTGCTCAGTGCTCGGGGTGCTGGGTGCTCAGTGCTCAGTACTCAGGGTGCTGGGTGCTCAGTGCTCGGGGTGCAGGGTTCTCAGTGCTCAGGGTGCTGGGTGCTCAGTGCTCGGGGTGCTGGGTGCTCAGTACTCAGGGTGCTGGGTGCTCAGTACTCCGGGTGCTGGGTGCTCAGTTCTCTGGGTGCTCGGTGCTCAGTACTCAGTGCTCAGGGTGCTCAGTGCTCAGTGCTCAGGGTGCTGGGTGCTCAGTGCTCAGGGTGCTGGGTGCTCAGTACTCAGGGTGCTGGGTATTCAGTGCTCAGGGTGCTGGGTGCTCAGTACTCAGGGTGCTGGGTGCTCAGTGCTCAGCGTGCTGGGTGCTCAGTTCTCAGGGTGCTGGGAGCTCAGGGCTCAGGGTGATCGGTGCTCAGTACTCAGGGTGCTCATTACTCAGGGTGCTGGGTGCTCAGTGCTCAGGGTGCTGGGTGCTCAGTACTCAGGGTGCTGGGTGCTCAGTGCTCGGGGTTCTGGGTGCTCAGTGCTCAGGGTGATCGGTGCTCAGTACTCAGTGTGCTGGGTGCTCAGTGCTCAGGGTGCTGGGTGCTCAGTCCTCAGGGTGCTCAGTGCTCAGGGTGCTGGGTGCTCAGTGCTCGGGGTGCTCGGTGCTCAGTACTCAGGGTGCTGAGTGCTCAGTACTCAGGGTGCTGGGTGCTCAGTACTCAGGGTGCTGGGTGCTCAGTGCTCAGGGTGCTGGGTGATCAGTGCTCAGGGTGCTGGGTGCTCAGTGCTCAGGGTGCTGGGTGCTCAGTGCTCGGGGTGCTGGGTGCTCAGTACTCAGGGTGTTGGGTGCTAAGTGCTCAGGGTGCTGGGTCCTCAGTGCTCGGGGCCCTGGGTGCTCAGTGCTCGGGGTGCTCGGAGCTCAGTACTCAGGGTGCTGGGTGCTCAGTGCTGGGGGTGATCGGTGCTCTGTACTCAGGGTGCTGGGTGCTCAATGCTCGGGGTGCTCGGTGCTCAGTACGTTGGGTGCTCACTACTCAGGGTGCTGGGTGCTCAGTGCTCGGGGTGATCGGTGCTCAGTACTTAGGGTGCTGGGTGCTCAGTGCTCGGGGTGCTCGGTGCTCAGTACGTTGGGTGCTCACTACTCAGGGTGCTGGGTGCTCAGTTCTCAGGGTGCTGGGTGCTCATTACTCAGGGTGCTGGGTGCTCAGTACTCAGGGTGCTCAGTGCTTGGGGTGTTGGGTGCTCAGTACTCAGGGTGCTGGGTGCTCAGTGCTCAGGGTGCTGGGTGCTCAGTACTCAGGGTGCTGGGTGCTCAGTACTCAGGGTGCTGGGTGTTCAGTACTCAGGGTGCTGGGTGCTCAGTACTCGGGGTGCTGGGTGTTCAGTACTCAGGGTGATGGGTGCTCAGTGCTCAGGGTGCTGGGTGCTCAGTAGTCAGGGTGCTTGGTGCTCAGTACTCAGGGTGCTGGGTGCTCAGTTCTCGGGGTGCTCGGTGCTCAGTACTCAGTGCTCAGGGTGCTCAGTGCTCAGTGCTCAGGGTGCTGGGTGTTCAGTACTCAGGGTGCTGGGTGCTCAGTACTCAGGGTGCTGGGTGCTCAGTGCTCAGGGTGCTGGGTGCTCAGTACTCGGGGTGCTCGGTGCTCAGTGCTCATGGTGCTGGGTGCTCAGTACTCAGGGTGCTGGGTGCTCAGTGCTCAGGGTGCTCGGTGCTCAGTACTCGGGGTGCTGGGTGCTCATTCTCGGGGTGCTGGGTGCTCAGTGCTCGGGGTGCTGGGTGCTCAGTACTCAGGGTGCTGGGTGCTCAGTGCTCAGGGTGCTGGGTGCTCAGTACTCAGGGTGCTGGGTGCTCAGTGCTCAGGGTGCTGGGTGCTCAGTACTCAGGGTGCTGGGTGCTCAGTGCTTAGCGTGCTGGGTGCTCAGTACTCAGGGTGCTGGCAGCTCAGTGCTCAGGGTGATCGGTGCTCAGTACTCAGGGTGCTCATTACTCAGGGTGCTGGGTGCTCAGTGCTCGGGGTGCTGGGTGCGCAGTACTCAGGGTGCTGGGTGCTCAGTGCTCGGGGTTCTGGGTGCTCAGTGCTCAGGGTGATCGGTGCTCAGTACTCAGGGTGCTGGGTGCTCAGTGCTCAGGGTGCTCGGTGCTCAGTGCTCAGGGTGCTGGGTGCTCAGTACTCAAGGTGCTGGGTGTTCAGTACTCAGGGTGCTGGGTGCTCAGTACTCGGGGTGCTGGGTGTTCAGTACTCAGGGTGCTGGTTGCTCAGTGCTCAGGGTGCTGGGTGCTCAGTACTCGGGTGCTGGGTGCTCAGTGCTCAGGGTGCTGGGTGCTCAGTGCTCGGGGTGCTGGGTGCTCAGTGCTCAGTACTCAGGGTGCTGGGTGCTCAGTGCTCGGGGTGCAGGGTGCTCAGTGCTCAGGTTGCTGGGTGCTCAGTGCTCGGGGTGCTGGGTGCTCAGTGCTCAGTACTCAGGGTGCTGGGTGCTCAGTTCTCGGGGTGCTGGGTGCTCAGTGCTCAGTACTCAGGGTGCTGGGTGCTCAGTGCTCAGGGTGCTGGGTGCTCAGTGCTCAGGGTGCTGGGTGCTCAGTACTCAGGGTGCTGGGTGCTCAGTACTCCGGGTGCTGGGTGCTCAGTTCTCGGGGTGCTCGGTGCTCAGTACTCAGTGCTCAGGGTGCTCAGTGCTCAGTGCTCAGGGTGCTGGGTGCTCAGTACTCAGGGTGCTGGGTGCTCAGTGCTCAGCGTGCTGGGTGCTCAGTACTCAGGGTGCTGGGAGCTCAGTACTCAGGGTGCTGGGTGCTCAGTGCTCGGGGTGCTGGGTGCTCAGTGCTCAGTACTCAGGGTGCTGGGTGCTCAGTGCTCGGGGTGCAGGGTGCTCAGTGCTCAGGGTGCTGGGTGCTCAGTGCTCGGGGTTCTGGGTGCTCAGTGCTCAGTACTCAGGGTGCTGGGTGCTCAGTGCTCGGGGTGCAGGGTGCTCAGTGCTCAGGGTGCTGGGTGCTCAGTGCTCGGGGTGCTGGGTGCTCAGTGCTCAGTACTCAGGGTGCTGGGTGCTCAGTGCTCAGGGTGCTGGGTGCTCAGTGCTCGGGGTGCTGGGTGCTCAGTAGTCAGGGTGCTGGGTGCTCAGTACTCCGGGTGCTGGGTGCTCAGTTCTCGGGGTGCTCGGTGCTCAGTAATCAGTGCTCAGGGTGCTCAGTGCTCAGTGCTCAGGGTGCTGGGTGTTCAGTGCTCAGGGTGCTGGGTGCTCAGTTCCTGGGGTGCTCGGTGCTCAGTGCTCAGAGTGCTGGTTGCTCAGTACTCAGGGTGCTGGGTGCTCAGTGCTCGGGGTGCTGGGTGCTCATCCTCGGGGTGCTGGGTGCTCAGTACTCAGGGTGCTGGGTGCTCAGTGCTCAGGGTGCTGGGTGCTCAGTACTCAGGGTGCTGGGTGCTCAGTGCTCAGCGTGCTGGGTGCTCAGTACTCAGGGTGCTGGGAGCTCAGTGCTCAGGGTGATCGGTGCTCAGGACTCAGGGTGCTCATTACTCATGGTGCTGGGTGCTCAGTGCTCGGGGTGCTGGGTGCTCAGTACTCAGGGTGCTGGGTGCTCAGTGCTCGGGGTTCTGGGTGTTCAGTGCTCAGGGTGATCGGTGCTCAGTACTCAGGGTGCTCGGTGCTCAGTGCTCAGGTTGCTGGGTGCTCAGTACTTAGGGTGCTCAGTGCTCAGGGTGATGGTTGCTCAGTGCTCGGGGTGCTGGGTGCTCATTCCTCAGGGTGCTGGGTGCTCAGTACTCAGGGTGCTGGGTGCTCAGTACTCAGGGTGCTCAGTGCTTAGGGTGCTGGGTGCTCAGTACTCAGGGTGCTCAGTGCTTGGGGTGTAGGGTGCTCCGTCCTCAGGGTGCTGGCTGCTCAGTACTCAGGGTGCTGGGTGCTCAGTACTCAGGGTGCTCAGTCCTTGGGGTGCTGGGTGCTCAGTACTCAGGGTGCTCTGTGCTTGGGGTGTTGGGTGCTCAGTACTCAGGGTGCTGGGTGCTCAGTGCTCAGGGTGCTGGGTGCTCAGTACTCAGGGTGCTGGGTGCTCAGTGCTCAGGGTGCTGGGTGCTCAGTGCTCGGGGTCCTGGGTGCTCAGTGCTCAGTACTCAGGGTGCTGGGTGCTCAGTGCTCGGGTTGCAGGGTGCTCAGTGCTCAGGGTGCTGGGTGCTCAGTGCTCGGGGTGCTGGGTGCTCAGTGCTCAGTACTCAGGGTGCTGGGTGCTCAGTGCTCGGGGTGCTGGGTGCTCAGTGCTCAGTACTCAGGGTGCTGGGTGCTCAGTGCTCAGGGTGCTGGGTGCTCAGTGCTCGGGGTGCTGGGTGCTCAGTACTCAGGGTGCTGGGTGCTCAGTACTCCGGGTGCTGGGTGCTCAGTTCTCGGGGTGCTCGGTGCTCAGTACTCAGTGCTCAGGGTGCTCAGTGCTCAGTGCTCAGGGTGCTGGGTGTTCAGTACTCAGGGTGCTGGGTGCTCAGTACTCAGGGTGCTGGGTGCTCAGTGCTCAGGGTGCTGGTTGCTGAGTACTCGGGGTGCTCGGTGCTCAGTGCTCAGGGTGCTGGGTGCTCAGTACTCAGGGTGCTGGGTGCTCAGTGCTCAGGGTGCTCGGTGCTCAGTACTCGGGGTGCTGGGTGCTCATTCTAGGGGTGCTGGGTGCTCAGTGCTCGGGGTGCTGGGTGCTCAGTACTCAGGGTGCTGGGTGCTCAGTGCTCAGGGTGCTGGGTGCTCAGTACTCAGGGTGCTGTGTGCTCAGTGCTCAGGGTGCTGGGTGCTCAGTACTCAGGGTGCTGGGTGCTCAGTGCTCAGCGTGCTGGGTGCTCAGTACTCAGGTTGCTGGGAGCTCAGTGCTCAGGGTGATCGGTGCTCAGTACTCAGGGTGCTCATTACTCAGGGTGCTGGGTGCTCAGTGCTCGGGGTGCTGGGTGCTCAGTACTCAGGGTGCTGGGTGCTCAGTGCTCGGGGTTCTGGGTGCTCAGTGCTCAGGGTGATCGGTGCTCAGTACTCAGGGTGCTGGGTGCTCAGTGCTCAGGGTGCTCGGTGCTCAGTGCTCAGGGTGCTGGGTGCTCAGTACTCAGGGTGCTCAGTGCTCAGGGTGCTGATTGCTCAGTGCTCGGGGTGCTGGGTGCTCATTCCTCAAGGTGCTGGGTGCTCAGTACTCAGGGTGCTGTGTGCTCAGTACTCAGGGTGCTCAGTGCTTGGGGTGCTGGGTGCTCAGTACTCAGGGTGCTCAGTGCTTGGGGTGTTGGGTGCTCAGTCCTCAGGGTGCTGGGTGCTCAGTACTCAGGGTCCTGGGTGCTCAGTACTCTGGGTGCTCAGTGCTTGGTGTGCTGGGTGCTCAGTACTCAGGGTGCTCTGTGCTTGGGGTGTTGGGTGCTCAGTACTCAGGGTGCTGGGTGCTATGTGCTCAGGGTGCTGGGTGCTCAGTACTCACGGTGCTGGGTGCTCAGTACTCAGGGTGCTGGGTGCTCAGTGCTCGGGGTGCTGGGTGCTCAGTGCTCAGGGTGCTGGGTGCTCAGTGCTCGGGGTGCTGGATGCTCAGTGCTCAGGGTGCTGGATGCTCAGTGCTCAGGGTGCTGGGTGCTCAGTGCTCAGGGTGCTGGGTGCTCAGTGCTCGGGGTGCTGGGTGCTCAGTGCTCGAGGTGCTCAGTACTCAGGGTGCTGCGTGTTCAGTGCTCAGGGTGCTGGATGCTCAGTACTCAGGGTGCTGGGTGCTCAGTACTCGGCTGCTGGGTGCTCAGTGCTCAGGGTGCTGGGTGCTCAGTGCTCAGGGTGCTGGGTGCTCACTGCTCAGTACTCAGGGTGCTGGGTGCTCAGTGCTCGGGATGCTGGGTGCTCAGTGCTCAGTACTCAGGGTGCTGGGTGCTCAGTGCTCGGGGTGCTGGGTGCTCAGTGCTCAGGGTGCTGGGTGCTCAGTTCTCGGGGTGCTCGGTGCTCAGTACTCAGTGCTCAGGGTGCTCAGTGCTCAGTTCTCAGGGTGCTGGGTGCTCAGTACTCAGGGTGCTGGGTGCTCAGTACTCAGTGGGCTCAGTGCTTGGGGTGTTGGGTGCTCAGTACTCAGGGTGCTGGGTGCTCAGTGCTCAGGGTGCTGGGTGGTCAGTACTCAGGGTGCTGGGTGCTCAGTACTCAGGGTGCTGGGTGTTCAGTACTCAGGGTGCTGGGTGCTCAGTACTCGGGGTGCTGGGTGTTCAGTACTCAGGGTGCTGGGTGCTCAGTGCTCAGGGTGCTGGGTGCTCAGTAGTCAGGGTGCTGGGTGCTCAGTACTCAGGGTGCTGGGTGCTCAGTTCTCGGGGTGCTCGGTGCTCAGTACTCAGTGCTCAGGGGTGCTCAGTGCTCAGTGCTCAGGGTGCTGGGTGTTCAGTACTCAGGGTGCTGGGTGCTCCGTACTCAGGGTGTTCTGTGCTCAGTGCTCAGGGTGCTGGGTGCTCAGTACTCGGGGTGCTGGGTGCTCATTCTCGGGGTGCTGGGTGCTCAGTGCTCGGGGTGCTGGGTGCTCAGTACTCAGGGTGCTGGGTGCTCAGTGCTCAGGGTGCTGGGTGCTCAGTACTCAGGGTGCTGGGTGCTCAGTGCTCAGGGTGCTGGGTGCTCAGTACTCAGGGTGCTGGGTGCTCAGTGCTCAGCGTGCTGGGTGCTCAGTACTCAGGGTGCTGGGAGCTCAGTGCTCAGGGTGATCGGTGCTCAGTACTCAGGGTGCTCATTACTCAGGGTGCTGGGTGCTCAGTGCTCGGGGTGCTGGGTGCTCAGTACTCAGGGTGCTGGGTGCTCAGTGCTCGGGGTTCTGGGTGCTCAGTGCTCAGGGTGATCGGTGCTCAGTACTCAGGGTGCTGGGTGCTCAGTGCTCAGGGTGCTCGGTGCTCAGTGCTCAGGGTGCTGGGTGCTCAGTACTCGGGGTGCTGGGTGTTCAGTACTCAGGGTGCTGGGTGCTCAGTACTCGGGGTGTTGGGTGTTCAGTACTCAGGGTGCTGGGTGCTCAGTGCTCAGGGTGCTGGGTGCTCAGTACTCGGGTGCTGGGTGCTCAGTGCTCAGGGTGCTGGGTGCTCAGTGCTCGGGGTGCTGGGTGCTCAGTGCTCAGTACTCAGGGTGCTGGGTGCTCAGTGCTCAGGGTGCTGGGTGCTCAGTGCTCGGGGTGCTGGGTGCTCAGTACTCAGGGTGCTGGGTGCTCAGTGCTCAGGGTGCTGGGTGCTCAGTACTCAGGGTGCTGGGTGCTCAGTGCTCAGCGTGCTGGGTGCTCAGTACTCAGGTTGCTGGGAGCTCAGTGCTCAGGGTGATCGGTGCTCAGTACTCAGGGTGCTCATTACTCAGGGTGCTGGGTGCTCAGTGCTCGGGGTGCTGGGTGCTCAGTACTCAGGGTGCTGGGTGCTCAGTGCTCGGGGTTCTGGGTCCTCAGTGCTCAGGGTGATCGGTGCTCAGTACTCAGGGTGCTGGTGCTCAGTGCTCAGGGTGCTCGGTGCTCAGTGCTCAGGGTGCTGGGTGCTCAGTACTCAGGGTGCTCAGTGCTCAGGGTGCTGATTGCTCAGTGCTCGGGGTGCTGGGTGCTCATTCCTCAAGGTGCTGGGTGCTCAGTACTCAGGGTGCTGGGTGCTCAGTACTCAGGGTGCTCAGTGCTTGGGGTGCTGGGTGCTCAGTACTCAGGGTGCTCAGTGCTTGGGGTGTTGGGTGCTCAGTCCTCAGGGTGCTGGGTGCTCAGTACTCAGGGTCCTGGGTGCTCAGTACTCTGGGTGCTCAGTGCTTGGTGTGCTGGGTGCTCAGTACTCAGGGTGCTCTGTGCTTGGGGTGTTGGGTGCTCAGTACTCAGGGTGCTGGGTGCTATGTGCTCAGGGTGCTGGGTGCTCAGTACTCACGGTGCTGGGTGCTCAGTACTCAGGGTGCTGGGTGCTCAGTGCTCGGGGTGCTGGGTGCTCAGTGCTCAGGGTGCTGGGTGCTCAGTGCTCGGGGTGCTGGATGCTCAGTGCTCAGGGTGCTGGATGCTCAGTGCTCAGGGTGCTGGGTGCTCAGTGCTCAGGGTGCTGGGTGCTCAGTGCTCGGGGTGCTGGGTGCTCAGTGCTCGAGGTGCTCAGTACTCAGGGTGCTGCGTGTTCAGTGCTCAGGGTGCTGGATGCTCAGTACTCAGGGTGCTGGGTGCTCAGTACTCGGCTGCTGGGTGCTCAGTGCTCAGGGTGCTGGGTGCTCAGTGCTCAGGGTGCTGGGTGCTCACTGCTCAGTACTCAGGGTGCTGGGTGCTCAGTGCTCGGGATGCTGGGTGCTCAGTGCTCAGTACTCAGGGTGCTGGGTGCTCAGTGCTCGGGGTGCTGGGTGCTCAGTGCTCAGGGTGCTGGGTGCTCAGTTCTCGGGGTGCTCGGTGCTCAGTACTCAGTGCTCAGGGTGCTCAGTGCTCAGTTCTCAGGGTGCTGGGTGCTCAGTACTCAGGGTGCTGGGTGCTCAGTACTCAGTGGGCTCAGTGCTTGGGGTGTTGTGTGCTCAGTACTCAGGGTGCTGGGTGCTCAGTGCTCAGGGTGCTGGGTGGTCAGTACTCAGGGTGCTGGGTGTTCAGTACTCAGGGTGCTGGGTGCTCAGTACTCGGGGTGCTGGGTGTTCAGTACTCAGGGTGCTGGGTGCTCAGTGCTCAGGGTGCTGGGTGCTCAGTAGTCAGGGTGCTGGGTGCTCAGTACTCAGGGTGCTGGGTGCTCAGTTCTCGGGGTGCTCGGTGCTCAGTACTCAGTGCTCAGGGTGCTCAGTGCTCAGTGCTCAGGGTGCTGGGTGTTCAGTACTCAGGGTGCTGGGTGCTCCGTACTCAGGGTGTTCTGTGCTCAGTGCTCAGGGTGCTGGGTGCTCAGTACTCGGGGTGCTGGGTGCTCATTCTCGGGGTGCTGGGTGCTCAGTGCTCGGGGTGCTGGGTGCTCAGTACTCAGGGTGCTGGGTGCTCAGTGCTCAGGTTGCTGGGTGCTCAGTACTCAGGGTGCTGGGTGCTCAGTGCTCAGGGTGCTGGGTGCTCAGTACTCAGGGTGCTGGGTGCTCAGTGCTCAGCGTGCTGGGTGCTCAGTACTCAGGGTGCTGGGAGCTCAGTGCTCAGGGTGATCGGTGCTCAGTACTCAGGGTGCTCATTACTCAGGGTGCTGGGTGCTCAGTGCTCGGGGTGCTGGGTGCTCAGTACTCAGGGTGCTGGGTGCTCAGTGCTCGGGGTTCTGGGTGCTCAGTGCTCAGGGTGATCGGTGCTCAGTACTCAGGGTGCTGGGTGCTCAGTGCTCAGGGTGCTCGGTGCTCAGTGCTCAGGGTGCTGGGTGCTCAGTACTCGGGGTGCTGGGTGTTCAGTACTCAGGGTGCTGGGTGCTCAGTACTCGGGGTGCTGGGTGTTCAGTACTCAGGGTGCTGGGTGCTCAGTGCTCAGGGTGCTGGGTGCTCAGTACTCGGGTGCTGGGTGCTCAGTGCTCAGGGTGCTGGGTGCTCAGTGCTCGGGGTGCTGGGTGCTCAGTGCTCAGTACTCAGGGTGCTGGGTGCTCAGTGCTCAGGGTGCTGGGTGCTCAGTGCTCGGGGTGCTGGGTGCTCAGTACTCAGGGTGCTGGGTGCTCAGTACTCCGGTTGCTCGGTGCTCAGTACTCCGGGTGCTGGGTGCTCAGTGCTCGGGGTGCAGGGTGCTCAGTACTCCGGGTGCTGGGTGCTTAGTTCTCGGGGTGCTCGGTGCTCAGTGCTCAGGGTGCTGGGTGCTCAGTGCTCGGGGTGCTGGGTGCTCAGTACTCAGGGTGCTGGGTGCTCAGTGCTCGGGGTGCTGGGTGCTCAGTACTCAGGGTGCTGGGTGCTCAGTACTCCGGGTGCTGGGTGCTCAGTGCTCGGGGTGCAGGGTGCTCAGTGCTCAGGGTGCTGGGTGCTCAGTGCTCGGGGTGCTGGGTGCTCAGTGCTCAGTACTCAGGGTGCAGGGTGCTCAGTGCTCGGGGTGCTGGGTGCTCAGTGCTCAGTACTCAGGGTGCTGGGTGCTCAGTGCTCAGGGTGCTGGGTGCTCAGTGCTCGGGGTGCTGGGTGCTCAGTACTCAGGGTGCTGGGTGCTCAGTACTCCGGGTGCTGGGTGCTCAGTTCTCGGGGTGCTCGGTGCTCAATACTCAGTGCTCAGGGTGCTCAGTGCTCAGTGCTCAGGGTGCTGCGTGCTCAGTGCTCAGGGTGCTGGGTGCTCAGTACTCAGGGTGCTGGGTGTTCAGTGCTCAGGGTGCTGGGTGCTCGGTACTCAGGGTGCTGGGTGCTCAGTGCTCAGCGTGCTGGGTGCTCTGTTCTCAGGGTCCTGGGAGCTCAGTGCTCAGGGTGATCGGTGCTCAGTATTCAGGGTGCTCATTACTCAGGGTGCTGGGTGCTCAGTGCTCAGGGTGCTGGGTGCTCAGTACTCAGGGTGCTGGGTGCTCAGTGCTCGGGGTTCTGGGTGCTCAGTGCTCAGGGTGATCGGTGCTCAGTACTCAGTGTGCTGGGTGCTCAGTGCTCAGGGTGCTGGGTGCTCAGTCCTCAGGGTGCTCAGTGCTCAGGGTGCTGGGTGCTCAGTGCTCGGGGTGCTCGGTGCTCAGTACTCAGGGTGCTGAGTGCTCAGTACTCAGGGTGCTGGGTGCTCAGTACTCAGGGTGCTGGGTGCTCAGTGCTCAGGGTGCTGGGTGATCAGTGCTCAGGGTGCTGGGTGCTCAGTGCTCAGGGTGCTGGGTGCTCAGTGCTCGGGGTGCTGGGTGCTCAGTACTCAGGGTGTTGGGTGCTAAGTGCTCAGGGTGCTGGGTGCTCAGTGCTCGGGGCCCTGGGTGCTCAGTGCTCGGGGTGCTCGGAGCTCAGTACTCAGGGTGCTGGGTGCTCAGTGCTGGGGGTGATCGGTGCTCTGTACTTAGGGTGCTCTGTGCTCAGTGCTCGGGGTGCTCGGTGCTCAGTACGTTGGGTGCTCACTACTCAGGGTGCTGGGTGCTCAGTGCTCGGGGTGATCGGTTCTCAGTACTTATGGTGCTGGGTGCTCAGTGCTCGGGGTGCTCGGTGCTCAGTACGTTGGGTGCTCACTACTCAGGGTGCTGGGTGCTCAGTTCTTAGGGTGCTGGGTGCTCAGTACTCAGGGTACTGGGTGCTCAGTACTCAGGGTGCTCAGTGTTTGGGGTGTTGGGTGCTCAGTACTCAGGGTGCTGGGTGCTCAGTGCTCAGGGTGCTGGGTGCTCAGTACTCAGGGTGCTGGGTGCTCAGTACTCAGGGTGCTGGGTGTTCAGTACTCAGGGTGCTGGGTGCTCAGTACTCGGGGTGCTGGGTGTTCAGTACTCAGGGTGCTGGGTGCTCAGTGCTCAGGGTGCTGGGTGCTCAGTAGTCAGGGTGCTGGGTGCTCAGTACTCAGGGTGCTGGGTGCTCAGTTCTCGGGGTGCTCGGTGCTCAGTACTCAGTGCTCAGGGTGCTCAGTGCTCAGTGCTCAGGGTGCTGGGTGTTCAGTACTCAGGGTGCTGGGTGCTCAGTACTCAGGGTGCTGGGTGCTCAGTGCTCAGGGTGCTGGGTGCTCAGTACTCGGGGTGCTCGGTGCTCAGTGCTCAGGGTGCTGGGTGCTCAGTACTCAGGGTGCTGGGTGCTCAGTGCTCAGGGTGCTCGGTGCTCAGTACTCGGGGTGCTGGGTGCTCATTCTCGGGGTGCTGGGTGCTCAGTGCTCGGGGTGCTGGGTGCTCAGTACTCAGGGTGCTGGGTGCTCAGTGCTCAGGGTGCTGGGTGCTCAGTACTCAGGGTGCTGGGTGCTCAGTGCTCAGGGTGCTGGGTGCTCAGTACTCAGGGTGCTGGGTGCTCAGTGCTCAGCGTGCTTGGTGCTCAGTACTCAGGGTGCTGGGAGCTCAGTACTCAGGGTGATCGGTGCTCAGTACTCAGGGTGCTCATTACTCAGGGTGCTGGGTGCTCAGTGCTCGGGGTGCTGGGTGCTCAGTACTCAGGGTGCTGGGTGCTCAGTGCTCGGGGTTCTGGGTGCTCAGTGCTCAGTGTGATCGGTGCTCAGTACTCAGGGTGCTGGGTGCTCAGTGCTCAGGGTGCTCGGTGCTCAGTGCTCAGGGTGCTGGGTGCTCAGTACTCAGGGTGCTGGGTGTTCAGTACTCAGGGTGCTGGGTGCTCAGTACTCGGGGTGCTGGGTGTTCAGTACTCAGGGTGCTGGGTGCTCAGTGCTCAGGGTGCTGGGTGCTCAGTACTCGGGTGCTGGGTGCTCAGTGCTCAGGGTGCTGGGTGCTCAGTTCTCGGGGTGCTGGGTGCTCAGTGCTCAGTACTCAGGGTGCTGGGTGCTCAGTGCTCGGGGTGCAGGGTGCTCAGTGCTCAGGGTGCTGGGTGCTCAGTGCTCGGGGCGCTGGGTGCTCAGTGCTCAGTACTCAGGGTGCTGGGTGCTCAGTTCTCGGGGTGCTGGGTGCTCAGTGCTCAGTACTCAGGGTGCTGTGTGCTCAGTGCTCAGGGTGCTGGGTGCTCAGTGCTCGGGGTGCTGGGTGCTCAGTACTCAGGGTGCTGGGTGCTCAGTACTCCGGGTGCTGGGTGCTCAGTTCTCGGGGTGCTCGGTGCTCAGTACTCAGTGCTCAGGGTGCTCAGTGCTCAGTGCTCAGGGTGCTGGGTGCTCAGTACTCAGGGTGCTGGGTGCTCAGTGCTCGGGGTGCTGGGTGCTCAGTACTCAGGGTGCTGGGTGCTCAGTGCTCGGGGTTCTGGGTGCTCAGTGCTCAGGGTGATCGGTGCTCAGTACTCAGGGTGCTGGGTGCTCAGTGCTCAGGGTGCTCGGTGCTCAGTGCTCAGGGTGCTGGGTGCTCAGTACTCGGGGTGCTGGGTGTTCAGTACTCAGGGTGCTGGGTGCTCAGTACTCGGGGTGCTGGGTGTTCAGTACTCAGGGTGCTGGGTGCTCAGTGCTCAGGGTGCTCAGTACTCGGGTGCTGGGTGCTCAGTGCTCAGGGTGCTGGGTGCTCAGTGCTCGGGGTGCAGGTTGCTCAGTGCTCAGGGTGCTGGGTGCTCAGTGCTCGGGGTGCTGGGTGCTCAGTGCTCAGTACTCAGGGTGCTGGGTGCTCAGTGCTCGGGGTGCTGGGTGCTCAGTGCTCAGTACTCAGGGTGCTGGGTGCTCAGTGCTCAGGGTGCTGGGTGTTCAGTACTCAGGGTGCTGGGTGCTCTGTACTCAGGGTGCTGGGTGCTCAGTGCTCAGGGTGCTGGGTGCTCAGTACTCGGGGTGCTCGGTGCTCAGTGCTCAGAGTGCTGGGTGCTCAGTACTCAGGGTGCTGGGTGCTCAGTGCTCGGGGTGCTGGGTGCTCAGTACTCGGGGTGCTGGGTGCTCATTCTCGGGGTGCTGGGTGCTCAGTACTCAGGGTGCTGGGTGCTCAGTGCTCAGGGTGCTGGGTGCTCAGTACTCAGGGTGCTGGGTGCTCAGTGCTCAGCGTGCTGGGCGCTCAGTACTCAGGGTGCTGGGAGCTCAGTGCTCAGGGTGATCGGTGCTCAGTACTCAGGGTGCTCATTACTCATGGTGCTGGGTGCTCAGTGCTCGGGGTGCTGGGTGCTCAGTACTCAGGGTGCTGGGTGCTCAGTGCTCGGGGTTCTGGGTGTTCAGTGCTCAGGGTGATCCCTGCTCAGTACTCAGGGTGCTGGGTGCTCAGTGCTCAGGGTGCTCGGTTCTCAGTGCTCAGGGTGCTGGGTGCTCAGTACTCAGGGTGCTCAGTGCTCAGGGTGATGGTTGCTCAGTGCTCGGGGTGCTGGGTGCTCATTCCTCAGGGTGCTGGGTGCTCAGTACTCAGGGTGCTGGGTGCTCAGTACTCAGGGTGCTCAGTGCTTGGGGTGCTGGGTGCTCAGTACTCAGGGTGCTCAGTGCTTGGGGTGTAGGGTGCTCCGTCCTCAGGGTGCTGGCTGCTCAGTACTCAGGGTGCTGGGTGCTCAGTACTCAGGGTGCTCAGTGCTTGGGGTGCTGGGTGCTCAGTACTCAGTGTGCTCTGTGCTTGGGGTGTTGGGTGCTCAGTACTCAGGGTGCTGGGTGCTCAGTGCTCAGGGTGCTGGGTGCTCAGTACTCAGGGTGCTGGGTGCTCAGTGCTCAGGGTGCTGGGTGCTCAGTGCTCGGGGTGCTGGGTGCTCAGTGCTCAGTACTCAGGGTGCTGGGTGCTCAGTGCTCGGGGTGCAGGGTGCTCAGTGCTCAGGGTGCTGGATGCTCAGTGCTCGGGGTGCTGGGTGCTCAGTGCTCAGTACTCAGGGTGCTGGGTGCTCAGCGCTCGGGGTGCTGGGTGCTCAGTGCTCAGTACTCAGGGTGCTGGGTGCTCAGTACTCGGGGTGCTGGGTGCTCATTCTCGGGGTGCTGGGTGCTCAGTGCTCGGGGTGCTGGGTGCTCAGTACTCGGGGTGCTGGGTGCTCAGTACTCGGGGTGCTGGGTGCTCATTCTCGGGGTGCTGGGTGCTCAGTGCTCGGGGTGCTGGGTGCTCAGTACTCAGGGTGCTGGGTGCTCAGTGCTCAGGGTGCTGGGTGCTCAGTACTCAGGGTGCTGGGTGCTCAGTGCTCAGGGTGCTGGGTGCTCAGTACTCAGGGTGCTGGGTGCTCAGTGCTCAGCGTGCTGGGTGCTCAGTACTCAGGGTGCTGGGAGCTCAGTGCTCAGGGTGATCGGTGCTCAGTACTCAGGGTGCTCATTACTCAGGGTGCTGGGTGCTCAGTGCTCGGGGTGCTGGGTGCTCAGTACTCAGGGTGCTGGGTGCTCAGTGCTCGGGGTTCTGGGTGCTCAGTGCTCAGGGTGATCGGTGCTCAGTACTCAGGGTGCTGGGTGCTCAGTGCTCAGGGTGCTCGGTGCTCAGTGCTCAGGGTGCTGGGTGCTCAGTACTCAGGGTGCTCAGTGCTCAGGGTGCTGGTTGCTCAGTGCTCGGGGTGCTGGGTGCTCATTCCTCAAGGTGCTGGGTGCTCAGTACTCAGGGTGCTGGGTGCTCAGTACTCAGGGTGCTCAGTGCTTGGGGTGCTGGGTGCTCAGTCCGCAGGATGCTGGGTGCTCAGTACTCAGGGTCCTGGGTGCTCAGTACTCAGGGTGCTCAGTGCTTGGTGTGCTGGGTGCTCAGTACTCAGGGTGCTCTGTGCTTGGGGTGTTGGGTGCTCAGTACTCAGGGTGCAGGGTGCTCAGTGCTCAGGGTGCTGGGTGCTCAGTACTCACGGTGCTGGGTGCTCAGTACTCAGGGTGCTGGGTGCTCAGTGCTCGGGGTGCTGGGTGCTCAGTGCTCAGGGTGCTGGGTGCTCAGTGCTCGGGGTGCTGGATGCTCAGTGCTCAGGGTGCTGGATGCTCAGTGCTCAGGGTGCTGGGTGCTCAGTGCTCAGGGTGCTGGGTGCTCAGTGCTCGGGGTGCTGGGTGCTCAGTACTCGGCTGCTGGGTGCTCAGTGCTCAGGGTGCTGGGTGCTCAGTGCTCAGGGTGCTGGGTGCTCATTGCTCAGTACTCAGGGTGCTGGGTGCTCAGTGCTCGGGATGCTGGGTGCTCAGTGCTCAGTACTCAGGGTGCTGGGTGCTCAGTGCTCGGGGTGCTGGGTGCTCAGTGCTCAGGGTGCTGGGTGCTCAGTTCTCGGGGTGCTCGGTGCTCAGTACTCAGTGCTCAGGGTGCTCGGTGCTCAGTGCTCAGGGTGCTGGGTTTTCAGTACTCGGGGTGCTGGGTGCTCAGTACTCGGGGTGCTGGGTGCTCAGTACTCAGGGTGCTGGGTGCTCAGTGCTCAGGGTGCTGGGTGCTCAGTGCTCGGGGTGCTGGGTGCTCAGTGCTCAGTACTCAGGGTGCTGGGTGCTCAGTGCTCGGGGTGCTGGGTGATCAGTGCTCAGTACTCAGGGTGCTGGGTGCTCAGTGCTCGGGGTGCAGGGTGCTCAGTGCTCAGGGTGCTGGGTGCTCAGTGCTCGGGGTGCTGGGTGCTCAGTGCTCAGTACTCGGGGTGCTGGGTGCTCAGTGCTCGGGGTGCTGGGTGCTCAGTACTCAGGGTGCTGGGTGCTCAGTACTCCGGGTGCTGGGTGATCAGTTCTCGGGGTGCTCGGTGCTCAGTACTCAGTGCTCAGGGTGCTCAGTGCTCAGTGCTCAGGGTGCTGGGTGTTCAGTACTCAGGGTGCTGGGTGCTCAGTACTCAGGGTGATGGGTGCTCAGTGCTCAGGGTGCTGGGTGCTCAGTACTCGGGGTGCTCGCTGCTCAGTACTCAGGGTGCTGGGTGCTCAGTGCTCAGGGTGCTGGGTGCTCAGTGCTCAGGGTGCTCGGTGCTCAGTACTCGGGGTGCTGGGTGCTCATTCTCGGGGTGCTGGGTGCTCAGTGCTCTTGGTGCTGGGTGCTCAGTACTCACGGTGCTGGGTGCTCAGTGCTCAGGGTGCTGGGTGCTCAGTACTCAGGGTGCTGGTTGTTCAGTGCTCAGGGTGCTGGGTGCTCAGTACTCAGGGTGCGGGGTGCTCAGTGCTCAGCGTGCTGGGTGCTCAGTACTCAGGGTGCTGGGAGCTCAGTGCTCAGTGTGATCGGTGCTCAGTACTCAGGGTGCTCATTACTCAGGGTGCTGGGTGCTCAGTGCTCGGGGTGCTGGGTGCTCAGTACTCAGAGTGCTGGGTGCTCAGTGCTCGGGGTTCTGGGTGCTCAGTGCTCAGGGTGATCGGTGCTCAGTACTCAGGGTGCTGGGTGCTCAGTGCTCAGGGTGCTGGGTGCTCAGTCCTCAGGGTGCTCAGTGCTCAGGGTGCTGTGTGCTCAGTGCTCGGGGTGCTCGGTGCTCAGTACTCAGGGTGCTCTGTGCTTGGGGTGTTGGGTGCTCAGTACTCAGGGTGCTGGGTGCTCAGTGCTCAGGGTGCTGGGTGCTCAGTACTCAGGGTGCTGGGTGCTCAGTGCTCAGGGTGCTGGGTGCTCAGTGCTCGGGGTGCTGGGTGCTCAGTGCTCAGTACTCAGGGTGCTGGGTGCTCAGTGCTCGGGGTGCAGGGTGCTCAGTGCTCAGGGTGCTGGGTGCTCAGTGCTCGGGGTGCTGGGTGCTCAGTGCACAGTACTCAGGGTGCTGGGTGCTCAGTGCTCGGGGTGCTGGGTGCTCAGTGCTCAGTACTCAGGGTGCTGGGTGCTCAGTACTCGGGGTGCTGGGTGCTCATTCTCGGGGTGCTGGGTGCTCAGTGCTCGGGGTGCTGGGTGCTCAGTACTCGGGGTGCTGGGTGCTCAGTACTCGGGGTGCTGGGTGCTCATTCTCGGGGTGCTGGGTGCTCAGTGCTCGGGGTGCTGGGTGCTCAGTACTCAGGGTGCTGGGTGCTCAGTGCTCAGGGTGCTGGGTGCTCAGTACTCAGGGTGCTGGGTGCTCAGTGCTCAGGGTGCTGGGTGCTCAGTACTCAGGGTGCTGGGTGATCAGTGCTCAGCGTGCTGGGTGCTCAGTACTCAGGGTGCTGGGAGCTCAGTGCTCAGGGTGATCGGTGCTCAGTACTCAGGGTGCTCATTACTCAGGGTGCTGGGTGCTCAGTGCTCGGGGTGCTGGGTGCTCAGTACTCAGGGTGCTGGGTGCTCAGTGCTCGGGGTTCTGGGTGCTCAGTGCTCAGGGTGATCGGTGCTCAGTACTCAGGGTGCTGGGTGCTCAGTGCTCAGGGTGCTCGGTGCTCAGTGCTCAGGGTGCTGGGTGCTCAGTACTCAGGGTGCTCAGTGCTCAGGGTGCTGGTTGCTCAGTGCTCGGGGTGCTGGGTGCTCATTCCTCAAGGTGCTGGGTGCTCAGTACTCAGGGTGCTGGGTGCTCAGTACTCAGGGTGCTCAGTGCTTGGGGTGCTGGGTGCTCAGTACTCAGGGTGCTCAGTGCTTGGGGTGTTGGGTGCTCAGTCCTCAGGATGCTGGGTGCTCAGTACTCAGGGTCCTGGGTGCTCAGTACTCAGGGTGCTCAGTGCTTGGTGTGCTGGGTGCTCAGTACTCAGGGTGCTCTGTGCTTGGGGTGTTGGGTGCTCAGTACTCAGGGTGCAGGGTGCTCAGTGCTCAGGGTGCTGGGTGCTCAGTACTCACGGTGCTGGGTGCTCAGTACTCAGGGTGCTGGGTGCTCAGTGCTCGGGGTGCTGGGTGCTCAGTGCTCAGGGTGCTGGGTGCTCAGTGCTCGGGGTGCTCGGTGCTCAGTGCTCAGGGTGCTGGGTGCTCAGTACTCAGGGTGCTCAGTGCTCAGGGTGCTGGTTGCTCAGTGCTCGGGGTGCTGGGTGCTCATTCCTCAAGGTGCTGGGTGCTCAGTACTCAGGGTGCTGGGTGCTCAGTACTCAGGGTGCTCAGTGCTTGGGGTGCTGGGTGCTCAGTCCTCAGGATGCTGGGTGCTCAGTACTCAGGGTCCTGGGTGCTCAGTACTCAGGGTGCTCAGTGCTTGGTGTGCTGGGTGCTCAGTACTCAGGGTGCTCTGTGCTTGGGGTGTTGGGTGCTCAGTACTCAGGGTGCAGGGTGCTCAGTGCTCAGGGTGCTGGGTGCTCAGTACTCACGGTGCTGGGTGCTCAGTACTCAGGGTGCTGGGTGCTCAGTGCTCGGGGTGCTGGGTGCTCAGTGCTCAGGGTGCTGGGTGCTCAGTGCTCGGGGTGCTGGATGCTCAGTGCTCAGGGTGCTGGATGCTCAGTGCTCAGGGTGCTGGGTGCTCAGTGCTCAGGGTGCTGGGTGCTCAGTGCTCGGGGTGCTGGGTGCTCAGTGCTCGAGGTGCTCAGTACTCAGGGTGCTGCGTGTTCAGTGCTCAGGGTGCTGGATGCTCAGTACTCAGGGTGCTGGGTGCTCAGTACTCAGGGTGCTGGGTGCTCAGTACTCGGCTGCTGGGTGCTCAGTAATCAGGGTGCTGGGTGCTCAGTGCTCAGGGTGCTGGGTGCTCAGTGCTCAGTACTCAGGGTGCTGGGTGCTCAGTGCTCGGGATGCTGGGTGCTCAGTGCTCAGTACTCAGGGTGCTGGGTGCTCATTGCTCGGGGTGCTGGGTGCTCAGTGCTCAGGGTGCTGGGTGCTCAGTTCTCGGGGTGCTCGGTGCTCAGTACTCAGTGCTCAGGGTGCTCGGTGCTCAGTGCTCAGGGTGCTGGGTTTTCAGTACTCGGGGTGCTGGGTGCTCAGTACTCGGGGTGCTGGGTGCTCAGTACTCAGGGTGCTGGGTGCTCAGTGCTCAGGGTGCTGGGTGCTCAGTGCTCGGGGTGCTGGGTGCTCAGTGCTCAGTACTCAGGGTGCTGGGTGCTCAGTGCTCGGGGTGCTGGGTGATCAGTGCTCAGTACTCAGGGTGCTGGGTGCTCAGTGCTCGGGGTGCAGGGTGCTCAGTGCTCAGGGTGCTGGGTGCTCAGTGCTCGGGGTGCTGGGTGCTCAGTGCTCAGTACTCGGGGTGCTGGGTGCTCAGTGCTCGGGGTGCTGGGTGCTCAGTACTCAGGGTGCTGGGTGCTCAGTACTCCGGGTGCTGGGTGATCAGTTCTCGGGGTGCTCGGTGCTCAGTACTCAGTGCTCAGGGTGCTCAGTGCTCAGTGCTCAGGGTGCTGGGTGTTCAGTACTCAGGGTGCTGGGTGCTCAGTACTCAGGGTGCTGGGTGCTCAGTGCTCAGGGTGCTGGGTGCTCAGTACTCGGGGTGCTCGCTGCTCAGTACTCAGGGTGCTGGGTGCTCAGTGCTCAGGGTGCTGGGTGCTCAGTGCTCAGGGTGCTCGGTGCTCAGTACTCGGGGTGCTGGGTGCTCATTCTCGGGGTGCTGGGTGCTCAGTGCTCTTGGTGCTGGGTGCTCAGTACTCACGGTGCTGGGTGCTCAGTGCTCAGGGTGCTGGGTGCTCAGTACTCAGGGTGCTGGGTGTTCAGTGCTCAGGGTGCTGGGTGCTCAGTACTCAGGGTGCGGGGTGCTCAGTGCTCAGCGTGCTGGGTGCTCAGTACTCAGGGTGCTGGGAGCTCAGTGCTCAGTGTGATCGGTGCTCAGTACTCAGGGTGCTCATTACTCAGGGTGCTGGGTGCTCAGTGCTCGGGGTGCTGGGTGCTCAGTACTCAGAGTGCTGGGTGCTCAGTGCTCGGGGTTCTGGGTGCTCAGTGCTCAGGGTGATCGGTGCTCAGTACTCAGGGTGCTGGGTGCTCAGTGCTCAGGGTGCTGGGTGCTCAGTCCTCAGGGTGCTCAGTGCTCAGGGTGCTGTGTGCTCAGTGCTCGGGGTGCTCGGTGCTCAGTACTCAGGGTGCTCTGTGCTTGGGGTGTTGGGTGCTCAGTACTCAGGGTGCTGGGTGCTCAGTGCTCAGGGTGCTGGGTGCTCAGTACTCAGGGTGCTGGGTGCTCAGTGCTCAGGGTGCTGGGTGCTCAGTGCTCGGGGTGCTGGGTGCTCAGTGCTCAGTACTCAGGGTGCTGGGTGCTCAGTGCTCGGGGTGCAGGGTGCTCAGTGCTCAGGGTGCTGGGTGCTCAGTGCTCGGGGTGCTGGGTGCTCAGTGCTCAGTACTCAGGGTGCTGGGTGCTCAGTGCTCGGGGTGCTGGGTTCTCAGTGCTCAGTACTCAGGGTGCTGGGTGCTCAGTACTCGGGGTGCTGGGTGCTCATTCTCGGGGTGCTGGGTGCTCAGTGCTCGGGGTGCTGGGTGCTCAGTACTCGGGGTGCTGGGTGCTCAGTACTCGGGGTGCTGGGTGCTCATTCTCGGGGTGCTGGGTGCTCAGTGCTCGGGGTGCTGGGTGCTCAGTACTCAGGGTGCTGGGTGCTCAGTGCTCAGGGTGCTGGGTGCTCAGTACTCAGGGTGCTGGGTGCTCAGTGCTCAGGGTGCTGGGTGCTCAGTACTCAGGGTGCTGGGTGCTCAGTGCTCAGCGTGCTGGGTGCTCAGTACTCAGGGTGCTGGGAGCTCAGTGCTCAGGGTGATCGGTGCTCAGTACTCAGGGTGCTCATTACTCAGGGTGCTGGGTGCTCAGTGCTCGGGGTGCTGGGTGCTCAGTACTCAGGGTGCTGGGTGCTCAGTGCTCGGGGTTCTGGGTGCTCAGTGCTCAGGGTGATCGGTGCTCAGTACTCAGGGTGCTGGGTGCTCAGTGCTCAGGGTGCTCGGTGCTCAGTGCTCAGGGTGCTGGGTGCTCAGTACTCAGGGTGCTCAGTGCTCAGGGTGCTGGTTGCTCAGTGCTCGGGGTGCTGGGTGCTCATTCCTCAAGGTGCTGGGTGCTCAGTACTCAGGGTGCTGGGTGCTCAGTACTCAGGGTGCTCAGTGCTTGGGGTGCTGGGTGCTCAGTACTCAGGGTGCTCAGTGCTTGGGGTGTTGGGTGCTCAGTCCTCAGGATGCTGGGTGCTCAGTACTCAGGGTCCTGGGTGCTCAGTACTCAGGGTGCTCAGTGCTTGGTGTGCTGGGTGCTCAGTACTCAGGGTGCTCTGTGCTTGGGGTGTTGGGTGCTCAGTACTCAGGGTGCAGGGTGCTCAGTGCTCAGGGTGCTGGGTGCTCAGTACTCACGGTGCTGGGTGCTCAGTACTCAGGGTGCTGGGTGCTCAGTGCTCGGGGTGCTGGGTGCTCAGTGCTCAGGGTGCTGGGTGCTCAGTGCTCAGGGTGCTGGATGCTCAGTGCTCAGGGTGCTGGATGCTCAGTGCTCAGGGTGCTGGGTGCTCAGTGCTCAGGGTGCTGGGTGCTCAGTGCTCGGGGTGCTGGGTGCTCAGTGCTCGAGGTGCTCAGTACTCAGGGTGCTGCGTGTTCAGTGCTCAGGGTGCTGGATGCTCAGTACTCAGGGTGCTGGGTGCTCAGTACTCAGGGTGCTGGGTGCTCAGTACTCGGCTGCTGGGTGCTCAGTGCTCAGGGTGCTGGGTGCTCAGTGCTCAGGGTGCTGGGTGCTCAGTGCTCAGTACTCAGGGTGCTGGGTGCTCAGTGCTCGGGATGCTGGGTGCTCAGTGCTCAGTACTCAGGGTGCTGGGTGCTCAGTGCTCGGGGTGCTGGGTGCTCAGTGCTCAGGGTGCTGGGTGCTCAGTTCTCGGGGTGCTCGGTGCTCAGTACTCAGTGCTCAGGGTGCTCGGTGCTCAGTGCTCAGGGTGCTGGGTTTTCAGTACTAGGGCTGCTGGGTGCTCAGTACTCGGGGTGCTGGGTGCTCAGTACTCAGGGTGCTGGGTGCTCAGTGCTCAGGGTGCTGGGTGCTCAGTGCTCGGGGTGCTGGGTGCTCAGTGCTCAGTACTCAGGGTGCTGGGTGCTCAGTGCTCGGGGTGCTGGGTGATCAGTGCTCAGTACTCAGGGTGCTGGGTGCTCAGTGCTCGGGGTGCAGGGTGCTCAGTGCTCAGGGTGCTGGGTGCTCAGTGCTCGGGGTGCTGGGTGCTCAGTGCTCAGTACTCGGGGTGCTGGGTGCTCAGTGCTCGGGGTGCTGGGTGCTCAGTACTCAGGGTGCTGGGTGCTCAGTACTCCGGGTGCTGGGTGATCAGTTCTCGGGGTGCTCGGTGCTCAGTACTCAGTGCTCAGGGTGCTCAGTGCTCAGTGCTCAGGGTGCTGGGTGTTCAGTACTCAGGGTGCTGGGTGCTCAGTACTCAGGGTGCTGGGTGCTCAGTGCTCAGGGTGCTGGGTGCTCAGTACTCGGGGTGCTCGCTGCTCAGTACTCAGGGTGCTGGGTGCTCAGTGCTCAGGGTGCTGGGTGCTCAGTGCTCAGGGTGCTCGGTGCTCAGTACTCGGGGTGCTGGGTGCTCATTCTCGGGGTGCTGCGTGCTCAGTGCTCTTGGTGCTGGGTGCTCAGTACTCACGGTGCTGGGTGCTCAGTGCTCAGGGTGCTGGGTGCTCAGTACTCAGGGTGCTGGGTGTTCAGTGCTCAGGGTGCTGGGTGCTCAGTACTCAGGGTGCGGGGTGCTCAGTGCTCAGCGTGCTGGGTGCTCAGTACTCAGGGTGCTGGGAGCTCAGTGCTCAGTGTGATCGGTGCTCAGTACTCAGGGTGCTCATTACTCAGGGTGCTGGGTGCTCAGTGCTCGGGGTGCTGGGTGCTCAGTACTCAGAGTGCTGGGTGCTCAGTGTTCGGGGTTCTGGGTGCTCAGTACTCAGGGTGATCGGTGCTCAGTACTCAGGGTGCTGGGTGCTCAGTGCTCAGGGTGCTGGGTGCTCAGTCCTCAGGGTGCTCAGTACTCAGGGTGCTGAGTGCTCAGTACTCAGGGTGCTGGGTGCTCAGTACTCAGGGTGCTGAGTGCTCAGTGCTCAGGGTGCTGGGTGATCAGTGCTAAGGGTGCTGGGTGCTCAGTGCTCAGGGTGCTGGGTGCTCAGTGCTCGGGTTGCTGGGTGCTCAGTACTCGGGTGCTGGGTTCTCAGTGCTCAGGGTGCTGGGTGCTCAGTGCTCGGGGTGCTGGGTGCTCAGTGCTCAGTACTCAGGGTGCTGGGTGTTCAGTGCTCAGGGTGCTGGGTGCTCAGTGCTCAGTACTCAGGGTGCTGGGTGCTCAGTGCTCGGGGTGCAGGGTGCTCAGTGCTCAGGGTGCTGGGTGCTCAGTGCTCGGGGTGCTGGGTGCTCAGTGCTCAGTACTCAGGGTGCTGGGTGCTCAGTGCTCGGGGTGCTGGGTGCTCAGTGCTCAGTACTCAGGGTGCTGGGTGCTCAGTGCTCAGGGTGCTGGGTGCTCAGTGCTTGGGGTGCTGGGTGCTCAGTACTCAGGGTGCTGGGTGCTCAGTACTCCGGGTGCTGGGTGCTCAGTTCTCGGGGTGCTCGGTGCTCAGTACTCAGTGCTCAGGGTGCTCAGTGCTCAGTGCTCAGAGTGCTGGGTGTTCAGTACTCAGGGTGCTGGGTGCTCAGTACTCAGGGTGCTGGGTGCTCAGTGCTCAGGGTGCTGGGTGCTCAGTACTCGGGGTGCTCGGTGCTCAGTGCTCAGGGTGCTGGGTGCTCAGTACTCAGGGTGCTGGGTGCTCAGTGCTCAGGGTGCTCGGTGCTCATTACTCGGTGTGCTGGGTGCTCATTCTCGGGGTGCTGGGTGCTCAGTGCTCGGGGTGCTGGGTGCTCAGTACTCAGGGTGCTGGGTGCTCAGTGCTCAGGGTGCTGGGTGCTCAGTACTCAGGGTGCTGGGTGCTCAGTGCTCAGGGTGCTGGGTGCTCAGTACTCAGGGTGCTGGGTGCTCAGTGCTCAGCGTGCTGGGTGCTCAGTACTCAGGGTGCTGGGAGCTCAGTGCTCAGGGTGATCGGTGCTCAGTACTCAGGGTGCTCATTACTCAGGGTGCTGGGTGTTCAGTGCTCGGGGTGCTGGGTGCTCAGTACTCAGGGTGCTGGGTGCTCAGTGCTCGGGGTTCTGGGTGCTCAGTGCTCAGCGTGATCGGTGCTCAGTACTCAGGGTGCTGGGTGCTCAGTGCTCAGGGTGCTCGGTGCTCAGTGCTCAGGGTGCTGGGTGCTCAGTACTCAGGGTGCTCAGTGCTCAGGGTGCTGTGTGCTCAGTGCTCGGGGTGCTGGGTGCTCAGTGCTCGGGGTGCTGGGTGCTCAGTACTCAGGGTGCTGGGTGCTCATTACTCCGGGTGCTGGGTGCTCAGTTCTCGGGGTGCTCGGTGCTCAGTACTCAGTGCTCAGGGTGCTCAGTGCTCAGTGCTCAGGGTGCTGGGTGTTCAGTACTCAGGGTGCTGGGTGCTCAGTGCTCAGGGTGCTGGGTGCTCAGTACTCGGGGTGCTCGGTGCTCAGTACTCAGTGCTCAGGGTGCTCAGGGCTCAGGGTGCTGGGTGCTCAGTACTCAGGGTGCTGGGTGCTCAGTGCTCAGGGTGCTGGGTGCTCAGTACTCAGGGAGCTGGGTGCTCAGTACTCGGGGTACTGGGTGCTCAGTACTCAGGGTGCTGGGTGCTCAGTACTCAGGGTGCTGGGTGCTCAGTACTCGGGTGCTGGGTGCTCAGTGCTCAGGGTGCTGGGTGCTCAGTGCTCGGGGTGCTGGGTGCTCAGTGCTCAGTAATCAGGGTGCTGGGTGCTCAGTGCTCGGGGTGCTGCGTGCTCAGTGCTCAGGGTGCTGGGTGCTCAGTCCTCAGGGTGCTCATTGCTCAGGGTGCTGGGTGCTCAGTACTCAGGGTGCTGGGTGCTCAGTGCTCAGGGTGCTCGGTGCTCGGGGCGCTGGGTGCTCAGTGCTCGGGGTGCTCGGAGCTCAGTACTCAGGGTGCTGGGTGCTCAGTGCTCGGGGTGCTCGGTGCTCAGTACTCAGGGTGCTCAGTGCTCAGTGCTCAGGGTGCTCGATGCTCAGTACGTTGGGTGCTCACTACTCAGGGTGCTGCGTGCTCAGTGCTCAGGGTGCTGGGTGCTCAGTGCTCAGGGTGCTGGGTGCTCAGTACTCAGGGTGCTGGGTGCTCAGTGCTCGGGGTGCTGGGTGCTCAGTGCTCAGGGTGCTGGGTGCTCAGTACTCAGGGTGTTGGTTGCCCAGTACTCGGGGTGCTTTGTGCTCAGTACTCAGGGTGCTGGGTGCTCAGTACTCAGGGTGCTGGGTGCTCAGTACTCGGGTGCTGGGTGCTCAGTGCTCAGGGTGCTGGGTGCTCAGTAATCGGGGTGCTGGGTGCTCAGTGCTCGGGGTGCTGGGTGCTCAGTGCTCAGTACTCAGGGTGCTGGGTGCTCAGTACTCGGGGTGCTGGGTGCTCAGTGCTCAGTACTCAGGGTGCTGGGTGCTCAGTGCTCAGGGTGCTGGGTGCTCAGTGCTCAGGGTGCTGGGTACTCAGTGCTCAGGGTGCTGGGTGCTCAGTACTCAGGGTGCTGGGTGCTCAGTGCTCAGGGTGCTGGGTGCTCAGTGCTCGGGGTGTTGGGTGCTCAGTGCTCGGGGTGCTGGGTGCTCAGTGCTCGGGGTGCTCGGTGCTCAGTACTCAGGGTGCTGGGTGCTCAGTGCTCGAGGTGCTCAGTACTCAGGGTGCTGTATGTTCAGTGTTCAAGGTGCTGGGTGCTCAGTACTCAGGGTGCTCGGTGCTTAGTACTCAGGGTGCTGGGTGCTCAGTACTCCGGGTGCTGGGTGCTCAGTGCTCGGGGTGCTCGGTGCTCAGTACTCAGTGCTCAGGGTGCTCAGTGCTCAGTGCTCAGGGTGCTGGGTGTTCAGTACTCAGGGTGCTGGGTGCTCAGTACTCAGGGTGCTGGGTGCTCAGTACTCGGGGTGCTCGGTGCTCAGTGCTCAGGGTGCTGGGTGCTCAGTACTCAGGGTGCTGGGTGCTCAGTACACAGGGTACTGGGTGCTCAGTGCTCAGGGTGCTGGGTACTCAGTGCTCAGGGTGCTCGGTGCTCAGTACTCGTGGTGCTGGGTGCTCATTCTTGGGGTGCTGGGTGCTCAGTGCTCGGGGTGCTGGGTGCGCAGTACTCAGGGTGCTGGGTGCTCAGTGCTCAGGGTGCTGGGTTCTCAGTACTCAGGGTGCTGGGTGCTCAGTGCTCAGGGTGCTGGGTGCTCAGTACTCAGGGTGCTGGGTGCTCAGTGCTCAGGGTGCTGGGTGCTCAGTACTCAGGGAGCTGGGAGCTCAGTGCTCAGGGTGATCGGTGCTCAGTACTCAGGGTGCTCAGTACTCAGGGTACTGGGTGCTCAGTGCTCGGGGTGCTGGGAGCTCAGTACTCAAGGTGCTGGGTGCTCAGTGCTCGGGGTGCTGGGTGCTCAGTGCTCAGGGTGATCGGTGCTCAGTACTCAGGGTGCTGGGTGCTTAGTGCTCAGGGTGCTGGGTGTTCAGTCCCCAGGGTGCTCAGTGCTCAGGGTGCTGGGTGCTCAGTGCTCGGGGTGCTGGGTGCTCAGTGCTCGGGGTGCTGGGTGTTCAGTGCTCATTGCTCAGGGTGCTGGGTGCTCAGTGCTCAGTGCTCAGGGTGCTGGTTGCTCAGTACTCAGGGTACTGGGTGCTCAGTGCTCAGGGTGCTCAGTGCTCAGTACTCAGTGCTGAGTGTGCTCAGTGCTCAGTGCTCAGGGTGCTGGGTGTTCAGTACTCAGGGTGCTGGGTGCTCAGTACTCAGGGTGCTGGGTGCTCAGTGCTCAGGGTGCTCGGTGCTCGGGGCGCTGGGTGCTCAGTGCTCGGGGTGCTCGGAGCTCAGTACTCAGGGTGCTGGGTGCTCAGTGCTCGGGGTGCTCGGTGCTCTGTACTCAGGGTGCTGGGTGCTCAGTGCTCGGGGTGCTCGGTGCTCAGTACGTTGAGTGCTCACTACTCAGGGTCCTGGGTGCTCAGTGCTCAGGGTGCTGGGTGCTCAGTGCTCAGGGTGCTGGGTGCTCAGTGCTCAGGGTGCTGGGTGCTCAGTACTCAGGGTGCTGGGTGCGCAGTGCTCGGGGAGCTGGGTGCTCAGTGCTCAGGGTGCTGGCTGCTCAGTACTCAGGGTGCTGGGTGCTCAGTACTCGGGGTGCTGGGTGCTCAGTACTCAGGGTGCTGGGTGCTCAGTACTCAGGGTGCTGGGTGCTCAGTACTCGGGTGCTGGGTGCTCAGTGCTCAGCGTGCTGGGTGCTCAGTACTCAGGGTGCTGAGAGCTCAGTGATCAGTGTGATCGGTGCTCAGTACTCAGGGTGCTCATTACTCAGGGTGCTGGGTGCTCAGTGCTCGGGGTGCTGGGTGCTCAGTACTCAGAGTGCTGGGTGCTCAGTGCTCGGGGTTCTGGGTGCTCAGTGCTCAGGGTGATCGGTGCTCAGTACTCAGGGTGCTGGGTGCTCAGTGCTCAGGGTGCTCGGTGCTCAGTGCTCAGGGTGCTGGGTGCTCAGTACTCAGGGTGCTGGGAGCTCAGTGCTCAGGGTGATCGGTGCTCAGTACTCAGGGTGCTCATTACTCAGGGTGCTGGGTGCTCAGTGCTCGGGGTGCTGGGTGCTCAGTACTCAGGGTGCTGGGTGCTCAGTGCTCGGGGTTCTGGGTGCTCAGTGCTCAGGGTGATCGGTGCTCAGTACTCAGGGTGCTGGGTGCTCAGTGCTCAGGGTGCTCGGTGCTCAGTGCTCAGGGTGCTGGGTGCTCAGTACTCAGGGTGCTCAGTGCTCAGGGTGCTGGGTGCTCAGTGCTCGGGGTGCTGGGTGCTCAGTGCTCGGGGTGCTGGGTGCTCAGTACTCAGGGTGCTGGGTGCTCATTACTCCGGGTGCTGGGTGCTCAGTTCTCGGGGTGCTCGGTGCTCAGTACTCAGTGCTCAGGGTGCTCAGTGCTCAGTGCTCAGGGTGCTGGGTGCTCAGTACTCAGGGTGCTGGGTGCTCAGTACTCGGGGTGCTCGGTGCTCAGTACTCAGTGCTCAGGGTGCTCAGGGCTCAGGGTGCTGGGTGCTCAGTACTCAGGGTGCTGGGTGCTCAGTGCTCAGGGTGCTGGGTGCTCAGTACTCAGGGAGCTGGGTGCTCAGTACTCGGGTGCTGGGTGCTCAGTGCTCAGGGTGCTGGGTGCTCAGTGCTCGGGGTGCTGGGTGCTCAGTGCTCAGGACTCAGGGTGCTGGGTGCTCAGTGCTCGGGGTGCTGCGTGCTCAGTGCTCAGGGTGCTGGGTGCTCAGTCCTCAGGGTGCTCATTGCTCAGGGTGCTGGGTGCTCAGTACTCAGGGTGCTGGGTGCTCAGTGCTCAGGGTGCTCGGTGCTCGGGGCGCTGGGTGCTCAGTGCTCGGGGTGCTCGGAGCTCAGTACTCAGGGTGCTGGGTGCTCAGTGCTCGGGGTGCTCGGTGCTCAGTACTCAGGGTGCTCAGTGCTCAGTGCTCAGGGTGCTCGATGCTCAGTACGTTGGGTGCTCACTACTCAGGGTGCTGCGTGCTCAGTGCTCAGGGTGCTGGGTGCACAGTGCTCAGGGTGCTGGGTGCTCAGTACTCAGGGTGCTGGGTGCTCAGTGCTCGGGGTGCTGGGTGCTCAGTGCTCAGGGTGCTGGGTGCTCAGTACTCAGGGTGTTGGTTGCCCAGTACTCGGGGTGCTTTGTGCTCAGTACTCAGGGTGCTGGGTGCTCAGTACTCAGGGTGCTGGGTGCTCAGTACTCGGGTGCTGGGTGCTCAGTGCTCAGGGTGCTGGGTGCTCAGTGCTCGGGGTGCTGGGTGCTCAGTGCTCAGTACTCAGGGTGCTGGGTGCTCAGTACTCGGGGTGCTGGGTGCTCAGTGCTCGGGGTGCTGGGTGCTCAGTGCTCAGTACTCAGGGTGCTGGGTGCTCAGTACTCGGGGTGCTGGGTGCTCAGTGCTCAGTACTCAGGGTGCTGGGTGCTCAGTGCTCAGGGTGCTGGGTGCTCAGTGCTCAGGGTGCTGGGTACTCAGTGCTCAGGGTGCTGGGTGCTCAGTACTCAGGGTGCTGGGTGCTCAGTGCTCAGGGTGCTGGGTGCTCAGTGCTCGGGGTGTTGGGTGCTCAGTGCTCGGGGTGCTGGGTGCTCAGTGCTCGGGGTGCTCGGTGCTCAGTACTCTGGGTGCTGGGTGCTCAGTGCTCGAGGTGCTCAGTTCTCAGGGTGCTGTATGTTCAGTGTTCAAGGTGCTGGGTGCTCAGTACTCAGGGTGCTCGGTGCTTAGTACTCAGGGTGCTGGGTGCTCAGTACTCCGGGTGCTGGGTGCTCAGTGCTCGGGGTGCTTGGTGCTCAGTACTCAGTGCTCAGGGTGCTCAGTGCTCAGTGCTCAGGGTGCTGGGTGTTCAGTACTCAGGGTGCTGGGTGCTCAGTACTCAGGGTGCTGGGTGCTCAGTACTCGGGGTGCTCGGTGCTCAGTGCTCAGGGTGCTGGGTGCTCAGTACTCAGGGTGCTGGGTGCTCAGTACACAGGGTACTGGGTGCTCAGTGCTCAGGGTGCTGGGTACTCAGTGCTCAGGGTGCTCGGTGCTCAGTACTCGTGGTGCTGGGTGCTCATTCTTGCGGTGCTGGGTGCTCAGTGCTCGGGGTGCTGGGTGCGCAGTACTCAGGGTGCTGGGTGCTCAGTGCTCAGGGTGCTGGGTTCTCAGTACTCAGGGTGCTGGGTGCTCAGTGCTCAGGGTGCTGGGTGCTCAGTACTCAGGGTGCTGGGTGCTCAGTGCTCAGGGTGCTGGGTGCTCAGTACTCAGGGAGCTGGGAGCTCAGTGCTCAGGGTGATCGGTGCTCAGTACTCAGGGTGCTCAGTACTCAGGGTACTGGGTGCTCAGTGCTCGGGGTGCTGGGAGCTCAGTACTCAAGGTGCTGGGTGCTCAGTGCTCGGGGTGCTGGGTGCTCAGTGCTCAGGGTGATCGGTGCTCAGTACTCAGGGTGCTGGGTGCTTAGTGCTCAGGGTGCTGGGTGTTCAGTCCCCAGGGTGCTCAGTGCTCAGGGTGCTGGGTGCTCAGTGCTCGGGGTGCTGGGTGCTCAGTGCTCGGGGTGCTGGGTGTTCAGTGCTCATTGCTCAGGGTGCTGGGTGCTCAGTGCTCAGTGCTCAGGGTGCTGGTTGCTCAGTACTCAGGGTACTGGGTGCTCAGTGCTCAGGGTGCTCAGTGCTCAGTACTCAGTGCTGAGTGTGCTCAGTGCTCAGTGCTCAGGGTGCTGGGTGTTCAGTACTCAGGGTGCTGGGTGCTCAGTACTCAGGGTGCTGGGTGCTCAGTGCTCAGGGTGCTCGGTGCTCGGGGAGCTGGGTGCTCAGTGCTCGGGGTGCTCGGAGCTCAGTACTCAGGGTGCTGGGTGCTCAGTGCTCGGGGTGCTCGGTGCTCTGTACTCAGGGTGCTGGGTGCTCAGTGCTCGGGGTGCTCGGTGCTCAGTACGTTGAGTGCTCACTACTCAGGGTCCTGGGTGCTCAGTGCTCAGGGTGCTGGGTGCTCAGTGCTCAGGGTGCTGGGTGCTCAGTGCTCAGGGTGCTGGGTGCTCAGTTCTCAGGGTGCTGGGTGCGCAGTGCTCGGGGTGCTGGGTGCTCAGTGCTCAGGGTGCTGGCTGCTCAGTACTCAGGGTGCTGGGTGCTCAGTACTCGGGGTGCTGGGTGCTCAGTACTCAGGGTGCTGGGTGCTCAGTACTCAGGGTGCTGGGTGCTCAGTACTCGGGTGCTGGGTGCTCAGTGCTCAGGGTGTTGGGTGCTCAGTGCTCAGGGTGCTGGGTGCTCAGTGCTCGGGGTGCTCGGTGCTCAGTACGTTGGGTGCACACTACTCAGGGTGCTGGGTGCTCAGTGCTCAGGGTGCTGGGTGCTCAGTGCTCAGGGTGCTGGGTGCTCAGTGCTCAGGGTGCTGGGTGCTCAGTACTCAGGGTGCTGGGTGCTCAGTGCTCGGGGTGCTGGGTGCTCAGTGCTCAGGGTTCTGGGTGCTCAGTACTCAGGGTGCTGTGTGCTCAGTACTCGGGGTGCTGTGTGCTCAGTACTCAGGGTGCTGGGTGCTCAGTTCTCAGGGTGCTGGGTGCTCAGTACTCAGGTGCTGCGTGCTCAGTGCTCTGGGTGCTGGGTGCTCAGTGCTCGGGGTGCTGGGTGCTCAGTGCTCAGTACTCAGGGTGCTGGGTGCTCAGTGCTCGGGGTGCTGCGTGCTCAGTGCTCATTACTCAGGGTGCTCGGTGCTCAGTGCTCAGGGTGCTGTGTGCTCAGTGCTCAGGGTGCTGGGTGCTCAGTCCTAAGGGTGCTCATTGCTCAGGGTGCTGGGTGCTCAGTACTCAGGGTGCTGGGTGCTCAGTGCTCAGGGTGCTCGGTGCTCGGGGCGCTGGGTGCTCAGTGCTCGGGGTGCACGGAGCTCAGTACTCAGGTTGCTGGGTGCTCAGTGCTCGGGGTGCTCGGTGCTCAGTACTCAGGGTGCTGGGTGCTCAGTGCTCAGGGTGCTCGATGCTCAGTACGTTGGGTGCTCACTACTCAGGGTGCTGCGTGCTCAGTGCTCAGGGTGCTGGGTGCTCAGTGCTCAGGGTGCTGGGTGCTCAGTGCTCAGGGTGCTGGGTTCTCAGTACTCAGGGTGCTGGGTGCTCAGTGCACGGGGTGCTGGGTGCTTAGTGCTCAGGGTGCTGGGTGCTCAGTACTCAGGGTGTTGGTTGCCCAGCACTCGGGGTGCTTTGTGCTCAGTACTCAGGGTGCTGGGTGCTCAGTACTCAGGGTGCTGGGTGCCCAGTACTCGGGTGCTGGGTGCTCAGTGCTCAGGGTGCTGGGTGCTCAGTGCTCGGGGTGCTGGGTGCTCAGTGCTCAGTACTCAGGGTGCTGGGTGCTCAGTACTCGGGGTGCTGGGTGCTCAGTGCTCAGTACTCAGGGTGCTGGGTGCTCAGTGCTCAGGGTGCCGGGTGCTCAGTGCTCAGGGTGCTGGGTGCTCAGTGCTCAGGGTGCTGGGTACTCAGTGCTCAGGGTGCTGGGTGCTCAGTACTCAGGGTGCTGGGTGCTCTGTGCTCAGGGTGCCGGGTGCTCAGTGCTCAGGGTCCTGGGTGCTCAGTGCTCAGGGTGCTGGGTGCTCAGTGCTCAGGGTGCTGGGTGCTCAGTACTCAGGGTGCTGGGTTTTCAGTGCTCAGGGTGCTGGGTGCTCAGTGCTCAGGGTGCTGGGTACTCAGTGCTCAAGGTGCTCGGTGCTCAGTACTCGGGGTGCTGGGTGCTCATTCTTGGGGTGCTGGGTGCTCAGTGCTCGGGGTGCTGGGTGCACAGTACTCAGGGTGCTGGGTGCTCAGTGCTCAGGGTGCCGGGTGCTCAGTGCTCAGGGTGCTGGGTGCTCAGTGCTCAGGGTGCTGGGTACTCAGTGCTCAGGGTGCTGGGTGCTCAGTACTCAGGGTGCTGGGTGCTCAGTGCTCAGGGTGCCGGGTGCTCAGTGCTCAGGGTGCTGGGTGCTCAGTGCTCAGGGTGCTGGGTACTCAGTGCTCAGGGTGCTGGGTGCTCAGTACTCAGGGTGCTGGGTGCTCAGTGCTCAGGGTGCTGGGTGCTCAGTGCTCAGGGTGCTGGGTACTCAGTGCTCAGGGTGCTCGGTGCTCAGTACTCGGGGTGCTGGGTGCTCATTCTTGGGGTGCTGGGTGCTCAGTGCTCGGGGTGCTGGGTGCGCAGTACTCAGGGTGCTGGGTGTTCAGTTCTCAGGGTGCTGGGTGCTCAGTACTCAGGGTGCTGGGTGCTCAGTGCTCAGGGTGCTGGGTGCTCAGTACTCAGGGTGCTGGGTGCTCAGTGCTCAGGGTGCTGGGTGCTCAGTACTCAGGG
Source organism: Microtus oregoni (assembly GCF_018167655.1). NCBI lineage: Eukaryota > Metazoa > Chordata > Mammalia > Rodentia > Cricetidae > Microtus > Microtus oregoni. The sequence goes on along the minus strand of NW_024543284.1, from coordinate 161,774 downwards.
AGCTGGGAGCTCAGTGCTCAGGGTGATCGGTGCTCAGTACTCATGGTGCTCAGTACTCAGGGTGCTGGGTGCTCAGTGCTCGGGGTGCTGGGTGCTCAGTGCTCGGGGTGCTGGGTGTTCAGTGCTCATTGCTCGGGGTGCTGGCTGCTCAGTGCTCAGTGCTCAGGGTGCTGGTTGCTCAGTACTCAGGGTGCTGGGTACTCAGTGCTCAGGGTGCTCAGTGCTCAGTACTCACTGCTGAGTGTGCTCAGTGCTCAGTGCTCTGGGTGCTGGGTGTTCAGTACTCAGGGTGCTGGGTGCTCAGTACTCAGGGTGCTGGGTGCTCAGTGCTCAGGGTGCTGGTTGCTCAGTACTCAGGGTGCTGGGTGCTCAGTGCTCAGGGTGCTCAGTGCTCAGTACTCAGTGCTGAGTGTGCTCAGTGCTCAGTGCTCAGGGTGCTGGGTGTTCAGTACTCAGGGTGCTGGGTGCTCAGTACTCAGGGCGCTGGGTGCTCAGTGCTCGGGGTGCTCGGAGCTCAGTACTCAGGGTGCTGGGTGCTCAGTGCTCGGGGTGCTCGGTGCTCAGTACTCAGGGTGCTGGGTGCTCAGTGCTCGGGGTGCTCGGTGCTCAGTACGTTGAGTGCTCACTACTCAGGGTCCTGGGTGCTCAGTGCTCAGGGTGCTGGGTGCTCAGTGCTCAGGGTGCTGGGTGCTCAGTGCTCAGGGTGCTGGGTGCGCAGTGCTCGGGGTGCTAGGTGCTCAGTGCTCAGGGTGCTGGCTGCTCAGTACTCAGGGTGCTGGGTGCTCATTACTCGGGGTGCTGGGTGCTCAGTACTCAGGGTGCTGGGTGCTCAGTACTCAGGGTGCTGGGTGCTCAGTACTCGGGTGCTGGGTGCTCAGTGCACAGGGTGCTGGGTGCTCAGTGCTCAGGGTGCTGGGTGCTCAGTGCTCGGGGTGCTCGGTGCTCAGTACGTTGGGTGCACACTACTCAGGGTGCTGGGTGCTCAGTGCTCAGGGTGCTGGGTGCTCAGTGCTCAGGGTGCTGGGTGCTCAGTGCTCAGGGTGCTGGGTGCTCAGTACTCAGGGTGCTGGGTGCTCAGTGCACGGGGTGCTGGGTGCTCAGTGCTCAGCGTGCTGGGTGCTCAGTACTCAGGGTGCTGGGTGCTCAGTACTCGGGGTGCTGTGTGCTCAGTACTCAGGTTGCTGGGTGCTCAGTGCTCGGGGTGCTGGGTGCTCAGTACTCAGGGTGCTGGGTGCTCAGTGCTCGGGGTGCTGCGTGCTCAGTGCTCAGTACTCAGGGTGCTGGGTGCTCAGTGCTCAGGGTGCTGTGTGCTCAGTGCTCAGGGTGCTGGGTGCTCAGTCCTCAGGGTGCTCATTGCTCAGGGTGCTGGGTGCTCATTACTCAGGGTGCTGAGTGCTCAGTGCTCAGGGTGCTCGGTGCTCGGGGCGCTGGGTGCTCAGTGCTCGGGGTGCTCGGAGCTCAGTACTCGGGGTGCTGGGTGCTCAGTGCTCAGGGTGCTCGGTGCTCAGGGTGCTGGGTACTCAGTGCTCAGGGTGCTCGGTGCTCAGTACTCGGGGTGCTGGGTGCTCATTCTTGGGGTGCTGGGTGCTCAGTGCTCGGGGTGCTGGGTGCGCAGTACTCAGGGTGCTGGGTGCTCAGTGTTCAGGGTGCTGGGTGCTCAGTACTCAGGGTGCTGGGTGCTCAGTGATCAGGATGCTGGGTGCTCAGTACTCAGGGTCCTGGGTGCTCAGTGCTCAGGGTGCTGGGTGCTCAGTACTCAGGGTGCTGGGAGCTCAGTGCTCAGGGTGATCGGTGCTCAGTACTCAGGGTGCTCAGTACTCAGGGTACTGGGTGCTCAGTGCTCGGGGTGCTGGGTGCTCAGTGCTCAGGGTGCTCGGTGCTCGGGGCGCTGGGTGCTCAGTGCTCGGGGTGCTCGGAGCTCAGTACTCAGTGCTGAGTGTGCTCAGTGCTCAGGGTGCTGGGTGTTCAGTACTCAGGGTGCTGGGTGCTCAGTACTCAGGGTGCTGGGTGCTCAGTGCTCAGGGTGCTCGGTGCTCGGGGCGCTGGGTGCTCAGTGCTCGGGGTGCTCGGAGCTCAGTACTCAGGGTGCTGGGTGCTCAGTGCTCGGGGTGCTCGGTGCTCAGTACTCAGGGTGCTGGGTGCTCAGTGCTCAGGGTGCTGGGTGCTCAGTACTCAGGGTGCTGGGTGCTCAGTGCTCGGGGTGCTAGGTGCTCAGTGCTCAGGGTGCTGGCTGCTCAGTACTCAGGGTGCTGGGTGATCAGTACTCGGGGTGCTGGGTGCTCAGTGCTCGGGGTGCTGGGTGCTCAGTGCTCAGGGTGCTGGGTGCTCAGTGCTCAGGGTGCTGGGTGCTCAGTGCTCAGGGTGCTGGGTGCTCAGTACTCAGGGTGCTGGGTGCTCAGTGCTCGGGGTGCTGGGTGCTCAGTGCTCAGGGTGCTGGGTGCTCAGTACTCAGGGTGCTGGGTGCTCAGTACTCGGGGTGCTGTGTGCTCAGTACTCAGGGTGCTGGGTGCTCAGTACTCAGGGTGCTGGGTGCTCAGTACTCGGGTGCTGGGTGCTCAGTGCTCAGGGTGCTGGGTGCTCAGTGCTCGGTGTGCTGGGTGCTCAGTGCTCAATACTCAGGGTGCTGGGTGCTCAGTGCTCGGGGTGCTGCGTGCTCAGTGCTCAGTACTCAGGGTGCTGGGTGCTCAGTGCTCAGGGTGCTGTGTGCTCAGTGCTCAGGGTGCTGGGTGCTCAGTCCTCAGGGTGCTCATTGCTCAGGGTGCTGGGTGCTCAGTACTCAGGGTGCTGGGTGCTCAGTGCTCAGGGTGCTCAGTGCTCGGGGCGCTTTGTGCTCAGTGCTCGGGGTGCTCGGAGCTCAGTACTCAGGGTGCTGGGTGCTCAGTGCTCGGGGTGCTCGGTGCTCAGTACTCAGGGTGCTGGGTGCTCAGTGCTCAGGGTGCTCGATGCTCAGTACGTTGGGTGCACACTACTCAGGGTGCTGCGTGCTCAGTGCTCAGGGTGCTGGGTGCTCCGTGCTCAGGGTGCTGGGTGCTCAGTGCTCAGGGTGCTGGGTGCTCAGTACTCAGGGTGCTGGGTGCTCAGTGCTCGGGGTGCTGGGTGCTCAGTACTCAGGGTGCTGGGTGCTCAGTGCTCGGGGTGCTGCGTGCTCAGTGCTCATTACTCAGGGTGCTGGGTGCTCAGTACTCAGGTGCTGCGTGCTCAGTGCTCTGGGTGCTGGGTGCTCAGTGCTCGGGGTGCTGGGTGCTCAGTGCTCAGTATTCAGGGTACTGGGTGCTCAGTGCTCGGGGTGCTGCGTGCTCAGTGCTCATTACTCAGGGTGCTGGGTGCTCAGTGCTCAGGGTGCTGTGTGCTCAGTGCTCAGGGTGCTGGGTGCTCAGTCCTCAGGGTGCTCATTGCTCAGGGTGCTGGGTGCTCAGTACTCAGGGTGCTGGGTGCTCAGTGCTCAGGGTGCTCGGTGCTCGGGGCGCTGGTTGCTCAGTGCTCGGGGTGCACGGAGCTCAGTACTCAGGGTGCTGGGTGCTCAGTGCTCGGGGTGCTCGGTGCTCAGTACTCAGGGTTCTGGGTGCTCAGTGCTCAGGGTGCTCGATGCTCAGTACGTTGGGTGCTCACTACTCAGGGTGCTGCGTGCTCAGTGCTCAGGGTGCTGGGTGCTCAGTGCTCAGGGTGCTGGGTGCTCAGTGCTCAGGGTGCTGGGTTCTCAGTACTCAGGGTGCTGGGTGCTCAGTGCACGGGGTGCTGGGTGCTTAGTGCTCAGGGTGCTGGGTGCTCAGTACTCAGGGTGTTGGTTGCCCAGCACTCGGGGTGCTTTGTGCTCAGTACTCAGGGTGCTGGGTGCTCAGTACTCAGGGTGCTGGGTGCCCAGTACTCGGGTGCTGGGTGCTCAGTGCTCAGGGTGCTGGGTGCTCAGTGCTCGGGGTGCTGGGTGCTCAGTGCTCAGTACTCAGGGTGCTGGGTGCTCAGTACTCGGGGTGCTGGGTGCTCAGTGCTCAGTACTCAGGGTGCTGGGTGCTCAGTGCTCAGGGTGCCGGGTGCTCAGTGCTCAGGGTGCTGGGTGCTCAGTGCTCAGGGTGCTGGGTACTCAGTGCTCAGGGTGCTGGGTTCTCAGTACTCAGGGTGCTGGGTGCTCAGTGCTCAGGGTGCCGGGTGCTCAGTGCTCAGGGTGCTGGGTGCTCAGTGCTCAGGGTGCTGGGTACTCAGTGCTCAGGGTGCTGGGTGCTCAGTACTCAGGGTGCTGGGTGCTCAGTGCTCAGGGTGCTGGGTGCTCAGTGCTCAGGGTGCTGGGTACTCAGTGCTCAGGGTGCTCGGTGCTCAGTACTCGGGGTGCTGGGTGCTCATTCTTGGGGTGCTGGGTGCTCAGTGCTCGGGGTGCTGGGTGCGCAGTACTCAGGGTGCTGGGTGCTCAGTGCTCAGGGTGCTGGGTGCTCAGTACTCAGGGTGCTGGGTGCTCAGTGCTCAGGGTGCTCGGTGCTCAGTACTCAGGGTGCTGTGTGCTCAGTGCTCAGGGTGCTGGGTGCTCAGTACTCAGGGAGCTGGGAGCTCAGTGCTCAGGGTGATCGGTGCTCAGTACTCAGGGTGCTCAGTACTCAGGGTGCTGGGTGCTCAGTGCTCATGGTGCTGGGTGCTCAGTGCTCGGGGTGCTGGGTGTTCAGTGCTCATTGCTCAGGGTGCTGGGTGCTCAGTGCTCAGTGCTCAGGGTGCTGGTTGCTCAGTACTCAGGGTGCTGGGTACTCAGTGCTCAGGGTGCTCAGTGCTCAGTACTCACTGCTGAGTGTGCTCAGTGCTCAGTGCTCTGGGTGCTGGGTGTTCAGTACTCAGGGTGCTGGGTGCTCAGTACTCAGGGTGCTGGGTGCTCAGTGCTCAGGGTGCTCGATGCTCAGTACGTTGGGTGCACACTACTCAGGGTGCTGCGTGCTCAGTGCTCAGGGTGCTGGGTGCTCCGTGCTCAGGGTGCTGGGTGCTCAGTGCTCAGGGTGCTGGGTGCTCAGTACTCAGGGTGCTGGGTGCTCAGTGCTCGGGGTGCTGGGTGCTCAGTACTCAGGGTGCTGGGTGCTCAGTGCTCGGGGTGCTGCGTGCTCAGTGCTCATTACTCAGGGTGCTGGGTGCTCAGTACTCAGGTGCTGCGTGCTCAGTGCTCTGGGTGCTGGGTGCTCAGTGCTCGGGGTGCTGGGTGCTCAGTGCTCAGTATTCAGGGTACTGGGTGCTCAGTGCTCGGGGTGCTGCGTGCTCAGTGCTCATTACTCAGGGTGCTGGGTGCTCAGTGCTCAGGGTGCTGTGTGCTCAGTGCTCAGGGTGCTGGGTGCTCAGTCCTCAGGGTGCTCATTGCTCAGGGTGCTGGGTGCTCAGTACTCAGGGTGCTGGGTGCTCAGTGCTCAGGGTGCTCGGTGCTCGGGGCGCTGGGTGCTCAGTGCTCGGGGTGCACGGAGCTCAGTACTCAGGGTGCTGGGTGCTCAGTGCTCGGGGTGCTCGGTGCTCAGTACTCAGGGTTCTGGGTGCTCAGTGCTCAGGGTGCTCGATGCTCAGTACGTTGGGTGCTCACTACTCAGGGTGCTGCGTGCTCAGTGCTCAGGGTGCTGGGTGCTCAGTGCTCAGGGTGCTGGGTGCTCAGTGCTCAGGGTGCTGGGTTCTCAGTACTCAGGGTGCTGGGTGCTCAGTGCACGGGGTGCTGGGTGCTTAGTGCTCAGGGTGCTGGGTGCTCAGTACTCAGGGTGTTGGTTGCCCAGCACTCGGGGTGCTTTGTGCTCAGTACTCAGGGTGCTGGGTGCTCAGTACTCAGGGTGCTGGGTGCCCAGTACTCGGGTGCTGGGTGCTCAGTGCTCAGGGTGCTGGGTGCTCAGTGCTCGGGGTGCTGGGTGCTCAGTGCTCAGTACTCAGGGTGCTGGGTGCTCAGTACTCGGGGTGCTGGGTGCTCAGTGCTCAGTACTCAGGGTGCTGGGTGCTCAGTGCTCAGGGTGCCGGGTGCTCAGTGCTCAGGGTGCTGGGTGCTCAGTGCTCAGGGTGCTGGGTACTCAGTGCTCAGGGTGCTGGGTTCTCAGTACTCAGGGTGCTGGGTGCTCAGTGCTCAGGGTGCCGGGTGCTCAGTGCTCAGGGTGCTGGGTGCTCAGTGCTCAGGGTGCTGGGTACTCAGTGCTCAGGGTGCTGGGTGCTCAGTACTCAGGGTGCTGGGTGCTCAGTGCTCAGGGTGCTGGGTGCTCAGTGCTCAGGGTGCTGGGTACTCAGTGCTCAGGGTGCTCGGTGCTCAGTACTCGGGGTGCTGGGTGCTCATTCTTGGGGTGCTGGGTGCTCAGTGCTCGGGGTGCTGGGTGCGCAGTACTCAGGGTGCTGGGTGCTCAGTGCTCAGGGTGCTGGGTGCTCAGTACTCAGGGTGCTGGGTGCTCAGTGCTCAGGGTGCTCGGTGCTCAGTACTCAGGGTGCTGTGTGCTCAGTGCTCAGGGTGCTGGGTGCTCAGTACTCAGGGAGCTGGGAGCTCAGTGCTCAGGGTGATCGGTGCTCAGTACTCAGGGTGCTCAGTACTCAGGGTGCTGGGTGCTCAGTGCTCGGGGTGCTGGGTGCTCAGTGCTCGGGGTGCTGGGTGTTCAGTGCTCATTGCTCAGGGTGCTGGGTGCTCAGTGCTCAGTGCTCAGGGTGCTGGTTGCTCAGTACTCAGGGTGCTGGGTACTCAGTGCTCAGGGTGCTCAGTGCTCAGTACTCACTGCTGAGTGTGCTCAGTGCTCAGTGCTCTGGGTGCTGGGTGTTCAGTACTCAGGGTGCTTGGTGCTCAGTACTCAGGGTGCTGGGTGCTCAGTGCTCAGGGTGCTGGTTGCTCAGTACTCAGGGTGCTGGTTGCTCAGTGCTCAGGGTGCTCAGTGCTCAGTACTCAGTGCTGAGTGTGCTCAGTGCTCAGTGCTCAGGGTGCTGGGTGTTCAGTACTCAGGGTGCTGGGTGCTCAGTACTCAGGGCGCTGGGTGCTCAGTGCTCGGGGTGCTCGGAGCTCAGTACTCAGGGTGCTGGGTGCTCAGTGCTCGGGGTGCTCGGTGCTCAGTACTCAGGGTGCTGGGTGCTCAGTGCTCGGGGTGCTCGGTGCTCAGTACGTTGAGTGCTCACTACTCAGGGTCCTGGGTGCTCAGTGCTCAGGGTGCTGGGTGCTCAGTGCTCAGGGTGCTGGGTGCTCAGTGCTCAGGGTGCTGGGTGCGCAGTGCTCGGGGTGCTAGGTGCTCAGTGCTCAGGGTGCTGGCTGCTCAGTACTCAGGGTGCTGGGTGCTCATTACTCGGGGTGCTGGGTGCTCAGTACTCAGGGTGCTGGGTGCTCAGTACTCAGGGTGCTGGGTGCTCAGTACTCGGGTGCTGGGTGCTCAGTGCACAGGGTGCTGGGTGCTCAGTGCTCAGGGTGCTGGGTGCTCAGTGCTCGGGGTGCTCTGTGCTCAGTACGTTGGGTGCACACTACTCAGGGTGCTGGTTGCTCAGTGCTCAGGGTGCTGGGTGCTCAGTGCTCAGGGTGATGGGTGCTCAGTGCTCAGGGTGCTGGGTGCTCAGTACTCAGGGTGCTGGGTGCTCAGTGCACGGGGTGCTGGGTGCTCAGTGCTCAGCGTGCTGGGTGCTCAGTACTCAGGGTGCTGGGTGCTCAGTACTCGGGGTGCTGTGTGCTCAGTACTCAGGGTGCTGGGTGCTCAGTACTCAGGGTGCTGGGTGCTCAGTACTCGGGTGCTGGGTGCTCAGTGCTCTGGGTGCTGGGTGCTCAGTGCTCGGGGTGCTGGGTGCTCAGTACTCAGGGTGCTGTGTGCTCAGTGCTCGGGGTGCTGCGTGCTCAGTGCTCAGGGTGCTCATTGCTCAGAGTGCTGTGTGCTCAGTACTCAGGGTGCTGGGTGCTCAGTACTCAGGGTGCTGGGTGCTCAGTACTCGGGTGCTGGGTGCTCAGTGCTCTGGGTGCTGGGTGCTCAGTGCTCGGGGTGCTGGGTGCTCAGTACTCAGGGTGCTGTGTGCTCAGTGCTCAGGGTGCTGGGTGCTCAGTCCTCAGGGTGCTCATTGCTCAGAGTGCTGGGTGCTCAGTACTCAGGGTGCTGAGTGCTCAGTGCTCAGGGTGCTCGGTGCTCGGGGCGCTGGGTGCTCAGTGCTCGGGGTGCTCGGAGCTCAGTACTCAGGGTGCTGGCTGCTCAGTGCTCGGGGTGCTCGGTGCTCAGTACTCAGGGTGCTGGGTGCTCAGTGCTCAGGGTGCTCGATGCTCAGTACGTTGGGTGCTCACTACTCAGGGTGCTGCGTGCTCAGTGCTCAGGGTGCTGGGTGCTCAGTGCTCAGGGTGCTGGGTGCTCAGTGCTCAGGGTGCTGGGTGCTCAGTACTCAGGGTGCTGGGTGCTCAGTGCTCGGGGTGCTGGGTGCTCAGTGCTCAGGGTGCTGGGTGCTCAGTACTCAGGGTGTTGGTTGCCCAGCACTCGGGGTGCTTTGTGCTCAGTACTCAGTGTGCTGGGTGCTCAGTACTCAGGGTGCTGGGTGCCCAGTACTCGGGTGCTGGGTGCTCAGTGCTCAGGGTGCTGGGTGCTCAGTGCTCGGGGTGCTGGGTGCTCAGTGCTCAGTACTCAGGGTGCTGGGTGCTCAGTACTCGGGGTGCTGGGTGCTCAGTGCTCAGTACTCAGGGTGCTGGGTGCTCAGTGCTCAGGGTGCCGGGTGCTCAGTGCTCAGGGTGCTGGGTGCTCAGTGCTCAGGGTGCTGGGTGCTCAGTGCTCGGGGTGCTGGGTGCTCAGTGCTCGGGGTGCTGGGTGCTCAGTGCTCTGGGTGCTCGGTGCTCAGTACTCAGGGTGCTGGGTGCTCAGTGCTCGAGGTGCTCAGTATTCAGGGTGCTGTATGTTCAGTGTTCAGGGTGCTGGGTGCTCAGTACTCAGGGTGCTCGGTGCTTAGTACTCAGGGTGCTGGGTGCTCAGTACTCCGGGTGCTGGGTGCTCAGTGCTCGGGGTGCTCAGTGCTCAGTACTCAGTGCTCAGGGTGCTCAGTGCTCAGTGCTCAGGGTGCTGGGTGTTCAGTACTCAGGGTGCTGGGAGCTCAGTACTCAGGGTGCTGGGTGCTCAGTACTCGGGGTGCTCGGTGCTCAGTGCTCAGTGTGCTGGGTGCTCAGTACTCAGTGTGCTGGGTGCTCAGTACTCAGGGTGCTGGGTGCTCAGTGCTCAGGGTGCTGGGTACTCAGTGCTCAGGGTGCTCGGTGCTCAGTACTCGGGGTGCTGGGTGCTCATTCTTGGGGTGCTGGGTGCTCAGTGCTCGGGGTGCTGGGTGCGCAGTACTCAGGGTGCTGGGTGCTCAGTGCTCAGGGTGCTGGGTGCTCAGTACTCAGGGTGCTGGGTGCTCAGTGCTCAGGGTGCTGGGTGCTCAGTACTCAGGGTGCTGTGTGCTCAGTGCTCAGGGTGCTGGGTGCTCAGTACTCAGGGAGCTGGGAGCTCAGTGCTCAGGGTGATCGGTGCTCAGTACTCAGGGTGCTCAGTACTCAGGGTGCTGGGTGCTCAGTGCTCGGGGTGCTGGGTGCTCAGTGCTCGGGGTGCTGGGTGTTCAGTGCTCATTGCTCAGGGTGCTGGGTGCTCAGTGCTCAGTGCTCAGGGTGCTGGTTGCTCAGTACTCAGGGTGCTGGGTACTCAGTGCTCAGGGTGCTCAGTGCTCAGTACTCACTGCTGAGTGTGCTCAGTGCTCAGTGCTCTGGGTGCTGGGTGTTCAGTACTCAGGGTGCTGGGTGCTCAGGACTCAGGGTGCTGGGTGCTCAGTGCTCAGGGTGCTGGTTGCTCAGTACTCAGGGTGCTGGTTGCTCAGTGCTCAGGGTGCTCAGTGCTCAGTACTCAGTGCTGAGTGTGCTCAGTGCTCAGTGCTCAGGGTGCTGGGTGTTCAGTACTCAGGGTGCTGGGTGCTCAGTACTCAGGGCGCTGGGTGCTCAGTGCTCGGGGTGCTCGGAGCTCAGTACTCAGGGTGCTGGGTGCTCAGTGCTCGGGGTGCTCGGTGCTCAGTACTCAGGTTGCTGGGTGCTCAGTGCTCGGGGTGCTCGGTGCTCAGTACGTTGAGTGCTCACTACTCAGGGTCCTGGGTGCTCAGTGCTCAGGGTGCTGGGTGCTCAGTGCTCACGGTGATGGGTGCTCAGTGCTCAGGGTGCTGGGTGCGCAGTGCTCGGGGTGCTAGGTGCTCAGTGCTCAGGGTGCTGGCTGCTCAGTACTCAGGGTGCTGGGTGCTCATTACTCGGGGTGCTGGGTGCTCAGTACTCAGGGTGCTGGGTGCTCAGTACTCAGGGTGCTGGGTGCTCAGTACTCGGGTGCTGGGTGCTCAGTGCACAGGGTGCTGGGTGCTCAGTGCTCAGGGTGCTGGGTGCTCAGTGCTCGGGGTGCTCTGTGCTCAGTACGTTGGGTGCACACTACTCAGGGTGCTGGGTGCTCAGTGCTCAGGGTGCTGGGTGCTCAGTGCTCAGGGTGCTGGGTGCTCAGTGCTCAGGGTGCTGGGTGCTCAGTACTCAGGGTGCTGGGTGCTCAGTGCACGGGGTGCTGGGTGCTCAGTGCTCAGCGTGCTGGGTGCTCAGTACTCAGGGTGCTGGGTGCTCAGTACTCGGGGTGCTGTGTGCTCAGTACTCAGGGTGCTGGGTGCTCAGTACTCAGGGTGCTGGGTGCTCAGTACTCGGGTGCTGGGTGCTCAGTGCTCTGGGTGCTGGGTGCTCAGTGCTCGGGGTGCTGGGTGCTCAGTACTCAGGGTGCTGGGTGCTCAGTGCTCGGGGTGCTGCGTGCTCAGTGCTCAGTACTCAGGGTGCTGGGTGCTCAGTGCTCAGGGTGCTGTGTGCTCAGTGCTCAGGGTGCTGGGTGCTCAGTCCTCAGGGTGCTCATTGCTCAGGGTGCTGGGTGCTCATTACTCAGGGTGCTGAGTGCTCAGTGCTCAGGGTGCTCGGTGCTCGGGGCGCTGGGTGCTCAGTGCTCGGGGTGCTCGGAGCTCAGTACTCAGGGTGCTGGCTGCTCAGTGCTCGGGGTGCTCGGTGCTCAGTACTCAGGGTGCTGGGTGCTCAGTGCTCAGGGTGCTCGATGCTCAGTACGTTGGGTGCTCACTACTCAGGGTGCTGCGTGCTCAGTGCTCAGGGTGCTGGGTGCTCAGTGCTCAGGGTGCTGGGTGCTCAGTGCTCAGGGTGCTGGGTGCTCAGTACTCAGGGTGCTGGGTGCTCAGTGCTCGGGGTGCTGGGTGCTCAGTGCTCAGGGTGCTGGGTGCTCAGTACTCAGGGTGTTGGTTGCCCAGCACTCGGGGTGCTTTGTGCTCAGTACTCAGGGTGCTGGGTGCTCAGTACTCAGGGTGCTGGGTGCCCAGTACTCGGGTGCTGGGTGCTCAGTGCTCAGGGTGCTGGGTGCTCAGTGCTCGGGGTGCTGGGTGCTCAGTGCTCAGTACTCAGGGTGCTGGGTGCTCAGTACTCGGGGTGCTGGGTGCTCAGTGCTCAGTACTCAGGGTGCTGGGTGCTCAGTGCTCAGGGTGCCGGGTGCTCAGTGCTCAGGGTGCTGGGTGCTCAGTGCTCAGGGTGCTGGGTACTCAGTGCTCAGGGTGCTGGGTGCTCAGTACTCAGGGTGCTGGGTGCTCAGTGCTCAGGGTGCTGGGTGCTCAGTGCTCGGGGTGCTGGGTGCTCAGTGCTCGGGGTGCTGGGTGCTCAGTGCTCTGGGTGCTCGGTGCTCAGTACTCAGGGTGCTGTATGTTCATTGTTCAGGGTGCTGGGTGCTCAGTACTCAGGGTGCTCGGTGCTTAGTACTCAGGGTGCTGGGTGCTCAGTACTCCGGGTGCTGGGTGCTCAGTGCTCGGGGTGCTCAGTGCTCAGTACTCAGTGCTCAGGGTGCTCAGTGCTCAGTGCTCAGGGTGCTGGGTGTTCAGTACTCAGGGTGCTGGGAGCTCAGTACTCAGGGTGCTGGGTGCTCAGTACTCGGGGTGCTCGGTGCTCAGTGCTCAGTGTGCTGGGTGCTCAGTACTCAGTGTGCTGGGTGCTCAGTACTCAGGGTGCTGGGTGCTCAGTGCTCAGGGTGCTGTGTGCTCAGTGCTCAGGGTGCTGGGTGCTCAGTCCTCAGGGTGCTCATTGCTCAGGGTGCTGGGTGCTCAGTACTCAGGGTGCTGGGTGCTCATTGCTCAGGGTGCTCAGTGCTCGGGGCGCTTTGTGCTCAGTGCTCGGGGTGCTCGGAGCTCAGTACTCAGGGTGCTGGGTGCTCAGTGCTCGGGGTGCTCGGTGCTCAGTACACAGGGTGCTGGGTGCTCAGTGCTCAGGGTGCTCGATGCTCAGTACGTTGGGTGCTCACTACTCAGGGTGCTGCGTGCTCAGTGCTCAGGGTGCTGGGTGCTCCGTGCTCAGGGTGCTGGGTTCTCAGTGCTCAGGGTGCTGGGTGCTCAGTACTCAGGGTGCTGGGTGCTCAGTGCTCGGGGTGCTGGGTGCTCAGTGCTCAGTATTCAGGGTGCTGGGTGCTCAGTGCTCGGGGTGCTGCGTGCTCAGTGCTCATTACTCAGGGTGCTGGGTGCTCAGTGCTCAGGGTGCTGTGTGCTCAGTGCTCAGGGTGCTGGGTGCTCAGTCCTCAGGGTGCTCATTGCTCAGGGTGCTGGGTGCTCAGTACTCAGGGTGCTGGGTGCTCAGTGCTCAGGGTGCTCGGTGCTCGGGGCGCTGGGTGCTCAGTGCTCGGGGTGCACGGAGCTCAGTACTCAGGGTGCTGGGTGCTCAGTGCTCGGGGTGCTCGGTGCTCAGTACTCAGGGTGCTGGGTGCTCAGAGCTCAGGGTGCTCGATGCTCAGTACGTTGGGTGCTCACTACTCAGGGTGCTGCGTGCTCAGTGCTCAGGGTGCTGGGTGCTCAGTGCTCAGGGTGCTGGGTGCTCAGTGCTCAGGGTGCTGGGTTCTCAGTACTCAGGGTGCTGGGTGCTCAGTGCACGGGGTGCTGGGTGCTTAGTGCTCAGGGTGCTGGGTGCTCAGTACTCAGGGTGTTGGTTGCCCAGCACTCGGGGTGCTTTGTGCTCAGTACTCAGGGTGCTGGGTGCTCAGTACTCAGGGTGCTGGGTGCCCAGTACTCGGGTGCTGGGTGCTCAGTGCTCAGGGTGCTGGGTGCTCAGTGCTCGGGGTGCTGGGTGCTCAGTGCTCAGTACTCAGGGGGCTGGGTGCTCAGTACTCGGGGTGCTGGGTGCTCAATGCTCAGTACTCAGGGTGCTGGGTGCTCAGTGCTCAGGGTGCCGGGTGCTCAGTGCTCAGGGTGCTGGGTGCTCAGTGCTCAGGGTGCTGGGTACTCAGTGCTCAGGGTGCTGGGTGCTCAGTACTCAGGGTGCTGGGTGCTCAGTGCTCAGGGTGCCGGGTGCTCAGTGCTCAGGGTGCTGGGTGCTCAGTGCTCAGTACTCAGGGTGCTGGGTGCTCAGTGCTCGGGGTGCTGGGTGCTCAGTGCTCGGGGTGCTGGGTGTTCAGTGCTCATTGCTCAGGGTGCTGGGTGCTCAGTGCTCAGTGCTCAGGGTGCTGGTTGCTCAGTACTCAGGGTGCTGGGTACTCAGTGCTCAGGGTGCTCAGTGCTCAGTACTCACTGCTGAGTGTGCTCAGTGCTCAGTGCTCTGGGTGCTGGGTGTTCAGTACTCAGGGTGCTGGGTGCTCAGTACTCAGGGTGCTGGGTGCTCAGTGCTCAGGGTGCTGGTTGCTCAGTACTCAGGGTGCTGGTTGCTCAGTGCTCAGGGTGCTCAGTGCTCAGTACTCAGTGCTGAGTGTGCTCAGTGCTCAGTGCTCAGGGTGCTGGGTGTTCAGTACTCAGGGTGCTGGGTGCTCAGTACTCAGGGCGCTGGGTGCTCAGTGCTCGGGGTGCTCGGAGCTCAGTACTCAGGGTGCTGGGTGCTCAGTGCTCGGGGTGCTCGGTGCTCAGTACTCAGGGTGCTGGGTGCTCAGTGCTCGGGGTGCTCGGTGCTCAGTACGTTGAGTGCTCACTACTCAGGGTCCTGGGTGCTCAGTGCTCAGGGTGCTGGGTGCTCAGTGCTCAGGGTGCTGGGTGCTCAGTGCTCAGGGTGCTGGGTGCGCAGTGCTCGGGGTGCTAGGTGCTCAGTGCTCAGGGTGCTGGCTGCTCAGTACTCAGGGTGCTGGGTGCTCATTACTCGGGGTGCTGGGTGCTCAGTACTCAGGGTGCTGGGTGCTCAGTACTCAGGGTGCTGGGTGCTCAGTACTCGGGTGCTGGGTGCTCAGTGCACAGGGTGCTGGGTGCTCAGTGCTCAGGGTGCTGGGTGCTCAGTGCTCGGGGTGCTCTGTGCTCAGTACGTTGGGTGCACACTACTCAGGGTGCTGGGTGCTCAGTACTCAGGGTGCTGGGTGCTCAGTGCTCAGGGTGCTGGGTGCTCAGTGCTCAGGGTGCTGGGTGCTCAGTACTCAGGGTGCTGGGTGCTCAGTGCACGGGGTGCTGGGTGCTCAGTGCTCAGCGTGCTGGGTGCTCAGTACTCAGGGTGCTGGGTGCTCAGTACTCGGGGTGCTGTGTGCTCAGTACTCAGGGTGCTGGGTGCTCAGTACTCAGGGTGCTGGGTGCTCAGTACTCGGGTGCTGGGTGCTCAGTGCTCTGGGTGCTGGGTGCTCAGTGCTCGGGGTGCTGGGTGCTCAGTACTCAGGGTGCTGGGTGCTCAGTGCTCGGGGTGCTGCGTGCTCAGTGCTCAGTACTCAGGGTGCTGGGTGCTCAGTGCTCAGGGTGCTGTGTGCTCAGTGCTCAGGGTGCTGGGTGCTCAGTCCTCAGGGTGCTCATTGCTCAGGGTGCTGGGTGCTCAGTACTCAGGGTGCTGAGTGCTCAGTGCTCAGGGTGCTCGGTGCTCGGGGCGCTGGGTGCTCAGTGCTCGGGGTGCTCGGAGCTCAGTACTCAGGGTGCTGGCTGCTCAGTGCTCGGGGTGCTCGGTGCTCAGTACTCAGGGTGCTGGGTGCTCAGTGCTCAGGGTGCTCCATGCTCAGTACGTTGGGTGCTCACTACTCAGGGTGCTGCGTGCTCAGTGCTCAGGGTGCTGGGTGCTCAGTGCTCAGGGTGCTGGGTGCTCAGTGCTCAGGGTGCTGGGTGCTCAGTACTCAGGGTGCTGGGTGCTCAGTGCTCGGGGTGCTGGGTGCTCAGTGCTCAGGGTGCTGGGTGCTCAGTACTCAGGGTGTTGGTTGCCCAGCACTCGGGGTGCTTTGTGCTCAGTACTCAGGGTGCTGGGTGCTCAGTACTCAGGGTGCTGGGTGCCCAGTACTCGGGTGCTGGGTGCTCAGTGCTCAGGGTGCTGGGTGCTCAGTGCTCGGGGTGCTGGGTGCTCAGTGCTCAGTACTCAGGGTGCTGGGTGCTCAGTACTCGGGGTGCTGGGTGCTCAGTGCTCAGTACTCAGGGTGCTGGGTGCTCAGTGCTCAGGGTGCCGGGTGCTCAGTGCTCAGGGTGCTGGGTGCTCAGTGCTCAGGGTGCTGGGTACTCAGTGCTCAGGGTGCTGGGTGCTCAGTACTCAGGGTGCTGGGTGCTCAGTGCTCAGGGTGCTGGGTGCTCAGTGCTCGGGGTGCTGGGTGCTCAGTGCTCGGGGTGCTGGGTGCTCAGTGCTCTGGGTGCTCGGTGCTCAGTACTCAGGGTGCTGCGTGCTCAGTGCTCGAGGTGCTCAGTACTCAGGGTGCTGTATGTTCAGTGTTCAGGGTGCTGGGTGCTCAGTACTCAGGGTGCTCGGTGCTTAGTACTCAGGGTGCTGGGTGCTCAGTACTCCGGGTGCTGGGTGCTCAGTGCTCGGGGTGCTCAGTGCTCAGTACTCAGTGCTCAGGGTGCTCAGTGCTCAGTGCTCAGGGTGCTGGGTGTTCAGTACTCAGGGTGCTGGGAGCTCAGTACTCAGGGTGCTGGGTGCTCAGTACTCGGGGTGCTCGGTGCTCAGTGCTCAGTGTGCTGGGTGCTCAGTACTCAGTGTGCTGGGTGCTCAGTACTCAGGGTGCTGGGTGCTCAGTGCTCAGGGTGCTGGGTACTCAGTGCTCAGGGTGCTCGGTGCTCAGTACTCGGGGTGCTGGGTGCTCATTCTTGGGGTGCTGGGTGCTCAGTGCTCGGGGTGCTGGGTGCGCAGTACTCAGGGTGCTGGGTGCTCAGTGTTCAGGGTGCTGGGTGCTCAGTACTCAGGGTGCTGGGTGCTCAGTGATCAGGATGCTGGGTGCTCAGTACTCAGGGTCCTGGGTGCTCAGTGCTCAGGGTGCTGGGTGCTCAGTACTCAGGGTGCTGGGAGCTCAGTGCTCAGGGTGATCGGTGCTCAGTACTCAGGGTGCTCAGTACTCAGGGTACTGGGTGCTCAGTGCTCGGGGTGCTGGGTGCTCAGTGCTCAGGGTGCTCGGTGCTCGGGGCGCTGGGTGCTCAGTGCTCGGGGTGCTCGGAGCTCAGTACTCAGTGCTGAGTGTGCTCAGTGCTCAGGGTGCTGGGTGTTCAGTACTCAGGGTGCTGGGTGCTCAGTACTCAGGGTGCTGGGTGCTCAGTGCTCAGGGTGCTCGGTGCTCGGGGCGCTGGGTGCTCAGTGCTCGGGGTGCTCGGAGCTCAGTACTCAGGGTGCTGGGTGCTCAGTGCTCGGGGTGCTCGGTGCTCAGTACTCAGGGTGCTGGGTGCTCAATGCTCAGGGTGCTGGGTGCTCAGTACTCAGGGTGCTGGGTGCTCAGTGCTCGGGGTGCTAGGTGCTCAGTGCTCAGGGTGCTGTCTGCTCAGTACTCAGGGTGCTGGGTGATCAGTACTCGGGGTGCTGGGTGCTCAGTGCTCGGGGTGCTGGGTGCTCAGTGCTCAGGGTGCTGGGTGCTCAGTGCTCAGGGTGCTGGGTGCTCAGTGCTCAGGGTGCTGGGTGCTCAGTACTCAGGGTGCTGGGTGCTCAGTGCTCGGGGTGCTGGGTGCTCAGTGCTCAGGGTGCTGGGTGCTCAGTACTCAGGGTGCTGGGTGCTCAGTACTCGGGGTGCTGTGTGCTTAGTACTCAGGGTGCGGGGTGCTCAGTACTCAGGGTGCTGGGTGCTCAGTACTCGGGTGCTGGGTGCTCAGTGCTCAGGGTGCTGGGTGCTCAGTGCTCGGGGTGCTGGGTGCTCAGTGCTCAGTACTCAGGGTGCTGGGTGCTCAGTGCTCGGGGTGCTGCGTGCTCAGTGCTCAGTACTCAGGGTGCTGGGTGCTCAGTGCTCAGGGTGCTGTGTGCTCAGTGCTCAGGGTGCTGGGTGCTCAGTCCTCAGGGTGCTCATTGCTCAGGGTGCTGGGTGCTCAGTACTCAGGGTGCTGGGTGCTCAGTGCTCAGGGTGCTTAGTGCTCGGGGCGCTGGGTGCTCAGTGCTCGGGGTGCTCCGAGCTCAGTACTCAGGGTGCTGGGTGCTCACTACTCAGGGTGCTGCGTGCTCAGTGCTCAGGGTGCTGGGTGCTCCGTGCTCAGGGTGCTGGGTGCTCAGTGCTCAGGGTGCTGGGTACTCAGTACTCAGGGTGCTGGGTGCTCAGTGCTCGGGGTGCTGGGTGCTCAGTGCTCAGGGTGCTGGGTGCTCAGTACTCAGGGTGTTGGTTGCCCAGCACTCGGGGTGCTTTGTGCTCAGTACTCAGGGTGCTGGGTGCTCAGTACTCAGGGTGCTGGGTGCCCAGTACTCGGGTGCTGGGTGCTCAGTGCTCAGGGTGCTGGGTGCTCAGTGCTCGGGTTGCTGGGTGCTCAGTGCTCAGTACTCAGGGTGCTGGGTGCTCAGTACTTGGGGTGCTGGGTGCTCAGTGCTCAGTACTCAGGGTGCTGGGTGCTCAGTGCTCAGGGTGCCGGGTGCTCAGTGCTCAGGGTGCTGGGTGCTCAGTGCTCAGGGTGCTGGGTACTCAGTGCTCAGGGTGCTGGGTGCTCAGTACTCAGGGTGCTGGGTGCTCAGTGCTCAGGGTGCTGGGTGCTCAGTGCTCGGGGTGCTGGGTGCTCAGTGCTCGGGGTGCTGGGTGCTCAGTGCTCGGGGTGCTCGGTGCTCAGTACTCAGGGTGCTGGGTGCTCAGTGCTCGAGGTGCTCAGTACTCAGGGTGCTGTATGTTCAGTGTTCAGGGTGCTGGGTGCTCAGTACTCAGGGTGCTCGGTGCTTAGTACTCAGGGTGCTGGGTGCTCAGTACTCCGGGTGCTGGGTGCTCAGTGCTCGGGGTGCTCGGTGCTCAGTACTCAGTGCTCAGGGTGCTAAGTGCTCAGTGCACAGGGTGCTGGGTGTTCAGTACTCAGGTTGATGGGTGCTCAGTACTCGGGGTGCTCGGTGCTCAGTGCTCAGGGTGCTGGGTGCTCAGTACTCAGGGTGCTGGTTGCTCAGTACTCAGGGTGCTGGGTGCTCTGTGCTCAGGGTGCTGGGTACTCAGTGCTCAGGGTGCTCGGTGCTCAGTACTCGGTGTCCTGGGTGCTCATTCTTGGGGTGCTGGGTGCTCAGTGCTCGGGGTGCTGGGTGCGCAGTACTCAGGGTGCTGGGTGCTCAGTGCTCAGGGTGCTGGGTGCTCAGTACTCAGGGTGCTGTGTTCTCAGTGCTCAGGGTGCTGGGTGCTCAGTACTCGGGGTGCTGGGAGCTCAGTACTCAGGGTGCTGGGTGCTCAGTGCTCGGGGTGCTGGGTGCTCAGTGCTAAGGGTGATCGGTGCTCAGTACTCAGGGTGCTGGGTGCTCAGTGCTCAGGGTGCTGGGTGTTCAGTCCACAGGGTGCTCAGTGCTCAGGGTGCTGGGTGCTCAGTGCTCGGGGTGCTGGGTGCTCAGTGCTCAGGGTGCTGGGTGTTCAGTGCTCAGTGCTCAGGGTGCTGGGTGCTCAGTGCTCAGTGCTCAGGGTGCTGGTTTCTCAGTACTCAGGATGCTGGGTGCTCAGTACTCAGGGTGCTGGGTGCTCAGTGCTCAGGGTGCTGGGTGCTCAGTACTCAGGGTGCTGGGTGATCAGTGCTCGGGCTGCTGGGTGCTCAGTGCTCAGGGTGCTGGGTGCTCAGTGCTCAGGGTGCTGGGTGCTCAGTACTCAGGGTGCTGGGTGCTCAGTGCTCGGGGTGCTCGGTGCTCAGTACTCAAGGTGCTGGGTGCTCAGTGCTCAGGGTGCTGTGTGCTCAGTGATCAGGGTGCTGGGTGCTCAGTACTCAGGGTGCTCGGTGCTCAGTACTCAGTGTTCTCAGTGCTCGGTACTCAGGGTGCTGGGTACTCAGTGCTCAGGGTGCTGTGTGCTCAGTACTCAGGGTGCTCAGTGCTCAGTACTTAGGGTGCTTGGTGCTCAGTACTCAGGGTGCTCAGTGCTCAGTACTCGGTGTGCTGGGTGCTCAGTGCTCAGGGTGCTCAGTGCTCAGTGCTCGGGGTGCTGGGTGCTCAGTGCTCAGGGCGCTGGGTGCTCAGTGCTCGGCGTGCTGGGTGCTCAGTACTCGGGGTGCTGGGTGCTCAGTGCTCAGGTTGCTCAGTGCTCAGTACTCAGTGCTCAGGGTGCTCAGTGCTCAGTGCTCAGGGTGCTGGGTGTTCAGTACTCAGGGTGCTGGGTGCTCAGTACTCAGGGTGCTGGGTGCTCAGTGCTCAGGGTGCTGGGTGCTCAGTGCTCGGGGCGCTGGGTGCTCAGTGCTCGGGGTGCTCGGAGCTCAGTACTCAGGGTGCTGGGTGCTCAGTGCTCGGGGTGATCGGTGCTCAGTACTCAGGGTGCTGGGTGCTCAGTGCTCGGGGTGCTCGGTGCTCAGTACCTTGGGTGCTCACTACTCAGGGTGCTGGGTGCTCAGTGCTCAGGGTGCTGGGTGCTCAGTGCTCAGGGTGCTGGGTGCTCAGTGCTCAGGGTGCTGGGTGCTCAGTACTCAGGGTGCTGTGTGCTCAGTACTCAGGGTGCTGGGTGCTCAGTACTCCGGTGCTGGGTGCTCAGTGCTCAGGGTGCTGGGTGCTCAGTGCTCAGGGTGCTGGGTGCTCAGTGCTCAGTGTGCTGGGTGCTCAGTGCTCGGGGTGCTGGGTGCTCAGTGCTCAGTACTCAGGGTGCTGGGTGCTCAGTGCTCAGGGTGCTGCGTGCTCAGTGCTCAGTACTCAGGGTCCTGGGTGCTCAGTACTCAGGGTGCTGTGTGCTCAGTGCTCAGGGTGCTGGGTGCTCAGTGCTCAGGGTGCTGGGTGCTCAGTGCTCAGGGTGCTGGGTGCTCAGTACTCAGGGTGCTGGGTGCTCAGTGCTCAGGGTGCTGGGTGCTCAGTGCTCAGGGTGCTGGGTGCTCAGTACTCAGGGTGTTGGGTGCTCAGTACTCGGGGTACTGGGTGCTCAGTACTCAGGGTGCTGGGTGCTCAGTACTCAGGGTGCTGGGTGCTCAGTACTCGGGTGCTGGGTGCTCAGTGCTCAGGGTGCTGGGTGCTCAGTGCTCGGGGTGCTGGGTGCTCAGTGCTCAGTACTCAGGGTGCTGGGTGCTCAGTACTCGGGGTGCTAGGTGGTCAGTGATCAGTACTCAGGGTGCTGGGTGCTCAGTGCTCATGGTGCTGGGTGCTCAGTGCTCAGGGTGCTGGGTGCTCAGTGCTCGGGGTGCTGGGTGCTCAGTGCTCAGTACTCAGGGTGCTGGGTGCTCAGTACTCAGGGTGCTGGGTGCTCAGTGCTCAGGGTGCTGGGTGCTCAGTACTCAGGGTGCTGGGTGCTCAGTGCTCAGGGTGCTGGGTGCTCAGTACTCAGGGTGCTGGGAGCTCAGTGCTCAGGGTGATCGGTGCTCAGTACTCAGGGTGCTCAGTACTCAGGGTACTGGGTGCTCAGTGCTCGGGGTGCTGGGAGCTCAGTACTCAGGGTGCTGGGTGCTCAGTGCTCGGGGTGCTGGGTGCTCAGTGCTCAGGGTGATCAGTGCTCAGTACTCAGGGTGCTGGGTGCTCAGTGCTCAGGGTGCTGGGTGCTCAGTACTCAGGGTGCTGGGTGATCAGTGTGCTGGGTGCTCAGTGCTCGGGGTGCTGGGTGCTCAGTGCTCGGGGTGCTGGGTGCTCAGTGCTCAGGGTGCTGGGTGCTCAGTGCTCAGTGCTCAGGGTGCTGGTTGCTCAGTACTCAGGGTGCTGGGTGCTCAGTACTCAGGGTGCTGGGTGCTCAGTGCTCAGGGTGCTGGGTGCTCAGTACTCAGGGTGCTGGGTGATCAGTGCTCGGGGTGCTGGGTGCTCAGTACTCAGGGTGCTGGGTGCTCAGTGCTCGCGGTGCTGGGTGCTCAGTGCTCGGGGTGCTCGGTGCTCAGTACTCAGGGTGCTGGGTGCTCAGTGCTCGAGGTGCTCAGTACTCAGGGTGCTGTGTGTTCAGTGCTCAGGGTGCTGGGTGCTCAGTACTCAGGGTGCTCGGTGCTTAGTACTCAGGGCGCTGGGTGCTCAGTACTCCAGGTGCTGGGTGCTCAGTGCTCGGGGTGCTCGGTGCTCAGTGCTCAAGGTGCTGGGTGCTCAGTACTCAGGGTGCTCATTGCTTAGGGTGCTATGTGCTCAGTACTCAGGTTTCTGGGTGCTCAATGCTCGGGGTGCTCGGAGCTCAGTACTCAGGGTGCTGGGTGCTCAGTACTCGGGGTGCTCGGTGCTCAGTACTCAGGTTGCTGGGTGCTCAGTGCTCGGGTGCTGGGTGCTCAGTGCTCAGTACTCAGGGTGCTGGGTGCTCAGTGCTCAGGGTGCTGTGTGCTCAGTGCTCAGGGTGCTGGGTGCTCAGTGCTCAGGTGCTGGGTACTCAGTGCTCAGGGTGCTGGGTGCTCAGTACTCAGGGTGCTGGGTGCTCAGTACTCAGGGTGCTGGGTGCTCAGTGCTCGGGGTACTATGTGCTCAGTGCTCGCGGTGCTGGGTGCTCAGTGCTCGAGGTGCTCAGTAATCAGGGTGCCTTGTATTCAGTGCTCAGGGTGCTGGGTGCTCAGTACTCAGGGTGCTAGGTGCTTAGTACTCAGGGTGCTGGGTGCTCAGTACTCCGGGTGCTGGGTGCTCAGTGCTCGGGGTGCTAGGTGCTCAGTGCTCAAGGTGCTGGGTGCTCAGTACTCAGGGTGCTCATTGCTCAGGGTGCTGTATGCTCAGTACTCAGGGTGCTGGGTGCTCAGTGCTCAGGGTGCTCGGTGCTCGGGGCGCTGGGTGCTCAGTGCTCAGGGTGCTCGGAGCTCAGTACTCAGGGTGCTGGGTGCTCAGTGCTCGGGGTGCTCGGTGCTCAGTACGTTGGGTGCTCACTACTCAGGGTGCTGGGTGCTCAGTGCTCAGGGTGCTGGGTGCTCAGTGCTCAGGGTGCTGGGTGCTCAGTGCTCAGGGTGCTGGGTGCTCAGTACTCAGGATGCTGGGTGCTCAGTGCTCAGGGTGCTGGGTGCTCAGTGCTCAGGTTGCTGGGTGCTCAGTACTCAGGGTGCTTGGTGCTCAGTACTCAGGGTGCTGGGTGCTAAGTACTCAGGGTGCTCGGTGCTCAGTACTCAGGGTGCTGGGTGCTCAGTGCTCAGGGTGCTGGGTGCTCAGTGCTCGGTGTGCTGGGTGCTCAGTGCTCAGTACTCAGGGTGCTGGGTGCTCAGTGCTCGGGGTGCTCGGTGCTCAGTGCTCAATACTCAGGGTGCTGGGTGCTCAGTGCTCAGGGTGCTGGGTGCTCAGTGCTCAGGGTGCTGGGTGCTCAGTGCTCATGGTGCTGGGTAGTCAGTGCTCAGGGTGCTGGGTGCTCAGTACTCAGGGTGCTGGGTGCTCAGTGCTCAGGGTGCTGGGTGCTCAGTGATCAGGGTGCTGGGTGCTCAGTACTCAGGGTGCTCCGTGCTCAGTAATCAGGGATCTCAGTGCTCAGTACTCAGGGTGCTGGGTACTCAGTGCTCAGGGTGCGGTGTGCTCAGTACTCAGGGTGTTCAGTGCTCAGTACTTAGGGTGCTTGGTGCTCAGTACTCAGGGTGCTCAGTGCTCAGTACTCGGTGTGCTGGGTGCTCAGTGCTCAGGGTGCTCAGTGCTCAGTGCTCGGGGTGCTGGGTGCTCAGTGCTCAGGGCGCTGGGTGCTCAGTGCTCGGCGTGCTGGGTGCTCAGTACTCGGGGTGCTGGGTGCTCAGTGCTCAGGTTGCTCAGTGCTCAGTACTCAGTGCTCAGGGTGCTCACTGCTCAGTGCTCAAGGTGCTGGGTGTTCAGTACTCAGGGTGCTGGGTGCTCAGTACTCAGGGTGCTGGGTGCTCAGTGCTCAGGGTGCTGGGTGCTCAGTGCTCAGGGCGCTGGGTGCTCAGTGCTCGGGGTGCTCGGAGCTCAGCACTCAGGGTGCTGGGTGCTCAGTGCTCGGGGTGATCGGTGCTCAGTACTCAGGGTGCTGGGTGCTCAGTGCTCGGGGTGCTCGGTGCTCAGTACGTTGGGTGCTCACTACTCAGGGTGCTGCGTGCTCAGTGCTCAGGGTGCTGGGTGCTCAGTGCTCAGGGTGCTGGGTGCTCAGTGCTCAGGGTGCTGGGTGCTCAGTACTCAGGGTGCTGGGTGCTCAGTACTCAGGGTGCTGGGTGCTCAGTACTCGGGTGCTGGGTGCTCAGTGCTCAGGGTGCTGGGTGATCAGTGCTCAGGGTGCTGGGTGCTCAGTGCTCGGGGTGCTCGGTGCTCAGTGCTCGGGGTGCTGGGTGCTCAGTGCTCAGTGTGCTGGGGTGCTGGGTGCTCAGTACTCATAGTCCTGGGTGCTCAGTACTCAGGGTGCTGCGTGCTCAGTGCTCAGTACTCAGGGTCCTGGGTGCTCAGTGCTCAGGGTGCTGGGTGCTCAGTGCTCAGGGTGCTGGGTGCTCAGTACTCAGGGTGCTGGGTGCTCAGTGCTCAGGGTGCTGGGTGCTCAGTACTCAGGGTGCTGGGTGCTCAGTACTCAGGGTGTTGGGTGCTCAGTACTCGGGGTACTGGGTGTTCAGTACTCAGGGTGCTGGGTGCTCAGTACTCAGGGTGCTGGGTGCTCAGTACTCAGGGTGCTGGGTGCTCAGTACTCGGGTGCTGGGTGCTCAGTACTCAGGGTGCTGGGTGCTCAGTACTCGGGGTACTGGGTGCTCAGTACTCAGGGTGCTGGGTGCTCAGTACTCAGGGTGTTGGGTGCTCAGTACTCGGGGTACTGGGTGCTCAGTACTCAGGGTGCTGGGTGCTCAGTACTCAGGGTGCTGGGTGCTCAGTGCTCAGGGTGCTGGGTGCTCAGTACTCGGGGTGCTCGGTGCTCAGTGCTCAGGGTGCTGGGTGCTCAGTACTCATGGTGCTGGGTGCACAGTACTCAGGGTGCTGGGTGCTCAGTGCTCAGGGTGCTGGGTACTCAGTGCTCAGAGTGCTCGGTGCTCAGAACTCGGGGTGCTGGGTGCTCATTCTCGGGGTGCTGGGTGCTCAGTGCTCGGGGTGCTGGGTGCTCAGTACTCAGGGTGCTGGGTGCTCAGTGCTCAGGGTGCTGGGTGCTCAGTACTCAGGGTGCTTGGTGCTCAGTGCTCAGGGTGCTGGGTGCTCAGTACTCAGGGTGCTGGGTGCTCAGTGCTCAGGGTGATCTTTGCTCAGTACTCAGGGTGCTCAGTACTCAGGGTGCTGGGTGCTCAGTGCTCGGGGTGCTGGGTGCTCAGTACTCAGGGTGCTGGGTGCTCAGTGCTCGGGGTTCTGGGTGCTCAGTGCTCAGGGTGATCGGTGCTCAGTACTCAGGGTGCTGGGTGCTCAGTGCTCAGGGTGCTGGGTGCTCAGTCCTCAGGGTGCTCAGTGCTCAGGGTGCTGGGTGCTCAGTGCTCGGGGTGCTGGGTTCTCAGTGCTCGGGGTGCTGGGTGCTCAGTACTCAGGGTGCTGGGTTCTCAGTGCTCGGGGTGCTGGGTGCTCAGTACACAGGGTGCTGGGTGCTCAGTACTCGGGGTGCTGGGTGCTCAGGGCTCAGGGTGCTGGGTGCTCATTGCTCGGGGTTTTGGGTGCTCAGTGCTCAGTACTCAGGGTGCTGGGTGCTCAGTACTCCGGGTGCTGGGTGCTCAGTACTCGGGTGCTGGGTGCTCAGTGCTCAGGGTGCTGTGTGCTCAGTGCTCAGGGTGCTGGGTGCTCAGTGCTCAGGGTGCTGGGTACTCAGTGCTCAGGGTGCTGGGTGCTCAGTACTCAGGGTGCTGGGTGCTCAGTACTCAGGGTGCTGGGTGCTCAGTGCTCGGGGTGCTGGGTGCTCAGTGCTCGCGGTGCTGGGTGCTCAGTGCTCGGGGTGCTCGGTGCTCAGTACTCAGGGTGCTGGGTGCTCAGTGCTCGAGGTGCTCAGTACTCAGGGTGCTGTGTGTTCAGTGCTCAGGGTGCTGGGTGCTCAGTACTCAGGGTGCTCGGTGCTTTGTACTCAGGGTGCTGGGTGCTCAGTACTCGGGGTGCTGGGTGCTCAGTGCTCGGGGTGCTCAGTGCTCAGTGCTGAAGGAGCTGGGTGCTCAGTACTCAGGGCGCTCATGGCTCGGGGTGCTGGGTGCTCAGTGCTCAGGGTGCTCGGTGCTCAGTACGTTGGGTGCTCAGTACTCAGGGTGCTGGGTGCTCAGTGCTCAGGGTGCTGGGTGCTCAGTGCTCAGGGTGCTGGGTGCTCAGTGCTCAGGGTGCTGGGTGCTCAGTGCTCAGGGTGCTGGGTGCTCGGTGCTCGGGGTGCTGGGTGCTTAGTGCTCGGGGTGCCCGGTGCAAGGTACTCGGGGTGCTCAGTGCTCAGTACTCAGGGTGCTGGGTGCTCAGTACTCAGGGTGCTGGGTGCTCAGTACTCAGGGTTCTGGGTGCTCAGTGCTCAGGGTGATCGGTGCTCAGTACTCAGGGTGCTGGGTGCTCAGTGCTCAGGGTGCTGGGTGCTCAGTCCTCAGGGTGCTCAGTGCTCAGGGTGCTGGGTGCTCAGTGCTCGGGGTGCTCGGTGCTCAGTACTCAGGGTGCTGAGTGCTCAGTACTCAGGGTGCTGGGTGCTCAGTACTCAGGGTGCTGGGTGCTCAGTTCTCAGGGTGCTGGGTGCTCAGTGCTCAGGGTGCTGGGTGCTCAGTACTCAGGGTGCTGGGTGCTCAGTACTCGGGTGCTGGGTGCTCAGTGCTCAGGGTGCTGGGTGCTGGGTGCTCAGTACTCAGGGTGCTGGGTGCTCAGTACTCAGGGTGCTGGGTGCTCAGTGCTCAGGGTGCTGGGTGCTCAGTACTCAGGGTGCTGGGAGCTCAGTGCTCAGGGTGATCTTTGCTCAGTTCTCAGGGTGCTCAGTACTCAGGGTGCTGAGTGCTCAGTGCTCGGGGTGCTGGGTGCTCAGTACTCAGGGTGCTGGGTGCTCAGTGCTCGGGGTTCTGGGCTCAGTACTCAGGGTGTTCGGTGCGCAGTACTCAGGGTGCTGGGTGCTCAGTGCTCAGGGTGCTGGGTGCTCAGTCGTCAGGGTGCTCAGTGCTCAGGGTGCTGGGTGCTCAGTGCTCGGGGTGCTCGGTGCTCAGTGCTCAGGGTGCTGAGTGCTCAGTACTCAGGGTGCTGGGTGCTCAGTACTCAGGGTGCTGGGTGCTCAGTACTCAGGGTGCTGGGTGCTCAGTGCTCAGTTTGCTGGGTGCTCAGTGCACGGGGTGCTGGGTGCTCAGTTCTCAGGGTGCTGGGTGCTCAGTGCTCAGGGTGCTGGGTGCTCAGTACTCGGGGTGCTCGGTGCTCAGTGCTCAGGGTGCTGGGTGCTCAGTACTCATGGTGCTGGGTGCTCAGTACTCAGGGTGCTGGGTGCTCAGTGCTCAGGGTGATGGGTACTCAGTGATCAGAGTGCTCGGTGCTCAGTACTCGGGGTGCTGGGTGCTCATTCTCGGGTTGCTGGGTGCTCAGTGCTCAGGGTGCTGGGTGCTCAGTACTCAGGGTGCTGGGTGCTCAGTGCTCAGGGTGCTGGGTGCTCAGTACTAAGGGTGCTGGGTGCTCAGGGTGCTGGGTGCTCAGTACTCAGGGTGCTGGGTGCTCAGTGCTCAGGGTGCTGGGTGCTCAGTACTCAGGGTGCTGTGAGCTCAGTGCTCAGTGTGATCGTTGCTCAGTACTCAGGGTGCTCAGTACTCAGGGTGCTGTGTGCTCAGTGCTCGGGGTGCTGGGTGCTCAGTACTCAGGGTGCTGGTTGCTCAGTGCTCGGGGTGATCAGTGCTCAGTACTCAGGGTGCTGGGTGCTCAGTGCTAAGGGTGCTGGGTGCTCAGTCCTCAGGGTGCTCAGTGCTCAGTGTGCTGGGCCCTCAGTGCTCGGGGTGCTCGGTGCTCAGTACTCAGGGTGCTGGGTGCTCAGTGCTCAGGGTGCCGGGTGCTCAGTGCTCAGGGTGCTGGGTGCTCAGTGCTCAGGGTGCTGGGTACTCAGTGCTCAGGGTGCTGGGTGCTCAGTACTCAGGGTGCTGGGTGCTCAGTGCTCAGGGTGCTGGGTGCTCAGTCCTCGGGGTGCTGGGTCCTCAGTGCTCGGGGTGCTGGGTGCTCAGTGCTCGGGGTGCTCGGTGCTCAGTACTCAGGGTGCTGGGTGCTCAGTGCTCGAGGTGCTCAGTACTCAGGGTGCTGTATGTTCAGTGTTCAGGGTGCTGGGTGCTCAGTACTCAGGGTGCTCGGTGCTTAGTACTCAGGGTGCTGGTTGCTCAGTACTCCGGGTGCTGGGTGCTCAGTGCTCGGGGTGCTCGGTGCTCAGTACTCAGTGCTCAGGTTGCTCAGTGCTCAGTGCACAGGGTGCTGGGTGTTCAGTACTCAGGTTGCTGGGTGCTCAGTACTCGGGGTGCTCGGTGCTCAGTGCTCAGGGTGCTGGGTGCTCAGTACTCAGGGTGCTGGGTGCTCTGTGCTCAGGGTGCTGGGTACTCAGTGCTCAGGGTGCTCGGTGCTCAGTACTCGGGGTGCTGGGTGCTCATTCTTGGGGTGCTGGGTGCTCAGTGCTCGGGGTGCTGGGTGCGCAGTACTCAGGGTGCTGGGTGCTCAGTGCTCAGGGTGCTGGGTGCTCAGTACTCAGGGTGCTGGGTGCTCAGTGCTCAGGGTGCTTGGTGCTCAGTACTCGGGGTGCTGGGTGCGCAGTACTCAGGGTGCTGGGTGCTCAGTGCTCAGGGTGCTGGGTGCTCAGTACTCAGGGTGCTGGGTGCTCAGTGCTCAGGGTGATCGGTGCTCAGTACTCAGGGTGCTGGGTGCTCAGTGCTCAGGTTGCTGGGTGTTCAGTCCACAGGGTGCTCAGTGCTCAGGGTGCTGGGTGCTCAGTGCTCGGGGTGCTGGGTGCTCAGTGCTCGGGGTGCTGGGTGTTCAGTGCTCAGTGCTCAGGGTGCTGGGTGCTCAGTGCTCAGTGCTCAGGGTGCTGGTTGCTCAGTACTCAGGGTGCTGGGTGCTCAGTACTCAGGGTGCTGGGTGCTCAGTGCTCAGGGTGCTGGGTGCTCAGTACTCAGGGTGCTGGGTGATCAGTGCCCGGGCTGCAGGGTGCTCAGTGCTCAGGGTGCTGGGTGCTCAGTGCTCAGGGTGCTGGGTGCTCAGTACTCAGGGTGCTGGGTGCTCAGTGCTCGGGGTGCTCGGTGCTCAGTAGTCAAGGTGCTGGGTGCTCAGTGCTCAGGGTGCTGGGTGCTCAGTGATCAGGGTGCTGGGTGCTCAGTACTCAGGGTGCTGGGTGCTCAGTACTCAGGGTTCTCAGTGCTCAGTACTCAGGGTGCTGGGTACTCAGTGCTCAGGGTGCTGTGTGCTCAGTACTCAGGGTGCTCAGTGCTCAGTACTTAGGGTGCTTGATGCTCAGTACTCAGGGTGCTGGGTGCTCAGTACTCGGCGTGCTGAGTGCTCAGTATTCAGGGTGCTGGGTGCTCAGTACTCATTGTGCTGGGTGCTCAGTAGTCGGGTGCTTGGTGCTCAGTGCTCAGGGTGCTTTGTGCTCAGTGCTCGGGGTGCTGGGTGCTCAGTGCTCAGTACTCAGGGTGCTGGGTGCTCAGTGTTCAGGGTGCTGCGTGCTCAGTGCTCAGTACTCAGGGTCCTGGGTGCTCAGTACTCAGGGTGCTGTGTGCTCAGTGCTCAGGGTGCTGGGTGCTCAGTGCTCAGGGTGCTGGGTGATCAGTGCTCAGGGTGCTGGGTGCTCAGTACTCAGGGTGCTGGGTGCTCAGTGCTCAGGGTGCTGGGTGCTCAGTGCTCAGGGTGCTGGGTGCTCAGTACTCAGGGTGTTGGGTGCTCAGTACTCGGGGTACTGGGTGCTCAGTACTCAGGGTGCTGGGTGCTCAGTACTCAGGGTGCTGGGTGCTCAGTACTCGGGTGCTGGGTGCTCAGTGCTCAGGGTGCTGGTTGCTCAGTGCTCGGGGTTCTGGGTGCTCAGTGCTCAGTACTCAGGGTGCTGGGTGCTCAGTACTCGGGGTGCTAGGTGGTCAGTGCTCAGTACTCAGGGTGCTGGGTGCTCAGTGCTCAGGGTGCTGGGTGCTCAGTGCTCACGGTGCTGGGTGCTCAGTGCTCGGGGTGCTGGGTGCTCAGTGCTCAGTACTCAGGGTGCTGGGTGCTCAGTACTCGGGGTGCTAGGTGGTCAGTGCTCAGTACTCAGGGTGCTGGGTGCTCATTGCTCAGGGTGCTGTATGTTCAGTGTTCAGGGTGCTTGGTGCTCAGTACTCAGGGTGCTCGGTGCTTAGTACTCAGGGTGCTGGGTGCTCAGTACTCCGGGTGCTGGGTGCTCAGTGCTCGGGGTGCTCGGTGCTCAGTACTCAGTGCTCAGGGTGCTCAGTGCTCAGTGCTCAGGGTGCTGGGTGTTCAGTACTCAGGGTGCTGGGTGCTCAGTACTCAGGGGGCTGGGTGCTCAGTACTCGGGGTGCTCGGTGCTCAGTGCTCAGGGTGCTGGGTGCTCAGTACTCAGGGTGCTGGGTGCTCAGTGCTCATGGTGCTGGGTACTCAGTGCTCAGGGTGCTCGGTGCTCAGTACTCGGGGTGCTGGGTGCTCATTCTCGGGGTGCTGGGAGCTCAGTGCTCGGGGTGCTGGGTGATCAGTACTCAGGGTGCTGGGTGCTCAGTGCTCAGGGTGCTGTGTGCTCAGTACTCAGGGTGCTGGGTGCTCAGTGCTCAGGGTGCTGGGTGCTCAGTACTCAGGGTGCTTGGTGCTCAGTGCTCAGGGTGCTGGGTGCTCAGTACTCAGGGTGCTGGGAGCTCAGTGCTCAGGGTGATCGGTGCTCAGTACTCAGGGTGCTCAGTACTCAGGGTACTGGGTGCTCAGTGCTCAGGGTGCTGGGAGCTCAGTACTCAGGGTGCTGGGTGCTCAGTACTCAGGGTGCTGGGTGCTCAGTGCTCAGGGTGATCAGTGCTCAGTACTCAGGGTGCTGGGTGCTCAGTGCTCAGGGTGCTGGGTGTTCAGTCCACAGGGTGCTCAGTGCTCAGGGTGCTGGGTGCTCAGTGCTCGGGTTGCTGGGTGCTCAGTGCTCGGGGTGCTGATTGCTCAGTGCTCAGGGTGCTGGGTGCTCAGTGCTCAGTGCTCAGGGTGCTGTGTGCTCAGTGCTCAGGGTGCTGGGTGCTCAGTGCTCAGGGTGCTGGGTGCTCAGTGCTCAGGGTGCTGGGTGCTCAGTACTCAGGGTGCTGGGTGCTCAGTGCTCAGGGTGCTGGGTGCTCAGTGCTCAGGGTGCTGGGTGCTCAGTACTCAGGGTGTTGGGTGCTCAGTACTCGGGGTACTGGGTGCTCAGTACTCAGGGTGCTGGGTGCTCAGTACTCAGGGTGCTGGGTGCTCAGTACTCGGGTGCTGGGTGCTCAGTGCTCAGGGTGCTGGGTGCTCAGTGCTCGGGGTGCTGGGTGCTCAGTGCTCAGTACTCAGGGTGCTGGGTGCTCAGTACTCGGGGTGCTAGGTGGTCAGTGTTCAGTACTCAGGGTGCTGGGTGCTCAGTGCTCAGGGTGCTGGGTGTTCAGTGCTCAGGTGCTGGGTGCTCAGTGCTCGGGGTGCTGGGTGCTCAGTGCTCAGTACTCAGGGTGCTGGGTGCTCAGTACTCGGGGTGCTAGGTGGTCAGTGCTCAGTACTCAGGATGCTGGGTGCTCATTGCTCAGGGTGCTGTAAGTTCAGTGTTCAGGGTGCTTGGTTCTCAGTACTCAGGGTGCTCGGTGCTTAGTACTCAGGGTGCTGGGTGCTCAGTAGTCCGGGTGCTGGGTGCTCAGTGCTCGGGGTGCTCGGTGCTCAGTACTCAGTGCTCAGGGTGCTCAGTGCTCAGTGCTCAGGGTACTGGGTGTTCAGTACTCAGGGCGCTGGGTGCTCAGTACTCAGGGGGCTGGGTGCTCAGTACTCGGGGTGCTCGGTGCTCAGTGCTCAGGGTGCTGGGTGCTCAGTACTCAGGGTGCTGGGTGCTCAGTACTCAGGGTGCTGGGTGCTCAGTGCTCAGGGTGCTGGGTACTCAGTGCTCAGGGTGCTCGGTGCTCAGTACTCGGGGTGCTGGGTGCTCATTCTCGGGGTGCTGGGAGCTCAGTGCTCGGGGTGCTGGGTGATCAGTACTCAGGGTGCTGGGTGCTCAGTGCTCAGGGTGCTGGGTGCTCAGTACTCAGGGTGCTGGGTGCTCAGTGCTCAGGGTGCTGGGTGCTCAGTACTCAGGGTGCTTGGTGCTCAGTGCTCAGGGTGCTGGGTGCTCAGTACTCAGGGTGCTGGGAGCTCAGTGCTCAGGGTGATCGGTGCTCAGTACTCAGGGTGCTCAGTACTCAGGGTACTGGGTGCTCAGTGCTCGGGGTGCTGGGAGCTCA
Source organism: Microtus oregoni (assembly GCF_018167655.1). Lineage (NCBI taxonomy): Eukaryota > Metazoa > Chordata > Mammalia > Rodentia > Cricetidae > Microtus > Microtus oregoni. The sequence goes on along the minus strand of NW_024543284.1, from coordinate 130,406 downwards.
GTACTCAGGGTGCTGGGTCCTCAGTGCTCGGAGTGCTGGGTGCTCAGTGCTCAGGGTGATCAGTGCTCAGTACTCAGGGTGATGGGTGCTCAGTGCTCAGGGTGCTGGGTGTTCAGTCCACAGGGTGCTCAGTGCTCAGGGTGCTGGGTGCTCAGTGCTCGGGGTGCTGGGTGCTCAGTGCTCGGGGTGCTGATTGCTCAGTGCTCAGGGTGCTGGGTGCTCAGTGCTCAGTGCTCAGGGTGCTGGTTGCTCAGTACTCAGGGTGCTGGGTGCTCAGTGCTCAGGGTGCTGGGTGCTCAGTACTCAGGCTGTTGGGTGATCAGTGCTCGGGGTGCTGGGTGCTCAGTACTCAGGGTGCTGGGTGCTCAGTGCTCGCGGTGCTGGGTGCTCAGTTCTCAGGGTGCTCGGTGCTCAGTACTCAGGGTGCTGGGTGCTCAGTGCTCGAGGTGCTCAGTACTCAGGGTGCTGTGTGTTCAGTGCTCAGGGTGCTGGGTGCTCAGTACTCAGGGTGCTCGGTGCTTAGTACTCAGGGTGCTGGGTGCTCAGTACTCCGGGTGCTGGGTGCTCAGTGCTCGGGGTGCTCGGTGCTCAGTGCTCAATGTGCTGGGTGCTCAGTACTCAGGGTGCTCATTGCTTAGGGTGCTATGTGCTCAGTACTCAGGGTGCTGGGTGCTCAGTGCTCGGGGTGCTCGGAGCTCAGTACTCAGGGTGCTGGGTGCTCAGTACTCGGGGTGCTCGGTGTTCAGTATTCAGGGTGCTGGGTGCTCAGTGCTCGGGTGCTGGGTGCTCAGTGCTCAGTACTCAGGGTGCTGGGTGCTCAGTGCTCAGGGTGCTGTGTGCTCAGTGCTCAGGGTGCTGGGTGCTCAGTGCTCAGGTGCTGGGTACTCAGTGCTCAGGGTGCTGGGTGCTCAGTACTCAGGGTGCTGGGTGCTCAGTACTCAGGGTGCTGGGTGCTCAGTGCTCGGGGTGCTATGTGCTCAGTGCTCGCGGTGCTGGGTGCTCAGTGCTCGAGGTGCTCAGTACTCAGGGTGCTTTGTATTCAGTGCTCAGGGTGCTGGGTGCTCAGTACTCAGGGTGCTAAATGCTTAGTACTCAGGGTGGTGGCTGCTCAGTACTCCGGGTGCTGGGTGCTCAGTGCTCGGGGTGCTAGGTGCTCAGTGCTCAAGGTGCTGGGTGCTCAGTACTCAGGGTGCTCATTGCTCAGGGTGCTGTATGCTCAGTACTCAGGGTGCTGGGTGCTCAGTGCTCAGGGTGCTCGGTGCTCGGGGCGCTGGGTGCTCAGTGCTCAGGGTGCTCGGAGCTCAGTACTCAGGGTGCTGGGTGCTCAGTGCTCGGGGTGCTCGGTGCTCAGTACGTTGGGTGCTCACTACTCAGGGTGCTGGGTGCTCAGTGCTCAGGGTGCTGGGTGCTCAGTGCTCAGGGTGCTGGGTGCTCAGTGCTCAGGGTGCTGGGTGCTCAGTACTCAGGATGCTGGGTGCTCAGTGCTCAGGGTGCTGGGTGCTCAGTGCTCAGGTTGCTGGGTGCTCAGTACTCAGGGTGCTGGGTGCTCAGTACTCAGGGTGCTGGGTGCTCAGTACTCAGGGTGCTCGGTGCTCAGTACTCAGGGTGCTGGGTGCTCAGTGCTCAGGGTGCTGGGTGCTCAGTCCTCGGTGTGCTGGGTGCTCAGTACTCAGTACTCAGGGTGCTGGGTGCTCAGTGCTCGGGGTGCTCAGTGCTCAGTGCTCAATACTCAGGGTGCTGGGTGCTCAGTGCTCAGGGTGCTGGGTGCTCAGTGCTCAGGGTGCTGGGTGCTCAGTGCTCAGGGTGCTGGGTACTCAGTGCTCAGGGTGCTGGGTGCTCAGTACTCAGGGTGCTCAGTGCTCAGTACTCGGGGTGCTGGGTGCTCAGTGCTCAGGGTGCTCAGTGCTCAGTACTCGGGGTGCTGGGTGCTCAGTGCTCGGGGTGCTGGGTGCTCAGTGCTCGGGGTGCTGGGTGCTCAGTGCTCGGGGTGCTGGGTGCTCAGTACTCGGGGTGCTGGGTGCTCAGTGCTCAGGGTGCTCAGTGCTCAGTACTCAGTGCTCAGGGTGCTCAGTGCTCAGTGCTCAGGGTGCTGGGTGTTCAGTACTCAGGGTGCTGGGTGCTCAGTAGTCAGGGTGCTGGGTGCTCAGTGCTCAGGGTGCTCGGTGCTCGGGGCGCTGGGTGCTCAGTGCTCAGGGTGCTGGGTACTCAGTGCTCAGGGTACTGGGTGCTCAGTACTCAGGGTGCTGGGTGCTCAGTGCTCAGGGTGCTGGGTGCTCAGTGCTCGGGGTGCTGGGTGCTCAGTGCTCGGGGTGCTGGGTGCTCAGTGCTCGGGGTGCTCGGTGCTCAGTACTCAGGGTGCTGGGTGCTCAGTGCTCGAGGTGCTCAGTACTCAGGGTGCTGTATGTTCAGTGTTCAGGGTGCTGGGTGCTCAGTACTCAGGGTGCTCGGTGCTTAGTACTCAGGGTGCTGGGTGCTCAGTACTCCGGGTGCTGGGTGCTCAGTGCTCGGGGTGCTCCGTGCTCAGTACTCAGTGCTCAGGGTGCTCAGTGCTCAGTGCTCAGGGTGCTGGGTGCTCAGTACTCAGGTTGCTGGGTGCTCAGTACTCGGGGTGCTCGGTGCTCAGTGCTCAGGGTGCTGGGTGCTCAGTACTCAGGGTGCTGGGTGCTCAGTGCTCAGGGTGCTGGGTGCTCAGTGCTCAGGGTGCTGGGTACTCAGTGCTCAGGGTGCTGGGTGCTCAGTACTCAGGGTGCTGGGTGCTCAGTGCTCAGGGTGCTGGGTGCTCAGTCCTCGGGGTGCTGGGTCCTCAGTGCTCGGGGTGCTGGGTGCTCAGTGCTCGGGGTGCTCGGTGCTCAGTACTCAGGGTGCTGGGTGCTCAGTGCTCGAGGTGCTCAGTACTCAGGGTGCTGTATGTTCAGTGTTCAGGGTGCTGGGTGCTCAGTACTCAGGGTGCTCGGTGCTTAGTACTCAGGGTGCTGGTTGCTCAGTACTCCGGGTGCTGGGTGCTCAGTGCTCGGGGTGCTCGGTGCTCAGTACTCAGTGCTCAGGGTGCTCAGTGCTCAGTGCACAGGGTGCTGGGTGTTCAGTACTCAGGTTGCTGGGTGCTCAGTACTCGGGGTGCTCGGTGCTCAGTGCTCAGGGTGCTGGGTGCTCAGTACTCAGGGTGCTGGGTGCTCTGTGCTCAGGGTGCTGGGTACTCAGTGCTCAGGGTGCTCGGTGCTCAGTACTCGGGGTGCTGGGTGCTCATTCTTGGGGTGCTGGGTGCTCAGTGCTCGGGGTGCTGGGTGCGCAGTACTCAGGGTGCTGGGTGCTCAGTGCTCAGGGTGCTGGGTGCTCAGTACTCAGGGTGCTGGGTGCTCAGTGCTCAGGGTGCTTGGTGCTCAGTACTCGGGGTGCTGGGTGCGCAGTACTCAGGGTGCTGGGTGCTCAGTGCTCAGGGTGCTGGGTGCTCAGTACTCAGGGTGCTGGGTGCTCAGTGCTCAGGGTGATCGGTGCTCAGTACTCAGGGTGCTGGGTGCTCAGTGCTCAGGTTGCTGGGTGTTCAGTCCACAGGGTGCTCAGTGCTCAGGGTGCTGGGTGCTCAGTGCTCGGGGTGCTGGGTGCTCAGTGCTCGGGGTGCTGGGTGTTCAGTGCTCAGTGCTCAGGGTGCTGGGTGCTCAGTGCTCAGTGCTCAGGGTGCTGGTTGCTCAGTACTCAGGGTGCTGGGTGCTCAGTACTCAGGGTGCTGGGTGCTCAGTGCTCAGGGTGCTGGGTGCTCAGTACTCAGGGTGCTGGGTGATCAGTGCCCGGGCTGCTGGGTGCTCAGTGCTCAGGGTGCTGGGTGCTCAGTGCTCAGGGTGCTGGGTGCTCAGTACTCAGGGTGCTGGGTGCTCAGTGCTCGGGGTGCTCGGTGCTCAGTAGTCAAGGTGCTGGGTGCTCAGTGCTCAGGGTGCTGGGTGCTCAGTGATCAGGGTGCTGGGTGCTCAGTACTCAGGGTGCTCGGTGCTCAGTACTCAGGGTTCTCAGTGCTCAGTACTCAGGGTGCTGGGTACTCAGTGCTCAGGGTGCTGTGTGCTCAGTACTCAGGGTGCTCAGTGCTCAGTACTTAGGGTGCTTGATGCTCAGTACTCAGGGTGCTGGGTGCTCAGTACTCGGCGTGCTGAGTGCTCAGTATTCAGGGTGCTGGGTGCTCAGTACTCATTGTGCTGGGTGCTCAGTAGTCGGGTGCTTGGTGCTCAGTGCTCAGGGTGCTTTGTGCTCAGTGCTCGGGGTGCTGGGTGCTCAGTGCTCAGTACTCAGGGTGCTGGGTGCTCAGTGTTCAGGGTGCTGCGTGCTCAGTGCTCAGTACTCAGGGTCCTGGGTGCTCAGTACTCAGGGTGCTGTGTGCTCAGTGCTCAGGGTGCTGGGTGCTCAGTGCTCAGGGTGTTGGGTGATCAGTGCTCAGGGTGCTGGGTGCTCAGTACTCAGGGTGCTGGGTGCTCAGTGCTCAGGGTGCTGGGTGCTCAGTGCTCAGGGTGCTGGGTGCTCAGTACTCAGGGTGTTGGGTGCTCAGTACTCGGGGTACTGGGTGCTCAGTACTCAGGGTGCTGGGTGCTCAGTACTCAGGGTGCTGGGTGCTCAGTACTCGGGTGCTGGGTGCTCAGTGCTCAGGGTGCTGGTTGCTCAGTGCTCGGGGTGCTGGGTGCTCAGTGCTCAGTACTCAGGGTGCTGGGTGCTCAGTACTCGGGGTGCTAGGTGGTCAGTGCTCAGTACTCAGGGTGCTGGGTGCTCAGTGCTCAGGGTGCTGGGTGCTCAGTGCTCACGGTGCTGGGTGCTCAGTGCTCGGGGTGCTGGGTGCTCAGTGCTCAGTACTCAGGGTGCTGGGTGCTCAGTACTCGGGGTGCTAGGTGGTCAGTGCTCAGTACTCAGGGTGCTGGGTGCTCATTGCTCAGGGTGCTGTATGTTCAGTGTTCAGGGTGCTTGGTGCTCAGTACTCAGGGTGCTCGGTGCTTAGTACTCAGGGTGCTGGGTGCTCAGTACTCCGGGTGCTGGGTGCTCAGTGCTCGGGGTGCTCGGTGCTCAGTACTCAGTGCTCAGGGTGCTCAGTGCTCAGTGCTCAGGGTGCTGGGTGTTCAGTACTCAGGGTGCTGGGTGCTCAGTACTCAGGGGGCTGGGTGCTCAGTACTCGGGGTGCTCGGTGCTCAGTGCTCAGGGTGCTGGGTGCTCAGTACTCAGGGTGCTGGGTGCTCAGTGCTCATGGTGCTGGGTACTCAGTGCTCAGGGTGCTCGGTGCTCAGTACTCGGGGTGCTGGGTGCTCATTCTCGGGGTGCTGGGAGCTCAGTGCTCGGGGTGCTGGGTGATCAGTACTCAGGGTGCTGGGTGCTCAGTGCTCAGGGTGCTGGGTGCTCAGTACTCAGGGTGCTGGGTGCTCAGTGCTCAGGGTGCTGGGTGCTCAGTACTCAGGGTGCTTGGTGCTCAGTGCTCAGGGTGCTGGGTGCTCAGTACTCAGGGTGCTGGGAGCTCAGTGCTCAGGGTGATCGGTGCTCAGTACTCAGGGTGCTCAGTACTCAGGGTACTGGGTGCTCAGTGCTCAGGGTGCTGGGAGCTCAGTACTCAGGGTGCTGGGTGCTCAGTACTCAGGGTGCTGGGTGCTCAGTGCTCAGGGTGATCAGTGCTCAGTACTCAGGGTGCTGGGTGCTCAGTGCTCAGGGTGCTGGGTGTTCAGTCCACAGGGTGCTCAGTGCTCAGGGTGCTGGGTGCACAGTGCTCGGGTTGCTGGGTGCTCAGTGCTCGGGGTGCTGATTGCTCAGTGCTCAGGGTGCTGGGTGCTCAGTGCTCAGTGCTCAGGGTGCTGTGTGCTCAGTGCTCAGGGTGCTGGGTGCTCAGTGCTCAGGGTGCTGGGTGCTCAGTGCTCAGGGTGCTGGGTGCTCAGTACTCAGGGTGCTGGGTGCTCAGTGCTCAGGGTGCTGGGTGCTCAGTGCTCAGGGTGCTGGGTGCTCAGTACTCAGGGTGTTGGGTGCTCAGTACTCGGGGTACTGGGTGCTCAGTACTCAGGGTGCTGGGTGCTCAGTACTCAGGGTGCTGGGTGCTCAGTACTCGGGTGCTGGGTGCTCAGTGCTCAGGGTGCTGGGTGCTCAGTGCTCGGGGTGCTGGGTGCTCAGTGCTCAGTACTCAGGGTGCTGGGTGCTCAGTACTCGGGGTGCTAGGTGGTCAGTGTTCAGTACTCAGGGTGCTGGGTGCTCAGTGCTCAGGGTGCTGGGTGCTCAGTGCTCAGGTGCTGGGTGCTCAGTGCTCGGGGTGCTGGGTGCTCAGTGCTCAGTACTCAGGGTGCTGGGTGCTCAGTACTCGGGGTGCTAGGTGGTCAGTGCTCAGTACTCAGGGTGCTGGGTGCTCATTGCTCAGGGTGCTGTATGTTCAGTGTTCAGGGTGCTTGGTTCTCAGTACTCAGGGTGCTCGGTGCTTAGTACTCAGGGTGCTGGGTGCTCAGTAGTCCGGGTGCTGGGTGCTCAGTGCTCGGGGTGCTCGGTGCTCAGTACTCAGTGCTCAGGGTGCTCAGTGCTCAGTGCTCAGGGTACTGGGTGTTCAGTACTCAGGGCGCTGGGTGCTCAGTACTCAGGGGGCTGGGTGCTCAGTACTCGGGGTGCTCGGTGCTCAGTGCTCAGGGTGCTGGGTGCTCAGTACTCAGGGTGCTGGGTGCTCAGTACTCAGGGTGCTGGGTGCTCAGTGCTCAGGGTGCTGGGTACTCAGTGCTCAGGGTGCTCGGTGCTCAGTACTCGGGGTGCTGGGTGCTCATTCTCGGGGTGCTGGGAGCTCAGTGCTCGGGGTGCTGGGTGATCAGTACTCAGGGTGCTGGGTGCTCAGTGCTCAGGGTGCTGGGTGCTCAGTACTCAGGGTGCTGGGTGCTCAGTGCTCAGGGTGCTGGGTGCTCAGTACTCAGGGTGCTTGGTGCTCAGTGCTCAGGGTGCTGGGTGCTCAGTACTCAGGGTGCTGGGAGCTCAGTGCTCAGGGTGATCGGTGCTCAGTACTCAGGGTGCTCAGTACTCAGGGTACTGGGTGCTCAGTGCTCGGGGTGCTGGGAGCTCAGTACTCAGGGTGCTGGGTCCTCAGTGCTCGGAGTGCTGGGTGCTCAGTGCTCAGGGTGATCAGTGCTCAGTACTCAGGGTGATGGGTGCTCAGTGCTCAGGGTGCTGGGTGTTCAGTCCACAGGGTGCTCAGTGCTCAGGGTGCTGGGTGCTCAGTGCTCGGGGTGCTGGGTGCTCAGTGCTCGGGGTGCTGATTGCTCAGTGCTCAGGGTGCTGGGTGCTCAGTGCTCAGTGCTCAGGGTGCTGGTTGCTCAGTACTCAGGGTGCTGGGTGCTCAGTGCTCAGGGTGCTGGGTGCTCAGTACTCAGGCTGTTGGGTGATCAGTGCTCGGGGTGCTGGGTGCTCAGTACTCAGGGTGCTGGGTGCTCAGTGCTCGCGGTGCTGGGTGCTCAGTTCTCAGGGTGCTCGGTGCTCAGTACTCAGGGTGCTGGGTGCTCAGTGCTCGAGGTGCTCAGTACTCAGGGTGCTGTGTGTTCAGTGCTCAGGGTGCTGGGTGCTCAGTACTCAGGGTGCTCGGTGCTTAGTACTCAGGGTGCTGGGTGCTCAGTACTCCGGGTGCTGGGTGCTCAGTGCTCGGGGTGCTCGGTGCTCAGTGCTCAATGTGCTGGGTGCTCAGTACTCAGGGTGCTCATTGCTTAGGGTGCTATGTGCTCAGTACTCAGGGTGCTGGGTGCTCAGTGCTCGGGGTGCTCGGAGCTCAGTACTCAGGGTGCTGGGTGCTCAGTACTCGGGGTGCTCGGTGTTCAGTATTCAGGGTGCTGGGTGCTCAGTGCTCGGGTGCTGGGTGCTCAGTGCTCAGTACTCAGGGTGCTGGGTGCTCAGTGCTCAGGGTGCTGTGTGCTCAGTGCTCAGGGTGCTGGGTGCTCAGTGCTCAGGTGCTGGGTACTCAGTGCTCAGGGTGCTGGGTGCTCAGTACTCAGGGTGCTGGGTGCTCAGTACTCAGGGTGCTGGGTGCTCAGTGCTCGGGGTGCTATGTGCTCAGTGCTCGCGGTGCTGGGTGCTCAGTGCTCGAGGTGCTCAGTACTCAGGGTGCTTTGTATTCAGTGCTCAGTGTGCTGGGTGCTCAGTACTCAGGGTGCTAAATGCTTAGTACTCAGGGTGGTGGCTGCTCAGTACTCCGGGTGCTGGGTGCTCAGTGCTCGGGGTGCTAGGTGCTCAGTGCTCAAGGTGCTGGGTGCTCAGTACTCAGGGTGCTCATTGCTCAGGGTGCTGTATGCTCAGTACTCAGGGTGCTGGGTGCTCAGTGCTCAGGGTGCTCGGTGCTCGGGGCGCTGGGTGCTCAGTGCTCAGGGTGCTCGGAGCTCAGTACTCAGGGTGCTGGGTGCTCAGTGCTCGGGGTGCTCGGTGCTCAGTACGTTGGGTGCTCACTACTCAGGGTGCTGGGTGCTCAGTGCTCAGGGTGCTGGGTGCTCAGTGCTCAGGGTGCTGGGTGCTCAGTGCTCAGGGTGCTGGGTGCTCAGTACTCAGGATGCTGGGTGCTCAGTGCTCAGGGTGCTGGGTGCTCAGTGCTCAGGTTGCTGGGTGCTCAGTACTCAGGGTGCTGGGTGCTCAGTACTCAGGGTGCTGGGTGCTCAGTACTCAGGGTGCTCGGTGCTCAGTACTCAGGGTGCTGGGTGCTCAGTGCTCAGGGTGCTGGGTGCTCAGTCCTCGGTGTGCTGGGTGCTCAGTACTCAGTACTCAGGGTGCTGGGTGCTCAGTGCTCGGGGTGCTCGGTGCTCAGTGCTCAATACTCAGGGTGCTGGGTGCTCAGTGCTCAGGGTGCTGGGTGCTCAGTGCTCAGGGTGCTGGGTGCTCAGTGCTCAGGGTGCTGGGTACTCAGTGCTCAGGGTGCTGGGTGCTCAGTACTCAGGGTGCTCAGTGCTCAGTACTCGGGGTGCTGGGTGCTCAGTGCTCAGGGTGCTCAGTGCTCAGTACTCGGGGTGCTGGGTGCTCAGTGCTCGGGGTGCTGGGTGCTCAGTGCTCGGGGTGCTGGGTGCTCAGTGCTCGGGGTGCTGGGTGCTCAGTACTCGGGGTGCTGCGTGCTCAGTGCTCAGGGTGCTCAGTGCTCAGTACTCAGTGCTCAGGGTGCTCAGTGCTCAGTGCTCAGGGTGCTGGGTGTTCAGTACTCAGGGTGCTGGGTGCTCAGTAGTCAGGGTGCTGGGTGCTCAGTGCTCAGGGTGCTCGGTGCTCGGGGCGCTGGGTGCTCAGTGCTCAGGGTGCTGGGTACTCAGTGCTCAGGGTGCTGGGTGCTCAGTAGTCAGGGTGCTGGGTGCTCAGTGCTCAGGGTGCTCGGTGCTCGGGGTGCTGGGTGCTCAGTGCTCGGGGTGCTGGGTGCTCAGTGCTCGGGGTGCTCGGTGCTCAGTACTCAGGGTGCTGGGTGCTCAGTGCTCGAGGTGCTCAGTACTCAGGGTGCTGTATGTTCAGTGTTCAGGGTGCTGGGTGCTCAGTACTCAGGGTGCTCGGTGCTTAGTACTCAGGGTGCTGGGTGCTCAGTACTCCGGGTGCTGGGTGCTCAGTGCTCGGGGTGCTCCGTGCTCAGTACTCAGTGCTCAGGGTGCTCAGTGCTCAGTGCTCAGGGTGCTGGGTGTTCAGGACTCAGGGTGCTGGGTGCTCAGTACTCAGGTTGCTGGGTGCTCAGTACTCGGGGTGCTCGGTGCTCAGTGCTCAGGGTGCTGGGTGCTCAGTACTCAGGGTGCTGGGTGCTCAGTACTCAGGGTGCTGGGTGCTCAGTGCTCAGGGTGCTTGGTACTCAGTGCTCAGGGTGCTCTTTGCTCAGTACTCGGGGTGCTGGGTGCTCATTCTTGGGGTGCTGGGTGCTCAGTGCTCGGGGTGCTGGGTGCACAGTACTCATGGTGCTGGGTGCTCAGTGCTCAGGGTGCTGGGTGCTCAGTACTCAGGGTGCTGGGTGCTCAGTGCTCAGGGTGCTGGGTACTCAGTACTCGGGGTGCTGGGAGCTCAGTACTCAGGGTGCTGGGTGCTCAGTGCTCGGGGTGCTGGGTGCTCAGTGCTCAGGGTGATCGGTGTTCAGTACTCAGGGTGCTGGGTGCTCAGTGCTCAGGGTGCTGGGTGTTCAGACCACAGGGTGCTCAGTGCTCAGGGTGCTGGGTGATCAGTGCTTGGGGTGCTGGGTGCTCAGTGCTCGGGGTGCTGGGTGTTCAGTGCTCAGTGCTCAGGGTGCTGGGTGCTCAGTGCTCAGTGCTCAGGGTGCTGGTTGCTCATTACTCAGGGTGCTGGGTGCTCAGTACTCAGGGTGCTGGGTGCTCAGTGCTCAGGGTGCTGGGTGCTCAGTACTCAGGGTGCTGGGTGATCAGTGCTCGGGCTGCTGGGTGCTCAGTGCTCAGGGTGCTGGGTGCTCAGTGCTCAGGGTGCTGGGTGCTCAGTACTCAGGGTGCTGGGTGCTCAGTGCTCGGGGTGCTCGGTGCTCAGTACTCAAGGTGCTGGGTGCTCAGTGCTCAGGGTGCTGGGTGCTCAGTGATCAGGGTGCTGGGTGCTCAGTACTCAGGGTGCTCCGTGCTCAGTAATCAGGGTTCTCAGTGCTCAGTACTCAGGGTGCTGGGTACTCAGCGCTCAGGGTGCTGTGTGCTCAGTACTCAGGGTGCTCAGTGCTCAGTACTTAGGGTGCTTGGTGCTCAGTACTCAGGGTGCTCAGTGCTCAGTACTCGGTGTGCTGGGTGCTCAGTGTTCAGGGTGCTCAGTGCTCAGTGCTCGGGGTGCTGGGTGCTCAGTGCTCAGGGCGCTGGGTGCTCAGTGCTCAGGGCGCTGGGTGCTCAGTGCTCGGCGTGCTGGGTGCTCAGTACTCGGGGTGCTGGGTGCTCAGTGCTCAGGTTGCTCAGTGCTCAGTACTCAGTGCTCAGGGTGCTCAGTGCTCAGTGCTCAGGGTGCTGGGTGTTCAGTACTCAGGGTGCTGGGTGCTCAGTACTCAGGGTGCTGGGTGCTCAGTGCTCAGGGTGCTGGGTGCTCAGTGCTCGGGGCGTTGGGTGCTCAGTGCTCGGGGTGCTCGGAGCTCAGTACTCAGGGTGCTGGGTGCTCAGTGCTCGGGGTGATCGGTGCTCAGTACTCAGGGTGCTGGGTGCTCAGTGCTCGGGGTGCTCGGTGCTCAGTACGTTGGGTGCTCACTACTCAGGGTGCTGCGTGCTCAGTGCTCAGGGTGCTGGGTGCTCAGTGCTCAGGGTGCTGGGGGCTCAGTGCTCAGGGTGCTGGGTGCTCAGTGCTCAGGGTGCTCGGTGCTCAGTACTCAGGGTGCTGGGTGCTCATTCTCGGGGTGCTGGGAGCTCAGTGCTCGGGGTGCTGGGTGATCAGTACTCAGGGTGCTGGGTGCTCAGTGCTCAGGGTGCTGGGTGCTCAGTACTCAGGGTGCTGGGTGCTCAGTGCTCAGGGTGCTGGGTGCTCAGTACTCAGGGTGCTGGGTGCTCAGTGCTCAGGTTGCTGGGTGCTCAGTACTCAGGGTGCTGGGAGCTCAGTGCTCAGGGTGATCGGTGCTCAGTACTCAGGGTGCTCAGTACTCAGGGTACTGGGTGCTCAGTGCTCGGGGTGTTGGGAGCTCAGTACTCAGGGTGCTGGGTGTTCAGTGCTCGGGGTGCTGGGTGCTCAGTGCTCAGGGTGATCAGTGCTCAGTACTCAGGGTGCTGGGTGCTCAGTGCTCAGGGTGCTGGGTGCTCAGTGCTCGGGGTGCTGGGTGCTCAGTGCTCGGCGTGCTGGGTGCTCAGTGCTCAGGGTGCTGGGTGCTCAGTGCTCAGTGCTCAGGGTGCTGGTTGCTCAGTACTCAGGGTGCTGGGTGCTCAGTACTCAGGGTGCTGGGTGCTCAGTGCTCAGGGTGCTGGGTGCTCAGTACTCAGGGTGCTGGGTGATCAGTGCTCGGGTGCTGGGTGCTCAGTACTCAGGGTGCTGGGTGCTCAGTGCTCGCGGTGCTGGGTGCTCCGTTCTCGGGGTGCTCGGTGCTCAGTACTCAGGGTGCTGGGTGCTCAGTGCTCGCGGTGCTCAGTACTCAGGGTGCTGTGTGTTCAGTGCTCAGGGTGCTGGGTGCTCAGTACTCAGGGTGCTCGGTGCTTAGTACTCAGGTTGCTGGGTGCTCAGTACTCCGGGTGCTGGGTGCTCAGTGCTCGGGGTGCTCGGTGCTCAGTGCTCAAGGTGCTGGGTGCTCAGTACTCAGGGTGCTCATTGCTTAGGGTGCTATGTGCTCAGTACTCAGGGTGCTGGGTGCTCAGTGCTCGGGGTGCTCGGAGCTCAGTACTCAGGGTGCTGGGTGCTCAGTACTCGGGGTGCTCGGTGCTCAGTACTCAGGGTGCTGGGTGCTCAGTGCTCGGGTGCTGGGTGCTCAGTGCTCAGTACTCAGGGTGCTGGGTGCTCAGTGCTCAGGGTGCTGTGTGCTCAGTGCTCAGGGTGCTGGGTGCTCAGTGCTCAGGTGCTGGGTACTCAGTGCTCAGGGTGCTGGGTGCTCAGTGCTCGGGGTGCTATGTGCTCAGTGCTCGCGGTGCTGGGTGCTCAGTGCTCGAGGTGCTCAGTACTCAGGGTGCTTTGTATTCAGTGCTCAGGGTGCTGGGTGCTCAGTACTCAGGGTGCTAGGTGCTTAGTACTCAGGGTGCTGGGTGCTCAGTTCTCCGGGTGCTGGGTGCTCAGTGCTCGGGGTGCTGGGTGCTCAGTACTCAGGGTGCTCATTGCTCAGGGTGCTGTATGCTCAGTACTCAGGGTGCTGGGTGCTCAGTGCTCAGGGTGCTCGGTGCTCGGGGCGCTGGGTGCTCAGTGCTCAGGGTGCTCGGAGCTCAGTACTCAGGTTGCTGGGTGCTCAGTGCTCGGGGTGCTCGGTGCTCAGTACGTTGGGTGCTCACTACTCAGGGTGCTGGGTGCTCAGTGCTCAGGGTGCTGGGTGCTCAGTGCTCAGGGTGCTGGGTGCTCAGTGCTCAGGGTGCTGGGTGCTCAGTACTCAGGATGCTGGGTGCTCAGTGCTCAGGGTGCTGGGTGCTCAGTGCTCAGGTTGCTGGGTGCTCAGTACTCAGGGTGCTGGGTGCTCAGTACTCAGGGTGCTGGGTGCTCAGTACTCAGGGTGCTCGGTGCTCAGTACTCAGGGTGCTGGGTGCTCAGTGTTCAGGGTGCTGGGTGCTCAGTGCTCGGTGTGCTGGGTGCTCAGTGCTCAGTACTCAGGGTGCTGGGTGCTCATTGCTCGGGGTGCTCGGTGCTCAGTGCTCAATACTCAGGGTGCTGGGTGCTCAGTGCTCAGGGTGCTGGGTGCTCAGTGCTCAGGGTGCTGGGTGCTCAGTGCTCAGGGTGCTGGGTACTCAGTGCTCAGGGTGCTGGGTGCTCAGTACTCAGGGTGCTCAGTGCTCAGTACTCGGGGTGCTGGGTGCTCAGTGCTCAGGGTGCTGGGTGCTCAGTACTCAGGGTGCTCAGTGCTCAGTACTCGGGGTGCTGGGTGCTCAGTGCTCGGGGTGCTGGGTGCTCAGTGCTCGGGGTGCTGGGTGCTCAGTGCTCGGGGTGCTGGGTGCTCAGTACTCGGGGTGCTGGGTGCTCAGTGCTCAGGGTGCTCAGTGCTCAGTACTCAGTGCTCAGGGTGCTCAGTGCTCAGTGCTCAGGATGCTGGGTGTTCAGTACTCAGGGTGCTGGGTGCTCAGTAGTCAGGGTGCTGGGTGCTCAGTGCTCAGGGTGCTCGGTGCTCGGGGCGCTGGGTGCTCAGTGCTCAGGGTGCTGGGTACTCAGTGCTCAGGGTACAGGGTGCTCAGTACTGAGGGTGCTGGGTGCTCAGTGCTCAGGGTGCTGGGTGCTCAGTGCTCGGGGTGCTGGGTGCTCAGTGCTCGGGGTGCTGAGTGCTCAGTGCTCGGGGTGCTCGGTGCTCAGTACTCAGGGTGCTGGGTGCTCAGTGCTCGAGGTGCTCAGTACTCAGGGTGCTGTATGTTCAGTGTTCAGGGTGCTGGGTGCTCAGTACTCAGGGTGCTCGGTGCTTAGTACTCAGGGTGCTGGGTGCTCAGTACTCCGGGTGCTGGGTGCTCAGTGCTCGGGGTGCTCCGTGCTCAGTACTCAGTGCTCAGGGTGCTCAGTGCTCAGTACTCAGGGTGCTGGGTGTTCAGTACTCAGGGTGCTGGGTGCTCAGTACTCAGGTTGCTGGGTGCTCAGTACTCGGGGTGCTCGGTGCTCAGTGCTCTGGGTGCTGGGTGCTCAGTACTCAGGGTGCTGGGTGCTCAGTACTCAGGGTGCTGAGTGCTCAGTGCTCAGGGTGCTTGGTACTCAGTGCTCAGGGTGCTCGGTGCTCAGTACTCGGGGTGCTGGGTGCTCATTCTTGGGGTGCTGGTTGCTCAGTGCTCGGGGTGCTGGGTGCGCAGTACTCATGGTGCTGGGTGCTCAGTGCTCAGGGTGCTGGGTGCTCAGTACTCAGGGTGCTGGGTGCTCAGTGCTCAGGGTGCTGGGTGCTCAGTACTCGGGGTGCTGGGAGCTCAGTACTCAGGGTGCTGGGTGCTCAGTGCTCGGGGTGCTGGGTGCTCAGTGCTCAGGGTGATCGGTGCTCAGTACTCAGGGTGCTGGGTGCTCAGTGCTCAGGGTGCTGGGTGTTCAGTCCACAGGGTGCTCAGTGCTCAGGGTGCTGGGTGCTCAGTGCTCGGGGTGCTGGGTGCTCAGTGCTCGGGGTGCTGGGTGTTCAGTGCTCAGTGCTCAGGGTGCTGGGTGCTCAGTGCTCAGTGCTCAGGGTGCTGGTTGCTCAGTACTCAGGGTGCTGGGTGCTCAGTACTCAGGGTGCTGGGTGCTCAGTGCTCAGGGTGCTGGGTGCTCAGTACTCAGGGTGCTGATTGATCAGTGCTCGGGCTGCTGGGTGCTCAGTGCTCAGGGTGCTGGGTGCTCAGTGCTCAGGGTGCTGGGTGCTCAGTACTCAGGGTGCTGGGTGCTCAGTGCTCGGGGTGCTCGGTGCTCAGTACTCAAGGTGCTGGGTGCTCAGTGCTCAGGGTGCTGGGTGCTCAGTGATCAGGGTGCTGGGTGCTCAGTACTCAGGGTGCTCCGTGCTCAGTAATCAGGGTTCTCAGTGCTCAGTACTCAGGGTGCTGGGTACTCAGTGCTCAGGGTGCTGTGTGCTCAGTACTCAGGGTGCTCAGTGCTCAGTACTTAGGGTGCTTGGTGCTCAGTACTCAGGGTGCTCAGTGCTCAGTACTCGGTGTGCTGGGTGCTCAGTGCTCAGTGCTCAGTGCTCGGGGTGCTGGGTGCTCAGTGCTCAGGGCGCTGGGTGCTCAGTGCTCGGCGTGCTGGGTGCTCAGTACTCGGGGTGCTGGGTGCTCAGTGCTCAGGTTGCTCAGTGCTCAGTACTCAGTGCTCAGGGTGCTCATTGCTCAGTGCTCAGGGTGCTGGGTGTTCAGTACTCAGGGTGCTGGGTGCTCAGTACTCAGGGTGCTGGGTGCTCAGTGCTCAGGGTGCTGGGTGCTCAGTGCTCGGGGCGCTGGGTGCTCAGTGCTCGGGGTGCTCGGAGCTCAGTACTCAGGGTGCTGTGTGCTCAGTGCTCGGGGTGATCGGTGCTCAGTACTCAGGGTGCTGGGTGCTCAGTGCTCGGGGTGCTCGGTGCTCAGTACGTTGGGTGCTCACTACTCAGGGTGCTGCGTGCTCAGTGCTCAGGGTGCTGGGTGCTCAGTGCTCAGGGTGCTGGGTGCTCAGTGCTCAGGGTGCTGGGTGCTCAGTACTCAGGGTGCTGGGTGCTCAGTACTCAGGGTGCTGGGTGCTCAGTACTCGGGTGCTGGGTGCTCAGTGCTCAGGGTGCTGGGTGATCAGTGATCAGGGTGCTGGGTGCTCAGTGCTCGGGGTGCTCGGTGCTCAGTGCTCGGGGTGCTCGGTGCTCAGGGTTCTGGGTGCTCAGTGCTCAGGGTGCTCGGTGCTCAGTACGTTGGGTGCTCACTACTCAGGGTTCTGGGTGCTCAGTGATCAGGGTGCTGGGTGCACAGTACTCAGGGTGCTGGGTGCTCAGTGCTCGGGGTGCTGGGTGCTCAGTGCTCAGGGTGCTGGGTGCTCAGTACTCAGGGTGCTGGGTGCTCAGTACTCGGGGTGCTGAGTGCTCAGTATTCAGGGTGCTGGGTGCTCAGTACTCATTGTGCTGGGTGCTCAGAACTCGGGTGATGGGTGCTCAGTGCTCAGGGTGCTGGGTGCTCAGTACTCGGGTGCTGGGTGCTCAGTACTCAGGGTGCTGGGTGCTCAGTGCTCAGGGTGCTGGGTGCTGGGTGCTCAGTACTCAGGGTCCTGGGTGCTCAGTACTCAGGGTGCTGCGTGCTCAGTGCTCAGTACTCAGGGTCCTGGGTACTCAGTGCTCAGGGTGCTGGGTGCTCAGTGCTCAGGGTGCTGGGTGCTCAGTACTCAGGGTGCTGGGTGCTCAGTGCTCAGGGTGCTGGGTGCTCAGTACTCAGGGTGCTGGGTGCTCAGTACTCAGGGTGTTGGGTGCTCAGTACTCGGGGTACTGGGTGCTCAGTACTCAGGGTGCTGGGTGCTCAGTACTCAGGGTGCTGGGTGCTCAGTACTCAGGGTGCTGGGTGCTCAGTACTCGGGTGCTGGGTGCTCAGTACTCAGGGTGCTGGGTGCTCAGTGCTCGGGGTGCTGGGTGCTCAGGGTGCTGGGTGCTCAGTACTAGGGGTGCTAGGTGGTCAGTGCTCAGTACACAGGGTGCTGGGTGCTCAGTACTCGGGGTGCTAGGTGGTCAGTGCTCAGTACACAGGGTGCTAGGTGCTCAGTGCTCAGGGTGCTGGGTACTCAGTGCTCAGGGTACTGGGTGCTCAGTACTCAGGGTGCTGGGTGCTCAGTGCTCATGGTGCTGGGTGCTCAGTGCTCGGGGTGCTGGGTGCTCAGTGCTCGGGGTGCTGGGTGCTCAGTGCTCGGGGTGCTCGGTGCTCAGTACTCAGGGTGCTGGGTGCTCAGTGCTCGAGGTGCTCAGTACTCAGGGTGCTGTATGTTCAGTGTACAGGGTGCTGGGTGCTCAGTACTCAGGGTGCTCGGTGCTTAGTACTCATGGTGCTGGGTGCTCAGTACTCCGGGTGCTGGGTGCTCAGTGCTCGGGGTGCTCGGTGCTCAGTACTCAGTGCTCAGGGTGCTCAGTGCTCAGTGCTCAGGGTGCTGGGTGTTCAGTACTCAGGGTGCTGGGTGCTCAGTACTCAGGGGGCTGGGTGCTCAGTACTCGGGGTGCTCGGTGCTCAGTGCTCAGGGTGCTGGGTGCTCAGTACTCAGGGTGCTGGGTGCTCAGTATTCAGGGTGCTGGGTGCTCAGTGCTCAGGGTGCTGGGTACTCAGTGCTCAGGGTGCTCGGTCCTCAGTACTCGGGGTGCTGGGTGCTCATTCTCGGGGTGCTGGGAGCTCAGTGCTCGGGGTGCTGGGTGCTCAGTACTCAGGGTGCTGGGTGCTCAGTGCTCAGGGTGCTGGGTGCTCAGTACTCAGGGTGCTGGGTGCTCAGTGCTCAGGGTGCTGGGTGCTCAGTACTCAGGGTGCTGGGTGCTCAGTGCTCAGGGTGCTGGGTGCTCAGTACTCAGGGTGCTGGGAGCTCAGTGCTCAGGGTGATCGGTGCTCAGTACTCAGGGTGCTCAGTACTCAGGGTACTGGGTGCTCAGTGCTCGGGGTGCTGGGAGCTCAGTACTCAGGGTGCTGGGTGCTCAGTGCTCGGGGTGCTGGGTGCTCAGTGCTCAGGTGCTGGGTACTCAGTGCTCAGGGTGCTGGGTGCTCAGTACTCAGGGTGCTGGGTGCTCAGTACTCAGGGTGCTGGGTGCTCAGTGCTCGGGGTGCTATGTGCTCAGTGCTCGCGGTGCTGGGTGCTCAGTGCTCAAGGTGCTGGGTGCTCAGTACTCAGGGTGCTCATTGCTCAGGGTGCTGTATGCTCAGTACTCAGGGTGCTGGGTGCTCAGTGCTCAGGGTGCTCGGTGCTCGGGGCGCTGGGTGCTCAGTGCTCAGGGTGCTCGGAGCTCAGTACTCAGGGTGCTGGGTGCTCAGTGCTCGGGGTGCTCGGTGCTCAGTACGTTGGGTGCTCACTACTCAGGGTGCTGGGTGCTCAGTGCTCAGGGTGCTGGGTGCTCAGTGCTCAGGGTGCTGGGTGCTCAGTGCTCAGGGTGCTGGGTGCTCAGTACTCAGAATGCTGGGTGCTCAGTGCTCAGGGTGCTGGGTGCTCAGTGCTCAGGTTGCTGGGTGCTCAGTACTCAGGGTGCTGGGTGCTCAGTACTCAGGTTGCTGGGTGCTCAGTACTCAGGGTGCTCGGTGCTCAGTACTCAGGGTGCTGGGTGCTCAGTGCTCAGGGTGCTGGGTGCTCAGTGCTCGGTGTGCTGGGTGCTCAGTGCTCAGTACTCAGGGTGCTGGGTGCTCAGTGCTCGGGGTGCTCGGTGCTCAGTGCTCAATACTCAGGGTGCTGGGTGCTCAGTGCTCAGGGTGCTGGGTGCTCAGTGCTCAGGGTGCTGGGTGCTCAGTGCTCAGGGTGCTCGGTACTCAGTGCTCAGGGTGCTGGGTGCTCAGTACTCAGGGTGCTCAGTGCTCAGTACTCGGGGTGCTGGGTGCTCAGTGCTCAGGGTGCTGGGTGCTCAGTACTCAGGGTGCTCAGTGCTCAGTACTCGGGGTGCTGGGTGCTCAGTGCTCGGGGTGCTGGGTGCTCAGTGCTCGGGGTGCTGGGTGCTCAGTGCTCGGGGTGCTGGGTGCTCAGTACTCGGGGTGCTGGGTGCTCAGTGCTCAGGGTGCTCAGTGCTCAGTACTCAGTGCTCAGGGTGCTCAGTGCTCAGTGCTCAGGATGCTGGGTGTTCAGTACTCAGGGTGCTGGGTGCTCAGTAGTCAGGGTGCTGGGTGCTCAGTGCTCAGGGTGCTCGGTGCTCGGGGCGCTGGGTGCTCAGTGCTCAGGGTGCTGGGTACTCAGTGCTCAGGGTACTGGGTGCTCAGTACTCAGGGTGCTGGGTGCTCAGTGCTCAGGGTGCTGGGTGCTCAATGCTCGGGGTGCTGGGTGCTCAGTGCTCGGGGTGCTGGGTGCTCAGTGCTCGGGGTGCTCGGTGCTCAGTACTCAGGGTGCTGGGTGCTCAGTGCTCGAGGTGCTCAGTACTCAGGGTGCTGTATGTTCAGTGTTCAGGGTGCTGGGTGCTCAGTACTCAGGGTGCTCGGTGCTTAGTACTCAGGGTGCTGGGTGCTCAGTACTCCGGGTGATGGGTGCTCAGTGCTCGGGGTGCTGCGTGCTCAGTACTCAGTGCTCAGGGTGCTCAGTGCTCAGTGCTCAGGGTGCTGGGTGTTCAGTACTCAGGGTGCTGGGTGCTCAGTACTCAGGTTGCTGGGTGCTCAGTACTCGGGGTGCTCGGTGCTCAGTGCTCAGGGTGCTGGGTGCTCAGTACTCAGGGTGCTGGGTGCTCAGTACTCAGGGTGCTGGGTGCTCAGTGCTCAGGGTGCTTGGTACTCAGTGCTCAGGGTGCTCGGTGCTCAGTACTCGGGGTGCTGGGTGCTCATTCTTGGGGTGCTGGGTGCTCAGTGCTCGGGGTGCTGGGTGCGCAGTACTCATGGTGCTGGGTGCTCAGTGCTCAGGGTGCTGGGTGCTCAGTACTCAGGGTGCTGGGTGCTCAGTGCTCAGGGTGCTGGGTGCTCAGTACTCGGGGTGCTGGGAGGTCAGTACTCAGGGTGCTGGGTGCTCAGTGCTCGGGGTGCTGGGTGCTCAGTGCTCAGGGTGATCGGTGCTCAGTACTCAGGGTGCTGGGTGCTCAGTGCTCAGGGTGCTGGGTGTTCAGTCCACAGGGTGCTCAGTGCTCAGGGTGCTGGGTGCTCAGTGCTCGGGGTGCTGGGTGCTCAGTGCTCTGGGTGCTGGGTGTTCAGTGCTCAGTGCTCAGGGTGCTGGGTGCTCAGTGCTCAGTGCTCAGGGTGCTGGTTGCTCAGTACTCAGGGTGCTGGGTGCTCAGTACTCAGGGTGCTGGGTGCTCAGTGCTCAGGGTGCTGGGTGCTCAGTACTCAGGGTGCTGGGTGATCAGTGCTCGCCCTGCTGGGTGCTCAGTGCCCAGGGTGCTGGGTGCTCAGTGCTCAGGGTGCTGGGTGCTCAGTACTCAGGGTGCTGGGTGCTCAGTGCTCGGGGTGCTCGGTGCTCAGTACTCAAGGTGCTGGGTGCTCAGTGCTCAGGGTGCTGGGTGCTCAGTGATCAGGGTGCTGGGTGCTCAGTACTCAGGGTGCTCCGTGCTCAGTAATCAGGGTTCTCAGTGCTCAGTACTCAGGGTGCTGGGTACTCAGTGCTCAGGGTGCTGTGTGCTCAGTACTCAGGGTGCTCAGTGCTCAGTACTTAGCGTGCTTGGTGCTCAGTACTCAGGGTGCTCAGTGCTCAGTACTCGGTGTGCTGGGTGCTCAGTGCTCAGGGTGCTCAGTGCTCAGTGCTCGGGGTGCTGGGTGCTCAGTGCTCAGGGCGCTGGGTGCTCAGTGCTCGGCGTGCTGGGTGCTCAGTACTCGGGGTGCTGGGTGCTCAGTGCTCAGGTTGCTCAGTGCTCAGTACTCAGTGCTCAGGGTGCTCAGTGCTCAGTGCTCAGGGTGCTGGGTGTTCAGTACTCAGGGTGCTGGGTGCTCAGTACTCAGGGTGCTGGGTGCTCAGTGCTCAGGGTGCTGGGTGCTCAGTGCTCGGGGCGCTGGGTGCTCAGTGCTCGGGGTGCTCGGAGCTCAGTACTCAGGGTGCTGGGTGCTCAGTGCTCGGGGTGATCGGTGCTCAGTACTCAGGGTGCTGGGTGCTCAGTGCTCGGGGTGCTCGGTGCTCAGTACGTTGGGTGCTCACTACTCAGGGTGCTGCGTGCTCAGTGCTCAGGGTGCTGGGTGCTCAGTGCTCAGGGTGCTGGGTGCTCAGTGCTCAGGGTGCTGGGTGCTCAGTACTCAGGGTGCTGGGTGCTCAGTACTCAGGGTGCTGGGTGCTCAGTACTCAGGTGCTGGGTGCTCAGTGCTCAGGGTGCTGGGTGATCAGTGATCAGGGTGCTGGGTGCTCAGTGCTCGGGGTGCTCGGTGCTCAGTGCTCGGGGTGCTCGGTGCTCAGGGTTCTGGGTGCTCAGTGCTCAGGGTGCTCGGTGCTCAGTACGTTGGGTGCTCACTACTCAGGGTTCTGGGTGCTCAGTGATCAGGGTGCTGGGTGCTCAGTACTCAGGGTGCTGGGTGCTCAGTGCTCGGGGTGCTGGGTGCTCAGTGCTCAGGGTGCTGGGTGCTCAGTACTCAGGGTGCTGGGTGCTCAGTACTCGGGGTGCTGAGTGCTCAGTATTCAGGGTGCTGGGTGCTCAGTACTCATTGTGCTGGGTGCTCAGTACTCGGGTGATGGGTGCTCAGTGCTCAGGGTGCTGGGTGCTCAGTACTCGGGTGCTGGGTGCTCAGTACTCAGGGTGCTGGGTGCTCACTGCTCAGGGTGCTGGGTGCTGGGTGCTCAGTACTCAGGGTCCTGGGTGCTCAGTACTCAGGGTGCTGCGTGCTCAGTGCTCAGTACTCAGGGTCCTGGGTACTCAGTGCTCAGGATGCTGGGTGCTCAGTGCTCAGGGTGCTGGGTGCTCAGTACTCAGGGTGCTGGGTGCTCAGTGCTCAGGGTGCTGGGTGCTCAGTACTCAGGGTGCTGGGTGCTCAGTACTCAGGGTGTTGGGTGCTCAGTACTCGGGGTACTGGGTGCTCAGTACTCAGGGTGCTGGGTGCTCAGTACTCAGGGTGCTGGGTGCTCAGTACTCAGGGTGCTGGGTGCTCAGTACTCGGGTGCTGGGTGCTCAGTACTCAGGGTGCTGGGTGCTCAGTGCTCGGGGTGCTGGGTGCTCAGGGTGCTGGGTGCTCAGTACTCGGGGTGCTAGGTGGTCAGTGCTCAGTACACAGGGTGCTGGGTGCTCAGTACTCGGGGTGCTAGGTGGTCAGTGCTCAGTACACAGGGTGCTAGGTGCTCAGTGCTCAGGGTGCTGGGTACTCAGTGCTCAGGGTACTGGGTGCTCAGTACTCAGGGTGCTGGGTGCTCAGTGCTCAGGGTGCTGGGTGCTCAGTGCTCGGGGTGCAGGGTGCTCAGTGCTCGTGGTGCTGGGTGCTCAGTGCTCGGGGTGCTCGGTGCTCAGTACTCAGGGTGCTGGGTGCTCAGTGCTCGAGGTGCTCAGTACTCAGGGTGCTGTATGTTCAGTGTACAGGGTGCTGGGTGCTCAGTACTCAGGGTGCTCGGTGCTTAGTACTCAGGGTGCTGGGTGCTCAGTACTCCGGGTGCTGGGTGCTCAGTGCTCGGGGTGCTCGGTGCTCAGTACTCAGTGCTCAGGGTGCTCAGTGCTCAGTGCTCAGGGTGCTGGGTGTTCAGTACTCAGGGTGCTGGGTGCTCAGTACTCAGAGGGCTGGGTGCTCAGTACTCGTTGTGCTCGGTGCTCAGTGCTCAGGGTGCTGGGTGCTCAATACTCAGGGTGCTGGGTGCTCAGTACTCAGGGTGCTGGGTGCTCAGTGCTCAGGGTTCTGGGTACTCAGTGCTCAGGGTGCTCGGTGCTCAGTACTCGGGGTGCTGGGTGCTCATTCTCGGGGTGCTGGGAGCTCAGTGCTCGGGGTGCTGGGTGCTCAGTACTCAGGGTGCTGGGTGCTCAGTGCTCAGGGTGCTGGGTGCTCAGTACTCAGGGTGCTGGGTGCTCAGTGCTCAGGGTGCTGGGTGCTCAGTACTCAGGGTGCTGGGTGCTCAGTGCTCAGGGTGCTGGGTGCTCAGTACTCAGGGTGCTGGGAGCTCAGTGCTCAGGGTGATCGGTGCTCAGTACTCAGGGTGCTCAGTACTCAGGGTACTGGGTGCTCAGTGCTCGGGGTGCTGGGAGCTCAGTACTCAGGGTGCTGGGTGCTCAGTGCTCGGGGTGCTGGGTGCTCAGTGCTCAGGTGCTGGGTACTCAGTGCTCAGGGTGCTGGGTGCTCAGTACTCAGGGTGCTGGGTGCTCAGTACTCAGGGTGCTGGGTGCTCAGTGCTCGGGGTGCTATGTGCTCAGTGCTCGCGGTGCTGGGTGCTCAGTGCTCAAGGTGCTGGGTGCTCAGTACTCAGGGTGCTCATTGCTCAGGGTGCTGTATGCTCAGTACTCAGGGTGCTGGGTGCTCAGTGCTCAGGGTGCTCGGTGCTCGGGGCGCTGGGTGCTCAGTGCTCAGGGTGCTCGGAGCTCAGTACTCAGGGTGCTGGGTGCTCAGTGCTCGGGGTGCTCTGTGCTCAGTACGTTGGGTGCTCACTACTCAGGGTGCTGGGTGCTCAGTGCTCAGGGTGCTGGGTGCTCAGTGCTCAGGGTGCTGGGTGCTCAGTGCTCAGGGTGCTGGGTGCTCAGTACTCAGGATGCTGGGTGCTCAGTGCTCAGGGTGCTGGGTGCTCAGTGCTCAGGTTGCTGGGTGCTCAGTACTCAGGGTGCTGGGTGCTCAGTACTCAGGGTGCTGGGTGCTCAGTACTCAGGGTGCTCGGTGCTCAGTACTCAGGGTGCTGGGTGCTCAGTGCTCAGGGTGCTGGGTGCTCAGTGCTCGGTGTGCTGGGTGCTCAGTGCTCAGTACTCAGGGTGCTGGGTGCTCAGTGCTCGGGGTGCTCGGTGCTCAGTGCTCAATACTCAGGGTGCTGGGTGCTCAGTGCTCAGGGTGCTGGGTGCTCAGTGCTCAGGGTGCTGGGTGCTCAGTGCTCAGGGTGCTGGGTACTCAGTGCTCAGGGTGCTGGGTGCTCAGTACTCAGGGTGCTCAGTGCTCAGTACTCGGGGTGCTGGGTGCTCAGTGCTCAGGGTGCTGGGTGCTCAGTACTCAGGGTGCTCAGTGCTCAGTACTCGGGGTGCTGGGTGCTCAGTGCTCGGGGTGCTGGGTGCTCAGTGCTCGGGGTGCTGGGTGCTCAGTGCTCGGGGTGCTGGGTGCTCAGTACTCGGGGTGCTGGGTGCTCAGTGCTCAGGGTGCTCAGTGCTCAGTACTCAGTGCTCAGGGTGCTCAGTGCTCAGTGCTCAGGATGCTGGGTGTTCAGTACTCAGGGTGCTGGGTGCTCAGTAGTCAGGGTGCTGGGTGCTCAGTGCTCAGGGTGCTCGGTGCTCGGGGCGCTGGGTGCTCAGTGCTCAGGGTGCTGGGTACTCAGTGCTCAGGGTACTGGGTGCTCAGTACTCAGGGTGCTGGGTGCTCAGTGCTCAGGGTGCTGGGTGCTCAGTGCTCGGGGTGCTGGGTGCTCAGTGCTCAGGGTGCTGGGTGCTCAGTGCTCGGGGTGCTCGGTGCTCAGTACTCAGGGTGCTGGGTGCTCAGTGCTCGAGGTGCTCAGTACTCAGGGTGCTGTATGTTCAGTGTTCAGGGTGCTGGGTGCTCAGTACTCAGGGTGCTCGGTGCTTAGTACTCAGGGTGCTGGGTGCTCAGTACTCCGGGTGCTGGGTGCTCAGTGCTCGGGGTGCTCCGTGCTCAGTACTCAGTGCTCAGGGTGCTCAGTGCTCAGTGCTCAGGGTGCTGGGTGTTCAGTACTCAGGGTGCTGGGTGCTCAGTACTCAGGTTGCTGGCTGCTCAGTACTCGGGGTGCTCGGTGCTCAGTGCTCAGGGTGCTGGGTGCTCAGTACTCAGGGTGCTGGGTGCTCAGTACTCAGGGTGCTGGGTGCTCAGTGCTCAGGGTGCTTGGTACTCAGTGCTCAGGGTGCTCGGTGCTCAGTACTCGGGGTGCTGGGTGCTCATTCTTGGGGTGCTGGGTGCTCAGTGCTCGGGGTGCTCGGTGCTCAGTACTCGGGGTGCTCGGTGCTCAGTGCTCGGGGTGCTGGGTGCTCAGTGCTCGGGGTGCTGGGTGCTCAGTGCTCGGGGTGCTGGGTGCTCAGTACTCGGGGTGCTGGGTGCTCAGTGCTCAGGGTGCTCAGTGCTCAGTACTCAGTGCTCAGGGTGCTCAGTGCTCAGTGCTCAGGATGCTGGGTGTTCAGTACTCAGGGTGCTGGGTGCTCAGTAGTCAGGGTGCTGGGTGCTCAGTGCTCAGGGTGCTCGGTGCTCGGGGCGCTGGGTGCTCAGTGCTCAGGGTGCTGGGTACTCAGTGCTCAGGGTACTTGGTGCTCAGTACTCAGGGTGCTGGGTGCTCAGTGCTCAGGGTGCTGGGTGCTCAGTGCTCGGGGTGCTGGGTGCTCAGTGCTCGGGGTGCTGGGTGCTCAGTGCTCGGGGTGCTCGGTGCTCAGTACTCAGGGTGCTGGGTGCTCAGTGCTCGAGGTGCTCAGTACTCAGGGTGCTGTATGTTCAGTGTTCAGGGTGCTGGGTGCTCAGTACTCAGGGTGCTCGGTGCTTAGTACTCAGGGTGCTGGGTGCTCAGTACTCCGGGTGCTGGGTGCTCAGTGCTCGGGGTGCTCCGTGCTCAGTACTCAGTGCTCAGGGTGCTCAGTGCTCAGTGCTCAGGGTGCTGGGTGTTCAGTACTCAGGGTGCTGGGTGCCAGTACTCAGGTTGCTGGGTGCTCAGTACTCGGGGTGCTCGGTGCTCAGTGCTCAGGGTGCTCGGTGCTCAGTACTCAGGGTGCTGGGTGCTCAGTACTCAGGGTGCTGGGTGCTCAGTGCTCAGGGTGCTTGGTACTCAGTGCTCAGGGTGCTCGGTGCTCAGTACTCGGGGTGCTGGGTGCTCATTCTTGGGGTGCTGGGTGCTCAGTGCTCGGGGTGCTGGGTGCGCAGTACTCATGTTGCTGGGTGCTCAGTGCTCAGGGTGCTGGGTGCTCAGTACTCAGGGTGCTGGGTGCTCAGTGCTCAGGGTTCTGGGTGCTCAGTACTCGGGGTGCTGGGAGGTCAGTACTCAGGGTGCTGGGTGCTCAGTGCTCGGGGTGCTGGGTACTCAGTGCTCAGGGTGATCGGTGCTCAGTACTCAGGGTGCTGGGTGCTCAGTGCTCAGGGTGCTGGGTGTTCAGTCCACAGGGTGCTCAGTGCTCAGGGTGCTGGGTGCTCAGTGCTCGGGGTGCTGGGTGCTCAGTGCTCTGGGTGCTGGGTGTTCAGTGCTCAGTGCTCAGGGTGCTGGGTGCTCAGTGCTCAGTGCTCAGGGTGCTGGTTGCTCAGTACTCAGGGTGCTGGGTGCTCAGTACTCAGGGTGCTGGGTGCTCAGTGCTCAGGGTGCTGGGTGCTCAGTACTCAGGGTGCTGGGTGATCAGTGCTCGGGCTGCTGGGTGCTCAGTGCTCAGGGTGCTGGGTGCTCAGTGCTCAGGGTGCTGGGTGCTCAGTACTCAGGGTGCTGGGTGCTCAGTGCTCGGGGTGCTCGGTGCTCAGTACTCAAGGTGCTGGGTGCTCAGTGCTCAGGGTGCTGGGTGCTCAGTGATCAGGGTGCTGGGTGCTCAGTACTCAGGGTGCTCCGTGCTCAGTAATCAGGGTTCTCAGTGCTCAGTACTCAGGGTGCTGGGTACTCAGTGCTCAGGGTGCTGTGTGCTCAGTACTCAGGGTGCTCAGTGCTCAGTACTTAGGGTGCTTGGTGCTCAGTACTCAGGGTGCTCAGTGCTCAGTACTCGGTGTGCTGGGTGCTCAGTGCTCAGGGTGCTCAGTGCTCAGTGCTCGGGGTGCTGGGTGCTCAGTGCTCAGGGCGCTGGGTGCTCAGTGCTCGGCGTGCTGGGTGCTCAGTACTCGGGGTGCTGGGTGCTCAGTGCTCAGGTTGCTCAGTGCTCAGTACTCAGTGCTCAGGGTGCTCAGTGCTCAGTGCTCAGGGTGCTGGGTGTTCAGTACTCAGGGTGCTGGTTGCTCAGTACTCAGGGTGCTGAGTGCTCAGTGCTCAGGGTGCTGGGTGCTCAGTGCTCGGGGCGCTGGGTGCTCAGTGCTCGGGGTGCTCGGAGCTCAGTACTCAGGGTGCTGGGTGCTCAGTGCTCGGGGTGATCGGTGCTCAGTACTCAGGGTGCTGGGTGCTCAGTGCTCGGGGTGCTCGGTGCTCAGTACGTTGGGTGCTCACTACTCAGGGTGCTGCGTGCTCAGTGCTCAGGGTGCTGGGTGCTCAGTGCTCAGGGTGCTGGGTGCTCAGTGCTCAGGGTGCTGGGTGCTCAGTACTCAGGGTGCTGGGTGCTCAGTACTCAGGGTGCTGGGTGCTCAGTACTCGGGTGCTGGGTGCTCAGTGCTCAGGGTGCTGGGTGATCAGTGATCAGGGTGCTGGGTGCTCAGTGCTCGGGGTGCTCGGTGCTCAGTGCTCGGGGTGCTCGGTGCTCAGGGTTCTGGGTGCTCAGTGCTCAGGGTGCTCGGTGCTCAGTACGTTGGGTGCTCACTACTCAGGGTTCTGGGTGCTCAGTGATCAGGGTGCTGGGTGCTCAGTACTCAGGGTGCTGGGTGCTCAGTGCTCGGGGTGCTGGGTGCTCAGTGCTCAGGGTGCTGGGTGCTCAGTACTCAGGGTGCTGGGTGCTCAGTACTCGGGGTGCTGAGTGCTCAGTATTCAGGGTGCTGGGTGCTCAGTACTCATTGTGCTGGGTGCTCAGTACTCGGGTGATGGGTGCTCAGTGCTCAGGGTGCTGGGTGCTCAGTACTCGGGTGCTGGGTGCTCAGTACTCAGGGTGCTGGGTGCTCAGTGCTCAGGGAGCTGGGTGCTGGGTGCTCAGTACTCAGGGTCCTGGGTGCTCAGTACTCAGGGTGCTGCGTGCTCAGTGCTCAGTACTCAGGGTCCTGGCTACTCAGTGCTCAGGGTGCTGGGTGCTCAGTGCTCAGGGTGCTGGGTGCTCAGTACTCAGGGTGCTGGGTGCTCAGTGCTCAGGGTGCTGGGTGCTCAGTACTCAGGGTGCTGGGTGCTCAGTACTCAGGGTGTTGGGTGCTCAGTACTCGGGGTACTTTGTGCTCAGTACTCAGGGTGCTGGGTGCTCAGTACTCAGGGTGCTGGGTGCTCAGTACTCAGGGTGCTGGGTGCTCAGTACTCGGGTGCTGGGTGCTCAGTACTCAGGGTGCTGGGTGCTCAGTGCTCAGGGTGCTGGGTGCTCAGTGCTCAGGGTGCTGGGTGCTCAGTACTCGGGGTGCTAGGTGGTCAGTGCTCGGTACACAGGGTGCTGGGTGCTCAGTACTCGGGGTGCTAGGTGGTCAGTGCTCAGTACACAGGGTGCTAGGTGCTCAGTGCTCAGGGTGCTGGGTACTCAGTGCTCAGGGTACTGGGTGCTCAGTACTCAGGGTGCTGGGTGCTCAGTGCTCAGGGTGCTGGGTGCTCAGTGCTCGGGGTGCTGGGTGCTCAGTGCTCGGGGTCCTGGGTGCTCAGTGCTCGGGGTGCTCGGTGCTCAGTACTCAGGGTGCTGGGTGCTCAGTGCTCGAGGTGCTCAGTACTCAGGGTGCTGTATGTTCAGTGTACAGGGTGCTGGGTGCTCAGTACTCAGGGTGCTCGGTGCTTAGTACTCAGGGTGCTGGGTGCTCAGTACTCTGGGTGCTGGGTGCTCAGTGCTCGGGGTGCTCGGTGCTCAGTACTCAGTGCTCAGGGTGCTCAGTGCTCAGTGCTCAGGGTGCTGGGTGTTCAGTACTCAGGGTGCTGGGTGCTCAATACTCAGGGGGCTGGGTGCTCAGTACTCGGGGTGCTCGGTGCTCAGTGCTCAGGGTGCTGGGTGCTCAGTACTCAGGGTGCTGGGTGCTCAGTACTCAGGGTGCTGGGTGCTCAGTGCTCAGGGTGCTGGGTACTCAGTGCTCAGGGTGCTCGGTGCTCAGTACTCGGGGTGCTGGGTGCTCATTCTCGGGGTGCTGGGAGCTCAGTACTCAGGGTGCTGGGTGCTCAGTACTCAGGGTGCTGGGTGCTCAGTACTCAGGGTGCTGGGTGCTCAGTACTCAGGGTGCTGGGTGCTCAGTACTCGTGTGCTGGGTGCTCAGTACTCAGGGTGCTGGGTGCTCAGTGCTCGGGGTGCTGGGTGCTCAGTGCTCAGGGTGCTGGGTGCTCAGTACTCGGGGTGCTAGGTGGTCAGTGCTCAGTACACAGGGTGCTGGGTGCTCAGTACTCGGGGTGCTAGGTGGTCAGTGCTCAGTACACAGGGTGCTAGGTGCTCAGTGCTCAGGGTGCTGGGTACTCAGTGCTCAGGGTACTGGGTGCTCAGTACTCAGGGTGCTGGGTGCTCAGTGCTCAGGGTGCTGGGTGCTCAGTGCTCGGGGTGCTGGGTGCTCAGTGCTCGGGGTGCTGGGTGCTCAGTGCTCGGGGTGCTCGGTGCTCAGTACTCAGGGTGCTGGGTGCTCAGTGCTCGAGGTGCTCAGTACTCAGGGTGCTGTATGTTCAGTGTACAGGGTGCTGGGTGCTCAGTACTCAGGGTGCTCGGTGCTTAGTACTCAGGGTGCTGGGTGCTCAGTACTCCGGCTGCTGGGTGCTCAGTGCTCGGGGTGCTCGGTGCTCAGTACTCAGTGCTCAGGGTGCTCAGTGCTCAGTGCTCAGGGTGCTGGGTGTTCAGTACTCAGGGTGCTGGGTGCTCAGTACTCAGGGTGCTGGGTGATCAGTACTCAGGGTGCTGGGTGCTCAGTGCTCAGGGTGCTGGGTACTCAGTGCTCAGGGTGCTCGGTGCTCAGTACTCGGGGTGCTGGGTGCTCATTCTCGGGGTGCTGGGAGCTCAGTGCTCGGGGTGCTGGGTGCTCAGTACTCAGGGTGCTGGGTGCTCAGTGCTCAGGGTGCTGGGTGCTCAGTACTCAGGGTGCTGGGTGCTCAGTGCTCACGGTGCTGGGTGCTCAGTACTCAGGGTGCTGGGTGCTCAGTGCTCAGGGTGCTGGGTGCTCAGTACTCAGGGTGCTGGGAGCTCAGTGCTCAGGGTGATCGGTGCTCAGTACTCTGGGTGCTCAGTACTCAGGGTACTGGGTGCTCAGTGCTCGGGGTGCTGGGAGCTCAGTACTCAGGGTGCTGGGTGCTCAGTGCTCGGGGTGCTGGGTGCTCAGTGCTCAGGTGCTGGGTACTCAGTGCTCAGGGTGCTGGGTGCTCAGTACTCAGGGTGCTGGGTGCTCAGTACTCAGGGTACTGGGTGCTCAGTGCTCGGGGTGCTATGTGCTCAGTGCTCGCGGTGCTGGGTGCTCAGTGCTCAAGGTGCTGGGTGCTCAGTACTCAGGGTGCTCATTGCTCAGGGTGCTGTATGCTCAGTACTCAGGGTGCTGGGTGCTCAGTGCTCAGGGTGCTCGGTGCTCGGGGCGCTGGGTGCTCAGTGCTCAGGGTGCTCAGAGCTCAGTACTCAGGGTGCTGGGTGCTCAGTGCTCGGGGTGCTCGGTGCTCAGTACGTTGGGTGCTCACTACTCAGGGTGCTGGGTGCTCAGTGCTCAGGGTGCTGGGTGCTCAGTGCTCAGGGTGCTGGGTGCTCAGTGCTCAGGGTGCTGGGTGCTCAGTACTCAGGATGCTGGGTGCTCAGTGCTCAGGGTGCTGGGTGCTCAGTGCTCAGGTTGCTGGGTGCTCAGTACTCAGGGTGCTGGGTGCTCAGTACTCAGGGTGCTGGGTGCTCAGTACTCAGGGTGCTCGGTGCTCAGTACTCAGGGTGCTGGGTGCTCAGTGCTCAGGGTGCTGGGTGCTCAGTGCTCGGTGTGCTGGGTGCTCAGTGCTCAGTACTCAGGGTGCTGGGTGCTCAGTGCTCGGGGTGCTCGGTGCTCAGTGCTCAATACTCAGGGTGCTGGGTGCTCAGTGCTCAGGGTGCTGGGTGCTCAGTGCTCAGGGTGCTGGGTGCTCAGTGCTCAGGGTGCTGGGTACTCAGTGCTCAGGGTGCTGGGTGCTCAGTACTCAGGGTGCTCAGTGCTCAGTACTCGGGGTGCTGGGTGCTCAGTGCTCAGGGTGCTGGGTGCTCAGTACTCAGGGTGCTCAGTGCTCAGTACTCGGGGTGCTGGGTGCTCAGTGCTCGGGGTGCTGGGTGCTCAGTGCTCGGGGTGCTGGGTGCTCAGTGCTCGGGGTGCTGGGTGCTCAGTACTCGGGGTGCTGGGTGCTCAGTGCTCAGGGTGCTCAGTGCTCAGTACTCAGTGCTCAGGGTGCTCAGTGCTCAGTGCTCAGGATGCTGGGTGTTCAGTACTCAGGGTGCTGGGTGCTCAGTAGTCAGGGTGCTGGGTGCTCAGTGCTCAGGGTGCTCGGTGCTCGGGGCGCTGGGTGCTCAGTGCTCAGGGTGCTGGGTACTCAGTGCTCAGGGTACTGGGTGCTCAGTACTCAGGGTGCTGGGTGCTCAGTGCTCAGGGTGCTGGGTGCTCAGTGCTCGGGGTGCTGGGTGCTCAGTGCTCGGGGTGCTGGGTGCTCAGTGCTCGGGGTGCTCGGTGCTCAGTACTCAGGGTGCTGGGTGCTCAGTGCTCGAGGTGCTCAGTACTCAGGGTGCTGTATGTTCAGTGTTCAGGGTGCTGGGTGCTCAGTACTCAGGGTGCTCGGTGCATAGTACTCAGGGTGCTGGGTGCTCAGTACTCCGGGTGCTGGGTGCTCAGTGCTCGGCGTGCTCCGTGCTCAGTACTCAGTGCTCAGGGTGCTCAGTGCTCAGTGCTCAGGGTGCTGGGTGTTCAGTACTCAGGGTGCTGGGTGCTCAGTACTCAGGTTGCTGGGTGCTCAGTACTCGGGGTGCTCGGTGCTCAGTGCTCAGGGTGCTGGGTGCTCAGTACTCAGGGTGCTGGGTGCTCAGTACTCAGGGTGCTGGGTGCTCAGTGCTCAGGGTGCTTGGTACTCAGTGCTCAGGGTGCTCGGTGCTCAGTACTCGGGGTGCTGGGTGCTCATTCTTGGGGTGCTGGGTGCTCAGTGCTCGGGGTGCTGGGTGCGCAGTACTCATGGTGCTGGGTGCTCAGTGCTCAGGGTGCTGGGTGCTCAGTACTCAGGGTGCTGGGTGCTCAGTGCTCAGGGTGCTGGGTGCTCAGTACTCGGGGTGCTGGGAGGTCAGTACTCAGGGTGCTGGGTGCTCAGTGCTCGGGGTGCTGGGTGCTCAGTGCTCAGGGTGATCGGTGCTCAGTACTCAGGGTGCTGGGTGCTCAGTGCTCAGGGTGCTGGGTGTTCAGTCCACAGGGTGCTCAGTGCTCAGGGTGCTGGGTGCTCAATGCTCGGGGTGCTGGGTGCTCAGTGCTCGGGGTGCTGGGTCTTCAGTGCTCAGTGCTCAGGGTGCTGGGTGCTCAGTGCTCAGTGCTCAGGGTGCTGGTTGCTCAGTACTCAGGGTGCTGGGTGCTCAGTACTCAGGGTACTGGGTGCTCAGTGCTCAGGGTGCTGGGTGCTCAGTACTCAGGGTGCTGGGTGATCATTGCTCGGGCTGCTGGGTGCTCAGTGCTCAGGGTGCTGGGTGCTCAGTGCTCAGGGTGCTGGGTGCTCAGTACTCAGGGTGCTGGGTGCTCAGTGCTCAGGGTGCTCGGTGCTCAGTACTCAAGGTGCTGGGTGCTCAGTGCTCAGGGTGCTGGGTGCTCAGTGATCAGGGTGCTGGGTGCTCAGTACTCAGAGTGCTCCGTGCTCAGTAATCAGGGTTCTCAGTGCTCAGTACTCAGGGTGCTGGGTACTCAGTGCTCAGGGTGCTGTGTGCTCAGTACTCAGGGTGCTCAGTGCTCAGTACTTAGGGTGCTTGGTGCTCAGTACTCAGGGTGCTCAGTGCTCAGTACTCGGTGTGCTGGGTGCTCAGTGCTCAGGGTGCTCAGTGCTCAGTGCTCGGGGTGCTGGGTGCTCAGTGCTCAGGGCGCTGGGTGCTCAGTGCTCGGCGTGCTGGGTGCTCAGTACTCGGGGTGCTGGGTGCTCAGTGCTCAGGTTGCTCAGTGCTCAGTACTCAGTGCTCAGGGTGCTCAGTGCTCAGTGCTCAGGGTGCTGGGTGTTCAGTACTCAGGGTGCTGGGTGCTCAGTACTCAGGGTGCTGGGTGCTCAGTGCTCAGGGTGCTGGGTGCTCAGTGCTCGGGGCGCTGGGTGCTCAGTGCTCGGGGTGCTCGGAGCTCAGTACTCAGGGTGCTGGGTGCTCAGTGCTCGGGGTGATCGGTGCTCAGTACTCAGGGTGCTGGGTGCTCAGTGCTCGGGGTGCTCGGTGCTCAGTACGTTGGGTGCTCACTACTCAGGGTGCTGCGTGCTCAGTGCTCAGGGTGCTGGGTGCTCAGTGCTCAGGGTGCTGGGTGCTCAGTGCTCAGGGTGCTGGGTGCACAGTACTCAGGGTGCTGGGTGCTCAGTACTCAGGGTGCTGGGTGCTCAGTACTCGGGTGCTGGGTGCTCAGTGCTCAGGGTGCTGGGTGATCAGTGATCAGGGTTCTGGGTGCTCAGTGCTCGGGGTGCTCGGTGCTCAGTGCTCGGGGTGCTCGGTGCTCAGGGTTCTGGGTGCTCAGTGCTCAGGGTGCTCGGTGCTCAGTACGTTGGTTGCTCACTACTCAGGGTTCTGGGTGCTCAGTGATCAGGGTGCTGGGTGCTCAGTACTCAGGGTGCTGGGTGCTCAGTGCTCGGGGTGCTGGGTGCTCAGTGCTCAGGGTGCTGGGTGTTCAGTCCACAGGGTGCTCAGTGCTCAGGGTGCTGGGTGCTCAGTGCTCGGGGTGCTGGGTGCTCAGTGCTCGGGGTGCTGGGTGTTCAGTGCTCAGTGCTCAGGGTGCTGGGTGCTCAGTGCTCAGTGCTCAGGGTGCTGGTTGCTCAGTACTCAGGGTGCTGGGTGCTCAGTACTCAGGGTGCTGGGTGCTCAGTGCTCAGGGTGCTGGGTGCTCAGTACTCAGGGTGCTGGGTGATCAGTGCTCGGGCTGCTGGGTGCTCAGTGCTCAGGGTGCTGGGTGCTCAGTGCTCAGGGTGCTGGGTGCTCAGTACTCAGGGTGCTGGGTGCTCAGTGCTCAGGGTGCTCGGTGCTCAGTACTCAAGGTGCTGGGTGCTCAGTGCTCAGGGTGCTGGGTGCTCAGTGATCAGGGTGCTGGGTGCTCAGTACTCAGAGTGCTCCGTGCTCAGTAATCAGGGTTCTCAGTGCTCAGTACTCAGGGTGCTGGGTACTCAGTGCTCAGGGTGCTGTGTGCTCAGTACTCAGGGTGCTCAGTGCTCAGTACTTAGGGTGCTTGGTGCTCAGTACTCAGGGTGCTCAGTGCTCAGTACTCGGTGTGCTGGGTGCTCAGTGCTCAGGGTGCTCAGTGCTCAGTGCTCGGTGTGCTGGGTGCTCAGTGCTCAGGGCGCTGGGTGCTCAGTGCTCGGCGTGCTGGGTGCTCAGTACTCGGGGTGCTGGGTGCTCAGTGCTCAGGTTGCTCAGTGCTCAGTACTCAGTGCTCAGGGTGCTCAGTGCTCAGTGCTCAGGGTGCTGGGTGTTCAGTACTCAGGGTGCTGGGTGCTCAGTACTCAGGGTGCTGGGTGCTCAGTGCTCAGGGTGCTGGGTGCTCAGTGCTCGGGGCGCTGGGTGCTCAGTGCTCGGGGTGCTCGGAGCTCAGTACTCAGGGTGCTGGGTGCTCAGTGCTCGGGGTGATCGGTGCTCAGTACTCAGGGTGCTGGGTGCTCAGTGCTCGGGTGCTCGGTGCTCAGTACGTTGGGTGCTCACTACTCAGGGTGCTGCGTGCTCAGTTCTCAGGGTGCTGGGTGCTCAGTGCTCAGGGTGCTGGGTGCTCAGTGCTCAGGGTGCTGGGTGCTCAGTACTCAGGGTGCTGGGTGCTCAGTACTCAGGGTGCTGGGTGCTCAGTACTCGGGTGCTGGGTGCTCAGTGCTCAGGGTGCTGGGTGATCAGTGATCACGGTGCTGGGTGCTCAGTGCTCGGGGTGCTCGGTGCTCAGTGCTCGGGGTGCTCGGTGCTCAGGGTTCTGGGTGCTCAGTGCTCAGGGTGCTCGGTGCTCAGTACGTTGGGTGCTCACTACTCAGGGTTCTGGGTGCTCAGTGATCAGGGTGCTGGGTGCTCAGTACTCAGGGTGCTGGGTGCTCAGTGCTCGGGGTGCTGGGTGCTCAGTGCTCAGGGTGCTGGGTGCTCAGTACTCAGGGTGCTGGGTGCTCAGTACTCGGGGTGCTGAGTGCTCAGTATTCAGGGTGCTGGGTGCTCAGTACACATTGTGCTGGGTGCTCAGTACTCGGGTAATGGGTGCTCAGTGCTCAGGGTGCTGGGTGCTCAGTACTCGGGTGCTGGGTGCTCAGTACTCAGGGTGCTGGGTGCTCAGTGCTCAGGGTGCTGGGGTGCTGGGTGCTCAGTACTCAGGGTCCTGGGTGCTCAGTACTCAGGGTGCTGCGTGCTCAGTGCTCAGTACTCAGGGTCCTGGGTACTCAGTGCTCAGGGTGCTGGGTGCTCAGTGCTCAGGGTGCTGGGTGCTCAGTACTCAGGGTGCTGGGTGCTCAGTGCTCAGGGTGCTGGGTGCTCAGTACTCAGGGTGCTGGGTGCTCAGTACTCAGGGTGTTGCGTGCTCAGTACTCGGGTGCTGGGTGCTCAGTACTCAGGGTGCTGGGTGCTCAGTGCTCGGGGTGCTGGGTGCTCAGTGCTCAGGGTGCTGGGTGCTCAGTACTCGGGGTGCTAGGTGGTCAGTGCTCGGTACACAGGGTGCTGGGTGCTCAGTACTCGGGGTGCTAGGTGGTCAGTGCTCAGTACACAGGGTGCTAGGTGCTCAGTGCTCAGGGTGCTGGGTACTCAGTGCTCAGGGTACTGGGTGCTCAGTACTCAGGGTGCTGGGTGCTCAGTGCTCAGGGTGCTGGGTGCTCAGTGCTCGGGGTGCTGGGTGCTCAGTGCTCGGGGTGCTGGGTGCTCAGTGCTCGGGGTGCTCGGTGCTCAGTACTCAGGGTGCTGGGTGCTCAGTGCTCGAGGTGCTCAGTACTCAGGGTGCTGTATGTTCAGTGTACAGGGTGCTGGGTGCTCAGTACTCAGGGTGCTCGGTGCTTAGTACTCAGGGTGCTGGGTGCTCAGTACTCCGGGTGCTGGGTGCTCAGTGCTCGGGGTGCTCGGTGCTCAGTACTCAGTGCTCAGGGTGCTCAGTGCTCAGTGCTCAGGGTGCTGGGTGTTCAGTACTCAGGGTGCTGGGTGCTCAGTACTCAGGGGGCTGGGTGCTCAGTACTCGGGGTGCTCGGTGCTCAGTGCTCAGGGTGCTGGGTGCTCAGTACTCAGGGTGCTGGGTGCTCAGTACTCAGGGTGCTGGGTGCTCAGTGCTCAGGGTGCTTGGTACTCAGTGCTCAGGGTGCTCGGTGCTCAGTACTCGGGGTGCTGGGTGCTCATTCTTGGGGTGCTGGGTGCTCAGTGCTCGGGGTGCTGGGTGCGCAGTACTCATGGTGCTGGGTGCTCAGTGCTCAGGGTGCTGGGTGCTCAGTACTCAGGGTGCTGGGTGCTCAGTGCTCAGGGTGCTGGGTGCTCAGTACTCGGGGTGCTGGGAGGTCAGTACTCAGGGTGCTGGGTGCTCAGTGCTCGGGGTGCTGGGTGCTCAGTGCTCAGGGTGATCGGTGCTCAGTACTCAGGGTGCTGGGTGCTCAGTGCTCAGGGTGCTGGGTGTTCAGTCCACAGGGTGCTCAGTGCTCAGGGTGCTGGGTGCTCAGTGCTCGGGGTGCTGGGTGCTCAGTGCTCGGGGTGCTGGGTGTTCAGTGCTCAGTGCTCAGGGTGCTGGGTGCTCAGTGCTCAGTGCTCAGGGTGCTGGTTGCTCAGTACTCAGGGTGCTGGGTGCTCAGTACTCAGGGTGCTGGGTGCTCAGTGCTCAGGGTGCTGGGTGCTCAGTACTCAGGGTGCTGGGTGATCAGTGCTCGGGCTGCTGGGTGCTCAGTGCTCAGGGTGCTGGGTGCTCAGTGCTCAGGGTGCTGGGTGCTCAGTACTCAGGGTGCTGGGTGCTCAGTGCTCAGGGTGCTCGGTGCTCAGTACTCAAGGTGCTGGGTGCTCAGTGCTCAGGGTGCTGGGTGCTCAGTGATCAGGGTGCTGGGTGCTCAGTACTCAGAGTGCTCCGTGCTCAGTAATCAGGGTTCTCAGTGCTCAGTACTCAGGGTGCTGGGTACTCAGTGCTCAGGGTGCTGTGTGCTCAGTACTCAGGGTGCTCAGTGCTCAGTACTTAGGGTGCTTGGTGCTCAGTACTCAGGGTGCTCAGTGCTCAGTACTCGGTGTGCTGGGTGCTCAGTGCTCAGGGTGCTCAGTGCTCAGTGCTCGGGGTGCTGGGTGCTCAGTGCTCAGGGCGCTGGGTGCTCAGTGCTCGGCGTGCTGGGTGCTCAGTACTCGGGGTGCTGGGTGCTCAGTGCTCAGGTTGCTCAGTGCTCAGTACTCAGTGCTCAGGGTGCTCAGTGCTCAGTGCTCAGGGTGCTGGGTGTTCAGTACTCAGGGTGCTGGGTGCTCAGTACTCAGGGTGCTGGGTGCTCAGTGCTCAGGGTGCTGGGTGCTCAGTGCTCGGGGCGCTGGGTGCTCAGTGCTCGGGGTGCTCGGAGCTCAGTACTCAGGGTGCTGGGTGCTCAGTGCTCGGGGTGATCGGTGCTCAGTACTCAGGGTGCTGGGTGCTCAGTGCTCGGGGTGCTCGGTGCTCAGTACGTTGGGTGCTCACTACTCAGGGTGCTGCGTGCTCAGTGCTCAGGGTGCTGGGTGCTCAGTGCTCAGGGTGCTGGGTGCTCAGTGCTCAGGGTGCTGGGTGCTCAGTACTCAGGGTGCTGGGTGCTCAGTACTCAGGGTGCTGGGTGCTCAGTACTCGGGTGCTGGGTGCTCAGTGCTCAGGGTGCTGGGTGATCAGTGATCAGGGTGCTGGGTGCTCAGTGCTCGGGGTGCTCGGTGCTCAGTGCTCGGGGTGCTCGGTGCTCAGGGTTCTGGGTGCTCAGTGCTCAGGGTGCTCGGTGCTCAGTACGTTGGGTGCTCACTACTCAGGGTTCTGGGTGCTCAGTGATCAGGGTGCTGGGTGCTCAGTACTCAGGGTGCTGGGTGCTCAGTGCTCGGGGTGCTGGGTGCTCAGTGCTCAGGGTGCTGGGTGCTCAGTACTCAGGGTGCTGGGTGCTCAGTACTCGGGGTGCTGAGTGCTCAGTATTCAGGGTGCTGGGTGCTCAGTACTCATTGTGCTGGGTGCTCAGTACTCGGGTGATGGGTGCTCAGTGCTCAGGGTGCTGGGTGCTCAGTACTCGGGTGCTGGGTGCTCAGTACTCAGGGTGCTGGGTGCTCAGTGCTCAGGGTGCTGGGGTGCTGGGTGCTCAGTACTCAGGGTCCTGGGTGCTCAGTACTCAGGGTGCTGCGTGCTCAGTGCTCAGTACTCAGGGTCCTGGGTACTCAGTGCTCAGGGTGCTGGGTGCTCAGTGCTCAGGGTGCTGGGTGCTCAGTACTCAGGGTGCTGGGTGCTCAGTGCTCAGGGTGCTGGGTGCTCAGTACTCAGGGTGCTGGGTGCTCAGTACTCAGGGTGTTGGGTGCTCAGTACTCGGGGTACTGGGTGCTCAGTACTCAGGGTGCTGGGTGCTCAGTACTCAGGGTGCTGGGTGCTCAGTACTCAGGGTGCTGGGTGCTCAGTACTCGGGTGCTGGGTGCTCAGTACTCAGGGTGCTGGGTGCTCAGTGCTCGGGGTGCTGGGTGCTCAGAGCTCAGGGTGCTGGGTGCTCAGTACTCGGGGTGCTAGGTGGTCAGTGCTCGGTACACAGGGTGCTGGGTGCTCAGTACTCGGGGTGCTAGGTGGTCAGTGCTCAGTACACAGGGTGCTAGGTGCTCAGTGCTCAGGGTGCTGGGTACTCAGTGCTCAGGGTACTGGGTGCTCAGTACTCAGGGTGCTGGGTGCTCAGTGCTCAGGGTGCTGGGTGCTCAGTGCTCGGGGTGCTGGGTGCTCAGTGCTCGGGGTGCTGGGTGCTCAGTGCTCGGGGTGCTCGGTGCTCAGTACTCAGGGTGCTGGGTGCTCAGTGCTCGAGGTGCTCAGTACTCAGGGTGCTGTATGTTCAGTGTACAGGGTGCTGGGTGCTCAGTACTCAGGGTGCTCGGTGCTTAGTACTCAGGGTGCTGGGTGCTCAGTACTCCGGGTGCTGGGTGCTCAGTGCTCGGGGTGCTCGGTGCTCAGTACTCAGTGCTCAGGGTGCTCAGTGCTCAGTGCTCAGGGTGCTGGGTGTTCAGTACTCAGGGTGCTGGGTGCTCAGTACTCAGGGGGCTGGGTGCTCAGTACTCGGGGTGCTCGGTGCTCAGTGCTCAGGGTGCTGGGTGCTCAGTACTCAGGGTGCTGGGTGCTCAGTACTCAGGGTGCTGGGTGCTCAGTGCTCAGGGTGCTGGGTACTCAGTGCTCAGGGTGCTCGGTGCTCAGTACTCGGGGTGCTGGGTGCTCATTCTCGGGGTGCTGGGAGCTCAGTGCTCGGGGTGCTGGGTGCTCAGTACTCAGGGTGCTGGGTGCTCAGTGCTCAGGGTGCTGGGTGCTCAGTACTCAGGGTGCTGGGTGCTCAGTGCTCAGGGTGCTGGGTGCTCAGTACTCAGGGTGCTGGGTGCTCAGTGCTCAGGGTGCTGGGTGCTCAGTACTCAGGGTGCTGGGAGCTCAGTGCTCAGGGTGATCGGTGCTCAGTACTCAGGGTGCTCAGTACTCAGGGTACTGGGTGCTCAGTGCTCGGGGTGCTGGGAGCTCAGTACTCAGGGTGCTGGGTGCTCAGTGCTCGGGGTGCTGGGTGCTCAGTGCTCAGGGTGATCAGTGCTCAGTACTCAGGGTGCTGGGTGCTCAGTGCTCAGGGTGCTGGGTGTTCAGTCCACAGGGTGCTCAGTGCTCAGGGTGATGGGTGCTCAGTGCTCGGGGTACTGGGTGCTCAGTGCTCGGGGTGCTGGGTGCTCAGTGCTCAGGGTGCTGGGTGCTCAGTGCTCAGTGCTCAGGGTGCTGGTTGCTCAGTGCTCAGGGTGCTGGGTGCTCAGTACTCAGGGTGCTGGGTGATCAGTGCTCGGGGTGCTGGGTGCTCAGTACTCAGGGTGCTGGGTGCTCAGTGCTCGGGGTGCTGGGTGCTCAGTGCTCAGGGTGCTGGGTGCTCAGTACTCGGGGTGCTAGGTGGTCAGTGCTCGGTACACAGGGTGCTGGGTGCTCAGTACTCGGGGTGCTAGGTGGTCAGTGCTCAGTACACAGGGTGCTAGGTGCTCAGTGCTCAGGGTGCTGGGTACTCAGTGCTCAGGGTACTGGGTGCTCAGTACTCAGGGTGCTGGGTGCTCAGTGCTCAGGGTGCTGGGTGCTCAGTGCTCGGGGTGCTGGGTGCTCAGTGCTCGGGGTGCTGGGTGCTCAGTGCTCGGGGTGCTCGGTGCTCAGTACTCAGGGTGCTGGGTGCTCAGTGCTCGAGGTGCTCAGTACTCAGGGTGCTGTATGTTCAGTGTACAGGGTGCTGGGTGCTCAGTACTCAGGGTGCTCGGTGCTTAGTACTCAGGGTGCTGGGTGCTCAGTACTCCGGGTGCTGGGTGCTCAGTGCTCGGGGTGCTCGGTGCTCAGTACTCAGTGCTCAGGGTGCTCAGTGCTCAGTGCTCAGGGTGCTGGGTGTTCAGTACTCAGGGTGCTGGGTGCTCAGTACTCAGGGGGCTGGGTGCTCAGTACTCGGGGTGCTCGGTGCTCAGTGCTCAGGGTGCTGGGTGCTCAGTACTCAGGGTGCTGGGTGCTCAGTACTCAGGGTGCTGGGTGCTCAGTGCTCAGGGTGCTTGGTACTCAGTGCTCAGGGTGCTCGGTGCTCAGTACTCGGGGTGCTGGGTGCTCATTCTTGGGGTGCTGGGTGCTCAGTGCTCGGGGTGCTGGGTGCGCAGTACTCATGGTGCTGGGTGCTCAGTGCTCAGGGTGCTGGGTGCTCAGTACTCAGGGTGCTGGGTGCTCAGTGCTCAGGGTGCTGGGTGCTCAGTACTCGGGGTGCTGGGAGGTCAGTACTCAGGGTGCTGGGTGCTCAGTGCTCGGGGTGCTGGGTGCTCAGTGCTCAGGGTGATCGGTGCTCAGTACTCAGGGTGCTGGGTGCTCAGTGCTCAGGGTGCTGGGTGTTCAGTCCACAGGGTGCTCAGTGCTCAGGGTGCTGGGTGCTCAGTGCTCGGGGTGCTGGGTGCTCAGTGCTCGGGGTGCTGGGTGTTCAGTGCTCAGTGCTCAGGGTGCTGGGTGCTCAGTGCTCAGTGCTCAGGGTGCTGGTTGCTCAGTACTCAGGGTGCTGGGTGCTCAGTACTCAGGGTGCTGGGTGCTCAGTGCTCAGGGTGCTGGGTGCTCAGTACTCAGGGTGCTGGGTGATCAGTGCTCGGGCTGCTGGGTGCTCAGTGCTCAGGGTGCTGGGTGCTCAGTGCTCAGGGTGCTGGGTGCTCAGTGCTCGGGGTGCTGGGTGCTCAGTGCTCGGGGTGCTGGGTGTTCAGTGCTCAGTGCTCAGGGTGCTGGGTGCTCAGTGCTCAGTGCTCAGGGTGCTGGTTGCTCAGTACTCAGGGTGCTGGGTGATCAGTGCTCGGGCTGCTGGGTGCTCAGTGCTCAGGGTGCTGGGTACTCAGTACTCAGGGTGCTGGGTGCTCAGTACTCAGGGTGCTGGGTGCTCAGTGCTCAGGGTGCTGGGTGCTCAGTGCTCGGGGCGCTGGGTGCTCAGTGCTCGGGGTGCTCGGAGCTCAGTACTCAGGGTGCTGGGTGCTCAGTGCTCGGGGTGATCGGTGCTCAGTACTCAGGGTGCTGGGTGCTCAGTGCTCGGGGTGCTCGGTGCTCAGTACGTTGGGTGCTCACTACTCAGGGTGCTGCGTGCTCAGTGCTCAGGGTGCTGGGTGCTCAGTGCTCAGGGTGCTGGGTGCTCAGTGCTCAGGGTGCTGGGTGCTCAGTACTCAGGGTGCTGGGTGCTCAGTACTCAGGGTGCTGGGTGCTCAGTACTCGGGTGCTGGGTGCTCAGTGCTCAGGGTGCTGGGTGATCAGTGATCAGGGTGCTGGGTGCTCAGTGCTCGGGGTGCTCGGTGCTCAGTGCTCGGGGTGCTCGGTGCTCAGGGTTCTGGGTGCTCAGTGCTCAGGGTGCTCGGTGCTCAGTACGTTGGGTGCTCACTACTCAGGGTTCTGGGTGCTCAGTGATCAGGGTGCTGGGTGCTCAGTACTCAGGGTGCTGGGTGCTCAGTGCTCGGGGTGCTGGGTGCTCAGTGCTCAGGGTGCTGGGTGCTCAGTACTCAGGGTGCTGGGTGCTCAGTACTCGGGGTGCTGAGTGCTCAGTATTCAGGGTGCTGGGTGCTCAGTACTCATTGTGCTGGGTGCTCAGTACTCGGGTGATGGGTGCTCAGTGCTCAGGGTGCTGGGTGCTCAGTACTCGGGTGCTGGGTGCTCAGTACTCAGGGTGCTGGGTGCTCAGTGCTCAGGGTGCTGGGGTGCTGGGTGCTCAGTACTCAGGGTCCTGGGTGCTCAGTACTCAGGGTGCTGCGTGCTCAGTGCTCAGTACTCAGGGTCCTGGGTACTCAGTGCTCAGGGTGCTGGGTGCTCAGTGCTCAGGGTGCTGGGTGCTCAGTACTCAGGGTGCTGGGTGCTCAGTGCTCAGGGTGCTGGGTGCTCAGTACTCAGGGTGCTGGGTGCTCAGTACTCAGGGTGTTGGGTGCTCAGTACTCGGGGTACTGGGTGCTCAGTACTCAGGGTGCTGGGTGCTCAGTACTCAGGGTGCTGGGTGCTCAGTACTCAGGGTGCTGGGTGCTCAGTACTCGGGTGCTGGGTGCTCAGTACTCAGGGTGCTGGGTGCTCAGTGCTCGGGGTGCTGGGTGCTCAGAG
This sequence comes from Microtus oregoni, assembly GCF_018167655.1. Taxonomy (NCBI): domain Eukaryota; kingdom Metazoa; phylum Chordata; class Mammalia; order Rodentia; family Cricetidae; genus Microtus; species Microtus oregoni. The sequence continues at coordinate 88,149 of NW_024543284.1, read as the reverse complement.
CTCAGGGTGCTGGGTGCTCAGTACTCGGGGTGCTAGGTGGTCAGTGCTCGGTACACAGGGTGCTGGGTGCTCAGTACTCGGGGTGCTAGGTGGTCAGTGCTCAGTACACAGGGTGCTAGGTGCTCAGTGCTCAGGGTGCTGGGTACTCAGTGCTCAGGGTACTGGGTGCTCAGTACTCAGGGTGCTGGGTGCTCAGTGCTCAGGGTGCTGGGTGCTCAGTGCTCGGGGTGCTGGGTGCTCAGTGCTCGGGGTGCTGGGTGCTCAGTGCTCGGGGTGCTCGGTGCTCAGTACTCAGGGTGCTGGGTGCTCAGTGCTCGAGGTGCTCAGTACTCAGGGTGCTGTATGTTCAGTGTACAGGGTGCTGGGTGCTCAGTACTCAGGGTGCTCGGTGCTTAGTACTCAGGGTGCTGGGTGCTCAGTACTCCGGGTGCTGGGTGCTCAGTGCTCGGGGTGCTCGGTGCTCAGTACTCAGTGCTCAGGGTGCTCAGTGCTCAGTGCTCAGGGTGCTGGGTGTTCAGTACTCAGGGTGCTGGGTGCTCAGTACTCAGGGGGCTGGGTGCTCAGTACTCGGGGTGCTCGGTGCTCAGTGCTCAGGGTGCTGGGTGCTCAGTACTCAGGGTGCTGGGTGCTCAGTACTCAGGGTGCTGGGTGCTCAGTGCTCAGGGTGCTGGGTACTCAGTGCTCAGGGTGCTCGGTGCTCAGTACTCGGGGTGCTGGGTGCTCATTCTCGGGGTGCTGGGAGCTCAGTGCTCGGGGTGCTGGGTGCTCAGTACTCAGGGTGCTGGGTGCTCAGTGCTCAGGGTGCTGGGTGCTCAGTACTCAGGGTGCTGGGTGCTCAGTGCTCAGGGTGCTGGGTGCTCAGTACTCAGGGTGCTGGGTGCTCAGTGCTCAGGGTGCTGGGTGCTCAGTACTCAGGGTGCTGGGAGCTCAGTGCTCAGGGTGATCGGTGCTCAGTACTCAGGGTGCTCAGTACTCAGGGTACTGGGTGCTCAGTGCTCGGGGTGCTGGGAGCTCAGTACTCAGGGTGCTGGGTGCTCAGTGCTCGGGGTGCTGGGTGCTCAGTGCTCAGGGTGATCAGTGCTCAGTACTCAGGGTGCTGGGTGCTCAGTGCTCAGGGTGCTGGGTGTTCAGTCCACAGGGTGCTCAGTGCTCAGGGTGATGGGTGCTCAGTGCTCGGGGTACTGGGTGCTCAGTGCTCGGGGTGCTGGGTGCTCAGTGCTCAGGGTGCTGGGTGCTCAGTGCTCAGTGCTCAGGGTGCTGGTTGCTCAGTGCTCAGGGTGCTGGGTGCTCAGTACTCAGGGTGCTGGGTGATCAGTGCTCGGGGTGCTGGGTGCTCAGTACTCAGGGTGCTGGGTGCTCAGTGCTCGCGGTGCTGGGTGCTCAGTGCTCGGGGTGCTCGGTGCTCAGTACTCAGGGTGCTGGGTGCTCAGTGCTCGAGGTGCTCAGTACTCAGGGTGCTGTGTGTTCAGTGCTCAGGGTGCTGGGTGCTCAGTACTCAGGGTGCTCGGTGCTTAGTACTCAGGGTGCTGGGTGCTCAGTACTCCGGGTGCTGGGTGCTCAGTGCTCGGGGTGCTCGGTGCTCAGTGCTCAAGGTGCTGGGTGCTCAGTACTCAGGGTGCTCATTGCTTAGGGTGCTATGTGCTCAGTACTCAGGGTGCTCGGTGCTCAGTGCTCGGGGTGCTCGGAGCTCAGTACTCAGGGTGCTGGGTGCTCAGTACTCGGGGTGCTCGGTGCTCAGTACTCAGGGTGCTGGGTGCTCAGTGCTCGCGTGCTGGGTGCTCAGTGCTCAGTACTCAGGGTGCTGGGTGCTCAGTGCTCAGGGTGCTGTGTGCTCAGTGCTCAGGGTGCTGGGTGCTCAGTGCTCAGGTGCTGGGTACTCAGTGCTCAGGGTGCTGGGTGCTCAGTACTCAGGGTGCTGGGTGCTCAGTACTCAGGGTGCTGGGTGCTCAGTGCTCGGGGTGCTATGTGCTCAGTGCTCGCGGTGCTGGGTGCTCAGTGCTCGAGGTGCTCAGTACTCAGGGTGCTTTGTATTCAGTGCTCAGGGTGCTGGGTGCTCAGTACTCAGGGTGCTAGGTGCTTAGTACTCAGGGTGCTGGGTGCTCAGTACTCCGGGTGCTGGGTGCTCAGTGCTCGGGGTGCTAGGTGCTCAGTGCTCAAGGTGCTGGGTGCTCAGTACTCAGGGTGCTCATTGCTCAGGGTGCTGTATGCTCAGTACTCAGGGTGCTGGGTGCTCAGTGCTCAGGGTGCTCGGTGCTCGGGGCGCTGGGTGCTCAGTGCACAGGGTGCTCGGAGCTCAGTACTCAGGGTGCTGGGTGCTCAGTGCTCGGGGTGCTCGGTGCTCAGTACTCAGGGTGCTGGGTGCTCAGTGCTCAGGGTGCTGGGTGCTCAGTACGTTGGGTGCTCACTACTTAGGGTGCTGGGTGCTCAGTGCTCAGGGTGCTGGGTGCTCAGTGCTCAGGGTGCTGGGTGCTCAGTGCTCAGGGTGCTGGGTGCTCAGTACTCAGGATGCTGGGTGCTCAGTGCTCGGGGTGCTGGGTGCTCAGTGCTCAGGTTGCTGGGTGCTCAGTACTCAGGGTGCTGGGTGCTCAGTACTCAGGGTGCTGGGTGCTCAGTACTCAGGGTGCTCGGTTCTCAGTACTCAGGGTGCTGGGTGCTCAGTGCTCAGGGTGCTGGGTGCTCAGTGCTCGGTGTGCTGGGTGCTCAGTGCTCAGTCCTCAGGGTGCTGGGTGCTCAGTGCTCAGGGTGCTGGGTGCTCAGTGCTCAGGGTGCTGGGTGCTCAGTGCTCAGGGTGCTGGGTGCTCAGTGCTCAGGGTGCTGGGTGCTCAGTGCTCGGGGTGCTCGGTGCTCAGTACGTTGGGTGCTCACTACTCAGGGTGCTGGGTGCTCAGTGCTCAGGGTTCTGGGTGCTCAGTGCTCAGGGTGCTGGGTGCTCAGTGCTCAGGGTGCTGGGTGCTCAGTACTCAGGGTGCTGGGTGCTCAGTGCTCGGGGTGCTGGGTGCTCAGTGCTCAGTGTGCTGGATGCTCAGTACTCAGGGTGCTGGGTGCTCAGTACTCGGGGTGCTGTGTGCTCAGTACTCAGGGTGCTGGGTGCTCAGTACTCAGGGTGCTGGGTGCTCAGTACTCGGGTGCCGGTGCTCAGTGCTCAGGGTGCTGGGTGCTCAGTGCTCGGGGTGCTGGGTGCTCAGTGCTCGGGGTGCTGGGTGCTCAGTGCTCGGGGTGCTGGGTGCTCAGTACTCAGGGTGCTGGGTGCTCAGTGCTCAGGGTGCTCAGTGCTCAGTACTCAGTGCTCAGGGTGCTCAGTGCTCAGTGCTCAGGATGCTGGGTGTTCAGTACTCAGGGTGCTGGGTGCTCAGTAGTCAGGGTGCTGGGTGCTCAGTGCTCAGGGTGCTCGGTGCTCGGGGCGCTGGGTGCTCAGTGCTCAGGGTGCTGGGTACTCAGTGCTCAGGGTACTGGGTGCTCAGTACTCAGGGTGCTGGGTGCTCAGTGCTCAGGGTGCTGGGTGCTCAGTGCTCGGGGTGCTGGGTGCTCAGTGCTCGGGGTGCTGGGTGCTCAGTGCTCAGGGTGCTCGGTGCTCAGTACTCAGGGTGCTGGGTGCTCAGTGCTCGAGGTGCTCAGTACTCAGGGTGCTGTATGTTCAGTGTTCAGGGTGCTGGGTGCTCAGTACTCAGGGTGCTCGGTGCTTAGTACTCAGGGTGCTGGGTGCTCAGTACTCCGGGTGCTGGGTGCTCAGTGCTCGGGGTGCTCCGTGCTCAGTACTCAGTGCTCAGGGTGCTCAGTGCTCAGTGCTCAGGGTGCTGGGTGTTCAGTACTCAGGGTGCTGGGTGCTCAGTACTCAGGTTGCTGGGTGCTCAGTACTCGGGGTGCTCGGTGCTCAGTGCTCAGGGTGCTGGGTGCTCAGTACTCAGGGTGCTGGGTGCTCAGTACTCAGGGTGCTGGGTGCTCAGTGCTCAGGGTGCTTGGTACTCAGTGCTCAGGGTGCTCGGTGCTCAGTACTCGGGGTGCTGGGTGCTCATTCTTGGGGTGCTGGGTGCTCAGTGCTCGGGGTGCTGGGTGCGCAGTACTCATGTTGCTGGGTGCTCAGTGCTCAGGGTGCTGGGTGCTCAGTACTCAGGGTGCTGGGTGCTCAGTGCTCAGGGTGCTGGGTGCTCAGTACTCGGGGTGCTGGGAGGTCAGTACTCAGGGTGCTGGGTGCTCAGTGCTCGGGGTGCTGGGTACTCAGTGCTCAGGGTGATCGGTGCTCAGTACTCAGGGTGCTGGGTGCTCAGTGCTCAGGGTGCTGGGTGTTCAGTCCACAGGGTGCTCAGTGCTCAGGGTGCTGGGTGCTCAGTGCTCGGGGTGCTGGGTGCTCAGTGCTCTGGGTGCTGGGTGTTCAGTGCTCAGTGCTCAGGGTGCTGGGTGCTCAGTGCTCAGTGCTCAGGGTGCTGGTTGCTCAGTACTCAGGGTGCTGGGTGCTCAGTACTCAGGGTGCTGGGTGCTCAGTGCTCAGGGTGCTGGGTGCTCAGTACTCAGGGTGCTGGGTGATCAGTGCTCGCCCTGCTGGGTGCTCAGTGCTCAGGGTGCTGGGTGCTCAGTGCTCAGGGTGCTGGGTGCTCAGTACTCAGGGTGCTGGGTGCTCAGTGCTCGGGGTGCTCGGTGCTCAGTACTCAAGTTGCTGGGTGCTCAGTGCTCAGGGTGCTGGGTGCTCAGTGATCAGGGTGCTGGGTGCTCAGTACTCAGGGTGCTCCGTGCTCAGTAATCAGGGTTCTCAGTGCTCAGTACTCAGGGTGCTGGGTACTCAGTGCTCAGGGTGCTGTGTGCTCAGTACTCAGGGTGCTCAGTGCTCAGTACTTAGGGTGCTTGGTGCTCAGTACTCAGGGTGCTCAGTGCTCAGTACTCGGTGTGCTGGGTGCTCAGTGCTCAGGGTGCTCAGTGCTCAGTGCTCGGGGTGCTGGGTGCTCAGTGCTCAGGGCGCTGGGTGCTCAGTGCTCGGCGTGCTGGGTGCTCAGTACTCGGGGTGCTGGGTGCTCAGTGCTCAGGTTGCTCAGTGCTCAGTACTCAGTGCTCAGGGTGCTCAGTGCTCAGTGCTCAGGGTGCTGGGTGTTCAGTACTCAGGGTGCTGGGTGCTCAGTACTCAGGGTGCTGGGTGCTCAGTGCTCAGGGTGCTGGGTGCTCAGTGCTCGGGGCGCTGGGTGCTCAGTGCTCGGGGTGCTCGGAGCTCAGTACTCAGGGTGCTGGGTGCTCAGTGCTCGGGGTGATCGGTGCTCAGTACTCAGGGTGCTGGGTGCTCATTGCTCGGGGTGCTCGGTGCTCAGTACGTTGGGTGCTCACTACTCAGGGTGCTGCGTGCTCAGTGCTCAGGGTGCTGGGTGCTCAGTGCTCAGGGTGCTGGGTGCTCAGTGCTCAGGGTGCTGGGTGCTCAGTACTCAGGGTGCTGGGTGCTCAGTACTCAGGGTGCTGGGTGCTCAGTACTCGGGTGCTGGGTGCTCAGTGCTCAGGGTGCTGGGTGATCAGTGATCAGGGTGCTGGGTGCTCAGTGCTCGGGGTGCTCGGTGCTCAGTGCTCGGGGTGCTCGGTGCTCAGGGTTCTGGGTGCTCAGTGCTCAGGGTGCTCGGTGCTCAGTACGTTGGGTGCTCACTACTCAGGGTTCTGGGTGCTCAGTGATCAGGGTGCTGGGTGCTCAGTACTCAGGGTGCTGGGTGCTCAGTGCTCGGGGTGCTGGGTGCTCAGTGCTCAGGGTGCTGGGTGCTCAGTACTCAGGGTGCTGGGTGCTCAGTACTCGGGGTGCTGAGTGCTCAGTATTCAGGGTGCTGGGTGCTCAGTACTCATTGTGCTGGGTGCTCAGTACTCGGGTGATGGGTGCTCAGTGCTCAGGGTGCTGGGTGCTCAGTACTCGGGTGCTGGGTGCTCAGTACTCAGGGTGCTGGGTGCTCAGTGCTCAGGGAGCTGGGTGCTGGGTGCTCAGTACTCAGGGTCCTGGGTGCTCAGTACTCAGGGTGCTGCGTGCTCAGTGCTCAGTACTCAGGGTCCTGGCTACTCAGTGCTCAGGGTGCTGGGTGCTCAGTGCTCAGGGTGCTGGGTGCTCAGTACTCAGGGTGCTGGGTGCTCAGTGCTCAGGGTGCTGGGTGCTCAGTACTCAGGGTGCTGGGTGCTCAGTACTCAGGGTGTTGGGTGCTCAGTACTCGGGGTACTGGGTGCTCAGTACTCAGGGTGCTGGGTGCTCAGTACTCAGGGTGCTGGGTGCTCAGTACTCAGGGTGCTGGGTGCTCAGTACTCGGGTGCTGGGTGCTCAGTACTCAGGGTGCTGGGGGCTCAGTGCTCAGGGTGCTGGGTGCTCAGTGCTCAGGGTGCTGGGTGCTCAGTACTCGGGGTGCTAGGTGGTCAGTGCTCGGTACACAGGGTGCTGGGTGCTCAGTACTCGGGGTGCTAGGTGGTCAGTGCTCAGTACACAGGGTGCTAGGTGCTCAGTGCTCAGGGTGCTGGGTACTCAGTGCTCAGGGTACTGGGTGCTCAGTACTCAGGGTGCTGGGTGCTCAGTGCTCAGGGTGCTGGGTGCTCAGTGCTCGGGGTGCTGGGTGCTCAGTGCTCGGGGTGCTGGGTGCTCAGTGCTCGGGGTGCTCGGTGCTCAGTACTCAGGGTGCTGGGTGCTCAGTGCTCGAGGTGCTCAGTACTCAGGGTGCTGCATGTTCAGTGTACAGGGTGCTGGGTGCTCAGTACTCAGGGTGCTCGGTGCTTAGTACTCAGGGTGCTGGGTGCTCAGTACTCTGGGTGCTGGGTGCTCAGTGCTCGGGGTGCTCGGTGCTCAGTACTCAGTGCTCAGGGTGCTCAGTGCTCAGTGCTCAGGGTGCTGGGTGTTCAGTACTCAGGGTGCTGGGTTCTCAGTACTCAGGGGGCTGGGTGCTCAGTACTCGGGGTGCTCGGTGCTCAGTGCTCAGGGTGCTGGGTGCTCAGTACTCAGGGTGCTGGGTGCTCAGTACTCAGGGTGCTGGGTGCTCAGTGCTCAGGGTGCTGGGTACTCAGTGCTCAGGGTGCTCGGTGCTCAGTACTCGGGGTGCTGGGTGCTCATTCTCGGGGTGCTGGGAGCTCAGTACTCAGGGTGCTGGGTGCTCAGTACTCAGGGTGCTGGGTGCTCAGTACTCAGGGTGCTGGGTGCTCAGTACTCAGGGTGCTGGGTGCTCAGTACTCGGGTGCTGGGTGCTCAGTACTCAGGGTGCTGGGTGCTCAGTGCTCGGGGTGCTGGGTGCTCAGTGCTCAGGGTGCTGGGTGCTCAGTACTCGGGGTGCTAGGTGGTCAGTGCTCAGTACACAGGGTGCTGGGTGCTCAGTACTCGGGGTGCTAGGTGGTCAGTGCTCAGTACACAGGGTGCTAGGTGCTCAGTGCTCAGGGTGCTGGGTACTCAGTGCTCAGGGTACTGGGTGCTCAGTACTCAGGGTGCTGGGTGCTCAGTGCTCAGGGTGCTGGGTGCTCAGTGCTCGGGGTGCTGGGTGCTCAGTGCTCGGGGTGCTGGGTGCTCAGTGCTCGGGGTGCTCGGTGCTCAGTACTCAGGGTGCTGGGTGCTCAGTGCTCGAGGTGCTCAGTACTCAGGGTGCTGTATGTTCAGTGTACAGGGTGCTGGGTGCTCAGTACTCAGGGTGCTCGGTGCTTAGTACTCAGGGTGCTGGGTGCTCAGTACTCCGGGTGCTGGGTGCTCAGTGCTCGGGGTGCTCGGTGCTCAGTACTCAGTTCTCAGGGTGCTCAGTGCTCAGTGCTCAGGGTGCTGGGTGTTCAGTACTCAGGGTGCTGGGTGCTCAGTACTCAGGGTGCTGGGTGCTCAGTACTCAGGGTGCTGGGTGCTCAGTGCTCAGGGTGCTGGGTACTCAGTGCTCAGGGTGCTCGGTGCTCAGTACTCGGGGTGCTGGGTGCTCATTCTCGGGGTGCTGGGAGCTCAGTGCTCGGGGTGCTGGGTGCTCAGTACTCAGGGTGCTGGGTGCTCAGTGCTCAGGGTGCTGGGTGCTCAGTACTCAGGGTGCTGGGTGCTCAGTGCTCACGGTGCTGGGTGCTCAGTACTCAGGGTGCTGGGTGCTCAGTGCTCAGGGTGCTGGGTGCTCAGTACTCAGGGTGCTGGGAGCTCAGTGCTCAGGGTGATCGGTGCTCAGTACTCTGGGTGCTCAGTACTCAGGGTACTGGGTGCTCAGTGCTCGGGGTGCTGGGAGCTCAGTACTCAGGGTGCTGGGTGCTCAGTGCTCGGGGTGCTGGGTGCTCAGTGTTCAGGTGCTGGGTACTCAGTGCTCAGGGTGCTGGGTGCTCAGTACTCAGGGTGCTGGGTGCTCAGTACTCAGGGTACTGGGTGCTCAGTGCTCGGGGTGCTATGTGCTCAGTGCTCGCGGTGCTGGGTGCTCAGTGCTCAAGGTGCTGGGTGCTCAGTACTCAGGGTGCTCATTGCTCAGGGTGCTGTATGCTCAGTACTCAGGGTGCTGGGTGCTCAGTGCTCAGGGTGCTCGGTGCTCGGGGCGCTGGGTGCTCAGTGCTCAGGGTGCTCGGAGCTCAGTACTCAGGGTGCTGGGTGCTCAGTGCTCGGGGTGCTCGGTGCTCAGTACGTTGGGTGCTCACTACTCAGGGTGCTGGGTGCTCAGTGCTCAGGGTGCTGGGTGCTCAGTGCTCAGGGTGCTGGGTGCTCAGTGCTCAGGGTGCTGGGTGCTCAGTACTCAGGATGCTGGGTGCTCAGTGCTCAGGGTGCTGGGTGCTCAGTGCTCAGGTTGCTGGGTGCTCAGTACTCAGGGTGCTGGGTGCTCAGTACTCAGGGTGCTGGGTGCTCAGTACTCAGGGTGCTCGGTGCTCAGTACTCAGGGTGCTGGGTGCTCAGTGCTCAGGGTGCTGGGTGCTCAGTGCTCGGTGTGCTGGGTGCTCAGTGCTCAGTACTCAGGGTGCTGGGTGCTCAGTGCTCGGGGTGCTCGGTGCTCAGTGCTCAATACTCAGGGTGCTGGGTGCTCAGTGCTCAGGGTGCTGGGTGCTCAGTGCTCAGGGTGCTGGGTGCTCAGTGCTCAGGGTGCTGGGTACTCAGTGCTCAGGGTGCTGGGTGCTCAGTACTCAGGGTGCTCAGTGCTCAGTACTCGGGGTGCTGGGTGCTCAGTGCTCAGGGTGCTGGGTGCTCAGTACTCAGGGTGCTCAGTGCTCAGTACTCGGGGTGCTGGGTGCTCAGTGCTCGGGGTGCTGGGTGCTCAGTGCTCGGGGTGCTGGGTGCTCAGTGCTCGGGGTGCTGGGTGCTCAGTACTCGGGGTGCTGGGTGCTCAGTGCTCAGGGTGCTCAGTGCTCAGTACTCAGTGCTCAGGGTGCTCAGTGCTCAGTGCTCAGGATGCTGGGTGTTCAGTACTCAGGGTGCTGGGTGCTCAGTAGTCAGGGTGCTGGGTGCTCAGTGCTCAGGGTGCTCGGTGCTCGGGGCGCTGGGTGCTCAGTGCTCAGGGTGCTGGGTACTCAGTGCTCAGGGTACTGGGTGCTCAGTACTCAGGGTGCTGGGTGCTCAGTGCTCAGGGTGCTGGGTGCTCAGTGCTCGGGGTGCTGGGTGCTCAGTACTCGGGGTGCTGGGTGCTCAGTGCTCGGGGTGCTCGGTGCTCAGTACTCAGGGTGCTGGGTGCTCAGTGCTCGAGGTGCTCAGTACTAAGGGTGCTGTATGTTCAGTGTTCAGGGTGCTGGGTGCTCAGTACTCAGAGTGCTCGGTGCTTAGTACTCAGGGTGCTGGGTGCTCAGTACTCCGGGTGCTGGGTGCTCAGTGCTCGGGGTGCTCCGTGCTCAGTACTCAGTGCTCAGGGTGCTCAGTGCTCAGTGCTCAGGGTGCTGGGTGTTCAGTACTCAGGGTGCTGGGTGCTCAGTACTCAGGTTGCTGGGTGCTCAGTACTCGGGGTGCTCGGTGCTCAGTGCTCAGGGTGCTGGGTGCTCAGTACTCAGGGTGCTGGGTGCTCAGTACTCAGGGTGCTGGGTGCTCAGTGCTCAGGGTGCTTGGTACTCAGTGCTCAGGGTGCTCGGTGCTCAGTACTCGGGGTGCTGGGTGCTCATTCTTGGGGTGCTGGGTGCTCAGTGCTCGAGGTGCTGGGTGCGCAGTACTCATGGTGCTGGGTGCTCAGTGCTCAGGGTGCTGGGTGCTCAGTACTCAGGGTGCTGGGTGCTCAGTGCTCAGGGTGCTGGGTGCTCAGTACTCGGGGTGCTGGGAGCTCAGTACTCAGGGTGCTGGGTGCTCAGTGCTCGGGGTGCTGGGTGCTCAGTGCTCAGGGTGATCGGTGCTCAGTACTCAGGGTGCTGGGTGCTCAGTGCTCAGGGTGCTGGGTGTTCAGTCCACAGGGTGCTCAGTGCACAGGGTGCTGGGTGCTCAGTGCTCGGGGTGCTGGGTGCTCAGTGCTCGGGGTGCTGGGTGTTCAGTGCTCAGTGCTCAGGGTGCTGGGTGCTCAGTGCTCAGTGCTCAGGGTGCTGGTTGCTCAGTACTCAGGGTGCTGGGTGCTCAGTACTCAGGGTGCTGGGTGCTCAGTGCTCAGGGTGCTGGGTGCTCAGTACTCAGGGTGCTGGGTGATCAGTGCTCGGGCTGCTGGGTGCTCAGTGCTCAGGGTGCTGGGTGCTCAGTGCTCAGGGTGCTGGGTGCTCAATACTCAGGGTGCTGGGTGCTCAGTGCTCAGGGTGCTCGGTGCTCAGTACTCAAGGTGCTGGGTGCTCAGTGCTCAGGGTGCTGGGTGCTCAGTGATCAGGGTGCTGGGTGCTCAGTACTCAGAGTGCTCCGTGCTCAGTAATCAGGGTTCTCAGTGCTCAGTACTCAGGGTGCTGGGTACTCAGTGCTCAGGGTGCTGTGTGCTCAGTACTCAGGGTGCTCAGTGCTCAGTACTTAGGGTGCTTGGTGCTCAGTACTCAGGGTGCTCAGTGCTCAGTACTCGGTGTGCTGGGTGCTCAGTGCTCAGGGTGCTCAGTGCTCAGTGCTCGGGGTGCTGGGTGCTCAGTGCTCAGGGCGCTGGGTGCTCAGTGCTCGGCGTGCTGGGTGCTCAGTACTCGGGGTGCTGGGTGCTCAGTGCTCAGGTTGCTCAGTGCTCAGTACTCAGTGCTCAGGGTGCTCAGTGCTCAGTGCTCAGGGTGCTGGGTGTTCAGTACTCAGGGTGCTGGGTGCTCAGTACTCAGGGTGCTGGGTGCTCAGTGCTCAGGGTGCTGGGTGCTCAGTGCTCGGGGCGCTGGGTGCTCAGTGCTCGGGGTGCTCGGAGCTCAGTACTCAGGGTGCTGGGTGCTCAGTGCTCGGGGTGATCGGTGCTCAGTACTCAGGGTGCTGGTTGCTCAGTGCTCGGGGTGCTCGGTGCTCAGTACGTTGGGTGCTCACTACTCAGGGTGCTGCGTGCTCAGTGCTCAGGGTGCTGGGTGCTCAGTGCTCAGGGTGCTGGGTGCTCAGTGCTCAGGGTGCTGGGTGCTCAGTACTCAGGGTGCTGGGTGCTCAGTACTCAGGGTGCTGGGTGCTCAGTACTCGGGTGCTGAGTGCTCAGTGCTCAGGGTGCTTGGTGATCAGTGATCAGGGTGCTGGGTGCTCAGTGCTCGGGGTGCTCGGTGCTCAGTGCTCGGGGTGCTCGGTGCTCAGGCTTCTGGGTGCTCAGTGCTCAGGGTGCTCGGTGCTCAGTACGTTGGGTGCTCACTACTCAGGGTTCTGGGTGCTCAGTGATCAGGGTGCTGGGTGCTCAGTACTCAGGGTGCTGGGTGCTCAGTGCTCGGGGTGCTGGGTGCTCAGTGCTCAGGGTGCTGGGTGCTCAGTACTCAGGGTGCTGGGTGCTCAGTACTCGGGGTGCTGAGTGCTCAGTATTCAGGGTGCTGGGTGCTCAGTACTCATTGTGCTGGGTGCTCAGTACTCGGGTGATGGGTGCTCAGTGCTCAGGGTGCTGGGTGCTCAGTACTCGGGTGCTGGGTGCTCAGTACTCAGGGTGCTGGGTGCTCAGTGCTCAGGGTGCTGGGGTGCTGGGTGCTCAGTACTCAGGGTCCTGGGTGCTCAGTACTCAGGGTGCTGCGTGCTCAGTGCTCAGTACTCAGGGTCCTGGGTACTCAGTGCTCAGGGTGCTGGGTGCTCAGTGCTCAGGGTGCTGGGTGCTCAGTACTCAGGGTGCTGGGTGCTCAGTGCTCAGGGTGCTGGGTGCTCAGTACTCAGGGTGCTGGGTGCTCAGTACTCAGGGTGTTGGGTGCTCAGTACTCGGGGTACTGGGTGCTCAGTACTCAGGGTGCTGGGTGCTCAGTACTCAGGGTGCTGGGTGCTCAGTACTCAGGGTGCTGGGTGCTCAGTACTCGGGTGCTGGGTGCTCAGTACTCAGGGTGCTGGGTGCTCAGTGCTCGGGGTGCTGGGTGCTCAGTGCTCAGGGTGCTGGGTGCTCAGTACTCGGGGTGCTAGGTGGTCAGTGCTCGGTACACAGGGTGCTGGGTGCTCAGTACTCGGGGTGCTAGGTGGTCAGTGCTCAGTACACAGGGTGCTAGGTGCTCAGTGCTCAGGGTGCTGGGTACTCAGTGCTCAGGGTACTGGGTGCTCAGTACTCAGGGTGCTGGGTGCTCAGTGCTCAGGGTGCTGGGTGCTCAGTGCTCGGGGTGCTGGGTGCTCAGTGCTCGGGGTGCTGGGTGCTCAGTGCTCGGGGTGCTCGGTGCTCAGTACTCAGGGTGCTGGGTGCTCAGTGCTCGAGGTGCTCAGTACTCAGGGTGCTGTATGTTCAGTGTACAGGGTGCTGGGTGCTCAGTACTCAGGGTGCTCGGTGCTTAGTACTCAGGGTGCTGGGTGCTCAGTACTCCGGGTGCTGGGTGCTCAGTGCTCGGGGTGCTCGGTGCTCAGTACTCAGTGCTCAGGGTGCTCAGTGCTCAGTGCTCAGGGTGCTGGGTGTTCAGTACTCAGGGTGCTGGGTGCTCAGTACTCAGGGGGCTGGGTGCTCAGTACTCGGGGTGCTCGGTGCTCAGTGCTCAGGGTGCTGGGTGCTCAGTACTCAGGGTGCTGGGTGCTCAGTACTCAGGGTGCTGGGTGCTCAGTGCTCAGGGTGCTGGGTACTCAGTGCTCAGGGTGCTCGGTGCTCAGTACTCGGGGTGCTGGGTGCTCATTCTCGGGGTGCTGGGAGCTCAGTGCTCGGGGTGCTGGGTGCTCAGTACTCAGGGTGCTGGGTGCTCAGTGCTCAGGGTGCTGGGTGCTCAGTACTCAGGGTGCTGGGTGCTCAGTGCTCAGGGTGCTGGGTGCTCAGTACTCAGGGTGCTGGGTGCTCAGTGCTCAGGGTGCTGGGTGCTCAGTACTCAGGGTGCTGGGAGCTCAGTGCTCAGGGTGATCGGTGCTCAGTACTCAGGGTGCTCAGTACTCAGGGTACTGGGTGCTCAGTGCTCGGGGTGCTGGGAGCTCAGTACTCAGGGTGCTGGGTGCTCAGTGCTCGGGGTGCTGGGTGCTCAGTGCTCAGGGTGATCAGTGCTCAGTACTCAGGGTGCTGGGTGCTCAGTGCTCAGGGTGCTGGGTGTTCAGTCCACAGGGTGCTCATTGCTCAGGGTGATGGGTGCTCAGTGCTCGGGGTGCTGGGTGCTCAGTGCTCGGGGTGCTGGGTGCTCAGTGCTCAGGGTGCTGGGTGCTCAGTGCTCAGTGCTCAGGGTGCTGGTTGCTCAGTGCTCAGGGTGCTGGGTGCTCAGTACTCAGGGTGCTGGGTGATCAGTGCTCGGGGTGCTGGGTGCTCAGTACTCAGGGTGCTGGGTGCTCAGTGCTCGCGGTGCTGGGTGCTCAGTGCTCGGGGTGCTCGGTGCTCAGTACTCAGGGTGCTGGGTGCTCAGTGCTCGAGGTGCTCAGTACTCAGGGTGCTGGGTGCTCAGTGCTCAGGGTGCTGGGTGCTCAGTGCTCGGGGTGCTGGGTGCTCAGTGCTCGGGGTGCTGGGTGCTCAGTGCTCGGGGTGCTCGGTGCTCAGTACTCAGGGTGCTGGGTGCTCAGTGCTCGAGGTGCTCAGTACTAAGGGTGCTGTATGTTCAGTGTTCAGGGTGCTGGGTGCTCAGTACTCAGGGTGCTCGGTGCTTAGTACTCAGGGTGCTGGGTGCTCAGTACTCCGGGTGCTGGGTGCTCAGTGCTCGGGGTGCTCCTTGCTCAGTACTCAGTGCTCAGGGTGCTCAGTGCTCAGTGCTCAGGGTGCTGGGTGTTCAGTACTCAGGGTGCTGGGTGCTCAGTACTCAGGTTGCTGGGTGCTCAGTACTCGGGGTGCTCGGTGCTCAGTGCTCAGGGTGCTGGGTGCTCAGTGCTCGAGGTGCTCAGTACTAAGGGTGCTGTATGTTCAGTGTTCAGGGTGCTGGGTGCTCAGTACTCAGGGTGCTCGGTGCTTAGTACTCAGGGTGCTGGGTGCTCAGTACTCCGGGTGCTGGGTGCTCAGTGCTCGGGGTGCTCCTTGCTCAGTACTCAGTGCTCAGGGTGCTCAGTGCTCAGTGCTCAGGGTGCTGGGTGTTCAGTACTCAGGGTGCTGGGTGCTCAGTACTCAGGTTGCTGGGTGCTCAGTACTCGGGGTGCTCGGTGCTCAGTGCTCAGGGTGCTGGGTGCTCAGTACTCAGGGTGCTGGGTGCTCAGTACTCAGGGTGCTGGGTGCTCAGTGCTCAGGGTGCTTGGTACTCAGTGCTCAGGGTGCTCGGTGCTCAGTACTCGGGGTGCTGGGTGCTCATTCTTGGGGTGCTGGGTGCTCAGTGCTCGGGGTGCTGGGTGCGCAGTACTCATGGTGCTGGGTGCTCAGTGCTCAGGGTGCTGGGTGCTCAGTACTCAGGGTGCTGGGTGCTCAGTGCTCAGGGTGCTGGGTGCTCAGTACTCGGGGTGCTGGGAGCTCAGTACTCAGGGTGCTGGGTGCTCAGTGCTCGGGGTGCTGGGTGCTCAGTGCTCAGGGTGATCGGTGCTCAGTACTCAGGGTGCTGGGTGCTCAGTGCTCAGGGTGCTGGGTGTTCAGTCCACAGGGTGCTCAGTGCTCAGGGTGCTGGGTGCTCAGTGCTCGGGGTGCTGGGTGCTCAGTGCTCGGGGTGCTGGGTGTTCAGTGCTCAGTGCTCAGGGTGCTGGGTGCTCAGTGCTCAGTGCTCAGGGTGCTGGTTGCTCAGTACTCAGGGTGCTGGGTGCTCAGTACTCAGGGTGCTGGGTGCTCAGTGCTCAGGGTGCTGGGTGCTCAGTACTCAGGGTGCTGGGTGATCAGTGCTCGGGCTGCTGGGTGCTCAGTGCTCAGGGTGCTGGGTGCTCAGTGCTCAGTGTGCTGGGTGCTCAGTACTCAGGGTGCAGGGTGCTCAGTGCTCAGGGTGCTCGGTGCTCAGTACTCAAGGTGCTGGGTGCTCAGTGCTCAGGGTGCTGGGTGCTCAGTGATCAGGGTGCTGGGTGCTCAGTACTCAGAGTGCTCCGTGCTCAGTAATCAGGGTTCTCAGTGCTCAGTACTCAGGGTGCTGGGTACTCAGTGCTCAGGGTGCTGTGTGCTCAGTACTCAGGGTGCTCAGTGCTCAGTACTTAGGGTGCTTGGTGCTCAGTACTCAGGGTGCTCAGTGCTCAGTACTCGGTGTGCTGGGTGCTCAGTGCTCAGGGTGCTCAGTGCTCAGTGCTCGGGGTGCTGGGTGCTCAGTGCTCAGGGCGCTGGGTGCTCAGTGCTCGGCGTGCTGGGTGCTCAGTACTCGGGGTGCTGGGTGCTCAGTGCTCAGGTTGCTCAGTGCTCAGTACTCAGTGCTCAGGGTGCTCAGTGCTCAGTGCTCAGGGTGCTGGGTGTTCAGTACTCAGGGTGCTGGGTGCTCAGTACTCAGGGTGCTGGGTGCTCAGTGCTCAGGGTGCTGGGTGCTCAGTGCTCGGGGCGCTGGGTGCTCAGTGCTCGGGGTGCTCGGAGCTCAGTACTCAGGGTGCTGGGTGCTCAGTGCTCGGGGTGATCGGTGCTCAGTACTCAGGGTGCTGGGTGCTCAGTGCTCGGGGTGCTCGGTGCTCAGTACGTTGGGTGCTCACTACTCAGGGTGCTGCGTGCTCAGTGCTCAGGGTGCTGGGTGCTCAGTGCTCAGGGTGCTGGGTGCTCAGTGCTCAGGGTGCTGGGTGCTCAGTACTCAGGGTGCTGGGTGCTCAGTACTCAGGGTGCTGGGTGCTCAGTACTCGGGTGCTGGGTGCTCAGTGCTCAGGGTGCTGGGTGATCAGTGATCAGGGTGCTGGGTGCTCAGTGCTCGGGGTGCTCGGTGCTCAGTGCTCGGGGTGCTCGGTGCTCAGGGTTCTGGGTGCTCAGTGCTCAGGGTGCTCGGTGCTCAGTACGTTGGGTGCTCACTACTCAGGGTTCTGGGTGCTCAGTGATCAGGGTGCTGGGTGCTCAGTACTCAGGGTGCTGGGTGCTCAGTGCTCGGGGTGCTGGGTGCTCAGTGCTCAGGGTGCTGGGTGCTCAGTACTCAGGGTGCTGGGTGCTCAGTACTCGGGGTGCTGAGTGCTCAGTATTCAGGGTGCTGGGTGCTCAGTACTCATTGTGCTGGGTGCTCAGTACTCGGGTGATGGGTGCTCAGTGCTCAGGGTGCTGGGTGCTCAGTACTCGGGTGCTGGGTGCTCAGTACTCAGGGTGCTGGGTGCTCAGTGCTCAGGGTGCTGGGGTGCTGGGTGCTCAGTACTCAGGGTCCTGGGTGCTCAGTACTCAGGGTGCTGCGTGCTCAGTGCTCAGTACTCAGGGTCCTGGGTACTCAGTGCTCAGGGTGCTGGGTGCTCAGTGCTCAGGGTGCTGGGTGCTCAGTACTCAGGGTGCTGGGTGCTCAGTGCTCAGGGTGCTGGGTGCTCAGTACTCAGGGTGCTGGGTGCTCAGTACTCAGGGTGTTGGGTGCTCAGTACTCGGGGTACTGGGTGCTCAGTACTCAGGGTGCTGGGTGCTCAGTACTCAGGGTGCTGGGTGCTCAGTACTCAGGGTGCTGGGTGCTCAGTACTCGGGTGCTGGGTGCTCAGTACTCAGGGTGCTGGGTGCTCAGTGCTCGGGGTGCTGGGTGCTCAGTGCTCAGGGTGCTGGGTGCTCAGTACTCGGGGTGCTAGGTGGTCAGTGCTCGGTACACAGGGTGCTGGGTGCTCAGTACTCGGGGTGCTAGGTGGTCAGTGCTCAGTACACAGGGTGCTAGGTGCTCAGTGCTCAGGGTGCTGGGTACTCAGTGCTCAGGGTACTGGGTGCTCAGTACTCAGGGTGCTGGGTGCTCAGTGCTCAGGGTGCTGGGTGCTCAGTGCTCGGGGTGCTGGGTGCTCAGTGCTCGGGGTGCTGGGTGCTCAGTGCTCGGGGTGCTCGGTGCTCAGTACTCAGGGTGCTGGGTGCTCAGTGCTCGAGGTGCTCAGTACTCAGGGTGCTGTATGTTCAGTGTACAGGGTGCTGGGTGCTCAGTACTCAGGGTGCTCGGTGCTTAGTACTCAGGGTGCTGGGTGCTCAGTACTCCGGGTGCTGGGTGCTCAGTGCTCGGGGTGCTCGGTGCTCAGTACTCAGTGCTCAGGGTGCTCAGTGCTCAGTGCTCAGGGTGCTGGGTGTTCAGTACTCAGGGTGCTGGGTGCTCAGTACTCAGGGGGCTGGGTGCTCAGTACTCGGGGTGCTCGGTGCTCAGTGCTCAGGGTGCTGGGTGCTCAGTACTCAGGGTGCTGGGTGCTCAGTACTCAGGGTGCTGGGTGCTCAGTGCTCAGGGTGCTGGGTACTCAGTGCTCAGGGTGCTCGGTGCTCAGTACTCGGGGTGCTGGGTGCTCATTCTCGGGGTGCTGGGAGCTCAGTGCTCGGGGTGCTGGGTGCTCAGTACTCAGGGTGCTGGGTGCTCAGTGCTCAGGGTGCTGGGTGCTCAGTACTCAGGGTGCTGGGTGCTCAGTGCTCAGGGTGCTGGGTGCTCAGTACTCAGGGTGCTGGGTGCTCAGTGCTCAGGGTGCTGGGTGCTCAGTACTCAGGGTGCTGGGAGCTCAGTGCTCAGGGTGATCGGTGCTCAGTACTCAGGGTGCTCAGTACTCAGGGTACTGGGTGCTCAGTGCTCGGGGTGCTGGGAGCTCAGTACTCAGGGTGCTGGGTGCTCAGTGCTCGGGGTGCTGGGTGCTCAGTGCTCAGGGTGATCAGTGCTCAGTACTCAGGGTGCTGGGTGCTCAGTGCTCAGGGTGCTGGGTGTTCAGTCCACAGGGTGCTCATTGCTCAGGGTGATGGGTGCTCAGTGCTCAGGTTGCTGGGTGCTCAGTACTCAGGGTGCTGGGTGCTCAGTACTCAGGGTGCTGGGTGCTCAGTACTCAGGGTGCTCGGTGCTCAGTACTCAGGGTGCTGGGTGCTCAGTGCTCAGGGTGCTGGGTGCTCAGTGCTCGGTGTGCTGGGTGCTCAGTGCTCAGTACTCAGGGTGCTGGGTGCTCAGTGCTCGGGGTGCTCGGTGCTCAGTGCTCAATACTCAGGGTGCTGGGTGCTCAGTGCTCAGGGTGCTGGGTGCTCAGTGCTCAGGGTGCTGGGTGCTCAGTGCTCAGGATGCTGGGTACTCAGTGCTCAGGGTGCTGGGTGCTCAGTACTCAGGGTGCTCAGTGCTCAGTACTCGGGGTGCTGGGTGCTCAGTGCTCAGGGTGCTCAGTGCTCAGTACACGGGGTGCTGGGTGCTCAGTGCTCAGGGTGCTCAGTGCTCAGTGCTCGGGGTGCTGGGTGCTCAGTGCTCAGGGTGCTCAGTGCTCAGTACTCAGTGCTCAGGGTGCTCAGTGCTCAGTGCTCAGGGTGCTGGGTGTTCAGTACTCAGGATGCTGGGTGCTCAGTAGTCAGGGTGCTGGGTGCTCAGTGCTCAGGGTGCTCGGTGCTCGGGGCGCTGGGTGCTCAGTGCTCGGGGTGCTCGGAGCTCAGTACTCAGGGTGCTGGGTGCTCAGTGCTCAGGGTGCTGGGTGCTCAGTGCTCAGGGTGCTGGGTGCTCAGTGCTCAGGGTGCTGGGTGCTCAGTACTCAGGGTGCTGGGTGCTCAGTGCTTGGGGTGCTGGGTGCTCAGTGCTCAGGGTGCTGGGTGCTCAGTACTCAGGGTGCTGGGTGCTCAGTGCTCAGGGTGCTGGGTGCTCAGTACTCAGGGTGCTGGGTGCTCAGTGCTCAGGGTGCTGGGTGCTCAGTGCTCAGGGTGCTGGGTGCTCAGTACTCATGGTGCTGGGTGCTCAGTACTCGGGGTGCTGGGTGCTCAGTACTCAGGGTGCTGGGTGCTCAGTACTCAGGGTGCTGGGTGCTCAGTACTCGGGTGGTGGGTGCTCAGTGCTCAGGGTGCTGGGTGCTCAGTGCTCAGGGTGCTGGGTGCTCAGTGCTCGGGGTGCTCGGTGCTCAGTACGTTGGGTGCTCACTACTCAGGTTGCTGGGTGCTCAGTGCTCAGGGTGCTGGGTGCTCAGTGCTCTGGGTGCTGGGAGCTCAGTGCTCAGGGTGCTGGGTGCTCAGTACTCAGGGTGCTGGGTGCTCAGTGCTCGGGGTGCTGGGTGCTCAGTGCTCAGGGTGCTGGATGCTCAGTACTCAGGGTGCTTGGTGCTCAGTACTCGGGGTGCTGTGTGCTCAGTACTCAGGGTGCTGGGTGCTCAGTACTCAGGGTGCTGGGTGCTCAGTACTCGGGTGCTGGTGCTCAGTGCTCAGGGTGCTGGGTGCTCAGTGCTCGGGGTGCTGGGTGCTCAGTGCTCAGTACTCAGGGTGCTGGGTGCTCAGTGCTCAGGGTGCTGTGTGCTCAGTGCTCAGGGTGCTGGGTGCTCAGACCTCAGGGTGCTCATTGCTCAGGGTGCTGGGTGCTAAGTACTCAGGGTGCTGGGTGCTCAGTGCTCAGGGTGCTCGGTGCTCGGGGCGCTGGGTGCTCAGTGCTCGGGGTGCTCGGAGCTCAGTACGCAGGGTGCTGGCTGCTCAGTGCTCGGGGTGCTCGGTGCTCAGTACTCAGGGTGCTGGGTGCTCAGTGCTCAGGGTGCTCGATGCTCAGTACGTTGGGTGCTCACTACTCAGGGTGCTGCGTGCTCAGTGCTCAGGGTGCTGGGTGCTCAGTGCTCAGGGTGCTCAGTGCTCAGTGCTCGGGGTGCTGGGTGCTCAGTGCTCAGGGCGCTGGGTGCTCAGTGCTCGGGGTGCTGGGTGCTCAGTGCTCAGGTTGCTCAGTGCTCAGTACTCAGTGCTCAGGGTGCTCAGTGCTCAGTGCTCAGGGTGCTGGGTGTTCAGTACTCAGGGTGCTGGGTGCTCAGTGCTCGGGGTGCTGGGTACTCAGTGCTCAGGGTACTGGGTGCTCAGTACTCAGGGTGCTGGGTGCTCAGTGCTCAGGGTGCTGGGTGCTCAGTGCTCGGGGTGCTGGGTGCTCAGTGCTCGGGGTGCTGGGTGCTCAGTGCTCGGGGTGCTCGGTGCTCAGTACTCAGGGTGCTGGGTGCTCAGTGCTCGAGGTGCTCAGTACTCAGGGTGCTGTATGTTCAGTGTTCAGGGTGCTGGGTGCTCAGTACTCAGGGTGCTCGGTGCTTAGTACTCAGGGTGCTGGGTGCTCAGTACTCCGGGTGCTGGGTGCTCAGTGCTCGGGGTGCTCGGTGCTCAGTACTCAGTGCTCAGGGTGCTCAGTGCTCAGTGCTCAGGGTGCTGGGTGTTCATTACTCAGGGTGCTGGGTGCTCAGTACTCAGGGGGCTGGGTGCTCAGTACTCGGGGTGCTCGGTGCTCAGTGCTCAGGGTGCTGGGTGCTCAGTACTCAGGGTGCTGGGTGCTCAGTACTCAGGGTGCTGGGTGCTCAGTGCTCAGGGTGCTGGGTACTCAGTGCTCAGGGTGCTCGGTGCTCAGTACTCGGGGTGCTGGGTGCTCATTCTCGGGGTGCTGGGAGCTCAGTGCTCAGGGTGCTGGGTGCTCAGTACTCAGGGTGCTGGGTGCTCAGTGCTCAGGGTGCTGGGTGCTCAGTACTCAGGGTGCTGGGTGCTCAGTGCTCAGGGTGCTGGGTGCTCAGTACTCAGGGTGCTGGGTGCTCAGTGCTCAGGGTGCTGGGTGCTCAGTACTCAGGGTGCTGGGAGCTCAGTGCTCAGGGTGATCGGTGCTCAGTACTCAGGGTGCTCAGTACTCAGGGTACTGGGTGCTCAGTGCTCGGGGTGCTGGGAGCTCAGTACTCAGGGTGCTGGGTGCTCAGTGCTCGGTGTGCTGGGTGCTCAGTGCTCAGGGTGATCAGTGCTCAGTACTCAGGGTGCTGGGTGCTCAGTGCTCAGGGTGCTGGGTGTTCAGTCCACAGGGTGATCAGTGCTCAGGGTGCTGGGTGCTCAGTGCTCGGGGTACTGGGTGCTCAGTGCTCGGGGTGCTGCGTGCTCAGTGCTCAGGGTGCTGGGTGCTCAGTGCTCAGTGCTCAGGGTGCTGGTTGCTCAGTACTCAGGGTGCTGGGTGCTCAGTACTCAGGGTGCTGGGTGCTCAGTGCTCAGGGTGCTGGGTGCTCAGTACTCAGGGTGCTGGGTGATCAGTGCTCGGGGTGCTGGGTGCTCAGTACTCAGGGTGCTGGGTGCTCAGTGCTCGCGGTGCTGGGTGCTCAGTGCTCGGGGTGCTCGGTGCTCAGTACTCAGGGTGCTGGGTGCTCAGTGCTCGAGGTGCTCAGTACTCAGGGTGCTGTGTGTTCAGTGCTCAGGGTGCTGGGTGCTCAGTACTCAGGGTGCTCGGTGCTTAGTACTCAGGGTGCTGGGTGCTCAGTACTCCGGGTGCTGGGTGCTTAGTGCTCGGGGTGCTCGGTGCTCAGTGCTCAATGTGCTGGGTGCTCAGTACTCAGGGTGCTCATTGCTTAGGGTGCTATGTGCTCAGTACTCAGGGTGCTAGGTGCTCAGTGCTCGGGGTGCTCGGAGCTCAGTACTCAGGGTGCTGGGTGCTCAGTACTCGGGGTGCTCGGTGCTCAGTACTCAGGGTGCTGGGTGCTCAGTGCTCGGGTGCTGGGTGCTCAGTGCTCAGTACTCAGGGTGCTGGGTGCTCAGTGCTCAGGGTGCTGTGTGCTCAGTGCTCAGGGTGCTGGGTGCTCAGTGCTCAGGTGCTGGGTACTCAGTGCTCAGGGTGCTGGGTGCTCAGTACTCAGGGTGCTGGGTGCTCAGTACTCAGGGTGCTGGGTGCTCAGTGCTCGGGGTGCTATGTGCTCAGTGCTCGCGGTGCTGGGTGCTCAGTGCTCGAGATGCTCAGTACTCAGGGTGCTTTGTATTCAGTGCTCAGGGTGCTGGGTGCTCAGTACTCAGGATGCTGGGTGCTCAGTGCTCGGGGTGCTGGGTGCTCAGTGCTCAGGTTGCTGGGTGCTCAGTACTCAGGGTGCTGGGTGCTCAGTACTCAGGGTGCTGGGTGCTCAGTACTCAGGGTGCTCGGTGCTCAGTACTCAGGGTGCTGGGTGCTCAGTGCTCAGGGTGCTGGGTGCTCAGTGCTCGGTGTGCTGGGTGCTCAGTGCTCAGTACTCAGGGTGCTGGGTGCTCAGTGCTCGGGGTGCTCGGTGCTCAGTGCTCAATACTCAGGGTGCTGGGTGCTCAGTGCTCAGGGTGCTGGGTGCTCAGTGCTCAGGGTGCTGGGTGCTCAGTGCTCAGGATGCTGGGTACTCAGTGCTCAGGGTGCTGGGTGCTCAGTACTCAGGGTGCTCAATGCTCAGTACTCGGGGTGCTGGGTGCTCAGTGCTCAGGGTGCTCAGTGCTCAGTACACGGGGTGCTGGGTGCTCAGTGCTCAGGGTGCTCAGTGCTCAGTGCTCGGGGTGCTGGGTGCTCAGTGCTCAGGGTGCTCAGTGCTCAGTACTCAGTGCTCAGGGTGCTCAGTGCTCAGTGCTCAGGGTGCTGGGTGTTCAGTACTCAGGATGCTGGGTGCTCAGTAGTCAGGGTGCTGGGTGCTCAGTGCTCAGGGTGCTCGGTGCTCGGGGCGCTGGGTGCTCAGTGCTCGGGGTGCTCGGAGCTCAGTACTCAGGGTGCTGGGTGCTCAGTGCTCAGGGTGCTGGGTGCTCAGTGCTCAGGGTGCTGGGTGCTCAGTGCTCAGGGTGCTGGGTGCTCAGTACTCAGGGTGCTGGGTGCTCAGTGCTTGGGGTGCTGGGTGCTCAGTGCTCAGGGTGCTGGGTGCTCAGTACTCAGGGTGCTGGGTGCTCAGTGCTCAGGGTGCTGGGTGCTCAGTACTCAGGGTGCTGGGTGCTCAGTGCTCAGGGTGCTGGGTGCTCAGTGCTCAGGGTGCTGGGTGCTCAGTACTCAGGGTGCTGGGTGCTCAGTACTCGGGGTGCTGGGTGCTCAGCACTCAGGGTGCTGGGTGCTCAGTACTCAGGGTGCTGGGTGCTCAGTACTCGGGTGGTGGGTGCTCAGTGCTCAGGGTGCTGGGTGCTCAGTGCTCAGGGTGCTGGGTGCTCAGTGCTCGGGGTGCTCGGTGCTCAGTACGTTGGGTGCTCACTACTCAGGTTGCTGGGTGCTCAGTGCTCAGGGTGCTGGGTGCTCAGTGCTCTGGGTGCTGGGAGCTCAGTGCTCAGGGTGCTGGGTGCTCAGTACTCAGGGTGCTGGGTGCTCAGTGCTCGGGGTGCTGGGTGCTCAGTGCTCAGGGTGCTGGATGCTCAGTACTCAGGGTGCTTGGTGCTCAGTACTCGGGGTGCTGTGTGCTCAGTACTCAGGGTGCTGGGTGCTCAGTACTCAGGGTGCTGGGTGCTCAGTACTCGGGTGCTGGTGCTCAGTGCTCAGGGTGCTGGGTGCTCAGTGCTCGGGGTGCTGGGTGCGCAGTGCTCAGTACTCAGGGTGCTGGGTGCTCAGTGCTCAGGGTGCTGTGTGCTCAGTGCTCAGGGTGCTGGGTGCTCAGACCTCAGGGTGCTCATTGCTCAGGGTGCTGGGTGCTAAGTACTCAGGGTGCTGGGTGCTCAGTGCTCAGGGTGCTCGGTGCTCGGGGCGCTGGGTGCTCAGTGCTCGGGGTGCTCGGAGCTCAGTACGCAGGGTGCTGGCTGCTCAGTGCTCGGGGTGCTCGGTGCTCAGTACTCAGGGTGCTGGGTGCTCAGTGCTCAGGGTGCTCGATGCTCAGTACGTTGGGTGCTCACTACTCAGGGTGCTGCGTGCTCAGTGCTCAGGGTGCTGGGTGCTCAGTGCTCAGGGTGCTCAGTGCTCAGTGCTCGGGGTGCTGGGTGCTCAGTGCTCAGGGCGCTGGGTGCTCAGTGCTCGGGGTGCTGGGTGCTCAGTGCTCAGGTTGCTCAGTGCTCAGTACTCAGTGCTCAGGGTGCTCAGTGCTCAGTGCTCAGGGTGCTGGGTGTTCAGTACTCAGGGTGCTGTGTGCTCAGTACTCAGGGTGCTGGGTGCAAAGTGCTCAGGGTGCTGGGTGCTCAGTACTCAGGGTGCTCAGTGCTCAGTACTTAGGGTGCTTGGTGCTCAGTACTCAGGGTGCTCAGTGCTCAGTACTCGGTGTGCTGGGTGCTCAGTGCTCAATGTGCTCAGTGCTCAGTGCTCGGGGTGCTGGGTGCTCAGTGCTCAGGGCGCTGGGTGCTCAGTGCTCGGGGTGCTGGGTGCTCAGTACTCGGGTTGCTGGGTGCTCAGTGCTCAGGTTGCTCAGTGCTCAGTACTCAGTGCTCAGGGTGCTCAGTGCTCAGTGCTCAGGATGCTGGGTGTTCAGTACTCAGGGTGCTGGGTGCTCAGTACTCAGGGTGCTGGGTGCTCAGTGCTCACGGTGCTGGGTGCTCAGTGCTCGGAGCGCTGGGTGCTCAGTGCTCGGGGTGCTCGGAGCTCAGTACTCAGGGTGCTGGGTGCTCAGTGCTCGGGGTGATCGGTGCTCAGTACTCAGGGTGCTGGGTGCTCAGTGCTCGGGGTGCTCGGTGCTCAGTACGTTGGGTGCTCACTACTCAGGGTGCTGGGTGCTCAGTGCTCGGGGTGCTGGGTGCTCAGTGCTCAGGGTGCTGGGTGCTCAGTGCTCGGGGTGCTCAGTGCTCAGGGTGCTGGGTGCTCACTACTCAGGGTGCTGGGTGCTCAATACTCAGGGTGCTGGGTGCTCAGTACTCGGGTGCTGGGTGCTCAGTGCTCAGGGTGCTGGGTGCTCAGTGCTCAGAGTGCTGGGTGCTCAGTGCTCGGGGTGCTCGGTGCTCAGTACGTTGGGTGCTCACTACTCAGGGTGCTGGGTGCTCAGTGCTCAGG
This sequence comes from Microtus oregoni, assembly GCF_018167655.1. Lineage (NCBI taxonomy): Eukaryota > Metazoa > Chordata > Mammalia > Rodentia > Cricetidae > Microtus > Microtus oregoni. Next base: position 63,204 of record NW_024543284.1, on the reverse strand, counting down.
GTGCTGGGTGCTCAGTGCTCAGGGTGCTGGGTGCTCAGTGCTCAGGGTGCTGGGTGCTCAGTGCTCAGGGTGCTGGGTGCTCAGTGCTCAGGGTGCTGGGTGCTCAGTACTCAGGGTGCTGGGTGCTCAGTACTCGGGGTGCTGGGTGCTCAGCACTCAGGGTGCTGGGTGCTCAGTACTCAGGGTGCTGGGTGCTCAGTACTCGGGTGGTGGGTGCTCAGTGCTCAGGGTGCTGGGTGCTCAGTGCTCAGGGTGCTGGGTGCTCAGTGCTCGGGGTGCTCGGTGCTCAGTACGTTGGGTGCTCACTACTCAGGTTGCTGGGTGCTCAGTGCTCAGGGTGCTGGGTGCTCAGTGCTCTGGGTGCTGGGAGCTCAGTGCTCAGGGTGCTGGGTGCTCAGTACTCAGGGTGCTGGGTGCTCAGTGCTCGGGGTGCTGGGTGCTCAGTGCTCAGGGTGCTGGATGCTCAGTACTCAGGGTGCTTGGTGCTCAGTACTCGGGGTGCTGTGTGCTCAGTACTCAGGGTGCTGGGTGCTCAGTACTCAGGGTGCTGGGTGCTCAGTACTCGGGTGCTGGTGCTCAGTGCTCAGGGTGCTGGGTGCTCAGTGCTCGGGGTGCTGGGTGCGCAGTGCTCAGTACTCAGGGTGCTGGGTGCTCAGTGCTCAGGGTGCTGTGTGCTCAGTGCTCAGGGTGCTGGGTGCTCAGACCTCAGGGTGCTCATTGCTCAGGGTGCTGGGTGCTAAGTACTCAGGGTGCTGGGTGCTCAGTGCTCAGGGTGCTCGGTGCTCGGGGCGCTGGGAGCTCAGTGCTCGGGGTGCTCGGAGCTCAGTACGCAGGGTGCTGGCTGCTCAGTGCTCGGGGTGCTCGGTGCTCAGTACTCAGGGTGCTGGGTGCTCAGTGCTCAGGGTGCTCGATGCTCAGTACGTTGGGTGCTCACTACTCAGGGTGCTGCGTGCTCAGTGCTCAGGGTGCTGGGTGCTCAGTGCTCAGGGTGCTCAGTGCTCAGTGCTCGGGGTGCTGGGTGCTCAGTGCTCAGGGCGCTGGGTGCTCAGTGCTCGGGGTGCTGGGTGCTCAGTGCTCAGGTTGCTCAGTGCTCAGTACTCAGTGCTCAGGGTGCTCAGTGCTCAGTGCTCAGGGTGCTGGGTGTTCAGTACTCAGGGTGCTGTGTGCTCAGTACTCAGGGTGCTGGGTGCAAAGTGCTCAGGGTGCTGGGTGCTCAGTACTCAGGGTGCTCAGTGCTCAGTACTTAGGGTGCTTGGTGCTCAGTACTCAGGGTGCTCAGTGCTCAGTACTCGGTGTGCTGGGTGCTCAGTGCTCAATGTGCTCAGTGCTCAGTGCTCGGGGTGCTGGGTGCTCAGTGCTCAGGGCGCTGGGTGCTCAGTGCTCGGGGTGCTGGGTGCTCAGTACTCGGGTTGCTGGGTGCTCAGTGCTCAGGTTGCTCAGTGCTCAGTACTCAGTGCTCAGGGTGCTCAGTGCTCAGTGCTCAGGATGCTGGGTGTTCAGTACTCAGGGTGCTGGGTGCTCAGTACTCAGGGTGCTGGGTGCTCAGTGCTCAGGGTGCTGGGTGCTCAGTGCTCGGAGCGCTGGGTGCTCAGTGCTCGGGGTGCTCGGAGCTCAGTACTCAGGGTGCTGGGTGCTCAGTGCTCGGGGTGATCGGTGCTCAGTACTCAGGGTGCTGGGTGCTCAGTGCTCGGGGTGCTCGGTGCTCAGTACGTTGGGTGCTCACTACTCAGGGTGCTGGGTGCTCAGTGCTCGGGGTGCTGGGTGCTCAGTGCTCAGGGTGCTGGGTGCTCAGTGCTCGGGGTGCTCAGTGCTCAGGGTGCTGGGTGCTCACTAGTCAGGGTGCTGGGTGCTCAATACTCAGGGTGCTGGGTGCTCAGTACTCGGGTGCTGGGTGCTCAGTGCTCAGGGTGCTGGGTGCTCAGTGCTCAGAGTGCTGGGTGCTCAGTGCTCGGGGTGCTCGGTGCTCAGTACGTTGGGTGCTCACTACTCAGGGTGCTGGGTGCTCAGTGCTCAGGGTGCTGGGTGCTCAGTGCTCAGGGTGCTGGGTGCTCAGTGCTCAGGGTGCTGGGTGCTCAGTACTCAGGGTGCTGGGTGCTCAGTGCTAAGGGTGCTGGGTGCTCAGTGCTCAGGGTGCTGGGTGCTCAGTACTCAGGGTGCTGGGTGCTCAGTACTCGGGGTGCTGGGTGCTCAGTATTCAGGGTGCTGGGTGCTCAGTACTCATTGTGCTGGGTGCTCAGTACTCGGGTGCTGGGTGCTCAGTGCTCAGGGTGCTGGGTGCTCAGTGCTCGGGGTGCTGGGTGCTCAGTGCTCAGTACTCAGGGTGCTGGGTGCTCAGTGCTCAGGGTGCTGCGTGCTCAGTGCTCAGTACTCAGGGTCCTGGGTGCTCAGTACTCAGGGTGCTGTGTGCTCAGTGCTTAGGGTGCTGGGTGCTCAGTGCTCAGGGTGCTGGGTGCTCAGTGCTCAGGGTGCTGGGTGCTCAGTACTCAGGCTGCTGGGTGCTCAGTGCTCTGGGTGCTGGGTGCTCCGTGCTCAGGGTGCTGGGTGCTCAGTACTCAGGGTGTTGGGTGCTCAGTACTCGGGGTGCTGGGTGCTCAGTGCTCAGGGTGCTGGGTGCTCAGTGCTCAGGGTGCTGAGTGCTCAGTACTCAGGGTGCTGGGTGCTCAGTGCTCAGGGTGCTGGGTGCTCAGTGCTCAGTGTGCTGGGTGCTCAGTACTCAGGGTGCTGGGTGCTCAGTGCTCGGGGTGCTGGGTGTTCAGTGCTCAGTACTCAGGGTGCTGGGTGCTCAGTACTCGGGGTACTAGGTGCTCAGTGCTCAGAACTCAGGGTGCTGGGTGCTCAGTGCTCAGGGTGCTGGGTGCTCAGTGCTCAGGGTGCTGGGTGCTCAGTGCTCAGGGTGATGGGTACTCAGTGCTCAGGGTACTGGGTGCTCAGTACTCAGGGTGCTGGGTGCTCAGTGCTCAGGGTGCTGGGTGCTCAGTGCTCGGGGTGCTGGGTGCTCAGTGCTCAGTACTCAGGGTGCTGGGTGCTCAGTGCTCGGGGTGCTCGGTGCTCAGTGCTCAATACTCAGGGTGCTGGGTGCTCAGTGCTCAGGGTGCTGGGTGCTCAGTGCTCAGGGTGCTGGGTGCTCAGTGCTCAGGATGCTGGGTACTCAGTGCTCAGGGTGCTGGGTGCTCAGTACTCAGGGTGCTCAGTGCTCAGTACTCGGGGTGCTGGGTGCTCAGTGCTCAGGGTGCTCAGTGCTCAGTACACGGGGTGCTGGGTGCTCAGTGCTCAGGGTGCTCAGTGCTCAGTGCTCGGGGTGCTGGGTGCTCAGTGCTCAGGGTGCTCAGTGCTCAGTACTCAGTGCTCAGGGTGCTCAGTGCTCAGTGCTCAGGGTGCTGGGTGTTCAGTACTCAGGATGCTGGGTGCTCAGTAGTCAGGGTGCTGGGTGCTCAGTGCTCAGGGTGCTCGGTGCTCGGGGCGCTGGGTGCTCAGTGCTCGGGGTGCTCGGAGCTCAGTACTCAGGGTGCTGGGTGCTCAGTGCTCAGGGTGCTGGGTGCTCAGTGCTCAGGGTGCTGGGTGCTCAGTGCTCAGGGTGCTGGGTGCTCAGTACTCAGGGTGCTGGGTGCTCAGTGCTTGGGGTGCTGGGTGCTCAGTGCTCAGGGTGCTGGGTGCTCAGTACTCAGGGTGCTGGGTGCTCAGTGCTCAGGGTGCTGGGTGCTCAGTACTCAGGGTGCTGGGTGCTCAGTGCTCAGGGTGCTGGGTGCTCAGTGCTCAGGGTGCTGGGTGCTCAGTACTCAGGGTGCTGGGTGCTCAGTACTCGGGGTGCTGGGTGCTCAGCACTCAGGGTGCTGGGTGCTCAGTACTCAGGGTGCTGGGTGCTCAGTACTCGGGTGGTGGGTGCTCAGTGCTCAGGGTGCTGGGTGCTCAGTGCTCAGGGTGCTGGGTGCTCAGTGCTCGGGGTGCTCGGTGCTCAGTACGTTGGGTGCTCACTACTCAGGTTGCTGGGTGCTCAGTGCTCAGGGTGCTGGGTGCTCAGTGCTCTGGGTGCTGGGAGCTCAGTGCTCAGGGTGCTGGGTGCTCAGTACTCAGGGTGCTGGGTGCTCAGTGCTCGGGGTGCTGGGTGCTCAGTGCTCAGGGTGCTGGATGCTCAGTACTCAGGGTGCTTGGTGCTCAGTACTCGGGGTGCTGTGTGCTCAGTACTCAGGGTGCTGGGTGCTCAGTACTCAGGGTGCTGGGTGCTCAGTACTCGGGTGCTGGTGCTCAGTGCTCAGGGTGCTGGGTGCTCAGTGCTCGGGGTGCTGGGTGCGCAGTGCTCAGTACTCAGGGTGCTGGGTGCTCAGTGCTCAGGGTGCTGTGTGCTCAGTGCTCAGGGTGCTGGGTGCTCAGACCTCAGGGTGCTCATTGCTCAGGGTGCTGGGTGCTAAGTACTCAGGGTGCTGGGTGCTCAGTGCTCAGGGTGCTCGGTGCTCGGGGCGCTGGGTGCTCAGTGCTCGGGGTGCTCGGAGCTCAGTACGCAGGGTGCTGGCTGCTCAGTGCTCGGGGTGCTCGGTGCTCAGTACTCAGGGTGCTGGGTGCTCAGTGCTCAGGGTGCTCGATGCTCAGTACGTTGGGTGCTCACTACTCAGGGTGCTGCGTGCTCAGTGCTCAGGGTGCTGGGTGCTCAGTGCTCAGGGTGCTCAGTGCTCAGTGCTCGGGGTGCTGGGTGCTCAGTGCTCAGGGCGCTGGGTGCTCAGTGCTCGGAGTGCTCGGTGCTCAGTACTCAGGGTGCTGGGTGCTCAGTGCTCGAGGTGCTCAGTACTCAGGGTGCTGTATGTTCAGTGTACAGGGTGCTGGGTGCTCAGTACTCAGGGTGCTCGGTGCTTAGTACTCAGGGTGCTGGGTGCTCAGTACTCCGGGTGCTGGGTGCTCAGTGCTCGGGGTGCTCGGTGCTCAGTACTCAGTGCTCAGGGTGCTCAGTGCTCAGTGCTCAGGGTGCTGGGTGTTCAGTACTCAGGGTGCTGGGTGCTCAGTACTCAGGGGGCTGGGTGCTCAGTACTCGGGGTGCTCGGTGCTCAGTGCTCAGGGTGCTGGGTGCTCAGTACTCAGGGTGCTGGGTGCTCAGTACTCAGGGTGCTGGGTGCTCAGTGCTCAGGGTGCTGGGTACTCAGTGCTCAGGGTGCTCGGTGCTCAGTACTCGGGGTGCTGGGTGCTCATTCTCGGGGTGCTGGGAGCTCAGTGCTCGGGGTGCTGGGTGCTCAGTACTCAGGGTGCTGGGTGCTCAGTGCTCAGGGTGCTGGGTGCTCAGTACTCAGGGTGCTGGGTGCTCAGTGCTCAGGGTGCTGGGTGCTCAGTACTCAGGGTGCTGGGTGCTCAGTGCTCAGGGTGCTGGGTGCTCAGTACTCAGGGTGCTGGGAGCTCAGTGCTCAGGGTGATCGGTGCTCAGTACTCAGGGTGCTCAGTACTCAGGGTACTGGGTGCTCAGTGCTCGGGGTGCTGGGAGCTCAGTACTCAGGGTGCTGGGTGCTCAGTGCTCGGGGTGCTGGGTGCTCAGTGCTCAGGGTGATCAGTGCTCAGTACTCAGGGTGCTGGGTGCTCAGTGCTCAGGGTGCTGGGTGTTCAGTCCACAGGGTGCTCATTGCTCAGGGTGATGGGTGCTCAGTGCTCGGGGTGCTGGGTGCTCAGTGCTCGGGGTGCTGGGTGCTCAGTGCTCAGGGTGCTGGGTGCTCAGTGCTCAGTGCTCAGGGTGCTGGTTGCTCAGTGCTCAGGGTGCTGGGTGCTCAGTACTCAGGGTGCTGGGTGATCAGTGCTCGGGGTGCTGGGTGCTCAGTACTCAGGGTGCTGGGTGCTCAGTGCTCGCGGTGCTGGGTGCTCAGTGCTCGGGGTGCTCGGTGCTCAGTACTCAGGGTGCTGGGTGCTCAGTGCTCGAGGTGCTCAGTACTCAGGGTGCTGGGTGCTCAGTGCTCAGGGTGCTGGGTGCTCAGTGCTCGGGGTGCTGGGTGCTCAGTGCTCGGGGTGCTGGGTGCTCAGTGCTCGGGGTGCTCGGTGCTCAGTACTCAGGGTGCTGGGTGCTCAGTGCTCGAGGTGCTCAGTACTAAGGGTGCTGTATGTTCAGTGTTCAGGGTGCTGGGTGCTCAGTACTCAGGGTGCTCGGTGCTTAGTACTCAGGGTGCTGGGTGCTCAGTACTCCGGGTGCTGGGTGCTCAGTGCTCGGGGTGCTCCTTGCTCAGTACTCAGTGCTCAGGGTGCTCAGTGCTCAGTGCTCAGGGTGCTGGGTGTTCAGTACTCAGGGTGCTGGGTGCTCAGTACTCAGGTTGCTGGGTGCTCAGTACTCGGGGTGCTCGGTGCTCAGTGCTCAGGGTGCTGGGTGCTCAGTGCTCGAGGTGCTCAGTACTAAGGGTGCTGTATGTTCAGTGTTCAGGGTGCTGGGTGCTCAGTACTCAGGGTGCTCGGTGCTTAGTACTCAGGGTGCTGGGTGCTCAGTACTCCGGGTGCTGGGTGCTCAGTGCTCGGGGTGCTCCTTGCTCAGTACTCAGTGCTCAGGGTGCTCAGTGCTCAGTGCTCAGGGTGCTGGGTGTTCAGTACTCAGGGTGCTGGGTGCTCAGTACTCAGGTTGCTGGGTGCTCAGTACTCGGGGTGCTCGGTGCTCAGTGCTCAGGGTGCTGGGTGCTCAGTACTCAGGGTGCTGGGTGCTCAGTACTCAGGGTGCTGGGTGCTCAGTGCTCAGGGTGCTTGGTACTCAGTGCTCAGGGTGCTCGGTGCTCAGTACTCGGGGTGCTGGGTGCTCATTCTTGGGGTGCTGGGTGCTCAGTGCTCGGGGTGCTGGGTGCGCAGTACTCATGGTGCTGGGTGCTCAGTGCTCAGGGTGCTGGGTGCTCAGTACTCAGGGTGCTGGGTGCTCAGTGCTCAGGGTGCTGGGTGCTCAGTACTCGGGGTGCTGGGAGCTCAGTACTCAGGGTGCTGGGTGCTCAGTGCTCGGGGTGCTGGGTGCTCAGTGCTCAGGGTGATCGGTGCTCAGTACTCAGGGTGCTGGGTGCTCAGTGCTCAGGGTGCTGGGTGTTCAGTCCACAGGGTGCTCAGTGCTCAGGGTGCTGGGTGCTCAGTGCTCGGGGTGCTGGGTGCTCAGTGCTCGGGGTGCTGGGTGTTCAGTGCTCAGTGCTCAGGGTGCTGGGTGCTCAGTGCTCAGTGCTCAGGGTGCTGGTTGCTCAGTACTCAGGGTGCTGGGTGCTCAGTACTCAGGGTGCTGGGTGCTCAGTGCTCAGGGTGCTGGGTGCTCAGTACTCAGGGTGCTGGGTGATCAGTGCTCGGGCTGCTGGGTGCTCAGTGCTCAGGGTGCTGGGTGCTCAGTGCTCAGTGTGCTGGGTGCTCAGTACTCAGGGTGCAGGGTGCTCAGTGCTCAGGGTGCTCGGTGCTCAGTACTCAAGGTGCTGGGTGCTCAGTGCTCAGGGTGCTGGGTGCTCAGTGATCAGGGTGCTGGGTGCTCAGTACTCAGAGTGCTCCGTGCTCAGTAATCAGGGTTCTCAGTGCTCAGTACTCAGGGTGCTGGGTACTCAGTGCTCAGGGTGCTGTGTGCTCAGTACTCAGGGTGCTCAGTGCTCAGTACTTAGGGTGCTTGGTGCTCAGTACTCAGGGTGCTCAGTGCTCAGTACTCGGTGTGCTGGGTGCTCAGTGCTCAGGGTGCTCAGTGCTCAGTGCTCGGGGTGCTGGGTGCTCAGTGCTCAGGGCGCTGGGTGCTCAGTGCTCGGCGTGCTGGGTGCTCAGTACTCGGGGTGCTGGGTGCTCAGTGCTCAGGTTGCTCAGTGCTCAGTACTCAGTGCTCAGGGTGCTCAGTGCTCAGTGCTCAGGGTGCTGGGTGTTCAGTACTCAGGGTGCTGGGTGCTCAGTACTCAGGGTGCTGGGTGCTCAGTGCTCAGGGTGCTGGGTGCTCAGTGCTCGGGGCGCTGGGTGCTCAGTGCTCGGGGTGCTCGGAGCTCAGTACTCAGGGTGCTGGGTGCTCAGTGCTCGGGGTGATCGGTGCTCAGTACTCAGGGTGCTGGGTGCTCAGTGCTCGGGGTGCTCGGTGCTCAGTACGTTGGGTGCTCACTACTCAGGGTGCTGCGTGCTCAGTGCTCAGGGTGCTGGGTGCTCAGTGCTCAGGGTGCTGGGTGCTCAGTGCTCAGGGTGCTGGGTGCTCAGTACTCAGGGTGCTGGGTGCTCAGTACTCAGGGTGCTGGGTGCTCAGTACTCGGGTGCTGGGTGCTCAGTGCTCAGGGTGCTGGGTGATCAGTGATCAGGGTGCTGGGTGCTCAGTGCTCGGGGTGCTCGGTGCTCAGTGCTCGGGGTGCTCGGTGCTCAGGGTTCTGGGTGCTCAGTGCTCAGGGTGCTCGGTGCTCAGTACGTTGGGTGCTCACTACTCAGGGTTCTGGGTGCTCAGTGATCAGGGTGCTGGGTGCTCAGTACTCAGGGTGCTGGGTGCTCAGTGCTCGGGGTGCTGGGTGCTCAGTGCTCAGGGTGCTGGGTGCTCAGTACTCAGGGTGCTGGGTGCTCAGTACTCGGGGTGCTGAGTGCTCAGTATTCAGGGTGCTGGGTGCTCAGTACTCATTGTGCTGGGTGCTCAGTACTCGGGTGATGGGTGCTCAGTGCTCAGGGTGCTGGGTGCTCAGTACTCGGGTGCTGGGTGCTCAGTACTCAGGGTGCTGGGTGCTCAGTGCTCAGGGTGCTGGGGTGCTGGGTGCTCAGTACTCAGGGTCCTGGGTGCTCAGTACTCAGGGTGCTGCGTGCTCAGTGCTCAGTACTCAGGGTCCTGGGTACTCAGTGCTCAGGGTGCTGGGTGCTCAGTGCTCAGGGTGCTGGGTGCTCAGTACTCAGGGTGCTGGGTGCTCAGTGCTCAGGGTGCTGGGTGCTCAGTACTCAGGGTGCTGGGTGCTCAGTACTCAGGGTGTTGGGTGCTCAGTACTCGGGGTACTGGGTGCTCAGTACTCAGGGTGCTGGGTGCTCAGTACTCAGGGTGCTGGGTGCTCAGTACTCAGGGTGCTGGGTGCTCAGTACTCGGGTGCTGGGTGCTCAGTACTCAGGGTGCTGGGTGCTCAGTGCTCGGGGTGCTGGGTGCTCAGTGCTCAGGGTGCTGGGTGCTCAGTACTCGGGGTGCTAGGTGGTCAGTGCTCGGTACACAGGGTGCTGGGTGCTCAGTACTCGGGGTGCTAGGTGGTCAGTGCTCAGTACACAGGGTGCTAGGTGCTCAGTGCTCAGGGTGCTGGGTACTCAGTGCTCAGGGTACTGGGTGCTCAGTACTCAGGGTGCTGGGTGCTCAGTGCTCAGGGTGCTGGGTGCTCAGTGCTCGGGGTGCTGGGTGCTCAGTGCTCGGGGTGCTGGGTGCTCAGTGCTCGGGGTGCTCGGTGCTCAGTACTCAGGGTGCTGGGTGCTCAGTGCTCGAGGTGCTCAGTACTCAGGGTGCTGTATGTTCAGTGTACAGGGTGCTGGGTGCTCAGTACTCAGGGTGCTCGGTGCTTAGTACTCAGGGTGCTGGGTGCTCAGTACTCCGGGTGCTGGGTGCTCAGTGCTCGGGGTGCTCGGTGCTCAGTACTCAGTGCTCAGGGTGCTCAGTGCTCAGTGCTCAGGGTGCTGGGTGTTCAGTACTCAGGGTGCTGGGTGCTCAGTACTCAGGGGGCTGGGTGCTCAGTACTCGGGGTGCTCGGTGCTCAGTGCTCAGGGTGCTGGGTGCTCAGTACTCAGGGTGCTGGGTGCTCAGTACTCAGGGTGCTGGGTGCTCAGTGCTCAGGGTGCTGGGTACTCAGTGCTCAGGGTGCTCGGTGCTCAGTACTCGGGGTGCTGGGTGCTCATTCTCGGGGTGCTGGGAGCTCAGTGCTCGGGGTGCTGGGTGCTCAGTACTCAGGGTGCTGGGTGCTCAGTGCTCAGGGTGCTGGGTGCTCAGTACTCAGGGTGCTGGGTGCTCAGTGCTCAGGGTGCTGGGTGCTCAGTACTCAGGGTGCTGGGTGCTCAGTGCTCAGGGTGCTGGGTGCTCAGTACTCAGGGTGCTGGGAGCTCAGTGCTCAGGGTGATCGGTGCTCAGTACTCAGGGTGCTCAGTACTCAGGGTACTGGGTGCTCAGTGCTCGGGGTGCTGGGAGCTCAGTACTCAGGGTGCTGGGTGCTCAGTGCTCGGGGTGCTGGGTGCTCAGTGCTCAGGGTGATCAGTGCTCAGTACTCAGGGTGCTGGGTGCTCAGTGCTCAGGGTGCTGGGTGTTCAGTCCACAGGGTGCTCATTGCTCAGGGTGATGGGTGCTCAGTGCTCAGGTTGCTGGGTGCTCAGTACTCAGGGTGCTGGGTGCTCAGTACTCAGGGTGCTGGGTGCTCAGTACTCAGGGTGCTCGGTGCTCAGTACTCAGGGTGCTGGGTGCTCAGTGCTCAGGGTGCTGGGTGCTCAGTGCTCGGTGTGCTGGGTGCTCAGTGCTCAGTACTCAGGGTGCTGGGTGCTCAGTGCTCGGGGTGCTCGGTGCTCAGTGCTCAATACTCAGGGTGCTGGGTGCTCAGTGCTCAGGGTGCTGGGTGCTCAGTGCTCAGGGTGCTGGGTGCTCAGTGCTCAGGATGCTGGGTACTCAGTGCTCAGGGTGCTGGGTGCTCAGTACTCAGGGTGCTCAGTGCTCAGTACTCGGGGTGCTGGGTGCTCAGTGCTCAGGGTGCTCAGTGCTCAGTACACGGGGTGCTGGGTGCTCAGTGCTCAGGGTGCTCAGTGCTCAGTGCTCGGGGTGCTGGGTGCTCAGTGCTCAGGGTGCTCAGTGCTCAGTACTCAGTGCTCAGGGTGCTCAGTGCTCAGTGCTCAGGGTGCTGGGTGTTCAGTACTCAGGATGCTGGGTGCTCAGTAGTCAGGGTGCTGGGTGCTCAGTGCTCAGGGTGCTCGGTGCTCGGGGCGCTGGGTGCTCAGTGCTCGGGGTGCTCGGAGCTCAGTACTCAGGGTGCTGGGTGCTCAGTGCTCAGGGTGCTGGGTGCTCAGTGCTCAGGGTGCTGGGTGCTCAGTGCTCAGGGTGCTGGGTGCTCAGTACTCAGGGTGCTGGGTGCTCAGTGCTTGGGGTGCTGGGTGCTCAGTGCTCAGGGTGCTGGGTGCTCAGTACTCAGGGTGCTGGGTGCTCAGTGCTCAGGGTGCTGGGTGCTCAGTACTCAGGGTGCTGGGTGCTCAGTGCTCAGGGTGCTGGGTGCTCAGTGCTCAGGGTGCTGGGTGCTCAGTACTCAGGGTGCTGGGTGCTCAGTACTCGGGGTGCTGGGTGCTCAGTACTCAGGGTGCTGGGTGCTCAGTACTCAGGGTGCTGGGTGCTCAGTACTCGGGTGGTGGGTGCTCAGTGCTCAGGGTGCTGGGTGCTCAGTGCTCAGGGTGCTGGGTGCTCAGTGCTCGGGGTGCTCGGTGCTCAGTACGTTGGGTGCTCACTACTCAGGTTGCTGGGTGCTCAGTGCTCAGGGTGCTGGGTGCTCAGTGCTCTGGGTGCTGGGAGCTCAGTGCTCAGGGTGCTGGGTGCTCAGTACTCAGGGTGCTGGGTGCTCAGTGCTCGGGGTGCTGGGTGCTCAGTGCTCAGGGTGCTGGATGCTCAGTACTCAGGGTGCTTGGTGCTCAGTACTCGGGGTGCTGTGTGCTCAGTACTCAGGGTGCTGGGTGCTCAGTACTCAGGGTGCTGGGTGCTCAGTACTCGGGTGCTGGTGCTCAGTGCTCAGGGTGCTGGGTGCTCAGTGCTCGGGGTGCTGGGTGCTCAGTGCTCAGTACTCAGGGTGCTGGGTGCTCAGTGCTCAGGGTGCTGTGTGCTCAGTGCTCAGGGTGCTGGGTGCTCAGACCTCAGGGTGCTCATTGCTCAGGGTGCTGGGTGCTAAGTACTCAGGGTGCTGGGTGCTCAGTGCTCAGGGTGCTCGGTGCTCGGGGCGCTGGGTGCTCAGTGCTCGGGGTGCTCGGAGCTCAGTACGCAGGGTGCTGGCTGCTCAGTGCTCGGGGTGCTCGGTGCTCAGTACTCAGGGTGCTGGGTGCTCAGTGCTCAGGGTGCTCGATGCTCAGTACGTTGGGTGCTCACTACTCAGGGTGCTGCGTGCTCAGTGCTCAGGGTGCTGGGTGCTCAGTGCTCAGGGTGCTCAGTGCTCAGTGCTCGGGGTGCTGGGTGCTCAGTGCTCAGGGCGCTGGGTGCTCAGTGCTCGGGGTGCTGGGTGCTCAGTGCTCAGGTTGCTCAGTGCTCAGTACTCAGTGCTCAGGGTGCTCAGTGCTCAGTGCTCAGGGTGCTGGGTGTTCAGTACTCAGGGTGCTGGGTGCTCAGTGCTCGGGGTGCTGGGTACTCAGTGCTCAGGGTACTGGGTGCTCAGTACTCAGGGTGCTGGGTGCTCAGTGCTCAGGGTGCTGGGTGCTCAGTGCTCGGGGTGCTGGGTGCTCAGTGCTCGGGGTGCTGGGTGCTCAGTGCTCGGGGTGCTCGGTGCTCAGTACTCAGGGTGCTGGGTGCTCAGTGCTCGAGGTGCTCAGTACTCAGGGTGCTGTATGTTCAGTGTTCAGGGTGCTGGGTGCTCAGTACTCAGGGTGCTCGGTGCTTAGTACTCAGGGTGCTGGGTGCTCAGTACTCCGGGTGCTGGGTGCTCAGTGCTCGGGGTGCTCGGTGCTCAGTACTCAGTGCTCAGGGTGCTCAGTGCTCAGTGCTCAGGGTGCTGGGTGTTCATTACTCAGGGTGCTGGGTGCTCAGTACTCAGGGGGCTGGGTGCTCAGTACTCGGGGTGCTCGGTGCTCAGTGCTCAGGGTGCTGGGTGCTCAGTACTCAGGGTGCTGGGTGCTCAGTACTCAGGGTGCTGGGTGCTCAGTGCTCAGGGTGCTGGGTACTCAGTGCTCAGGGTGCTCGGTGCTCAGTACTCGGGGTGCTGGGTGCTCATTCTCGGGGTGCTGGGAGCTCAGTGCTCAGGGTGCTGGGTGCTCAGTACTCAGGGTGCTGGGTGCTCAGTGCTCAGGGTGCTGGGTGCTCAGTACTCAGGGTGCTGGGTGCTCAGTGCTCAGGGTGCTGGGTGCTCAGTACTCAGGGTGCTGGGTGCTCAGTGCTCAGGGTGCTGGGTGCTCAGTACTCAGGGTGCTGGGAGCTCAGTGCTCAGGGTGATCGGTGCTCAGTACTCAGGGTGCTCAGTACTCAGGGTACTGGGTGCTCAGTGCTCGGGGTGCTGGGAGCTCAGTACTCAGGGTGCTGGGTGCTCAGTGCTCGGTGTGCTGGGTGCTCAGTGCTCAGGGTGATCAGTGCTCAGTACTCAGGGTGCTGGGTGCTCAGTGCTCAGGGTGCTGGGTGTTCAGTCCACAGGGTGATCAGTGCTCAGGGTGCTGGGTGCTCAGTGCTCGGGGTACTGGGTGCTCAGTGCTCGGGGTGCTGCGTGCTCAGTGCTCAGGGTGCTGGGTGCTCAGTGCTCAGTGCTCAGGGTGCTGGTTGCTCAGTACTCAGGGTGCTGGGTGCTCAGTACTCAGGGTGCTGGGTGCTCAGTGCTCAGGGTGCTGGGTGCTCAGTACTCAGGGTGCTGGGTGATCAGTGCTCGGGGTGCTGGGTGCTCAGTACTCAGGGTGCTGGGTGCTCAGTGCTCGCGGTGCTGGGTGCTCAGTGCTCGGGGTGCTCGGTGCTCAGTACTCAGGGTGCTGGGTGCTCAGTGCTCGAGGTGCTCAGTACTCAGGGTGCTGTGTGTTCAGTGCTCAGGGTGCTGGGTGCTCAGTACTCAGGGTGCTCGGTGCTTAGTACTCAGGGTGCTGGGTGCTCAGTACTCCGGGTGCTGGGTGCTTAGTGCTCGGGGTGCTCGGTGCTCAGTGCTCAATGTGCTGGGTGCTCAGTACTCAGGGTGCTCATTGCTTAGGGTGCTATGTGCTCAGTACTCAGGGTGCTAGGTGCTCAGTGCTCGGGGTGCTCGGAGCTCAGTACTCAGGGTGCTGGGTGCTCAGTACTCGGGGTGCTCGGTGCTCAGTACTCAGGGTGCTGGGTGCTCAGTGCTCGGGTGCTGGGTGCTCAGTGCTCAGTACTCAGGGTGCTGGGTGCTCAGTGCTCAGGGTGCTGTGTGCTCAGTGCTCAGGGTGCTGGGTGCTCAGTGCTCAGGTGCTGGGTACTCAGTGCTCAGGGTGCTGGGTGCTCAGTACTCAGGGTGCTGGGTGCTCAGTACTCAGGGTGCTGGGTGCTCAGTGCTCGGGGTGCTATGTGCTCAGTGCTCGCGGTGCTGGGTGCTCAGTGCTCGAGATGCTCAGTACTCAGGGTGCTTTGTATTCAGTGCTCAGGGTGCTGGGTGCTCAGTACTCAGGATGCTGGGTGCTCAGTGCTCGGGGTGCTGGGTGCTCAGTGCTCAGGTTGCTGGGTGCTCAGTACTCAGGGTGCTGGGTGCTCAGTACTCAGGGTGCTGGGTGCTCAGTACTCAGGGTGCTCGGTGCTCAGTACTCAGGGTGCTGGGTGCTCAGTGCTCAGGGTGCTGGGTGCTCAGTGCTCGGTGTGCTGGGTGCTCAGTGCTCAGTACTCAGGGTGCTGGGTGCTCAGTGCTCGGGGTGCTCGGTGCTCAGTGCTCAATACTCAGGGTGCTGGGTGCTCAGTGCTCAGGGTGCTGGGTGCTCAGTGCTCAGGGTGCTGGGTGCTCAGTGCTCAGGATGCTGGGTACTCAGTGCTCAGGGTGCTGGGTGCTCAGTACTCAGGGTGCTCAGTGCTCAGTACTCGGGGTGCTGGGTGCTCAGTGCTCAGGGTGCTCAGTGCTCAGTACACGGGGTGCTGGGTGCTCAGTGCTCAGGGTGCTCAGTGCTCAGTGCTCGGGGTGCTGGGTGCTCAGTGCTCAGGGTGCTCAGTGCTCAGTACTCAGTGCTCAGGGTGCTCAGTGCTCAGTGCTCAGGGTGCTGGGTGTTCAGTACTCAGGATGCTGGGTGCTCAGTAGTCAGGGTGCTGGGTGCTCAGTGCTCAGGGTGCTCGGTGCTCGGGGCGCTGGGTGCTCAGTGCTCGGGGTGCTCGGAGCTCAGTACTCAGGGTGCTGGGTGCTCAGTGCTCAGGGTGCTGGGTGCTCAGTGCTCAGGGTGCTGGGTGCTCAGTGCTCAGGGTGCTGGGTGCTCAGTACTCAGGGTGCTGGGTGCTCAGTGCTTGGGGTGCTGGGTGCTCAGTGCTCAGGGTGCTGGGTGCTCAGTACTCAGGGTGCTGGGTGCTCAGTGCTCAGGGTGCTGGGTGCTCAGTACTCAGGGTGCTGGGTGCTCAGTGCTCAGGGTGCTGGGTGCTCAGTGCTCAGGGTGCTGGGTGCTCAGTACTCAGGGTGCTGGGTGCTCAGTACTCGGGGTGCTGGGTGCTCAGCACTCAGGGTGCTGGGTGCTCAGTACTCAGGGTGCTGGGTGCTCAGTACTCGGGTGGTGGGTGCTCAGTGCTCAGGGTGCTGGGTGCTCAGTGCTCAGGGTGCTGGGTGCTCAGTGCTCGGGGTGCTCGGTGCTCAGTACGTTGGGTGCTCACTACTCAGGTTGCTGGGTGCTCAGTGCTCAGGGTGCTGGGTGCTCAGTGCTCTGGGTGCTGGGAGCTCAGTGCTCAGGGTGCTGGGTGCTCAGTACTCAGGGTGCTGGGTGCTCAGTGCTCGGGGTGCTGGGTGCTCAGTGCTCAGGGTGCTGGATGCTCAGTACTCAGGGTGCTTGGTGCTCAGTACTCGGGGTGCTGTGTGCTCAGTACTCAGGGTGCTGGGTGCTCAGTACTCAGGGTGCTGGGTGCTCAGTACTCGGGTGCTGGTGCTCAGTGCTCAGGGTGCTGGGTGCTCAGTGCTCGGGGTGCTGGGTGCGCAGTGCTCAGTACTCAGGGTGCTGGGTGCTCAGTGCTCAGGGTGCTGTGTGCTCAGTGCTCAGGGTGCTGGGTGCTCAGACCTCAGGGTGCTCATTGCTCAGGGTGCTGGGTGCTAAGTACTCAGGGTGCTGGGTGCTCAGTGCTCAGGGTGCTCGGTGCTCGGGGCGCTGGGTGCTCAGTGCTCGGGGTGCTCGGAGCTCAGTACGCAGGGTGCTGGCTGCTCAGTGCTCGGGGTGCTCGGTGCTCAGTACTCAGGGTGCTGGGTGCTCAGTGCTCAGGGTGCTCGATGCTCAGTACGTTGGGTGCTCACTACTCAGGGTGCTGCGTGCTCAGTGCTCAGGGTGCTGGGTGCTCAGTGCTCAGGGTGCTCAGTGCTCAGTGCTCGGGGTGCTGGGTGCTCAGTGCTCAGGGCGCTGGGTGCTCAGTGCTCGGGGTGCTGGGTGCTCAGTGCTCAGGTTGCTCAGTGCTCAGTACTCAGTGCTCAGGGTGCTCAGTGCTCAGTGCTCAGGGTGCTGGGTGTTCAGTACTCAGGGTGCTGTGTGCTCAGTACTCAGGGTGCTGGGTGCAAAGTGCTCAGGGTGCTGGGTGCTCAGTACTCAGGGTGCTCAGTGCTCAGTACTTAGGGTGCTTGGTGCTCAGTACTCAGGGTGCTCAGTGCTCAGTACTCGGTGTGCTGGGTGCTCAGTGCTCAATGTGCTCAGTGCTCAGTGCTCGGGGTGCTGGGTGCTCAGTGCTCAGGGCGCTGGGTGCTCAGTGCTCGGGGTGCTGGGTGCTCAGTACTCGGGTTGCTGGGTGCTCAGTGCTCAGGTTGCTCAGTGCTCAGTACTCAGTGCTCAGGGTGCTCAGTGCTCAGTGCTCAGGATGCTGGGTGTTCAGTACTCAGGGTGCTGGGTGCTCAGTACTCAGGGTGCTGGGTGCTCAGTGCTCACGGTGCTGGGTGCTCAGTGCTCGGAGCGCTGGGTGCTCAGTGCTCGGGGTGCTCGGAGCTCAGTACTCAGGGTGCTGGGTGCTCAGTGCTCGGGGTGATCGGTGCTCAGTACTCAGGGTGCTGGGTGCTCAGTGCTCGGGGTGCTCGGTGCTCAGTACGTTGGGTGCTCACTACTCAGGGTGCTGGGTGCTCAGTGCTCGGGGTGCTGGGTGCTCAGTGCTCAGGGTGCTGGGTGCTCAGTGCTCGGGGTGCTCAGTGCTCAGGGTGCTGGGTGCTCACTACTCAGGGTGCTGGGTGCTCAATACTCAGGGTGCTGGGTGCTCAGTACTCGGGTGCTGGGTGCTCAGTGCTCAGGGTGCTGGGTGCTCAGTGCTCAGAGTGCTGGGTGCTCAGTGCTCGGGGTGCTCGGTGCTCAGTACGTTGGGTGCTCACTACTCAGGGTGCTGGGTGCTCAGTGCTCAGGGTGCTGGGTGCTCAGTGCTCAGGGTGCTGGGTGCTCAGTGCTCAGGGTGCTGGGTGCTCAGTGCTCAGGGTGCTGGGTGCTCAGTGCTCAGGGTGCTGGGTGCTCAGTACTCAGGGTGCTGGGTGCTCAGTACTCGGGGTGCTGGGTGCTCAGCACTCAGGGTGCTGGGTGCTCAGTACTCAGGGTGCTGGGTGCTCAGTACTCGGGTGGTGGGTGCTCAGTGCTCAGGGTGCTGGGTGCTCAGTGCTCAGGGTGCTGGGTGCTCAGTGCTCGGGGTGCTCGGTGCTCAGTACGTTGGGTGCTCACTACTCAGGTTGCTGGGTGCTCAGTGCTCAGGGTGCTGGGTGCTCAGTGCTCTGGGTGCTGGGAGCTCAGTGCTCAGGGTGCTGGGTGCTCAGTACTCAGGGTGCTGGGTGCTCAGTGCTCGGGGTGCTGGGTGCTCAGTGCTCAGGGTGCTGGATGCTCAGTACTCAGGGTGCTTGGTGCTCAGTACTCGGGGTGCTGTGTGCTCAGTACTCAGGGTGCTGGGTGCTCAGTACTCAGGGTGCTGGGTGCTCAGTACTCGGGTGCTGGTGCTCAGTGCTCAGGGTGCTGGGTGCTCAGTGCTCGGGGTGCTGGGTGCGCAGTGCTCAGTACTCAGGGTGCTGGGTGCTCAGTGCTCAGGGTGCTGTGTGCTCAGTGCTCAGGGTGCTGGGTGCTCAGACCTCAGGGTGCTCATTGCTCAGGGTGCTGGGTGCTAAGTACTCAGGGTGCTGGGTGCTCAGTGCTCAGGGTGCTCGGTGCTCGGGGCGCTGGGAGCTCAGTGCTCGGGGTGCTCGGAGCTCAGTACGCAGGGTGCTGGCTGCTCAGTGCTCGGGGTGCTCGGTGCTCAGTACTCAGGGTGCTGGGTGCTCAGTGCTCAGGGTGCTCGATGCTCAGTACGTTGGGTGCTCACTACTCAGGGTGCTGCGTGCTCAGTGCTCAGGGTGCTGGGTGCTCAGTGCTCAGGGTGCTCAGTGCTCAGTGCTCGGGGTGCTGGGTGCTCAGTGCTCAGGGCGCTGGGTGCTCAGTGCTCGGGGTGCTGGGTGCTCAGTGCTCAGGTTGCTCAGTGCTCAGTACTCAGTGCTCAGGGTGCTCAGTGCTCAGTGCTCAGGGTGCTGGGTGTTCAGTACTCAGGGTGCTGTGTGCTCAGTACTCAGGGTGCTGGGTGCAAAGTGCTCAGGGTGCTGGGTGCTCAGTACTCAGGGTGCTCAGTGCTCAGTACTTAGGGTGCTTGGTGCTCAGTACTCAGGGTGCTCAGTGCTCAGTACTCGGTGTGCTGGGTGCTCAGTGCTCAATGTGCTCAGTGCTCAGTGCTCGGGGTGCTGGGTGCTCAGTGCTCAGGGCGCTGGGTGCTCAGTGCTCGGGGTGCTGGGTGCTCAGTACTCGGGTTGCTGGGTGCTCAGTGCTCAGGTTGCTCAGTGCTCAGTACTCAGTGCTCAGGGTGCTCAGTGCTCAGTGCTCAGGATGCTGGGTGTTCAGTACTCAGGGTGCTGGGTGCTCAGTACTCAGGGTGCTGGGTGCTCAGTGCTCAGGGTGCTGGGTGCTCAGTGCTCGGAGCGCTGGGTGCTCAGTGCTCGGGGTGCTCGGAGCTCAGTACTCAGGGTGCTGGGTGCTCAGTGCTCGGGGTGATCGGTGCTCAGTACTCAGGGTGCTGGGTGCTCAGTGCTCGGGGTGCTCGGTGCTCAGTACGTTGGGTGCTCACTACTCAGGGTGCTGGGTGCTCAGTGCTCGGGGTGCTGGGTGCTCAGTGCTCAGGGTGCTGGGTGCTCAGTGCTCGGGGTGCTCAGTGCTCAGGGTGCTGGGTGCTCACTAGTCAGGGTGCTGGGTGCTCAATACTCAGGGTGCTGGGTGCTCAGTACTCGGGTGCTGGGTGCTCAGTGCTCAGGGTGCTGGGTGCTCAGTGCTCAGAGTGCTGGGTGCTCAGTGCTCGGGGTGCTCGGTGCTCAGTACGTTGGGTGCTCACTACTCAGGGTGCTGGGTGCTCAGTGCTCAGGGTGCTGGGTGCTCAGTGCTCAGGGTGCTGGGTGCTCAGTGCTCAGGGTGCTGGGTGCTCAGTACTCAGGGTGCTGGGTGCTCAGTGCTAAGGGTGCTGGGTGCTCAGTGCTCAGGGTGCTGGGTGCTCAGTACTCAGGGTGCTGGGTGCTCAGTACTCGGGGTGCTGGGTGCTCAGTATTCAGGGTGCTGGGTGCTCAGTACTCATTGTGCTGGGTGCTCAGTACTCGGGTGCTGGGTGCTCAGTGCTCAGGGTGCTGGGTGCTCAGTGCTCGGGGTGCTGGGTGCTCAGTGCTCAGTACTCAGGGTGCTGGGTGCTCAGTGCTCAGGGTGCTGCGTGCTCAGTGCTCAGTACTCAGGGTCCTGGGTGCTCAGTACTCAGGGTGCTGTGTGCTCAGTGCTTAGGGTGCTGGGTGCTCAGTGCTCAGGGTGCTGGGTGCTCAGTGCTCAGGGTGCTGGGTGCTCAGTACTCAGGCTGCTGGGTGCTCAGTGCTCTGGGTGCTGGGTGCTCCGTGCTCAGGGTGCTGGGTGCTCAGTACTCAGGGTGTTGGGTGCTCAGTACTCGGGGTGCTGGGTGCTCAGTGCTCAGGGTGCTGGGTGCTCAGTGCTCAGGGTGCTGAGTGCTCAGTACTCAGGGTGCTGGGTGCTCAGTGCTCAGGGTGCTGGGTGCTCAGTGCTCAGTGTGCTGGGTGCTCAGTACTCAGGGTGCTGGGTGCTCAGTGCTCGGGGTGCTGGGTGTTCAGTGCTCAGTACTCAGGGTGCTGGGTGCTCAGTACTCGGGGTACTAGGTGCTCAGTGCTCAGAACTCAGGGTGCTGGGTGCTCAGTGCTCAGGGTGCTGGGTGCTCAGTGCTCAGGGTGCTGGGTGCTCAGTGCTCAGGGTGATGGGTACTCAGTGCTCAGGGTACTGGGTGCTCAGTACTCAGGGTGCTGGGTGCTCAGTGCTCAGGGTGCTGGGTGCTCAGTGCTCGGGGTGCTGGGTGCTCAGTGCTCAGTACTCAGGGTGCTGGGTGCTCAGTGCTCGGGGTGCTCGGTGCTCAGTGCTCAATACTCAGGGTGCTGGGTGCTCAGTGCTCAGGGTGCTGGGTGCTCAGTGCTCAGGGTGCTGGGTGCTCAGTGCTCAGGATGCTGGGTACTCAGTGCTCAGGGTGCTGGGTGCTCAGTACTCAGGGTGCTCAGTGCTCAGTACTCGGGGTGCTGGGTGCTCAGTGCTCAGGGTGCTCAGTGCTCAGTACACGGGGTGCTGGGTGCTCAGTGCTCAGGGTGCTCAGTGCTCAGTGCTCGGGGTGCTGGGTGCTCAGTGCTCAGGGTGCTCAGTGCTCAGTACTCAGTGCTCAGGGTGCTCAGTGCTCAGTGCTCAGGGTGCTGGGTGTTCAGTACTCAGGATGCTGGGTGCTCAGTAGTCAGGGTGCTGGGTGCTCAGTGCTCAGGGTGCTCGGTGCTCGGGGCGCTGGGTGCTCAGTGCTCGGGGTGCTCGGAGCTCAGTACTCAGGGTGCTGGGTGCTCAGTGCTCAGGGTGCTGGGTGCTCAGTGCTCAGGGTGCTGGGTGCTCAGTGCTCAGGGTGCTGGGTGCTCAGTACTCAGGGTGCTGGGTGCTCAGTGCTTGGGGTGCTGGGTGCTCAGTGCTCAGGGTGCTGGGTGCTCAGTACTCAGGGTGCTGGGTGCTCAGTGCTCAGGGTGCTGGGTGCTCAGTACTCAGGGTGCTGGGTGCTCAGTGCTCAGGGTGCTGGGTGCTCAGTGCTCAGGGTGCTGGGTGCTCAGTACTCAGGGTGCTGGGTGCTCAGTACTCGGGGTGCTGGGTGCTCAGCACTCAGGGTGCTGGGTGCTCAGTACTCAGGGTGCTGGGTGCTCAGTACTCGGGTGGTGGGTGCTCAGTGCTCAGGGTGCTGGGTGCTCAGTGCTCAGGGTGCTGGGTGCTCAGTGCTCGGGGTGCTCGGTGCTCAGTACGTTGGGTGCTCACTACTCAGGTTGCTGGGTGCTCAGTGCTCAGGGTGCTGGGTGCTCAGTGCTCTGGGTGCTGGGAGCTCAGTGCTCAGGGTGCTGGGTGCTCAGTACTCAGGGTGCTGGGTGCTCAGTGCTCGGGGTGCTGGGTGCTCAGTGCTCAGGGTGCTGGATGCTCAGTACTCAGGGTGCTTGGTGCTCAGTACTCGGGGTGCTGTGTGCTCAGTACTCAGGGTGCTGGGTGCTCAGTACTCAGGGTGCTGGGTGCTCAGTACTCGGGTGCTGGTGCTCAGTGCTCAGGGTGCTGGGTGCTCAGTGCTCGGGGTGCTGGGTGCGCAGTGCTCAGTACTCAGGGTGCTGGGTGCTCAGTGCTCAGGGTGCTGTGTGCTCAGTGCTCAGGGTGCTGGGTGCTCAGACCTCAGGGTGCTCATTGCTCAGGGTGCTGGGTGCTAAGTACTCAGGGTGCTGGGTGCTCAGTGCTCAGGGTGCTCGGTGCTCGGGGCGCTGGGTGCTCAGTGCTCGGGGTGCTCGGAGCTCAGTACGCAGGGTGCTGGCTGCTCAGTGCTCGGGGTGCTCGGTGCTCAGTACTCAGGGTGCTGGGTGCTCAGTGCTCAGGGTGCTCGATGCTCAGTACGTTGGGTGCTCACTACTCAGGGTGCTGCGTGCTCAGTGCTCAGGGTGCTGGGTGCTCAGTGCTCAGGGTGCTCAGTGCTCAGTGCTCGGGGTGCTGGGTGCTCAGTGCTCAGGGCGCTGGGTGCTCAGTGCTCGGGGTGCTGGGTGCTCAGTGCTCAGGTTGCTCAGTGCTCAGTACTCAGTGCTCAGGGTGCTCAGTGCTCAGTGCTCAGGGTGCTGGGTGTTCAGTACTCAGGGTGCTGTGTGCTCAGTACTCAGGGTGCTGGGTGCAAAGTGCTCAGGGTGCTGGGTGCTCAGTACTCAGGGTGCTCAGTGCTCAGTACTTAGGGTGCTTGGTGCTCAGTACTCAGGGTGCTCAGTGCTCAGTACTCGGTGTGCTGGGTGCTCAGTGCTCAATGTGCTCAGTGCTCAGTGCTCGGGGTGCTGGGTGCTCAGTGCTCAGGGCGCTGGGTGCTCAGTGCTCGGGGTGCTGGGTGCTCAGTACTCGGGTTGCTGGGTGCTCAGTGCTCAGGTTGCTCAGTGCTCAGTACTCAGTGCTCAGGGTGCTCAGTGCTCAGTGCTCAGGATGCTGGGTGTTCAGTACTCAGGGTGCTGGGTGCTCAGTACTCAGGGTGCTGGGTGCTCAGTGCTCAGGGTGCTGGGTGCTCAGTGCTCGGAGCGCTGGGTGCTCAGTGCTCGGGGTGCTCGGAGCTCAGTACTCAGGGTGCTGGGTGCTCAGTGCTCGGGGTGATCGGTGCTCAGTACTCAGGGTGCTGGGTGCTCAGTGCTCGGGGTGCTCGGTGCTCAGTACGTTGGGTGCTCACTACTCAGGGTGCTGGGTGCTCAGTGCTCGGGGTGCTGGGTGCTCAGTGCTCAGGGTGCTGGGTGCTCAGTGCTCGGGGTGCTCAGTGCTCAGGGTGCTGGGTGCTCACTAGTCAGGGTGCTGGGTGCTCAATACTCAGGGTGCTGGGTGCTCAGTACTCGGGTGCTGGGTGCTCAGTGCTCAGGGTGCTGGGTGCTCAGTGCTCAGAGTGCTGGGTGCTCAGTGCTCGGGGTGCTCGGTGCTCAGTACGTTGGGTGCTCACTACTCAGGGTGCTGGGTGCTCAGTGCTCAGGGTGCTGGGTGCTCAGTGCTCAGGGTGCTGGGTGCTCAGTGCTCAGGGTGCTGGGTGCTCAGTACTCAGGGTGCTGGGTGCTCAGTGCTAAGGGTGCTGGGTGCTCAGTGCTCAGGGTGCTGGGTGCTCAGTACTCAGGGTGCTGGGTGCTCAGTACTCGGGGTGCTGGGTGCTCAGTATTCAGGGTGCTGGGTGCTCAGTACTCATTGTGCTGGGTGCTCAGTACTCGGGTGCTGGGTGCTCAGTGCTCAGGGTGCTGGGTGCTCAGTGCTCGGGGTGCTGGGTGCTCAGTGCTCAGTACTCAGGGTGCTGGGTGCTCAGTGCTCAGGGTGCTGCGTGCTCAGTGCTCAGTACTCAGGGTCCTGGGTGCTCAGTACTCAGGGTGCTGTGTGCTCAGTGCTTAGGGTGCTGGGTGCTCAGTGCTCAGGGTGCTGGGTGCTCAGTGCTCAGGGTGCTGGGTGCTCAGTACTCAGGCTGCTGGGTGCTCAGTGCTCTGGGTGCTGGGTGCTCCGTGCTCAGGGTGCTGGGTGCTCAGTACTCAGGGTGTTGGGTGCTCAGTACTCGGGGTGCTGGGTGCTCAGTGCTCAGGGTGCTGGGTGCTCAGTGCTCAGGGTGCTGAGTGCTCAGTACTCAGGGTGCTGGGTGCTCAGTGCTCAGGGTGCTGGGTGCTCAGTGCTCAGTGTGCTGGGTGCTCAGTACTCAGGGTGCTGGGTGCTCAGTGCTCGGGGTGCTGGGTGTTCAGTGCTCAGTACTCAGGGTGCTGGGTGCTCAGTACTCGGGGTACTAGGTGCTCAGTGCTCAGAACTCAGGGTGCTGGGTGCTCAGTGCTCAGGGTGCTGGGTGCTCAGTGCTCAGGGTGCTGGGTGCTCAGTGCTCAGGGTGATGGGTACTCAGTGCTCAGGGTACTGGGTGCTCAGTACTCAGGGTGCTGGGTGCTCAGTGCTCAGGGTGCTGGGTGCTCAGTGCTCGGGGTGCTGGGTGCTCAGTGCTCAGTACTCAGGGTGCTGGGTGCTCAGTGCTCGGGGTGCTCGGTGCTCAGTGCTCAATACTCAGGGTGCTGGGTGCTCAGTGCTCAGGGTGCTGGGTGCTCAGTGCTCAGGGTGCTGGGTGCTCAGTGCTCAGGATGCTGGGTACTCAGTGCTCAGGGTGCTGGGTGCTCAGTACTCAGGGTGCTCAGTGCTCAGTACTCGGGGTGCTGGGTGCTCAGTGCTCAGGGTGCTCAGTGCTCAGTACACGGGGTGCTGGGTGCTCAGTGCTCAGGGTGCTCAGTGCTCAGTGCTCGGGGTGCTGGGTGCTCAGTGCTCAGGGTGCTCAGTGCTCAGTACTCAGTGCTCAGGGTGCTCAGTGCTCAGTGCTCAGGGTGCTGGGTGTTCAGTACTCAGGATGCTGGGTGCTCAGTAGTCAGGGTGCTGGGTGCTCAGTGCTCAGGGTGCTCGGTGCTCGGGGCGCTGGGTGCTCAGTGCTCGGGGTGCTCGGAGCTCAGTACTCAGGGTGCTGGGTGCTCAGTGCTCAGGGTGCTGGGTGCTCAGTGCTCAGGGTGCTGGGTGCTCAGTGCTCAGGGTGCTGGGTGCTCAGTACTCAGGGTGCTGGGTGCTCAGTGCTTGGGGTGCTGGGTGCTCAGTGCTCAGGGTGCTGGGTGCTCAGTACTCAGGGTGCTGGGTGCTCAGTGCTCAGGGTGCTGGGTGCTCAGTACTCAGGGTGCTGGGTGCTCAGTGCTCAGGGTGCTGGGTGCTCAGTGCTCAGGGTGCTGGGTGCTCAGTACTCAGGGTGCTGGGTGCTCAGTACTCGGGGTGCTGGGTGCTCAGCACTCAGGGTGCTGGGTGCTCAGTACTCAGGGTGCTGGGTGCTCAGTACTCGGGTGGTGGGTGCTCAGTGCTCAGGGTGCTGGGTGCTCAGTGCTCAGGGTGCTGGGTGCTCAGTGCTCGGGGTGCTCGGTGCTCAGTACGTTGGGTGCTCACTACTCAGGTTGCTGGGTGCTCAGTGCTCAGGGTGCTGGGTGCTCAGTGCTCTGGGTGCTGGGAGCTCAGTGCTCAGGGTGCTGGGTGCTCAGTACTCAGGGTGCTGGGTGCTCAGTGCTCGGGGTGCTGGGTGCTCAGTGCTCAGGGTGCTGGATGCTCAGTACTCAGGGTGCTTGGTGCTCAGTACTCGGGGTGCTGTGTGCTCAGTACTCAGGGTGCTGGGTGCTCAGTACTCAGGGTGCTGGGTGCTCAGTACTCGGGTGCTGGTGCTCAGTGCTCAGGGTGCTGGGTGCTCAGTGCTCGGGGTGCTGGGTGCGCAGTGCTCAGTACTCAGGGTGCTGGGTGCTCAGTGCTCAGGGTGCTGTGTGCTCAGTGCTCAGGGTGCTGGGTGCTCAGACCTCAGGGTGCTCATTGCTCAGGGTGCTGGGTGCTAAGTACTCAGGGTGCTGGGTGCTCAGTGCTCAGGGTGCTCGGTGCTCGGGGCGCTGGGTGCTCAGTGCTCGGGGTGCTCGGAGCTCAGTACGCAGGGTGCTGGCTGCTCAGTGCTCGGGGTGCTCGGTGCTCAGTACTCAGGGTGCTGGGTGCTCAGTGCTCAGGGTGCTCGATGCTCAGTACGTTGGGTGCTCACTACTCAGGGTGCTGCGTGCTCAGTGCTCAGGGTGCTGGGTGCTCAGTGCTCAGGGTGCTCAGTGCTCAGTGCTCGGGGTGCTGGGTGCTCAGTGCTCAGGGCGCTGGGTGCTCAGTGCTCGGGGTGCTGGGTGCTCAGTGCTCAGGTTGCTCAGTGCTCAGTACTCAGTGCTCAGGGTGCTCAGTGCTCAGTGCTCAGGGTGCTGGGTGTTCAGTACTCAGGGTGCTGTGTGCTCAGTACTCAGGGTGCTGGGTGCAAAGTGCTCAGGGTGCTGGGTGCTCAGTACTCAGGGTGCTCAGTGCTCAGTACTTAGGGTGCTTGGTGCTCAGTACTCAGGGTGCTCAGTGCTCAGTACTCGGTGTGCTGGGTGCTCAGTGCTCAATGTGCTCAGTGCTCAGTGCTCGGGGTGCTGGGTGCTCAGTGCTCAGGGCGCTGGGTGCTCAGTGCTCGGGGTGCTGGGTGCTCAGTACTCGGGTTGCTGGGTGCTCAGTGCTCAGGTTGCTCAGTGCTCAGTACTCAGTGCTCAGGGTGCTCAGTGCTCAGTGCTCAGGATGCTGGGTGTTCAGTACTCAGGGTGCTGGGTGCTCAGTACTCAGGGTGCTGGGTGCTCAGTGCTCAGGGTGCTGGGTGCTCAGTGCTCGGAGCGCTGGGTGCTCAGTGCTCGGGGTGCTCGGAGCTCAGTACTCAGGGTGCTGGGTGCTCAGTGCTCGGGGTGATCGGTGCTCAGTACTCAGGGTGCTGGGTGCTCAGTGCTCGGGGTGCTCGGTGCTCAGTACGTTGGGTGCTCACTACTCAGGGTGCTGGGTGCTCAGTGCTCGGGGTGCTGGGTGCTCAGTGCTCAGGGTGCTGGGTGCTCAGTGCTCGGGGTGCTCAGTGCTCAGGGTGCTGGGTGCTCACTACTCAGGGTGCTGGGTGCTCAATACTCAGGGTGCTGGGTGCTCAGTACTCGGGTGCTGGGTGCTCAGTGCTCAGGGTGCTGGGTGCTCAGTGCTCAGAGTGCTGGGTGCTCAGTGCTCGGGGTGCTCGGTGCTCAGTACGTTGGGTGCTCACTACTCAGGGTGCTGGGTGCTCAGTGCTCAGGGTGCTGGGTGCTCAGTGCTCAGGGTGCTGGGTGCTCAGTGCTCAGGGTGCTGGGTGCTCAGTACTCAGGGTGCTGGGTGCTCAGTGCTAAGGGTGCTGGGTGCTCAGTGCTCAGGGTGCTGGGTGCTCAGTACTCAGGGTGCTGGGTGCTCAGTACTCGGGGTGCTGGGTGCTCAGTATTCAGGGTGCTGGGTGCTCAGTACTCATTGTGCTGGGTGCTCAGTACTCGGGTGCTGGGTGCTCAGTGCTCAGGGTGCTGGGTGCTCAGTGCTCGGGGTGCTGGGTGCTCAGTGCTCAGTACTCAGGGTGCTGGGTGCTCAGTGCTCAGGGTGCTGCGTGCTCAGTGCTCAGTACTCAGGGTCCTGGGTGCTCAGTACTCAGGGTGCTGTGTGCTCAGTGCTTAGGGTGCTGGGTGCTCAGTGCTCAGGGTGCTGGGTGCTCAGTGCTCAGGGTGCTGGGTGCTCAGTACTCAGGCTGCTGGGTGCTCAGTGCTCTGGGTGCTGGGTGCTCCGTGCTCAGGGTGCTGGGTGCTCAGTACTCAGGGTGTTGGGTGCTCAGTACTCGGGGTGCTGGGTGCTCAGTGCTCAGGGTGCTGGGTGCTCAGTGCTCAGGGTGCTGAGTGCTCAGTACTCAGGGTGCTGGGTGCTCAGTGCTCAGGGTGCTGGGTGCTCAGTGCTCAGTGTGCTGGGTGCTCAGTACTCAGGGTGCTGGGTGCTCAGTGCTCGGGGTGCTGGGTGCTCAGTGCTCAGTACTCAGGGTGCTGGGTGCTCAGTACTCGGGGTACTAGGTGCTCAGTGCTCAGTACTCAGGGTGCTGGGTGCTCAGTGCTCAGGGTGCTGGGTGCTCAGTGCTCAGGGTGCTGGGTGCTCAGTGCTCAGGGTGATGGGTACTCAGTGCTCAGGGTACTGGGTGCTCAGTACTCAGGGTGCTGGGTGCTCAGTGCTCAGGGTGCTGGGTGCTCAGTGCTCGGGGTGCTGGGTGCTCAGTGCTCGGGGTGCTGGGTGCTCAGTGCTCGGGGTGCTCGGTGCTCAGTACTCAGGGTGCTGGGTGCTCAGTGCTCGAGGTGCTCAGTACTCAGGGTGCTGTATGTTCAGTGTTCAGGGTGCTGGGTGCTCAGTACTCAGGGTGCTCGGTGCTTAGTACTCAGGGTGCTGGGTGCTCAGTACTCCGGGTGCTGGGTGCTCAGTGCTCGGGGTGCTCGGTGCTCAGTACTCAGTGCTCAGGGTGCTCAGTGCTCAGTGCTCAGGGTGCTGGGTGTTCAGTACTCAGGGTGCTGGGTGCTCAGTACTCAGGGGGCTGGGTGCTCAGTACTCGGGGTGCTCGGTGCTCAGTGCTCAGGGTGCTGGGTGCTCAGTACTCAGGGTGCTGGGTGCTCATTACTCAGGGTGCTTGGTGCTCAGTGCTCAGGGTGCTGGGTACTCAGTGCTCAGGGTGCTCGGTGCTCAGTACTCGGGGTGCTGGGTGCTCATTCTCGGGGTGCTGGGAGCTCAGTGCTCGGGGTGCTGGGTGCTCAGTACTCAGGGTGCTGGGTGCTCAGTGCTCAGGGTGCTGGGTGCTCAGTACTCAGGGTGCTGGGTGCTCAGTGCTCAGGGTGCTGGGTGCTCAGTACTCAGGGTGCTGGGTGCTCAGTGCTCAGGGTGCTGGGTGCTCAGTACTCAGGGTGCTGGGAGCTCAGTGCTCAGGGTGATCGGTGCTCAGTACTCAGGGTGCTCAGTACTCAGGGTACTGGGTGCTCAGTGCTCGGGGTGCTGGGTGCTCAGTGCTCAGGGTGATCAGTGCTCAGTACTCAGGGTGCTGGGTGCTCAGTGCTCAGGGTGCTGGGTGTTCAGTCCACAGGGTGCTCAGTGCTCAGGGTGCTGGGTGCTCAGTGCTCGGGGTGCTGGGTGCTCAGTGCTCGGGGTGCTGGGTGCTCAGTGCTCAGGGTGCTGGGTGCTCAGTGCTCAGTGCTCAGGGTGCTGGTTGCTCAGTACTCAGGGTGCTGGGTGCTCAGTACTCAGGGTGCTGGGTGCTCAGTGCTCAGGGTGCTGGGTGCTCAGTACTCAGGGTGCTGGGTGATCAGTGCTCGGGGTGCTGGGTGCTCAGTACTCAGGGTGCTGGGTGCTCAGTGCTCGCGGTGCTGGGTGCTCAGTGCACGGGGTGCTCGGTGCTCAGTACTCAGGGTGCTGGGTGCTCAGTGCTCGAGGTTCTCAGTACTCAGGGTGCTGTGTGTTCAGTGCTCAGGGTGCTGGGTGCTCAGTACTCAGGGTGCTCGGTGCTTAGTACTCAGGGTGCTGGGTGCTCAGTACTCCGGGTGCTGGGTGCTCAGTGCTCGGGGTGCTCGGTGCTCAGTGCTCAAGGTGCTGGGTGCTCAGTACTCAGGGTGCTCATTGCTTAGGGTGCTATGTGCTCAGTACTCAGGGTGCTAGGTGCTCAGTGCTCGGGGTGCTCGGAGCTCAGTACTCAGGGTGCTGGGTGCTCAGTACTCGGGGTGCTCGGTGCTCAGTACTCAGGGTGCTGGGTGCTCAGTGCTCGGGTGCTGGGTGCTCAGTGCTCAGTACTCAGGGTGCTGGGTGCTCAGTGCTCAGGGTGCTGTGTGCTCAGTGCTCAGGATGCTGGGTGCTCAGTGCTCAGGTGCTGGGTACTCAGTGCTCAGGGTGCTGGGTGCTCAGTACTCAGGGTGCTGGGTGCTTAGTACTCAGGGTGCTCGGTCCTCAGTGCTCAGGGTGCTGGGTGCTCAGGACTCAGGGTGCTGGGTGCTCAGTACTCAGGGTGCTCAGTACTCAGGTTGCTTTGTATTCAGTGCTCAGGGTGCTGGGTGCTCAGTACTCAGGGTGCTAGGTGCTTAGTACTCAGGGTGCTGGGTGCTCAGTACTCCGGGTGCTGGGTGCTCAGTGCTCGGGGTGCTCGGTGCTCAGTGCTCAAGGTGCTGGGTGCTCAGTACTCAGGGTGCTCATTGCTCAGGGTGCTGTATGCTCAGTACTCAGGGTGCTGGGTGCTCAGTGCTCAGGGTGCTCGGTGCTCGGGGCGCTGGGTGCTCAGTGCTCAGGGTGCTCGGAGCTCAGGACTCAGGGTGCTGGGTGCTCAGTGCTCGGGGTGCTCGGTGCTCAGTACTCAGGGTGCTGGGTGCTCAGTGCTCGGGGTGCTCGGTGCTCAGTACGTTGGGTGCTCACTACTCAGGGTGCTGGGTGCTCAGTGCTCAGGGTGCTGGGTGCTCAGTGCTCAGGGTGCTGGGTGCTCAGTGCTCAGGGTGCTGGGTGCTCAGTACTCAGGATGCTGGGTGCTCAGTGCTCGGGGTGCTGGGTGCTCAGTGCTCAGGTTGCTGGGTGCTCAGTACTCAGGGTGCTGGGTGCTCAGTACTCGGGGTGCTGGGTGCTCAGTACTCAGGGTGCTGGGTGCTCAGTACTCAGGGTGCTGGGTGCTCAGTACTCTGGGTGCTCAGTGCTCAGTACTCAGGGTGCTGGGTGCTCAGTGCTCGGGGTGCTCGGTGCTCAGTGCTCAATACTCAGGGTGCTGGGTGCTCAGTGCTCAGGGTGCTGGGTGCTCAGTGCTCAGGGTGCTGGGTGCTCAGTGCTCAGGGTGCTGGGTACTCAGTGCTCAGGGTGCTGGGTGCTCAGTACTCAGGGTGCTCAGTGCTCAGTACTCGGGGTGCTGGGTGTTCAGTACTCAGGGTGCTGGGTGCTCAGTAGTCAGGGTGCTGGGTGCTCAGTGCTCAGGGTGCTCGGTGCTCGGGGCGCTGGGTGCTCAGTGCTCGGGGTGCTCTGTGCTCAGTACTCAGGGTGCTGGGTGCTCAGTACTCAGGGTGCTGGGTGCTCAGTGCTCAGGGTGCTCGGTGCTCGGGGCGCTGGGTGCTCAGTGCTCGGGGTGCTCGGTGCTCAGTACTCAGGGTGCTGGGTGCTCAGTGCTCAGGGTGCTCAATGCTCAGTATTTTGGGTGCTCACTACTCAGGGTGCTGCGTGCTCAGTGCTCAGGGTGCTGGGTGCTCAGTGCTCAGGGTGCTGGGTGCTCAGTACTCAGGGTGCTGGGTGCTCAGTGCTCAGGGTGCTGGGTGCTCAGTACTCAGGGTGCTCAGTGCTCAGTACTTAGGGTGCCTGGTGATCAGTACTCAGGGTGCTCAG
The DNA here is from genome assembly GCF_018167655.1 of Microtus oregoni. NCBI lineage: Eukaryota > Metazoa > Chordata > Mammalia > Rodentia > Cricetidae > Microtus > Microtus oregoni. The sequence continues at coordinate 32,679 of NW_024543284.1, read as the reverse complement.
TGCTCAGTACTCGGTGTGCTGGGTGCTCAGTGCTCAGGGTGCTCAGTGCTCAGTGCTCGGGGTGCTGGGTGCTCAGTGCTCAGGGCGCTGGGTGCTCAGTGCTCGGTGTGCTGGGTGCTCAGTACTCGGGGTGCTGGGTGCTCAGTGCTCAGGTTGCTCAGTGCTCAGTACTCAGTGCTCAGGGTGCTCAGTGCTCAGTGCTCAGGGTGCTGGGTGTTCAGTACTCAGGGTGCTGGGTGCTCAGTACTCAGGGTGCTGGGTGCAGAGTGCTCAGGGTGCTAGGTGCTCAGTACTCAGGGTGCTCAGTGCTCAGTACTTAGGGTGCTTGGTGTTCAGTACTCAGGGTGCTGGGTGCTCAGTACTCAGGGTCCTGGGTGCTCAGTGCTCAGGGTGCTGGGTGCTCAGTGCTCGGGGCGCTGGGTGCTCAGTGCTCGGGGTGCTCAGTGCTCAGTACTCAGTGCTCTGGGTGCTCAGTGCTCAGTGCTCAGGGTGCTGGGTGTTCAGTACTCAGGGTGCTGGGTGCTCAGTACTCAGGGTCCTGGGTGCTCAGTGCTCAGGGTGCTGGGTGCTCAGTGCTCGGGGCGCTGGGTGCTCAGTGCTCGGGGTGCTCGGAGCTCAGTACTCAGGGTGCTGGGTGCTCAGTGCTCGGGGTGATCGGTGCTCAGTACTCAGGGTGCTGGGTGCTCAGTGCTCGGGGTGCTCGGTGCTCAGTACGTTGGGTGCTCACTACTCAGGGTGCTGGGTGCTCAGTGCTCAGGGTGCTGGGTGCTCAATGCTCAGGGTGCTGGGTGCTCAGTGCTCAGGGTGCTGGGTGCTCAGTACTCAGGGTGCTGGGTGCTCAGTGCTCAGGGTGCTGGGTGCTCAGTACTCAGGGTGCTCAGTGCTCAGTACTTAGGGTGCCTGGTGATCAGTACTCAGGGTGCTCAGTGCTCAGTACTCGGTGTGCTGGGTGCTCAGTGCTCAGGGTGCTCAGTGCTCAGTGCTCGGGGTGCTGGGTGCTCAGTGCTCAGGTTGCTCAGTGCTCAGTACTCAGTGCTCAGGGTGCTCAGTGCTCAGTGCTCAGGGTGCTGGGTGTTCAGTACTCAGGGTGCTGGGTGCTCAGTACTCAGGGTGCTGGGTGCAAAGTGCTCAGGGTGCTGGGTGCTCAGTACTCAGGGTGCTCAGTGCTCAGTACTTAGGGTGCTTGGTGCTCAGTACTCAGGGTGCTCAGTGCTCAGTACTCGGTGTGCTGGGTGCTCAGTGCTCAGGGTGCTCAGTGCTCAGGGCTCGGGGTGCTGGGTGCTCAGTGCTCAGGGCGCTGGGTGCTCAGTGCTCGGGGTGCTGGGTGCTCAGTACTCGGGGTGCTGGGTGCTCAGTGCTCAGGTTGCTCAGTGCTCAGTACTCAGTGCTCAGGGTGCTCAGTGCTCAGTGCTCAGGGTGCTGGGTGTTCAGTACTCAGGGTGCTGGGTGCTCAGTACTCAGGGTCCTGGGTGCTCAGTGCTCAGGGTGCTGGGTGCTCAGTGCTCGGGGCGCTGGGTGCTCAGTGCTCGGGGTGCTCGGAGCTCAGTACTCAGGGTGCTGGGTGCTCAGTGCTCGGGGTGATCGGTGCTCAGTACTCAGGGTGCTGGGTGCTCAGTGCTCGGGGTGCTCGGTGCTCAGTACGTTGGGTGCTCACTACTCAGGGTGCTGGGTGCTCAGTGCTCAGGGTGCTGGGTGCTCAGTGCTCAGGGTGCTGGGTGCTCAGTGCTCAGGGTGCTGGGTGCTCAGTACTCAGGGTGCTGGGTGCTCAGTACTCAGGGTGCTGGGTGCTCAGTACTCGGGTGCTGGGTGCTCAGTGCTCAGGGTGCTGGGTGCTCAGTGCTCAGAGTGCTGGGTGCTCAGTGCTCGGGGTGCTCGGTGCTCAGTACGTTGGGTGCTCACTACTCAGGGTGCTGGGTGCTCAGTGCTCAGGGTGCTGGGTGCTCAGTGCTCAGGGTGCTGGGTGCTCAGTGCTCAGGGTGCTGGGTGCTCAGTGCTCAGGGTGCTGGGTGCTCAGTGCTAAGGGTGCTGGGTGCTCAGTGCTCAGGGTGCTGGGTGCTCAGTACTCAGGGTGCTGGGTGCTCAGTACTCGGGGTGCTGGGTGCTCAGTATTCAGGGTGCTGGCTGCTCAGTACTCATTGTGCTGGGTGCTCAGTACTCGGGTGCTGGGTGCTCAGTGCTCAGGGTGCTGGGTGCTCAGTGCTCGGGGTGCTGGGTGCTCAGTGCTCAGTACTCAGGGTGCTGGGTGCTCAGTGCTCAGGGTGCTGCGTGCTCAGTGCTCAGTACTCAGGGTCCTGGGTGCTCAGTACTCAGGGTGCTGTGTGCTCAGTGCTCAGGGTGCTGGGTGCTCAGTGCTCAGGGTGCTGGGTGCTCAGTGCTCAGGGTGCTGGGTGCTCAGTACTCAGGGTGCTGGGTGCTCAGTGCTCGGGGTGCTGGGTGCTCAGTGCTCAGGGTGCTGGGTGCTCAGTACTCAGGGTGTTGGGTGCTCAGTACTCGGGGTGCTTGGTGCTCAGTACTCAGGGTGCTGGGTGCTCAGTACTCAGGGCGCTGGGTGCTCAGTACTCGGGTGCTGGGTGCTCAGTGCTCAGGGTGCTGGGTGCTCAGTGCTCGGGGTGCTGGGTGCTCAGTGCTCAGTACTCAGGGTGCTGGGTGCTCAGTACTCTGGGTGCTAGGTGCTCAGTGCTCAGTACTCATGGTGCTGGGTGCTCAGTGCTCAGGGTGCTGGGTGCTCAGTACTCAGGGTGCTGGGTGCTCAGTGCTCAGGGTGCTGGGTACTCAGTGCTCAGGGTGCTGGGTGCTCAGTACTCAGGGTGCTGGGTGCTCAGTGCTCAGGGTGCTGGGTGCTCAGTGCTCGGGGTGCTGGGTGCTCAGTGCTAGGGGTGCTGGGTGCTCAGTGCTCGGGGTGCTCGGTGCTCAGTACTCAGGGTGCTGGGTGCTCAGTGCTCGAGGTGCTCAGTACTCAGGGTGCTGTATGTTCAGTGTTCAGGGTGCTGGGTGCTCAGTACTCAGGGTGCTCGGTGCTTAGTACTCAGGGAGCTGGGTGCTCAGTACTCCGGGTGCGGGGTGCTCAGTGCTCGGGCTGTTCGGTGCTCAGTACTCAGTGCTCAGGGTGCTCAGTGCTCAGTGATCAGGGTGCTGGGTCTTCAGTACTCAGGGTGCAGGGTGCTCAGTACTCAGGGGGCTGGGTGCTCAGTTCTCGGGGTGCTCAGAGCTCAGTGCTCAGGGTGCTGGGTGCTCAGTACTCAGGGTGCTGGGTGCTCAGTACTCAGGGTGCTGGGTGCTCAGTGCTCAGGGTGCTGGGTACTCAGTGCTCAGGGTGCTCGGTGCTCAGTACTCGGGGTCCTGGGTGCTCATTCTCGGGGTGCAGGGAGCTCAGTGCTCGGGGTGCTGAATGCTCAGTACTCAGGGTGCTGGGTGCTCAGTGCTCAGGGTGCTGGGTGCTCAGTACTCAGGGTGCTGGGTGCTCAGTGCTCAGGGTGCTGGGTGCTCAGTACTCAGGGTGCTGGGTGCTCAGTGCTCAGGGTGCTGGGTGCTCAGTACTCAGGGTGCTGGGAGCTCAGTGCTCAGGGTGATCGGTGCTCAGTACTCAGGGTGCTCAGTACTCAGGGTACTGGGTGCTCAGTGCTCGGGGTGCTCGGTGCTCAGTACTCAGTGTTCAGGGTGCTCAGTTCTCAGTGATCAGGGTGCTGGGTGTTCAGTACTCAGGGTGCTGGGTGCTCAGTACTCAGGGGGCTGGGTGCTCAGTTCTCGGGGTGCTCGGTGCTCAGTGCTCAGGGGGCTGGGTGCTCAGTACTCAGGGTGCTGGGTGCTCAGTGCCCAGGGTGCTGGGTACTCAGTGCTCAGGGTGCTCGGTGCTCAGTACTCGGGGTGCTGGGTGCTCATTCTCGGGGTGCTGGGAGCTCAGTGCTCAGGGTGCTGGGTGCTCAGTACTCAGGGTGCTGGGTGCTCAGTGCTCAGGGTGCTGGGTGCTCAGTACTCAGGGTGCTGGGTGCTCAGTGCTCAGGGTGCTGGGTGCTCAGTACTCAGGGTGCTGGGTGCTCAGTGCTCAGGGTGCTGGGTGCTCAGTACTCAGGGTGCTGGGACCTCAGTGCTCAGGGTGATCGGTGCTCAGTACCCAGGGTGCTAGGTACTCAGGGTACTGGGTGCTCAGTGCTCGGGGTGCTGGGTGCTCAGTGCTCAGGGTGATCGGTGCTCAGTACTCAGGGTGCTGGGTGCTCAGTGCTCAGGGTGCTGGGTGTTCAGTCCACAGGGTGCTCAGTACTCAGGGTGCTAGGTGCTCAGTGCTCGGGGTGCTGGGTGCTCAGTGCTCGGGGTGCTGGGTGCTCAGTGCTCAGGGTGCTGGGTGCTCAGTGCTCAGGGTGCTGGTTGCTCAGTACTCAGGGTGCTGGGTGCTCAGTACTCAGGGTGCTGGGTGCTCAGTGCTCAGGGTGCTGGGTGCTCAGTACTCAGGGTGCTGGGTGATCAGTGCTCGGGGTGCTGGGTGCTCAGTACTCAGGGTGCTGGGTGCTCAGTGCTCACGGTGCTGGGTGCTCAGTGCTCGGGGTGCTCGGTGCTCAGTACTCAGGGTGCTGGGTGCTCAGTGCTCGATGTGCTCAGTACTCAGGGTGCTGTGTGTTCGGTGCTCAGGGTGCTGGGTGCTCAGTACTCAGGGTGCTCGGTGCTTAGTACTCAGGGTGCTGGGTGCTCAGTACTCCGGGTGCTGGGTGCTCAGTGCTCGGGGTGCTCGATGCTCAGTGCTCAAGGTGCTGGGTGCTCAGTACTCAGGGTGCTCATTGCTTAGGGTGCTGGGTGCTCAGTACTCAGGGTGCTGGTTGCTCAGTGCTCGGGGTGCTCGGAGCTCAGTACTCAGGGTGCTGGGTGCTCAGTACTCGGGGTGCTCGGTGCTTAGTACTCAGGGTGCTGGGTGCTCAGTGCTCGGGTGCTGGGTGCTCAGTGCTCAGTACTCAGGGTGCTGGGTGCTCAGTGCTCAGGGTGCTGTGTGCTCAGTGCTCAGGGTGCTGGGTGCTCAGTGCTCAGGGTGCTGGGTACTCAGTGCTCAGGGTGCTGGGTGCTCAGTACTCAGGGTGCTGGGTGCTCAGTACTCAGGGTGCTGGGTGCTCAGTGCTCGGGGTGCTATGTGCTCAGTGCTCGCGGTGCTGGGTGCTCAGTGCTCGAGGTGCTCAGTACTCAGGGTGCTTTGTATTCAGTGCTCAGGGTGCTGGGTGCTCAGTACTCAGGGTGCTCGGTGCTTAGTACTCAGGGTGCTGGGTGCTCAGTACTCCGGGTGCTGGGTGCTCAGTGCTCGGGGTGCTCGGTGCTCAGTGCTCAAGGTGCTGTGTGCTCAGTACTCAGGGTGCTCATTGCTCAGGGTGCTGTATGCTCAGTACTCAGGGTGCTGGGTGCTCAGTGCTCAGGGTGCTCGGTGCTCAGTATTCAGGGTGCTGGGTGCTCAGTGCTCGGGGTGCTCGGTGCTCAGTACGTTGGGTGCTCACTACTCAGGGTGCTGGGTGCTCAGTGCTCAGGGTGCTGGGTGCTCAGTGCTCAGGGTGCTGGGTGCACAGTGCTCAGGGTGCTGGGTGCTCAGTGCTCGGGGTGCTGGGTGCTCAGTGCTCAGGGTGCTGGGTGCTCAGTACTCAGGGTGCTGGGAGCTCAGTGCTCAGGGTGATCGGTGCTCAGTACCCAGGGTGCTCAGTACTCAGGGTACTGGGTGCTCAGTGCTCGGGGTGCTGGGTGCTCAGTGCTCAGGGTGATCGGTGCTCAGTACTCAGGGTGCTGGGTGCTCAGTGCTCAGGGTGCTGGGTGTTCAGTCCACAGGGTGCTCAGTACTCAGGGTGCTGGGTGCTCAGTGCTCGGGGTGCTGGGTGCTCAGTGCTCGGGGTGCTGGGTGCTCAGTGCTCAGGGTGCTGGGTGCTCAGTGCTCAGGGTGCTGGTTGCTCAGTACTCAGGGTGCTGGGTGCTCAGTACTCAGGGTGCTGGGTGCTCAGTGCTCAGGGTGCTGGGTGCTCAGTACTCAGGGTGCTGGGTGATCAGTGCTCGGGGTGCTGGGTGCTCAGTACTCAGGGTGCTGGGTGCTCAGTGCTCGCGGTGCTGGGTGCTCAGTGCTCGGGGTGCTCGGTGCTCAGTACTCAGGGTGCTGGGTGCTCAGTGCTCGATGTGCTCAGTACTCAGGGTGCTGTGTGTTCGGTGCTCAGGGTGCTGGGTGCTCAGTACTCAGGGTGCTCGGTGCGTAGTACTCAGGGTGCTGGGTGCTCAGTACTCCGGGTGCTGGGTGCTCAGTGCTCGGGGTGCTCGGTGCTCAGTGCTCAAGGTGCTGGGTGCTCAGTACTCAGGGTGCTCATTGCTTAGGGTGCTGGGTGCTCAGTACTCAGGGTGCTGGGTGCTCAGTGCTCAGGGTGCTGGGTGCTCAGTGCTCGGGGTGCTGGGTGCTCAGTGCTCAGTACTCAGGGTGCTGGGTGCTCAGTGCTCAGGGTGCTGTGTGCTCAGTGCTCAATACTCAGGTTGCTGGGTGCTCAGTACTCAGGGTGCTGGGTGCTCAGTACTCGGGGTGCTGGGTGCTCAGTACTCAGGGTGCTGGGTGCTCAGTACTCAGGGTGCTGGGTGCTCAGTGCTCAGGGTGCTGGGTGCTCAGTACTCGGGGTGCTGGGTGCTCAGTACTCAGGGTGCTGGGTGCTCAGTACTCAGGGTCCTGGGTGCTCAGTGCTCAGGGTGCTGGGTGCTCAGTGCTCGGGGCGCTGGGTGCTCAGTGCTCGGGGTGCTCGGAGCTCAGTACTCAGGGTGCTGGGTGCTCAGTGCTCGGGGTGATCGGTGCTCAGTACTCAGGGTGCTGGGTGCTCAGTGCTCGGGGTGCTCGGTGCTCAGTACGTTGGGTGCTCACTACTCAGGGTGCTGGGTGCTCAGTGCTCAGGGTGCTGGGTGCTCAGTTCTCAGGGTGCTGGGTGCTCAGTGCTCAGGGTGCTGGGTGCTCAGTACTCAGGGTGCTGGGTGCTCAGTGCTCAGGGTGCTGGGTGCTCAGTACTCAGGGTGCTCAGTGCTCAGTACTTAGGGTGCCTGGTGATCAGTACTCAGGGTGCTCAGTGCTCAGTACTCGGTGTGCTGGGTGCTCAGTGCTCAGGGTGCTCAGTGCTCAGTGCTCGGGGTGCTGGGTGCTCAGTGCTCAGGGCGCTGGGTGCTCAGTGCTCGGTGTGCTGGGTGCTAAGTACTCGGGGTGCTGGGTGCTCAGTGCTCAGGTTGCTCAGTGCTCAGTACTCAGTGCTCAGGGTGCTCAGTGCTCAGTGCTCAGGGTGCTGGGTGTTCAGTACTCAGGGTGCTGGGTGCTCAGTACTCAGGGTGCTGGGTGCAAAGTGCTCAGGGTGCTGGGTGCTCAGTACTCAGGGTGCTCAGTGCTCAGTACTTAGGGTGCTTGGTGCTCAGTACTCAGGGTGCTCAGTGCTCAGTACTCGGTGTGCTGGGTGCTCAGTGCTCAGGGTGCTCAGTGCTCAGGGCTCGGGGTGCTGGGTGCTCAGTGCTCAGGGCGCTGGGTGCTCAGTGCTCGGGGTGCTGGGTGCTCAGTACTCGGGGTGCTGGGTGCTCAGTGCTCAGGTTGCTCAGTGCTCAGTACTCAGTGCTCAGGGTGCTCAGTGCTCAGTGCTCAGGGTGCTGGGTGTTCAGTACTCAGGGTGCTGGGTGCTCAGTACTCAGGGTCCTGGGTGCTCAGTGCTCAGGGTGCTGGGTGCTCAGTGCTCGGGGCGCTGGGTGCTCAGTGCTCGGGGTGCTCGGAGCTCAGTACTCAGGGTGCTGGGTGCTCAGTGCTCGGGGTGATCGGTGCTCAGTACTCAGGGTGCTGGGTGCTCAGTGCTCGGGGTGCTCGGTGCTCAGTACGTTGGGTGCTCACTACTCAGGGTGCTGGGTGCTCAGTGCTCAGGGTGCTGGGTGCTCAGTGCTCAGGGTGCTGGGTGCTCAGTGCTCAGGGTGCTGGGTGCTCAGTACTCAGGGTGCTGGGTGCTCAGTACTCAGGGTGCTGGGTGCTCAGTACTCGGGTGCTGGGTGCTCAGTGCTCAGGGTGCTGGGTGCTCAGTGCTCAGAGTGCTGGGTGCTCAGTGCTCGGGGTGCTCGGTGCTCAGTACGTTGGGTGCTCACTACTCAGGGTGCTGGGTGCTCAGTGCTCAGGGTGCTGGGTGCTCAGTGCTCAGGGTGCTGGGTGCTCAGTGCTCAGGGTGCTTGGTGCTCAGTGCTCACCGTGCTGGGTGCTCAGTGCTAAGGGTGCTGGGTGCTCAGTGCTCAGGGTGCTGGGTGCTCAGTACTCAGGATGCTGGGTGCTCAGTACTCGGGGTGCTGGGTGCTCAGTATTCAGGGTGCTGGCTGCTCAGTACTCATTGTGCTGGGTGCTCAGTACTCGGGTGCTGGGTGCTCAGTGCTCAGGGTGCTGGGTGCTCAGTGCTCGGGGTGCTGGGTGCTCAGTGCTCAGTACTCAGGGTGCTGGGTGCTCAGTGCTCAGGGTGCTGCGTGCTCAGTGCTCAGTACTCAGGGTCCTGGGTGCTCAGTACTCAGGGTGCTGTGTGCTCAGTGCTCAGGGTGCTCAGAGCTCAGTGATCAGGGTGCTGGGTCTTCAGTACTCAGGGTGCAGGGTGCTCAGTACTCAGGGGGCTGGGTGCTCAGTTCTCGGGGTGCTCAGAGCTCAGTGCTCAGGGTGCTGGGTGCTCAGTACTCAGGGTGCTGGGTGCTCAGTACTCAGGGTGCTGGGTGCTCAGTGCTCAGGGTGCTGGGTACTCAGTGCTCAGGGTGCTCGGTGCTCAGTACTCGGGGTCCTGGGTGCTCATTCTCGGGGTGCTGGGAGCTCAGTGCTCGGGGTGCTGGATGCTCAGTACTCAGGGTGCTGGGTGCTCAGTGCTCAGGGTGCTGGGTGCTCAGTACTCAGGGTGCTGGGTTCTCAGTGCTCAGGGTGCTGGGTGCTCAGTACTCAGGGTGCTGGGTGCTCAGTGCTCAGGGTGCTGGGTGCTCAGTACTCAGGGTGCTGGGAGCTCAGTGCTCAGGGTGATCGGTGCTCAGTACTCAGGGTGCTCAGTACTCAGGGTACTGGGTGCTCAGTGCTCGGGGTGCTCGGTGCTCAGTACTCAGTGTTCAGGGTGCTCAGTGCTCAGTGATCAGGGTGCTGGGTGTTCAGTACTCAGGGTGCTGGGTGCTCAGTACTCAGGGGGCTGGGTGCTCAGTTCTCGGGGTGCTCGGTGCTCAGTGCTCAGGGGGCTGGGTGCTCAGTACTCAGGGTGCTGGGTGCTCAGTGCCCAGGGTGCTGGGTACTCAGTGCTCAGGGTGCTCGGTGCTCAGTACTCGGGGTGCTGGGTGCTCATTCTCGGGGTGCTGGGAGCTCAGTGCTCAGGGTGCTGGGTGCTCAGTACTCAGGGTGCTGGGTGCTCAGTGCTCAGGGTGCTGGGTGCTCAGTACTCAGGGTGCTGGGTGCTCAGTGCTCAGGGTGCTGGGTGCTCAGTACTCAGGGTGCTGGGTGCTCAGTGCTCAGGGTGCTGGGTGCTCAGTACTCAGGGTGCTGGGACCTCAGTGCTCAGGGTGATCGGTGCTCAGTACCCAGGGTGCTAGGTACTCAGGGTACTGGGTGCTCAGTGCTCGGGGTGCTGGGTGCTCAGTGCTCAGGGTGATCGGTGCTCAGTACTCAGGGTGCTGGGTGCTCAGTGCTCAGGGTGCTGGGTGTTCAGTCCACAGGGTGCTCAGTACTCAGGGTGCTAGGTGCTCAGTGCTCGGGGTGCTGGGTGCTCAGTGCTCGGGGTGCTGGGTGCTCAGTGCTCAGGGTGCTGGGTGCTCAGTGCTCAGGGTGCTGGTTGCTCAGTACTCAGGGTGCTGGGTGCTCAGTACTCAGGGTGCTGGGTGCTCAGTGCTCAGGGTGCTGGGTGCTCAGTACTCAGGGTGCTGGGTGATCAGTGCTCGGGGTGCTGGGTGCTCAGTACTCAGGGTGCTGGGTGCTCAGTGCTCACGGTGCTGGGTGCTCAGTGCTCGGGGTGCTCGGTGCTCAGTACTCAGGGTGCTGGGTCCTCAGTGCTCGATGTGCTCAGTACTCAGGGTGCTGTGTGTTCGGTGCTCAGGGTGCTGGGTGCTCAGTACTCAGGGTGCTCGGTGCTTAGTACTCAGGGTGCTGGGTGCTCAGTACTCCGGGTGCTGGGTGCTCAGTGCTCGGGGTGCTCGATGCTCAGTGCTCAAGGTGCTGGGTGCTCAGTACTCAGGGTGCTCATTGCTTAGGGTGCTGGGTGCTCAGTACTCAGGGTGCTGGTTGCTCAGTGCTCGGGGTGCTCGGAGCTCAGTACTCAGGGTGCTGGGTGCTCAGTACTCGGGGTGCTCGGTGCTTAGTACTCAGGGTGCTGGGTGCTCAGTGCTCGGGTGCTGGGTGCTCAGTGCTCAGTACTCAGGGTGCTGGGTGCTCAGTGCTCAGGGTGCTGTGTGCTCAGTGCTCAGGGTGCTGGGTGCTCAGTGCTCAGGGTGCTGGGTACTCAGTGCTCAGGGTGCTGGGTGCTCAGTACTCAGGGTGCTGGGTGCTCAGTACTCAGGGTGCTGGGTGCTCAGTGCTCGGGGTGCTATGTGCTCAGTGCTCGCGGTGCTGGGTGCTCAGTGCTCGAGGTGCTCAGTACTCAGGGTGCTTTGTATTCAGTGCTCAGGGTGCTGGGTGCTCAGTACTCAGGGTGCTCGGTGCTTAGTACTCAGGGTGCTGGGTGCTCAGTACTCCGGGTGCTGGGTGCTCAGTGCTCGGGGTGCTCGGTGCTCAGTGCTCAAGGTGCTGTGTGCTCAGTACTCAGGGTGCTCATTGCTCAGGGTGCTGTATGCTCAGTACTCAGGGTGCTGGGTGCTCAGTGCTCAGGGTGCTCGGTGCTCAGTACTCAGGGTGCTGGGTGCTCAGTGCTCGGGGTGCTCGGTGCTCAGTACGTTGGGTGCTCACTACTCAGGGTGCTGGGTGCTCAGTGCTCAGGGTGCTGGGTGCTCAGTGCTCAGGGTGCTGGGTGCACAGTGCTCAGGGTGCTGGGTGCTCAGTGCTCGGGGTGCTGGGTGCTCAGTGCTCAGGGTGCTGGGTGCTCAGTACTCAGGGTGCTGGGAGCTCAGTGCTCAGGGTGATCGGTGCTCAGTACCCAGGGTGCTCAGTACTCAGGGTACTGGGTGCTCAGTGCTCGGGGTGCTGGGTGCTCAGTGCTCAGGGTGATCGGTGCTCAGTACTCAGGGTGCTGGGTGCTCAGTGCTCAGGGTGCTGGGTGTTCAGTCCACAGGGTGCTCAGTACTCAGGGTGCTGGGTGCTCAGTGCTCGGGGTGCTGGGTGCTCAGTGCTCGGGGTGCTGGGTGCTCAGTGCTCAGGGTGCTGGGTGCTCAGTGCTCAGGGTGCTGGTTGCTCAGTACTCAGGGTGCTGGGTGCTCAGTACTCAGGGTGCTGGGTGCTCAGTGCTCAGGGTGCTGGGTGCTCAGTACTCAGGGTGCTGGGTGATCAGTGCTCGGGGTGCTGGGTGCTCAGTACTCAGGGTGCTGGGTGCTCAGTGCTCGCGGTGCTGGGTGCTCAGTGCTCGGGGTGCTCGGTGCTCAGTACTCAGGGTGCTGGGTGCTCAGTGCTCGATGTGCTCAGTACTCAGGGTGCTGTGTGTTCGGTGCTCAGGGTGCTGGGTGCTCAGTACTCAGGGTGCTCGGTGCGTAGTACTCAGGGTGCTGGGTGCTCAGTACTCCGGGTGCTGGGTGCTCAGTGCTCGGGGTGCTCGGTGCTCAGTGCTCAAGGTGCTGGGTGCTCAGTACTCAGGGTGCTCATTGCTTAGGGTGCTGGGTGCTCAGTACTCAGGGTGCTGGGTGCTCAGTGCTCAGGGTGCTGGGTGCTCAGTGCTCGGGGTGCTGGGTGCTCAGTGCTCAGTACTCAGGGTGCTGGGTGCTCAGTGCTCAGGGTGCTGTGTGCTCAGTGCTCAATACTCAGGTTGCTGGGTGCTCAGTACTCAGGGTGCTGGGTGCTCAGTACTCGGGGTGCTGGGTGCTCAGTACTCAGGGTGCTGGGTGCTCAGTACTCAGGGTGCTGGGTGCTCAGTGCTCAGGGTGCTGGGTGCTCAGTGCTCAGGGTGCTGGGTACTCAGTGCTCAGGGTGCTGGGTGCTCAGTACTCAGGGTGCTCAGTGCTCAGTACTCGGGGTGCTGGGTGCTCAGTGCTCAGGGTGCTCAGTGCTCAGTACTCGGGGTGCTGGGTGCTCAGTGCTCAGTGCTCGGGGTGCTGGGTGCTCAGTGCTCGGGGTGCTGGGTGCTCAGTGCTCGGGGTGCTGGGTGCTCAGTACTCAGGTTGCTGGGTGCTCAGTGCTCACGGTGCTCAGTGCTCAGTACTCAGTGCTCAGGGTGCTCAGTGCTCAGTGCTCAGGGTGCTGGGTGTTCAGTACTCAGGGTGCTGGGTGCTCAGTAGTCAGGGTGCTGTGTGCTCAGTGCTCAGGGTGCTCGGTGCTTGGGGCGCTGGGTGCTCAGTGCTCAGGGTGCTCGGAGCTCAGTACTCAGGGTGCTGGGTGCTCAGTGCTCGGGGTGCTCGGTGCTCAGTACTCAGGGTGCTGGGTGCTCAGTGCTCGGGGTGCTCGATGCTCAGTACGTTGGGTGCTCACTACTCAGGGTGCTGGGTGCTCAGTGCTCAGGGTGCTGGGTGCTCAGTGCTCAGGGTGCTGGGTGCTCAGTGCTCAGGGTGCTGGGTGCTCAGTACTCAGGGTGCTGGGTGCTCAGTGCTCGGGGTGCTGGGTGCTCAGTGCTTAGGGTGCTGGCTGCTCAGTACTCAGGGTGCTGGGTGCTCAGTACTCGGGGTGCTGGGTGCTCAGTACTCAGGGTGCTGGGTGCTCAGTACTCAGGGTGCTGGGTGCTCAGTACTCGGGTGCTTTGTGCTCAGTGCTCAGGGTGCTGGGTGCTCAGTGCTCAGGGTGCTGGGTGTTCAGGGCTCGGGGTCCTCGGTGCTCAGTACGTTGGGTGCTCACTACTCAGGGTGCTGGGTGCTCAGTGCTCAGGGTGCTGGGTGCTCAGTGCTCAGGGTGCTGGGTGCTCAGTACTCAGGGTGCTGGGTGCTCAGTGCTCGGGGTGCTGGGGGCTCAGTGCTCAGGGTGCTGGGTGCTCAGTGCTCAGGGTGCTGCGTGCTCAGTGCTCAGGGTGCTGGGTGCTCAGTGCTCAGGGTGCTGGGTGCTCAGTACTCAGGGTGCTGGGTGCTCAGTGCTCAGGGTGCTGGGTGCTCAGTACTCAGGGTGCTCAGTGCTCAGTACTTAGGGTGCTTGGTGCTCAGTACTCAGGGTGCTCAGTGCTCAGTACTCGGTGTGCTGGGTGCTCAGTGCTCAAGGTGCTCAGTGATCAGTGCTCGGGGTGCTGGGTGCTCAGTGCTCAGGGCGCTGGGTGCTCAGTGCTCGGCTTGCTGGGTGCTCAGTACTCGGGGTGCTGGGTGCTAAGTGCTCAGGTTGCTCAGTGCTCAGTACTCAGTGCTCAGGGTGCTCAGTGCTCAGTGCTCAGGGTGCTGGGTGTTCAGTACTCAGGGTGCTGGGTGCTCAGTACTCAGGGTGCTGGGTGCTCAGTGCTCAGGGTGCTGGGTGCTCAGTGCTCGGGGCGCTGGGTGCTCAGTGCTCTGGGTGCTCGGAGCTCAGTACTCAGGGTGCTGGGTGCTCAGTGCTCGGGGTGATCGGTGCTCAGTACTCAGGGTGCTGGGTGCTCAGTGCTCGGGGTGCTCGGTGCTCAGTACGTTGGGTGCTCACTACTCAGGGTGCTGGGTGCTCGGTGCTCAGGGTGCTGTGTGCTCAGTGCTCAGCGTGCTGGGTGCTCAGTGCTCAGGGTGCTGGGTGCTCAGTACTCAGGGTGCTGGGTGCTCTGTACTCAGGGTGCTGGGTGCTCATTACTCGGGTGCTGGGTGCTCAGTGCTCAGGGTGCTGGGTGCTCAGTGCTCAGGGTGCTGGGTGCTCTGTGCTCGGGGTGCTCGGTGCTCAGTACGTTGGGTGCTCACTACTCAGGGTGCTGGGTGCTCAGTGCTCAGGGTGCTGGGTGCTCAGTGCTCAGGGTGCTGGGTGCTCAGTGCTCAGGGTGCTGGGTGCTCAGTGCTCAGGGTGCTGGGTGCTCAGTACTCGGGGTGATGGGTGTTCAGTATTCAGGGTGCTGGGTGCTCAGTACTCATTGTGCTGGGTGCTCAGTACTCGGGTGCTGGGTGCTCAGTGCTCAGGGTGCTGGGTGCTCAGTGCTCGGGGTGCTGGGTGCTCAGTGCTCAGTACTCAGGGTGCTGGGTGCTCAGTGCTCGGGGTGGTGCGTGCTCAGTGCTCAGTACTCAGGGTCCTGGGTGCTCAGTACTCAGGGTGCTGTGTGCTCAGTGCTCAGGGTGCTGGGTGCTCAGTGCTCAGGGTGCTATGTGCTCAGTGCTCAGGGTACTGGGTGCTCAGTACTCAGGGTGCTGGGTGCTCAGTGCTCGGGGTGCTGGGTGCTCAGTGCTCAGGGTGCTGGGTGCTCAGTACTCAGGGTGTTGGGTGCTCAGTACTCGGGGTGCTGGGTGCTCAGTACTCAGGGTGCTGGGTGCTCAGTACTCAGGGTGCTGGGTGCTCAGTGCTCGGGTGCTGGGTGCTCAGAGCTCAGGGTGCTGGGTGCTCAGTGCTCGGGGTGCTGGGTGCTCAGTGCTCAGTACTCAGGGTGCTGGGTGCTCTGTACTCGGGGTGCTAGGTGCTCAGTGCTCAGTACTCAGGGTGCTGGGTGCTCAGTGCTCAGGGTGCTGGGTGCTCAGTGCTTAGGGTGCTGGGTGCTCAGTGCTTAGGTTGCTGGGTACTCAGTGCTCAGGGTACTGGGTGCTCACTACTCAGGGTGCTGGGTGCTCAGTGCTCAGGGTGCTGGGTGCTCAGTGCTCGGGGTGCTGGGTGCTCAGTGCTCGGGGTGCTGGGTGCTCAGTGCTCGGGGTGCTCGGTGCTCAGGACTCAGTGTGCTGTGTGCTCAGTACTCAGTGCTCAGGGTGCTGGGTGTTCAGTACTCAGCGTGCTGGGTGCTCAGTACTCTGGGTGCTGGGTGCTCAGTACTCGGGGTGCTGGGTGCTCATTCTTGGGGTGCTGGGTGCTCAGTGCTCGGGGTGCTGGGTGCGCAGTACTCATGGTGCTGGGTGCTCAGTGCTCAGGGTGCTGGGTGCTCAGTACTCAGGGTGCTGGGTGCTCAGTGCTCGGGGTGCTGGGTGCGCAGTACTCATGATGCTGGGTGCTCAGTGCTCAGGGTGCTGGGTGCTCAGTACTCAGGGTGCTGGGTGCTCAGTGCTCAGGGTGCTGGGTGCTCAGTACTCAGGGTGCTGGGCGCACAGTGCTCAGGGTGCTGGGTGCTCAGTACTCAGGGTGCTGGGAGCTCAGTACTCAGGGTGCTCAGTATTCAGGGTACTGGGTGCTCAGTGCTCGGGGTGCTGGGAGCTCAGTACTCAGGGTGCTGGGTGCTCAGTGCTCGGGGTGCTGGGTGCTCAGTGCTCAGTGTGATCGGTGCTCAGTACTCAGGGTGCTGGGTGCTCAGTGCTCAGGGTGCTGGGTGTTCATTCCACAGGGTGCTCAGTGCTCAGGGTGCTGGGTGCTTAGTGCTCGGGGTGCTGGGTGCTCAGTGCTCGGGGTGCTGGGTGTTCAATGCTCAGTGCTCAGGGTGCTGGGTGGTCAGTGCTCGGGGTGCTGGGTGCTCAGTGCTCAGTACTCAGGGTGCTGGGTGCTTAGTACTCGGGGTGCTGGGTGCTCAGTGCTCAGTACTCAGGGTGCTGGGTGCTCAGTGCCCAGGGTGCTGGGTGCTCAGTGCTCAGGGTGCTGGGTGCTCAGTGCTCAGGGTGCTGGGTACTCAGTGCTCAGGGTGCTGGGTGCTCAGTACTCAGGGTACTGGGTGCTCAGTGCTCAGGGTGCTGGGTGCTCAGTGCTCGGGGTGCTGGGTGCTCAGTGCTCGGGGTGCTGGGTGCTCAGTGCTCGATGTGCTCGGTGCTCAGTACTCAGTGTGCTGGGTGCTCAGTGCTCGAGGTGCTCAGTACTCAGGGTGCTGTATGTTCAGTGTTCAGGGTGCTGGGTGCTCAGTGCACGGGGTGCTCGGTGCTCAGTACTCAGTGCTCAGGGTGCTCAGTGCTCAGTGCTCAGGGTGCTGGGTGTTCAGTACTCAGGGTGCTGGGTGCCCAGTACTCAGGGTGCTGGGTGCTCAGTACTCGGGGTGCTCGGTGCTCATTGCTCAGGGTGCTGGGTGCTCAGTACTCAGTGTGCTGGGTGCTCAGTACTCAGGGTGCTGGGTGCTCAGTGCTCAGGGTGCTGGGTTCTCAGTGCTCAGGGTGCTCGGTGCTCAGTACTCGGGGTGCTGCGTGCTCATCCTTGGGGTGCTGGGTGCTCAGTGCTCGGGGTGCTTGGTGCGCAGTACTCAGGGTGCTGGGGGCTCAGTGCTCAGGGTGCTGGGTGCTCAGTACTCAGGGTGCTGGGCGCACAGTGCTCAGGGTGCTGGGTGCTCAGTACTCAGGGTGCTGGGAGCTCAGTGCTCAGGGTGATCGGTGCTCAGTACTCAGGGTGCTCAGTACTCAGGGTACTGGGTGCTCAGTGCTCGGGGTGCTGGGAGCTCAGTACTCAGGGTGCTGGGTGCTCAGTGCTCGGGGTGCTGGGTGCTCAGTGCTCAGGGTGATCGGTGCTCAGTACTCAGGGTGCTGGGTGCTCAGTGCTCAGGGTGCTGGGTGTTCAGTCCACAGGGTACTCAGTGCTCAGGGTGCTGGGTGCTCAGTGCTCGGGGTGCTGGGTGCTCAGTGCTCGGGGTGCTGGGTGTTCAGTGTCTGTGCTCAGGGTGCTGGGTGCTCAGTGCTCAGTGCTCAGGGTGCTGGTTGCTCAATACTCAGGGTGCTGGGTGCTCATTACTCAGGGTGCTGGGTGCTCAGTGCTCAGGGTGCTGGGTGCTCAGTACTCAGGGTGCTGTGTGCTCAGTACTCGGGTGCTGGGTGCTCAGTGCTCAGGGTGCTGGGTGCTCAGTGCTCGGGGTGCTGGGTGCTCAGTGCTCAGTACTCAGGGTGCTGGGTGCTCAGTACTCGGGGTGCTAGGTGCTCAGTGCTCAGTACTCAGGCTGCTGGGTGCTCAGTGCTCAGGGTGCTGGGTGCTCAGTGCTAAGGGTGCTGGGTGCTCAGTGCTCAGGTTGCTGGGTACTCAGTGCTCAGGGTACTGGGTGCTCAGTACTCAGGGTGCTGGGTGCTCAGTGCTCAGGGTGCTGGGTGCTCAGTGCTCGGGGTGCTGGGTGCTCAGTGCTCGGGGTGCTGGGTGCTCAGTGCTCGGGGTGCTCGGTGCTCAGTACTCAGGGTGCTGGGTGCTCAGTGCTCGAGGTGCTCAGTACTCAGGGTGCTGTATGTTCAGTGTACAGGGTGCTGGGTGTTCAGTACTCAGGGTGCTGGGTGCTCAGTACTCAGGGGGCTGGGTGCTCAGTACTCGGGGTGCTCGGTGCTCAGTGCTCAGGGTGCTGGGTGCTCAGTGCTCGGGGTGCTGGGTGCTAAGTGCTCGATGTGCTCGGTGCTCAGGACTCAGTTTGCTGGGTGCTCAGTGCTCGAGCTGCTCAGTACTCAGGGTGCTGTCTGTTCAGTGTTCAGGGTGCTGGGTGCTCAGAACTCAGGGTGCTCGGTGCTTAGTACTCAGGGTGCTGGGTGCTCAGTACTCCGGGTGCTGGGTGCTCAGTGCTCGGGGTGCTCGGTGCTCAGTACTCAGTGCTCAGGGTGCTCAGTGCTCAGTGCTCAGGGTGCTGGGTGTTCAGTACTCAGCGTGCTGGGTGCTCAGTACTCAGGGTGCTGGGTGCTCAGTACTCGGGGTGCTCGGTGCTCATTGCTCAGGGTGCTGGGTGCTCAGTACTCAGGGTGCTGGGTGCTCAGTACTCAGGGTGCTGGGTGCTCAGTGCTCAGGGTGCTGGGTACTCAGTTCTCAGGGTGCTCAGTGCTCAGTACTCGGGGTGCTGGGTGCTCATTCTTGGGGTGCTGGGTGCTCAGTGCTCGGGGTGCTGGGTGCGCAGTGCTCAGGGTGCTGCGTGCTCAGTGCTCAGGGTGCTGGGTGCTCAGTGCTCAGGGTGCTGGGTGCTCAGTACTCAGGGTGCTGGGTGCTCAGTGCTCAGGGTGCTGGGTGCTCAGTACTCAGGGTGCTCAGTGCTCAGTACTTAGGGTGCTTGGTGCTCAGTACTCAGGGTGCTCAGTGCTCAGTACTCGGTGTGCTGGGTGCTCAGTGCTCAGGGTGCTCAGTGATCAGTGCTCGGGGTGCTGGGTGCTCAGTGCTCAGGGCGCTGGGTGCTCAGTGCTCGGCTTGCTGTGTGCTCAGTACTCGGGGTGCTGGGTGCTAAGTGCTCAGGTTGCTCAGTGCTCAGTACTCAGTGCTCAGGGTGCTCAGTGCTCAGTGCTCAGGGTGCTGGGTGTTCAGTACTCAGGGTGCTGGGTGCTCAGTACTCAGGGTGCTGGGTGCTCAGTGCTCAGGGTGCTGGGTGCTCAGTGCTCGGGGCGCTGGGTGCTCAGTGCTCTGGGTGCTCGGAGCTCAGTACTCAGGGTGCTGGGTGCTCAGTGCTCGGGGTGATCGGTGCTCAGTACTCAGGGTGCTGGGTGCTCAGTGCTCGGGGTGCTCGGTGCTCAGTACGTTGGGTGCTCACTACTCAGGGTGCTGGGTGCTCGGTGCTCAGGGTGCTGTGTGCTCAGTGCTCAGCGTGCTGGGTGCTCAGTGCTCAGGGTGCTGGGTGCTCAGTACTCAGGGTGCTGGGTGCTCTGTACTCAGGGTGGTGGGTGCTCATTACTCGGGTGCTGGGTGCTCAGTGCTCAGGGTGCTGGGTGCTCAGTGCTCAGGGTGCTGGGTGCTCAGTGCTCGGGGTGCTCGGTGCTCAGTACGTTGGGTGCTCACTACTCAGGGTGCTGGGTGCTCAGTGCTCAGGGTGCTGGGTGCTCAGTGCTCAGGGTGCTGGGTGCTCAGTGCTCAGGGTGCTGGGTGCTCAGTGCTCAGGGTGCTGGGTGCTCAGTACTCAGGGTGCTGGGTGCTCAGTACTCGGGGTGATGGGTGTTCAGTATTCAGGGTGCTGGGTGCTCAGTACTCATTGTGCTGGGTGCTCAGTACTCGGGTGCTGGGTGCTCAGTGCTCAGGGTGCTGGGTGCTCAGTGCTCGGGGTGCTGGGTGCTCAGTGCTCAGTACTCAGGGTGCTGGGTGCTCAGTGCTCGGGGTGGTGCGTGCTCAGTGCTCAGTACTCAGGGTCCTGGGTGCTCAGTACTCAGGGTGCTGTGTGCTCAGTGCTCAGGGTGCTGGGTGCTCAGTGCTCAGGGTGCTATGTGCTCAGTGCTCAGGGTACTGGGTGCTCAGTACTCAGGGTGCTGGGTGCTCAGTGCTCGGGGTGCTGGGTGCTCAGTGCTCAGGGTGCTGGGTGCTCAGTACTCAGGGTGTTGGGTGCTCAGTACTCGGGGTGCTGGGTGCTCAGTACTCAGGGTGCTGGGTGCTCAGTACTCAGGGTGCTGGGTGCTCAGTGCTCGGGTGCTGGGTGCTCAGAGCTCAGGGTGCTGGGTGCTCAGTGCTCGGGGTGCTGGGTGCTCAGTGCTCAGTACTCAGGGTGCTGGGTGCTCTGTACTCGGGGTGCTAGGTGCTCAGTGCTCAGTACTCAGGGTGCTGGGTGCTCAGTGCTCAGGGTGCTGGGTGCTCAGTGCTTAGGGTGCTGGGTGCTCAGTGCTCAGGTTGCTGGGTACTCAGTGCTCAGGGTACTGGGTGCTCACTACTCAGGGTGCTGGGTGCTCAGTGCTCAGGGTGCTGGGTGCTCAGTGCTCGGGGTGCTGGGTGCTCAGTGCTCGGGGTGCTGGGTGCTCAGTGCTCGGGGTGCTCGGTGCTCAGGACTCAGTGTGCTGTGTGCTCAGTACTCAGTGCTCAGGGTGCTCAGTGCTCAGTGCTCAGGGTGCTGGGTGTTCAGTGTTCAAGGTGCTGGGTGCTCAGTACTCAGGGTGCTCGGTGCTTAGTACTCAGGGTGCTGGGTGCTCAGTACTCCGGGTGCTGGGTGCTCAGTGCTCGGGGTGCTCGGTGCTCAGTACTCAGTGCTCAGGGTGCTCAGTGCTCAGTGCTCAGGGTGCTGGGTGTTCAGTACTCAGCGTGCTGGGTGCTCAGTACTCTGGGTGCTGGGTGCTCAGTACTCGGGGTGCTCGGTGCTCATTGCTCAGGGTGCTGGGTGCTCAGTACTCAGGGTGCTGGGTGCTCAGTACTCAGGGTGCTGGGTGCTCAGTGCTCAGGGTGCTGGGTACTCAGTTCTCAGGGTGCTCAGTGCTCAGTACTCGGGGTGCTGGGTGCTCATTCTTGGGGTGCTGGGTGCTCAGTGCTCGGGGTGCTGGGTGCGCAGTACTCATGGTGCTGGGTGCTCAGTGCTCAGGGTGCTGGGTGCTCAGTACTCAGGGTGCTGGGTGCTCAGTGCTCAGGGTGCTGGGTGCTCAGTACTCAGGGTGCTGGGCGCACAGTGCTCAGGGTGCTGGGTGCTCAGTACTCAGGGTGCTGGGAGCTCAGTGCTCAGGGTGCTGGGTGCTCAGTACTCGGGGTGCTCGGTGCTCATTGCTCAGGGTGCTGGGTGCTCAGTACTCAGGGTGCTGGGTGCTCAGTACTCAGGGTGCTGGGTGCTCAGTGCTCAGGGTGCTGGGTACTCAGTTCTCAGGGTGCTCAGTGCTCAGTACTCGGGGTGCTGGGTGCTCATTCTTGGGGTGCTGGGTGCTCAGTGCTCGGGGTGCTGGGTGCGCAGTACTCATGGTGCTGGGTGCTCAGTGCTCAGGGTGCTGGGTGCTCAGTACTCAGGGTGCTGGGTGCTCAGTGCTCGGGGTGCTGGGTGCGCAGTACTCATGGTGCTGGGTGCTCAGTGCTCAGGGTGCTGGGTGCTCAGTACTCAGGGTGCTGGGTGCTCAGTGCTCAGGGTGCTGGGTGCTCAGTACTCAGGGTGCTGGGCGCACAGTGCTCAGGGTGCTGGGTGCTCAGTACTCAGGGTGCTGGGAGCTCAGTACTCAGGGTGCTCAGTATTCAGGGTACTGGGTGCTCAGTGCTCGGGGTGCTGGGAGCTCAGTACTCAGGGTGCTGGGTGCTCAGTGCTCGGGGTGCTGGGTGCTCAGTGCTCAGTGTGATCGGTGCTCAGTACTCAGGGTGCTGGGTGCTCAGTGCTCAGGGTGCTGGGTGTTCATTCCACAGGGTGCTCAGTGCTCAGGGTGCTGGGTTCTTAGTGCTCGGGGTGCTGGGTGCTCAGTGCTCGGGGTGCTGGGTGTTCAGTGCTCAGTGCTCAGGGTGCTGGGTGGTCAGTGCTCGGGGTGCTGGGTGCTCAGTGCTCAGTTTTCAGGGTGCTGGGTGCTTAGTACTCGGGGTGCTGGGTGCTCAGTGCTCAGTACTCAGGGTGCTGGGTGCTCAGTGCCCAGGGTGCTGGGTGCTCAGTGCTCAGGGTGCTGGGTGCTCAGTGCTCAGGGTGCTGGGTACTCAGTGCTCAGGGTGCTGGGTGCTCAGTACTCAGGGTACTGGGTGCTCAGTGCTCAGGGTGCTGGGTGCTCAGTGCTCGGGGTGCTGGGTGCTCAGTGCTCAGGGTGCTGGGTGCTCAGTGCTCGATGTGCTCGGTGCTCAGTACTCAGTGTGCTGGGTGCTCAGTGCTCGAGGTGCTCAGTACTCAGGGTGCTGTATGTTCAGTGTTCAGGGTGCTGGGTGCTCAGTACTCAGGGTGCTCGGTGCTTAGTACTCAGGGTGCTGGGTGCTCAGTACTCCGGGTGCTGGGTGCTCAGTGCTCGGGGTGCTCGGTGCTCAGTACTCAGTGCTCAGGGTGCTCAGTGCTCAGTGCTCAGGGTGCTGGGTGTTCAGTACTCAGGGTGCTGAGTGCCCAGTACTCAGGGTGCTGGGTGCTCAGTACTCGGGGTGCTCGGTGCTCATTGCTCAGGGTGCTGGGTGCTCAGTACTCAGTGTGCTGGGTGCTCAGTACTCAGGGTGCTGGGTGCTCAGTGCTCAGGGTGCTGGGTTCTCAGTGCTCAGGGTGCTCGGTGCTCAGTACTCGGGGTGCTGCGTGCTCATCCTTGGGGTGCTGGGTGCTCAGTGCTCGGGGTGCTTGGTGCACAGTACTCAGGGTGCTGGGGGCTCAGTGCTCAGGGTGCTGGGTGCTCAGTACTCAGGGTGCTGGGCGCACAGTGCTCAGGGTGCTGGGTGCTCAGTACTCAGGGTGCTGGGAGCTCAGTGCTCAGGGTGATCGGTGCTCAGTACTCAGGGTGCTCAGTACTCAGGGTACTGGGTGCTCAGTGCTCGGGGTGCTGGGAGCTCAGTACTCAGGGTGCTGGGTGCTCAGTGCTCGAGGTGCTGGGTGCTCAGTGCTCAGGGTGATCGGTGCTCAGTACTCAGGGTGCTGGGTGCTCAGTGCTCAGGGTGCTGGGTGTTCAGTCCACAGGGTACTCAGTGCTCAGGGTGCTGGGTGCTCAGTGCTCGGGGTGCTGGGTGCTCAGTGCTCGGGGTGCTGGGTGTTCAGTGCTCAGTGCTCAGGGTGCTGGGTGCTCAGTGCTCAGTGCTCAGGGTGCTGGTTGCTCAATACTCAGGGTGCTGGGTGCTCATTACTCAGGGTGCTGGGTGCTCAGTGCTCAGGGTGCTGGGTGCTCAGTACTCAGGGTGCTGTGTGCTCAGTACTGGGGTGCTGGGTGCTCAGTGCTCAGGGTGCTGGGTGCTCAGTGCTCGGGGTGCTGGGTGCTCAGTGCTCAGTACTCAGGGTGCTGGGTGCTCAGTACTCGGGGTGCTAGGTGCTCAGTGCTCAGTACTCAGGCTGCTGGGTGCTCAGTGCTCAGGGTGCTGGGTGCTCAGTGCTAAGGGTGCTGGGTGCTCAGTGCTCAGGTTGCTGGGTACTCAGTGCTCAGGGTACTGGGTGCTCAGTACTCAGGGTGCTGGGTGCTCAGTGCTCAGGGTGCTGGGTGCTCAGTGCTCGGGGTGCTGGGTGCTCAGTGCTCGGGGTGCTGGGTGCTCAGTGCTCGGGGTGCTCGGTGCTCAGTACTCAGGGTGCTGGGTGCTCAGTGCTCGAGGTGCTCAGTACTCAGGGTGCTGTATGTTCAGTGTACAGGGTGCTGGGTGTTCAGTACTCAGGGTGCTGGGTGCTCAGTACTCAGGGGGCTGGGTGCTCAGTACTCGGGGTGCTCGGTGCTCAGTGCTCAGGGTGCTGGGTGCTCAGTGCTCGGGGTGCTGGGTGCTAAGTGCTCGATGTGCTCGGTGCTCAGGACTCAGTGTGCTGGGTGCTCAGTGCTCGAGCTGCTCAGTACTCAGGGTGCTGTCTGTTCAGTGTTCAGGGTGCTGGGTGCTCAGAACTCAGGGTGCTCGGTGCTTAGTACTCAGGGTGCTGGGTGCTCAGTACTCCGGGTGCTGGGTGCTCAGTGCTCGGGGTGCTCGGTGCTCAGTACTCAGTGCTCAGGGTGCTCAGTGCTCAGTGCTCAGGGTGCTGGGTGTTCAGTACTCAGCGTGCTGGGTGCTCAGTACTCAGGGTGCTGGGTGCTCAGTACTCGGGGTGCTCGGTGCTCATTGCTCAGGGTGCTGGGTGCTCAGTACTCAGGGTGCTGGGTGCTCAGTACTCAGGGTGCTGGGTGCTCAGTGCTCAGGGTGCTGGGTACTCAGTTCTCAGGGTGCTCAGTGCTCAGTACTCGGGGTGCTGGGTGCTCATTCTTGGGGTGCTGGGTGCTCAGTGCTCGGGGTGCTGGGTGCGCAGTACTCATGGTGCTGGGTGCTCAGTGCTCAGGGTGCTGGGTGCTCAGTACTCAGGGTGCTGGGTGCTCAGTGCTCAGGGTGCTGGGTGCTCAGTACTCAGGGTGCTGGGCGCACAGTGCTCAGGGTGCTGGGTGCTCAGTACTCAGGGTGCTGGGAGCTCAGTGCTCAGGGTGATCGGTGCTCAGTACTCAGGGTGCTCAGTATTCAGGGTACTGGGTGCTCAGTGCTCGGGGTGCTGGGAGCTCAGTACTCAGGGTGCTGGGTGCTCAGTGCTCGGGGTGCTGGGTGCTCAGTGCTCAGTGTGATCGGTGCTCAGTACTCAGGGTGCTGGGTGCTCAGTGCTCAGGGTGCTGGGTGTTCAGTCCACAGGGTGCTCAGTGCTCAGGGTGCTGGGTGCTTAGTGCTCGGGGTGCTGGGTGCTCAGTGCTCGGGGTGCTGGGTGTTCAGTGCTCAGTGCTCAGGGTGCTGGGTGGTCAGTGCTCGGGGTGCTGGGTGCTCAGTGCTCAGTACTCAGGGTGCTGGGTGCTTAGTACTCGGGGTGCTGGGTGCTCAGTGCTCAGTACTCAGGGTGCTGGGTGCTCAGTGCTCAGGGTGCTGGGTGCTCAGTGCTCGGGGTGCTGGGTGCTCAGTGCTCGGGGTGCTGGGTGCTCAGTGCTCGGGGTGCTCGGTGCTCAGGACTCAGTGTGCTGTGTGCTCAGTGCTCGAGCTGCTCAGTACTCAGGGTGCTGTATGTTCAGTGTTCAAGTTGCTGGGTGCTCAGTACTCAGGGTGCTCGGTGCTTAGTACTCAGGGTGCTGGGTGCTCAGTACTCCGGGTGCTGGGTGCTCAGTGCTCGGGGTGCTCGGTGCTCAGTACTCAGTGCTCAGGGTGCTCAGTGCTCAGTGCTCAGGGTGCTGGGTGTTCAGTACTCAGCGTGCTGGGTGCTCAGTACTCAGGGTGCTGGGTGCTCAGTACTCGGGGTGCTCGGTGCTCATTGCTCAGGGTGCTGGGTGCTCAGTACTCAGGGTGCTGGGTGCTCAGTACTCAGGGTGCTGGGTGCTCAGTGCTCAGGGTGCTGGGTACTCAGTTTTCAGGGTGCTCAGTGCTCAGTACTCGGGGTGCTGGGTGCTCATTCTTGGGGTGCTGGGTGCTCAGTGCTCGGGGTGCTGGGTGCGCAGTACTCATGGTGCTGGGTGCTCAGTGCTCAGGGTGCTGGGTGCTCAGTACTCAGGGTGCTGGGTGCTCAGTGCTCAGGGTGCTGGGTGCTCAGTACTCAGGGTGCTGGGCGCACAGTGCTCAGGGTGCTGGGTGCTCAGTACTCAGGGTGCTGGGAGCTCAGTGCTCAGGGTGCTGGGTGCTCAGTACTCGGGGTGCTCGGTGCTCATTGCTCAGGGTGCTGGGTGCTCAGTACTCAGGGTGCTGGGTGCTCAGTACTCAGGGTGCTGGGTGCTCAGTGCTCAGGGTGCTGGGTACTCAGTTCTCAGGGTGCTCAGTGCTCAGTACTCGGGGTGCTGGGTGCTCATTCTTGGGGTGCTGGGTGCTCAGTGCTCGGGGTGCTGGGTGCGCAGTACTCATGGTGCTGGGTGCTCAGTGCTCAGGGTGCTGGGTGCTCAGTACTCAGGGTGCTGGGTGCTCAGTGCTCGGGGTGCTGGGTGCGCAGTACTCATGGTGCTGGGTGCTCAGTGCTCAGGGTGCTGGGTGCTCAGTACTCAGGGTGCTGGGTGCTCAGTGCTCAGGGTGCTGGGTGCTCACTACTCAGGGTGCTGGGCGCACAGTGCTCAGGGTGCTGGGTGCTCAGTACTCAGGGTGCTGGGAGCTCAGTACTCAGGGTGCTCAGTATTCAGGGTACTGGGTGCTCAGTGCTCGGGGTGCTGGGAGCTCAGTACTCAGGGTGCTGGGTGCTCAGTGCTCGGGGTGCTGGGTGCTCAGTGCTCAGTGTGATCGGTGCTCAGTACTCAGGGTGCTGGGTGCTCAGTGCTCAGGGTGCTGGGTGTTCAGTCCACAGGGTGCTCAGTGCTCAGGGTGCTGGGTGCTTAGTGCTCGGGGTGCTGGGTGCTCAGTGCTCGGGGTGCTGGGTGTTCAGTGCTCAGTGCTCAGGGTGCTGGGTGGTCAGTGCTCGGGGTGCTGGGTGCTCAGTGCTCAGTACTCAGGGTGCTGGGTGCTTAGTACTCGGGGTGCTGGGTGCTCAGTGCTCAGTACTCAGGGTGCTGGGTGCTCAGTGCCCAGGGTGCTGGGTGCTCAGTGCTCAGGGTGCTGGGTGCTCAGTGCTCAGGGTGCTGGGTACTCAGTGCTCAGGGTGCTGGGTGGTCAGTACTCAGGGTACTGGGTGCTCAGTGCTCAGGGTGCTGGGTGCTCAGTGCTCGGGGTGCTGGGTGCTCAGTGCTCGGGGTGCTGGGTGCTCAGTGCTCGATGTGCTCGGTGATCAGTACTCAGTGTGCTGGGTGCTCAGTGCTCGAGGTGCTCAGTACTCAGGGTGCTGTATGTTCAGTGTTCAGGGTGCTGGGTGCTCAGTACTCAGGGTGCTCGGTGCTTAGTACTCAGGGTGCTGGGTGCTCAGTGCTCAGTACTCAGCGTGTTGGGTGCTCAGTGCTCGGGGTGCTGGGTCCTCAGTGCTCAGGGTGCTGGGTGCTCAGTACTCAGGGTGCTGGGTGCTCAGTGCTCGGGGTGCTCGGTGCTCAGTACTCAGTGCTCAGGGTGCTCAGTGCTCAGTGCTCAGGGTGCTGGGTGTTCAGTACTCAGGGTGCTGGGTGCCCAGTACTCAGGGTGCTGGGTGCTCAGTACTCGGGGTGCTCGGTGCTCATTGCTCATGGTGCTGGGTGCTCAGTACTCAGTGTGCTGGGTGCTCAGTACTCAGGGTGCTGGGTGCTCAGTGCTCAGGGTGCTGGGTTCTCAGTGCTCAGGGTGCTCGGTGCTCAGTACTCGGGGTGCTGCGTGCTCATTCTTGGGGTGCTGGGTGCTCAGTGCTCGGGGTGCTTGGTGCGCAGTACTCAGGGTGCTGGGGGCTCAGTGCTCAGGGTGCTGGGTGCTCAGTACTCAGGGTGCTGGGCGCACAGTGCTCAGGGTGCTGGGTGCTCAGTACTCAGGGTGCTGGGAGCTCAGTGCTCAGGGTGATCGGTGCTCAGTACTCAGGGTGCTCAGTACTCAGGGTACTGGGTGCTCAGTGCTCGGGGTGCTGGGAGCTCAGTACTCAGGGTGCTGGGTGCTCAGTGCTCGGGGTGCTGGGTGCTCAGTGCTCAGGGTGATCGGTGCTCAGTACTCAGGGTGCTCAGTGCTCAGGGTGCTGGGTGTTCAGTCCACAGGGTACTCAGTGCTCAGGGTGCTGGGTGCTCAGTGCTCGGGGTGCTGGGTGCTCAGTGCTCGGGGTGCTGGGTGTTCAGTGCTCAGTGCTCAGGGTGCTGGGTGCTCAGTGCTCAGTGCTCAGGGTGCTG
This sequence comes from Microtus oregoni, assembly GCF_018167655.1. Lineage (NCBI taxonomy): Eukaryota > Metazoa > Chordata > Mammalia > Rodentia > Cricetidae > Microtus > Microtus oregoni. The sequence continues at coordinate 5,682 of NW_024543284.1, read as the reverse complement.
GTTGCTCAATACTCAGGGTGCTGGGTGCTCATTACTCAGGGTGCTGGGTGCTCAGTGCTCAGGGTGCTGGGTGCTCAGTACTCAGGGTGCTGGGTGCTCAGTACTCGGGTGCTGGGTGCTCAGTGCTCAGGGTGCTGGGTGCTCAGTGCTCGGGGTGCTGGGTGCTCAGTGCTCAGTACTCAGGGTGCTGGGTGCTCAGTACTCGGGGTGCTAGGTGCTCAGTGCTCAGTACTCAGGGTGCTGGGTGCTCAGTGCTCAGGGTGCTGGGTGCTCAGTGCTAAGGGTGCTGGGTGCTCAGTGCTCAGGGTGCTGGGTGCTCAGTGCTCGGGGTGCTGGGTGCTCAGTGCTCGGGGTGCTGGGTGCTCAGTGCTCGGGGTGCTGGGTGCTCAGTGCTCGGGTTGCTGGGTGCTCAGTGCTCGGGGTGCTCGGTGCTCAGTACTCAGGGTGCTGGGTGCTCAGTGCTCGAGGTGCTCAGTACTCAGGGTGCTGTATGTTCAGTGTACAGGGTGCTGGGTGTTCAGTACTCAGGGTGCTGGGTGCTCAGTACTCAGGGGGCTGGGTGCTCAGTACTCGGGGTGCTCGGTGCTCAGTGCTCAGGGTGCTGGGTGCTCAGTGCTCGGGGTGCTGGGTGCTAAGTGCTCGATGTGCTCGGTGCTCAGGACTCAGTGTGCTGGGTGCTCAGTGCTCGAGCTGCTCAGTACTCAGGGTGCTGTATGTTCAGTGTTCAGGGTGCTGGGTGCTCAGAACTCAGGGTGCTCGGTGCTTAGTACTCAGGGTGCTGGGTGCTCAGTACTCCGGGTGCTGGGTGCTCAGTGCTCGGGGTGCTCGGTGCTCAGTACTCAGTGCTCAGGGTGCTCAGTGCTCAGTGCTCAGGGTGCTGGGTGTTCAGTACTCAGCGTGCTGGGTGCTCAGTATTCAGGGTGCTGGGTGCTCAGTACTCGGGGTGCTCGGTGCTCATTGCTCAGGGTGCTGGGTGCTCAGTACTCAGGGTGCTGGGTGCTCAGTACTCAGGGTGCTGGGTGCTCAGTGCTCAGGGTGCTTGGTGCTCAGTACTCAGGGTGCTCAGTGCTCAGGGTGCTGGGTGCTCAGTGCTCGTGGTGCTGGGTACTCAGTTCTCAGTAAACAGGGTGCTGGGTGCTCAGTGCTCGGGGTGCTGGGTGCTCAGTGCTCGGGGTGCTGGGTGTTCAGTGCTCAGTGCTCAGGGTGCTGGGTGCTCAGTGCTCAGTGCTCAGGGTGCTGGTTGCTCAATACTCAGGGTGCTGGGTGCTCATTACTCAGGGTGCTGGGTGCTCAGTGCTCAGGGTGCTGGGTGCTCAGTACTCAGGGTGCTGGGTGCTCAGTACTCGGGTGCTGGGTGCTCAGTGCTCAGGGTGCTGGGTGCTCAGTGCTCGGGGTGCTGGGTGCTCAGTGCTCAGTACTCAGGGTGCTGGGTGCTCAGTACTCGGGGTGCTAGGTGCTCAGTGCTCAGTACTCAGGGTGCTGGGTGCTCAGTGCTCAGGGTGCTGGGTGCTCAGTGCTAAGGGTGCTGGGTGCTCAGTGCTCAGGTTGCTGGGTACTCAGTGCTCAGGGTACTTTGTGCTCAGTACTCAGGGTGCTGGGTGCTCAGTGCTCAGGGTGCTGGGTGCTCAGTGCTCGGGGTGCTGGGTGCTCATTCTCGGGGTGCTGGGTGCTCAGTGCTCAGGGTGCTGGGTGCTCAGTACTCAGGGTGCTGGGTGCTCAGTGCTCAGGGTGCTTGGTGCTCAGTACTCAGGGTGCGGTGTGCTCAGTGCTCAGGGTGCTGGGTGATCAGTACTCAGGGTGCTGGGTGCTCAGTGCTCAGGGTGCTGGGTGCTCAGTACTCAGGGTGCTGGGAGCTCAGTACTCAGGGTGATCGGTGCTCAATACTCAGGGTGCTCAGTACTCAGGGTACTGGGTGCTTAGTGCTCGGGGTGCTGGGAGCTCAGTACTCAGGGTGCTGGGTGCTCAGTGCTCGGGGTGCTGGGTGCTCAGTGCTCAGGGTGATCGGTGCTCAGTACTCAGGGTGCTGGGTGCTCAGTGCTCAGGGTGCTGGGTGTTCAGTCCACAGGGTGCTCAGTGCTCAGGGTGCTGGGTGCTCAGTGCTCGGGGTGCTGGGTGTTCAGTGCTCGGGGTGCTGGGTGCTCAGTGCTCAGGGTGCTGTGTGCTCAGTGCTCAGTGCTCAGGGTGCTGGGTGCTCAGTGATCAGCGTGCTGGGTGCTCAGTACAAAGGGTGCTCGGTGCTCAGTACTCAGGGTTCTCAGTGCTCAGTACTCAGGGTGCTGGGTACTCAGTGCTCAGGGTGCTGGGTGCTCAGTACTCAGGGTGCTCAGTGCTCAGTACTTAGGGTGCTTGGTGCTCAGTACTCAGGGTGCTCAGTGCTCAGTACTCGGTGTGCTGGGTGCTCAGTGCTCAGGGTGCTCAGTGCTCAGTGCTCGGGGTGCTGGGTGCTCAGTGTTCAGGGCGCTGGGTGCTCAGTGCTCGGGGTGCTGGGTGCTCAGTACTCGGGGTGCTGGGTGCTCAGTGCTCAGGTTGCTCAGTGCTCAGTACTCAGTGCTCAGGGTGCTCAGTGCTCAGTGCTCAGGGTGCTGGGTGTTCAGTACTCAGGGTGCTGGGTGCTCAGTACTCAGGGTGCTGGGTGCTCAGTGCTCAGGGTGCTGGGTGCTCAGTGCTCAGGGCGCTGGGTGCTCAGTGCTCGGGGTGCTCGGAGCTCAGTACTCAGGGTGCTGGGTGCTCAGTGCTCGGGGTGATCGGTGCTCAGTACTCAGGGTGCTGGGTGCTCAGTGCTCGGGGTGCTCGGTGCTCAGTACGTTGGTTGCTCACTACTCAGGGTGCTGGGTGCTCAGTGCTCAGGGTGCTGGGTGCTCAGTGCTCAGGGTGCTGGGTGCTCAGTGCTCAGGGTGCTGGGTGCTCAGTACTCAGGGTGCTGGGTGCTCAGTGCTCGGGGTGCTGGGTGCTCAGTGCTCAGGGTGCTGGGTGCTCAGTACTCAGGGTGCTGGGTGCTCAGTACTCGGGGTGCTGGGTGCTCAGTACTCAGGGTGCTGGGTGTTCAGTACTCAGGGAGCTGGGTGCTCTGTACTCGGGAGCTGGGTGCTCAGTGCTCAGGGTGCTGGGTGCTCAGTGCTCGGTGTGCTGGGTGCTCAGTGCACAGTACTCAGGGTGTTGTGTGCTCAGTGCTCAGTACTCAGGGTGCTGGGTGCTCAGTGCTCAGGGTGCTGTGTGCTCAGTGCTCAGGGTGCTGGGTGCTCAGTGCTCAGTGTGCTGGGTACTCAGTGCTCAGGGTGCAGGGTGCTCAGTACTCAGGGTGCTGGGTGCTCAGAACTCAGGGTGCTGGGTGCTCAGTGCTCGGGGTGCTGGGTGCTCAGTGCTCGGTGTGCTGGGTGCTCAGTGCTCGGGGTGCTCGGTGCTCAGTACTCAGGGTGCTGGGTGCTCAGTGCTCGAGGTGCTCAGTACTCAGGTTGCTGTGTGTTCAGTGCTCAGAGTGCTGGGTGCTCAGTATTCAGGGTGCTCGGTGCTTAGTACACAGGGTGCTGGGTGCTCAGTACTCCGGCTGCTGGGTGCTCAGTGCTCGGGGTGCTCGGTGCTCAGTGCTCAAGATGCTGGGTGCTCAGTACTCAGGGTGCTCATTGCTCAGGGTGCTGGGTGCTCAGTACTCAGGGTGCTGGGTGCTCAGTGCTCAGGGTGCTCGGTGCTCAGTACGTTGGGTGCTCAGTACTCAGGGTGCTGGGGGCTCAGTGCTCAGGGTGCTGGGTGCTCAGTGCTCAGGGTGCTGGGTGCACAGTACTCAGGGTGCTGGGTGCTCGGTGCTCAGTATGCTGGGTGCTCAGTACTCAGGGTGCTGGGTGCTCAGTGCTCGGGTTGCTCGGTGCTCAGTACGCTGGGTGCTCAGTACTCAGTGTGCTGGGTGCTCAGTACTCAGGGTGCAGGGTGCTCAGTACTCAGGGTGCTGGGTGCGTAGTACTCAGGGTGCTGGGTGCTCAGTGCTCGGGGTGCTCGGTGCTCAGTACGCTGGGTGCTGGGTGCTCAGTGCTCGATGTGCTCAGTACTCAGGGTGCTCTGTGTTCAGTGATCAGGGTGCTGTGTGTTCAGTGCTCAGGGTGCTGGGTGCTTAGTACTCAGGGTGCTGGGTGCTCAGTGCTCGGGGTGCTGGGTGCTCAGTGCTCAGTACTCAGGGTGCTGGGTGCTCAGTGCTCAGGGTGCTGGGTGCTCAGTGCTCGGGGTGCTGGGTGCTCAGTACTCAGGGTGCTGGGTGCTCAGTACGCCGGGTGCTGGGTGCTCAGTTCTCGGGGTGCTCGGTGCTCAGTACTCAGGGCTCAGGGTGCTCAGTGCTCAGTGCTCAGTGTGCTGGGTGTTCAGTACTCAGGGTGCTGGGTGCTCAGTACTCAAGGTGCTGGGGGCTCAGTGCTCAGGGTGCTGGGTGCTCAGTACTCGGGGTGCTGGGTGCTCAGTGCTCAGGGTGCTGGGGGCTCAGTACTCAGGGTGCTGGGTGCTCAGTACTCAGGGTGCTGGGTGCTCAGTGCTCAGCGTGCTGGGTACTCAGTGCTCAGGGTGCTCGGTGCTCAGTACTCGGGGTGCTGGGTGCTCATTCTCGGGGTGCTGGGTGCTCAGTGCTCGGGGTGCTGGGTGCTCAGTACTCAGCGTGCTGGGTGCTCAGTGCTAAGGGTGCTGGGTGCTCAGTACTCAGGGTGCTGGGTGCTCAGTGCTCAGGTTGCTGGGTGCTCAGTACTCAGGGTGCTGGGTGGTCAGTGCTCAGGGTGCTGGGTGCTCAGTACTCAGGGTTCTGGGAGCTCAGTGCTCAGGGTGATCGGTGCTCAGTACTCAGGGTGCTCAGTACTCAGGGTGCTGGGTGCTCAGTGCTCGGGGTGCTGGGTGCTCAGTACTCAGGGAGCTGGGTGCTCAGTGCTCGCGGTTCTGGGTGCTCAGTGCTCAGGGTGCTGGGTGCTCAGTCCTCAGGGTGCTCAGTGCTCAGGGTGCTGGGTGCTCAGTGCTCGGGGTGCTCGGTGCTCAGTACTCAGGGTGCTGTGTGCTCAGTACTCAGGGTGCTGGGTGCTCAGTACTCAGGGTGCTGGGTGCTCAGTGCACAGTGTGCTGGGTGATCAGTGCTCAGTGTGCTGGGTGCTCAGTGATCAGGGTGCTGGGTGCTCAGTGCTCGGGGTGCTGGGTGCTCAGTACTCAGGGTGCTGGGTACTCAGTACTCGGGTGCTGGGTGCTCAGTGCTCAGGGTGCTGGGTGCTCAGTGCTCGGGGTGCTGGGTGCTCAGTGCTCAGTACTCAGGGTGCTCGGTGCACAGTGCTCGGGGTTCTGGGTGCTCAGTGCTCAGTACTCAGGGTGCTGGGTGCTCAGTGCTCAGGGTGCTGTGTGCTCAGTGCTCAGGGTGCTGGGTGCTCAGTGCTCAGGGTGCTGGGTACTCAGTGCTCAGGGTGCTGGGTGCTCAGTACTCAGGGTGCTGGGTGCTCAGTACTCAGGGTGCTGGGTGCTCAGTGCTCGGGGTGCTGGGTGCTCAGTGCTCGCGGTGCTTGGTGCTCAGTGCTCGGGGTGCTCGGTGCCCAGTACTCAGGGTGCTGGGTGCTCAGTGCGCGAGGTGCTCAGTACTCAGAGTGCTGTGTGTTCAGTGCTCAGGGTGCTGGGTGCTCAGTACTCAGGGTGCTCGGTGCTTAGTACTCATGGTGCTGGGTGCTCAGTACTCCG